>NW_028262290.1:58880000-59505000 GCF_047370975.1 Nipponia nippon | reverse complement strand
CACCTCCGCCAGCTTGCTGAAGTAGCTTCTGGAAAGACACCCAGCCATTTATCATCTTTGTAGTTGATAATATCTCCTGTGAAATGATGTCACTTAAAGGCAGGTAAATAAAACAGTGTGGTGGGAAAGCCTTTTAGCATTTGAGTGTAATTAAGAATTGGGGAGGAGAAAGAAAATACTAAGAGAAAGTCTGAACAACTTATCTGTACTTACAGAAAGATGAATTAAAGTCTTGTAAAATTTGAAGAAAACCTGCTCAGTACTGATGAAAGTCATATTAGCATGTCCATTGTTTTTAGTGAAATGTACATGAAATAAGGTTTTACTCAGTAAGAGTGAAAGTTGATAGCAACATACACCCAGTTAAGGGCTGTGCTATGAACTATGACTTGTGCCTCACTCTCTCTGCTGTATGAGCATATCCCTCATAAATCCTGCTTTTGGATAGATCCTACAGGGTCTATCTTTCAGCGTTTGGGAGGGAATATAATTCTCACTTTTCTTCCTGGAGTTGCTTACTCTTCTGTTTGCAAAGAGCAGAAAAACTCTATTTCCCTTAAAGAAGCAGAGGGGTTCTCCAGTTCTCTTTTGCATGAAGTTATTCAGCAATTTGACTGACATAAGGTTTATCCACAGTTTGAAGTCTAGGATTGCAGGTACCAGATACTGAATTCTAGGGCACTAGAAAGAATTACAGGTCAATTCAAAGTAATACTCCAATCAAATACATGGAACTGCTTATAGCTACTTCAGCAATATTATCATATTTGTAAAATACTGAGGCTGATTTTGATGCAGCTCAAGCACTCAAATGCATTTTACTCTTTACCTTCATCACAGTACATAATATAAAAAAGTGTAAGGTCTCAATTTGTCTTTCAAAACTTAGTCTTTATGAGAAGGCTACTAGACTTCTGCCTTAATTTATCATTGTCTAAATTAATGTAATGTAACATAAAAAGAGTATAAAAGTTCTAGGAGTTCCTAGCAAGCTTAAGATGTAGAGTTGGACCATATTGATCCAGGGCTTACAGAACATGGTGAAGAGAGGGTCCTGACTACTTTCAGCACAGGAGAATATTGGAGATTTTAAACAACATACATAGATGAAAATTCATCCTTTCTAGGCTTGTGCTTCCATTGCTGTTGAAGAAACATAACCAGAAATTAGACAGGGAGTTGTTTTACCTGCTTGCTTTAGTCAAATGCACCTATGAGATTACATTTCCCTAAATCTCACAGCTGGCATTAAAATGGGTTTAGCTAGCTAGCCAGAGATTTAAAGTACCCTTTCAAGTTCACCTTTAAGAACCTGTATTAGCTTTGCCTAGTAGCCTGTTTAGTAATGCAGCATACAGCATACCTGGCTTTAGACAGGACTAGAGATCAAATCTAACCTCATAAATCTCCCAGTTCATGACTACAGGAAGCTGTCAAAAACTAGATGTTGTTTCATTCTCCAGGGGCTGGTGTACTGCTGTGGATCTCTCTTAAGAACCCTCTAGCAGCTGATCACCAAAATGTGTAATAGCCTTGGGAAGGACTACACTACCTTTTTGACCCCAGAGGTAATATTTTGATAGGGCTTGACCTTAGTAAGACTGCCAGCATAAAAGCCTAATATTAAGAGTAAAGGAAAACCTTTTCTGAATAACAAATAGGTGAGGAAAACATTTCCTGCACACTCCATAAATTATTACATTTACCTCTGGCAAGTACATTTAGAGAAAATCGTGTTCTGAATCACATCTTGGAATACTCAGATTCAATACCAGTTGCTAACTCAAAAAGACTACCTTGCAAACAAATGCCAGGTAAAATTCTGCCACTTTCACTCAATTTGATCATTATTTGACCAACAGATCCTACTGAATACAAATGGCAGGACTTCTCTCCCCCTTTCTGATATACTCTTTTACATTTATTCTATTGTTTAACTAATTTCATTCCAATTTAGGGCAAAGGATAAGGATTTCAGTTGTCTTAGGGTGCTAGAATGTTGGGGGTTTTTTTTGCACCATAATGAAAGAGAACAACCCTTACCACTTTTTCTGACAATAGATTCTGAATGAGTATTTGTAGCCCTATTACTTGACCACTACAAGTAAAATCTGACAAATCACTTTCTTCTTCCGTTCCCTTTACAGCCATATGTCACAGATAATGTATTCTTTTCTTTGAGCCTTACTGCTAATACGGTTCCCTGCTGTACCTTGTGGGAAAGTGTTGTCATCTGGGCCACTGGGTCCATCATGAGCTTAATTTCTGTAGGATGCCAGAGAAGTTAAATGGTTTACATAGTGTGAAGAAACAATTAAGTCGCCTAGAAGCTACATGATGCATAGCAAAATAATAGGTAAGAGGAGGGCAGAAGCTTCAGAGTGAGCTAGGTTTGCTGTCCAGACAAGCAAGTTGGCATAAAATTTCACTGTAGCAAAACCTGTTCAGCAATGACACTGCCATGATGCTTTTTCAGTGCTGATTTTTTTCTTTCATCATCATTGTAGTCTAAAAGCAGCTGCATGTATATAAGTAAATATTACTTCATGCAGATTTACCTCATTTTGTTCTGTAGGAGTTTGTAAACTAAATGCAGATTTCACTCTAGATGAAAAAGGTCAGGGAATTTTCTTGGACTTTGCAACCTGTAAGGAACACAGCTTGAGAGGCTGAGTGTCCTTGAAAAAAATGGAGCCACTTTCTGTAAATTCTGCCCCTGATTTAAGAGTCATGTTTTCTTTTCCCACTTTTGAATCCCATGATTCAAAAGCCACAAAGATGAGATCCAGCTACTTTGACAGCTGCCAAGAGTGGTCTTATGAGTAAGTTCCATCAAAACTTAAATAACTGGTAGGAGTGGAAATTAGATTTTGAAGAAATGCTAGTTAAAAGTTCCACAATTATTTTAAGAGGTTGAATATATTTTCTTTTCACTGAAACAACAACACAGTGTGTAAATTGTTTATGGACTACATTAAAGCTCATAAATTAATTTTGCTAATTTTTTCATGACAACAAATATTCAGGCTATGGTATGCTTATTTACATGTGACCCTTTAGATAAGAATTGTGTTTGTTCTGCTTATTGCTCGTGAAAATCGTAAGCAAAACAATAGTGAAATGTCTGCATAATCCTTTTTGTGGCTAAAATGTAAATCTAGCTTTTCAGAGTTTTTATTGGTTCCAGTTCCATAATATCTGAGTGTTTCCCAGGCTAATTAGATTAGCAAAGCAAGGGTCCTAATGGAATCTTTAGCTCTGCTCCCTCAGTCATCGTGTGAAACTAACTGGGGAAGATTTGTTTGTTTATGTTTGTAGGGGAAATGGTATCTGCTATTGTAAGTGTCATTCTGATTATGGTGGAAAAGATTTGTCAGAAAGGATGTATGGAGATGTGGGCAGACTTTGAATTATTCTAGTCTTCCCTGAAAACTCATTCTACACCAAGACCTTTCTGCACCTACTATTCAGCTGTCACAAATGTATCCCTCTTGTACTGTGATCTGAGGTATCAATAATGAAGACAGGATGTTTCCTAATAAAGACTCTGAAAGAAGAACCAAGATTTAGAAGTCTTTTGAATGCTAATTTCTAGTAGAGAATCAGGCTTTATTTGTTTATGGCAACCTACACGTGTAAGAGCAGGGTCTTGGGACAGTAAGGAAACAATGTACAACTTTCCCCTTCCAATACAAAAAATAATAGAAACTGCATTCTGGTGCATAAATCATTGTGCACAGATCCTCATCAGATGCAAAGAATATTGTAGAAAACAGTAAAGTCATCCTGGTAATGAAAGAGGTCATTTATCAAGTTGTTCAACAAGAAGCAAAAATAATGAAACCTAGTTTCACATGTGTTTGTACTCTTACAGTCCTGGTGCTTCACTATGACATGTTCATCTGAGGAGAAATAGTTCTGAAAGGTCTAGTATGGACTTACACCTGCATGGATAGGTTGGCCAATGCACATATGTGTGTTAGCAATCTGGCTACTACCAAATAGAAGATCTGAGGCTGAGTTCTTCCCACTTTTTTCTCAATAGAATTGCTAATTTAATTCTCTTATGCATACTTAGTGAATAGTTTATTGGACATAATGGTCTTTTTATCCCTCTTTCAAATCTGGTTTAAATTTATGAAAGGGCTTAAAAGTAGTTCTGGAGAAAACTGGCTGACAGATAAGGAAGAAGACAAATGGGAATGGACAAACAACCGGCAAATAGATTACATAATTGCATAAGACTTATTTCCATAGGAAACCAGGCCAAAAAGAGAACCTATTTCTACTCAGAGCTAATGCTATCTCATCATCTAAGCTTGATAACAAAGCAACTTCTGATGCCCTGTATCTCTTTGATGAAAAGCAGCTGCCACTTCCAGTGGAAGTATGTAACTGCTTTGGAGAGTTCAAGTCAGACTGTGTGTAAGACACCTGCTCTTCATAGATGAATTTCACCTGAAACTTCTTGGCAATTTGGTACAGATATTGGCTGCTAAAATTACTGATATATATAGGACATAATCTGTTACAAAAAAATTTTTTTTTTTTAATTTGCGTGCTATAAATACTGTTCAACTGCAGATGAAGAGCAAGCTATTTCTTTAAAATCAGTCAGTAACAGTTGCTTATACCTATACAGCACATTTGATGGTATCTGAGAAGATACCATCAGTGGGTAGATGCAGCATCTGTGGGTGTTTAGACCACATCATAACAAAAAGCATCCAAAATCATAGGCTCCTGCCACACACCTGACCGCCACAGAGCCCCATGGAGACCTCTCTGTCAGATCTGTGAATAACCTGATAAACCAAATAGTAGACAGCAATACAGTAGAGAAGTAATGAAGACCATACCCTGGGATTGGGGACGTGTGTGTGCATGTGCTCATGTTACGTGCATGCATGTCTAGATGTTAATGTGTAAAATCTCATATATGAAGTTGAAAGCAACAGATGTACTTACTGTGTAAGCCAGCCCTTGCACTTATGTGTGATTCTGCCATGTTTCCGTTGCCTTTACCCACTGCTGTTGTGAATGATATTAATTTTATCTATGTCTTCCCAGTTATGTATTAAGATCTTTTGAGGAATAACTTTTTCAGGTAGCCTCTATAGAGTGAAGGAAGCTTGCAGGAAGCTACAGGGTTGGCTCTGGAGACTAATCCTATGTACAGCATGTGAGAAGCTGGGATCGTGTGGCTCATGAAAGCACTGAGAGGAGTGAACAGGGAGAAGGCATCCCAAGGGCCAAAGAAGACTGAGGAGCACTTTTTATAACTAGAAAGTCACCGACTCAATCATGTATGAGCCCAGAAACAAGTATTAGCGTCAGTGTTTTAATTGACAGTGGGAGAGTTGTTTGTAAATGTATATATGTGTTTGGATGTATGTCTGTGCCAGTTTTTGCTGGTTCAGGGACTCATCTATAGCAACCATTAAAATTCAATATGGTTTCTGCTATCTGAAATGTTTGGCACAAGTATCTTCAGTGTTCCCACATCTCTTGATACTACTTCAGATCTATAAGAAACATGGGCAAAAGAAAGCCCTCCAAGAGGGATTTCTCCTTGTCATTAGTACAAGAAGAGAGGGGTTGTGGGTTTGGGATTTTGTTTGTTTGTTGTACAGAAATGGGACAAATTGCAAACATTATTGCTCCCTACAAATCTTCTTTCTCGTCAAAATACATGAGGCTTTTTTCTACTCTTAAGTCAGACCCCATATGCCAGTTAAGCATAAGAAGTTATTTTGAAATAATCTGGGGTTTTTAATGAACTGAGAGTATTGAGCCACTTTCTCAGTTATCTGTTTTATAAATATTTTTAATACAATTTTAATATGATAAACTATGATTAGTAAATCCTTCAGGTAATGACCAGCTTTGAAGATTTCTCACTAGACCTGTAATGTGGACAACTTCGCTACAGATGGAATTCTCCAAGGCTTAGAAACAAAAAAGTTCATTGCAAAAACTGCAGAAAATAGCTCATTAGAAAAAACAAAAAAAAAGGACTCAGCAGTCTAGAAGCAAACATGGTTCCTTTATCTCTCCTGAAATGTTAAGACCAATCAGGCAAATGATTATATGATAATATATATCAACAAGCAAGGGGACATCAGAAGAAATGAGATTATCAAAGAATTTAAATGTTTTTTCTCACAACTAAAGAGAATTCTGCAAGGTGTCTCACACTTATGAAGAGGCAAAATGCCATCACAAGATGCGTACAATTGCACGTGTAGTCATCGTGGCATATTATGAAGATATACTACCTATAAAGTAAGGTGAGACCTAGAGGTACCTAATGGCTTTAGCAGTCTTACAGAGTACCTAAATCATTACCCCTGCAAGGTGTTTATTTTCACAGAGCAAGGTGAGTTGCACAGAAGTGTCTGAGGGTGATAGAAGAACTTTCAGTACGTGGAGAGGAAAGGATGTAATTACACATTCATCCACTGTATAATTTCAGTGTATGTCAGCATCTTGAATGTTATATGCAGTTCTGGTCCCTTCATCTCAAAAAGAATATAGCAGAATGGGAAAAAGCTCAGAGACAGAAACAAGAAAGATAAAAGGTATGGAACAGCTTCTGAACAAGAAAAGATTGAATAGACTAAGTCTTCTCAGCTAGGAAAAGAAATGACTGAGGGGTTGTATGATGGAGCTGTATAAATATTGTGACTGGCATAGAGTCAGAGAAGATGGAATCATTTTTCTTTCTGTCTTACAAAAAGAACTGGAGGCCATAATGAAACTAGCAAGTGCTATTTTTGAAACAAAGAAACAACAAAGAAAAATATTCACACAATGTGTAGGTAGAAGTTTCACAACTAGCCACAGGATACTGTAGATGTTAAAAATTTGTGCAGGTTCAGAAAAGGACTGGGCAAGCACATGGAAGAAAACTAGGTCCTTCTGCTATCAGGGAAGCCAAGAGCTACAGACTGCTGGATAACCGTAATCAGGAAAATTATTTTTCTTTATGTGCTTGTCCTTCCCTTTTGCTCTTCTGTGGGCAGCTGGTGCTGGTAACAGTTGGAGACAGAGCTCTGCGCTTTGCTCACTGGCTCCATGCAGCCATTCCTACACCTTTGATTAGTTTGCACCCTTGGCATTAGGTGCTGAGATCTCTGACTTATCCTGCAGCTAACAAATGCATTAGACTAGGTGAAAATGCAGTCATAAATGACTTACCTTAGAACTAGTCTTCCCACCTAAGGTAAGCACAATAATGTTGGAAAATGCAGTTGTTTTTACTCATTTCTGCCATGACAACAAAGTAATAATGCATCTTCCTTAAAGTTCAATGAAATGCCAACAGCAATAAGATCATTTTAAAGGTACATGGAGCCAAATTTTGCTTCGTTCCCCAGTCAGCATGATGCAGCAGAATGTGGTAGGGCAGAAAAAGGCTTAGTTTTTTTTCTGTTATTGCTTCATACACCATTAAATACGTATTTATCAAATGTTTTGTTTCCTAACCTCGTGTTTTCTCTGCCAAGGCTAAAGCATGCAGATGAAAAATATGTCATGGAAATTACAAATGGGTGTATAGGCTATGGGGAAATGATGTATGTAATGAATTAAATCTGCAGATTAGATAGAGAATACTAATGAGTTTAAACAATATCAGATCAGGGTACTCAGATTCACCAGAATCACTGAGCCAGAGCAGGCAAGTTTGTGTTCTCTCGTTCTTTCTCTCTCTCTTTCTTCTTCCTCTGCAGCCTGAACAGATTAATTGCTGGTTCAGTGCAAGGTTAATAATCACTACCAACTGCCAGATTCACTTAAGAGTTTACAGAAGAGATATTAACAACACACTGATATTGCAAAGCTTGGGACTTCTGAGAAGTCATCTCTGCCAGGAAAAGAGGGAACTGAGACTCAGAGAGCATTTCACACAGATAGATCCAGAAGTTTAGCTAGTTTACAAAAAAATATTAAAAATTATGCCCCTTCCCTGTCCTAATGTAGCTGAGCACAGAAAATGGGTTTAGAGAGAAAGGAAACATACAGATTTCATTCTTTATTCTGAAATACTTTAGTGAAGGTATTAATATCCTGAAATATTTTAGTGAATGTATTAATATTGAGTGGTTAATTTTGTGGAGGAGCATAAATTAGGAAAATTGTAGGAATCAAGTCACAGAAAGAAATAATGTGTGTGTGTGTGTGTGTGTGTGTGTGTGTGTGTGTGTTGGAGTGGGGGACAGAAGGATAAGAGATATTATGGACTGTTGGGCTGCCAGAGAGGAAACATCCTAAAGAATAGTACAGCAGTAAATCAGGCCTAAGATGCACTTTTTAATAGCTAAAACACTATTTCTTTTTCTTGTTTAGGAAGTAATATAGCAGATACTTTAAAATAATTAATTGAGAATCTGACAGTTCCATAGATAATGTCCTGCAGTGATTAAGACAGACTTGTGCTTCTTCCAGACACATCAGGGAATCTGAAATGACTCATTGAAGGGAAAAGCAAAAAAACAAATAAAGCTTATTGTCTTCTTACTGATGCATTCCTGTTTACTGTATAACAACTGCTGAGGTGATGAAGGTTGATACACCTTTGAATACTAGAACCTTGTTTGGCCAACTGGAGTTTATTTAAGAATCAAGAAGATGACAGTGTTTACCCTACCTTATTGTCTCGTGCACACGCTCCCTTGACTTTCCATAGGGAGGTGGCTGCTGCACTGGGTCAACTGGGCAGAAAGTCGTGTTGGTTTCTGCTGTGCCATCGCTCACCATTACCCACCTCAGGCATTAATGGTCATGGCCCCTGGCCTACCCTAGTATTGGACTCTGCCCATCTCCCCCATCTCCAGGAGGTTTCCCCACTTCCAGGAGCCTACCTCCAGTCAAGAGCTTTACCTTCATCTTTCTAAAACCAGTTCTGCTTTTGGGCAACACTTCTCTTGGACACCAGCTCTTCTTTCTAGGCCTCTGAAAGCCCCACTCTTCCCAGTCTAATAGTCTATGGGCAGAAGTATAACATGTGATGACCCTCCAAATTGGTGATTCTGTCTTGTGCCTCTGTATTACCTGGAGAATTCAGGATGTGCCACTTGTTTTTAATCTGAGTGTTATGAAAATTTGCCACCAGCCTGTCCTGGTCACAGGCAGCAAGTAGCAGGCTTTTGACAGGGAATTCAAAAGTTCTGTTTCAGACCTTCACCCCAGCACACATGCATTCAATTATTAGTCACCTGTTAGCATTCACAATTTACTCTTTTTTTTTGTCTATGACACCTTGATGAGAAAATGTTTAGGACTTCAGTGCTAGTCGTATGAGGGAGAACAGAAAATACACATTATGTCCTACAGTACCTCTCCAGGCTTTTGCACCACTACTGAAGACAGACCTTGTGCGGAAAAGGTTCACAAAGCCTTCTTTTATACTTTTATATGTTCAGATTATATCCAGATAACTTAAATCCCAGCTAAACCCATGCACATAGAGTTTCTTTAAGATGAGAAAGCTTTGACGGTCTAATTCCAGCCAGGGTTAGGCTGAGTAAATCTAGGTAAGCTGAATAAAGCCCTTACTCTCACTCCAGCATAAAAGGGAACTGTGTGGCAGAAGAGTCATCTCTCTTAAATAACCTTAAAGGTATTCCTCAGCAACACCTCAAGAGGCTTTATACATTCTCATTTCCCCCATGCTTAGGACTATACCTAAAGGCAGCATTTAAACCTGAATCAAGCTTCAACTTGAAATCTAGTAAAATGAACCTTATTGAAACATCTTTGACTGTCTCCCTCCCAGAGTGAGAAATATAGGTCTTTGTTCTTCTGGTTCATCACTGAGGCTTTCACTGAATGAAAGCCATCACTGAGTGACCAATGAGTCACTGGCTCAGTCAGCATCACTGAGACTTTTTGTGCTTCAATTCTTTGCAACATTAGATGCAATGATGTGGAAAATAACTACAAAGAATAAATAAAAAAAAGGCAAAGTTTTTCTTAAGTTACTTTTAAAGCACAAGCCTGCTCAGAGAATTAGATCGTAACTTTTGGCCTTTTAATGTTACACATTTTAGTCCCCTGTTTTTCAGCAAGGGAATTCTTTTTGCCCTAACAATTAATATACAGTAGAGATGGAGAGCAAGTCATGTCATGCCCAGCTTCTTAACTGTCTGATGAAGTCTGATTCCAGAGAAATTATTGATTTTTGGTTGCTATTAGTGGTATATGAATCTGAGAAAATAAAACAAAAAAAACAGGTAAGTATGTGATATGCATATACATATATATAGGTACATGCATACTTTATATATTTGTTATTCAGTGAGTTATTTATTTTTGTCATAAAGCATCATAGGCCACTATCCACAAGCAGTTAAATTAATTCCTAATATTCAGCTTGTCAAACAGGTTTTTCTTCTGAGTTTCTAGCAGAATTTGCTTCCCTAGATACAGTAGCTCTGAAACCTATATCTAAAGAGAGTTCAGGTTTCATGAATGTAAAGCCTTCAGAGTTGCTCCCATACTTACCATACCTCATTTTCCTGTGGGAAATACAGTCAGTCTTGACTCCTCTAATACAAAACAGAAGAAAAGAGTAGACCTATCTTTGACATGTCACATGGGAAAAGACTGCTTTTCTGAAAGAACCTGCCTTTCTGACTCTGCTGTGTAGCATATTGCTGCATTTCTGTCCCTCTTTGAGTATAGTAGTGGGCACTGTGGAATTGTTCCAACAGATACTTTTTTAAGGATGAAAGTCCCTTGTATCTACATAAATGAGCAGTACCCAGTGGTGGGGTTTGACAAATAATACAAACTTGCTTTTTTAATATCCACAAGGAGATAAGCAGAAAAGGAAGTGAGTTCAGAGTTAAACAGAAGTTTGGCACAAAAGAGTGGATTAATGTCATGGAAAGTTAGACATCCTACTGATGAATCTAAATTAGGATTGAAATTGCCCTGGTATCGCTACGTGGTCCATGGATGCAAGTAAACACCTTCAGCCCACCTAAGATTTGAATCACCTTCTGGACAAGGTTATCTTTTCATTGATCATATAGCATGCTTATTGTGGCTATGTCTCTGACAGAAGCACCTCAGGTAGGTGCATACAATTAAATAATAATAAAAAAAATCAAGTCCAAATCCCCTTTCAGTAGGCACTTTGCACACCTAGACAGCTCTCAGGTCTTTGAGACATTGTACCACTGGTTTTGTTTTTAGAAAATCCTTCCGGAAATTTTTTCATGTGCCAAGAGACCTTCTTTTTATATTATTTTGCATTTCTTTAAAAAAAAGGTTAAACTAAGAGCCAAATCTGCAATTTCTTGCTTGCATGTGTATTCTAACTTCCTAGGGCTGTGTTTGTGAGTCATAGATCACCTGTGCAAGGGAAGTGTTTACAATATGATGTGAAAGAAATGAATTTGGGATGCCAGAATACTTGTCAATGGAACACCACTGTGCTGTTCAATATATTTTCTGGTAAAATAAATATTCATTGTTAGTATTTCCTCAGCAAACTGCAAAGTTGAAAAACATTAAAAAAAAGATGTTCAATATATATTAAATACAGACAGCAAGAAGAAATACTGGTGTGATCTGTGTTTGTGTGTCTTAGTTCCTCATTTTGTCATATCCCAACCCTTATTATTACTCAACTTTTGTTTACCCTTCCTGTAAATTGTTACTGGCAGAACTGCAAAGTTCCAAACCAGAGTTTTAACTTCTCCATCTTTCCCTTGTCTCCCCATACATTTGTAAAAATTGTAAGGGAATTAAACACTAGCTTCTTGCATTTCTTTCCCATTCCATATCTTTTACACCCAATGCTTGTGTTTAATATCTTACATTTGCTCCAGGGTAAGTAAATGATCTATGATACATTGACTTGCAAAGACTTGTTATAACCAGGGCATCTGAAGCTGTATGAAGAAAAGGGTACAAAGTTCTAAAATCATAGAGTGAAAATCACAACAGAAATGTGACATCATGTGTGTTTTTTGGAATACAGTATCTGTAATTTGCAGACTAAGTTTTTTTGTTTTATGAACAGATTCTCAGTAAAGTTGAAAAGACTTACTTGAATATAGATCTCTGTCTTCATATCTAAAATGATACACCAGGCATAAAACTAACAAAGAGGTTTTGTCCTAGAACCAATCCCTTGCTGTTGTTTGTGTTACTTTATCTTCTTATTCCTGAGTTCATAATTTGTCGAATAGTGACACTTTGAACAGAATTGTTAGAAAAATTCATGAGAGCCTGCATTAACCTAGAGAGCTTTAACATAAAGCTAGATATTATTTAGGCCCTGATCCTGCAAGCATTTATCCACAAGATGAACTAAGAAGTGTACACAAGGCTGAGTTGGATGGCTGTGGATTTTTATGTAATCTCTTTGATTTTCCCAGCCATTTGCAACTTTCAGTCCCCAGCACTGAAAGCTGGGAATAGAATAGCCAGGTGCATCATCAATGCAGAAAAAGAGACACATCATTATAATATATATATATATATATATATATATTATATATATATTAAACATCATCAAAGATCTATCCTAATGAAACCTGAGAACCATAGACTGTCATAGAAGAATAATGAAAAAGCTATTTTCAAATCAGGCAGTGGTCTGGGTTTAGTAAACATCTCTTTGGTCTAATCACTGTCATTGATCACTCATCTGACTGAGCAATCATATGTAGTGAAGAGAACTTTATTAGGCTCTGATCCAGCAAGGAGAAAAAACAAACATAAAACCAACCAAACAAACCAACAAACCAACCTCAACTGTTCAGGAAAGATACTTACTTCCCAATGATTGTAGTGAAAATAGTGTAAACACTTTCTTGAGTCATATCCTCAACAGGAAACTGAGCTGCTCCTCTTGTGTTAAAGTAATTCTAATTATCAAATTCCAAAATATTATAACTGATATTTGTTACAATATGAGAAAACTTAGGCTTTTAAATCCTTGTGTTTCTACAGTGGACCTGTTTGCTGATACCTTGTTTCTACAGCTATGCCACTGTTTGACTAAAACTGAAGGAGTTTGGTAGAATAGGGACTTCTGAATGCAGTTCTCAAATCCTCAAAAGTTTGCTTTACTTCCTAATTCAGTATGAGATTACTGTTAAAAATAAGACATTAGTTTTCTCATGTTGCTTGGCTTTCTGTAGAAGGGTTAGATGCCCCACTCATACTTAATCCATATATTTTGAATAAGGCCTGTAAAGTCAGCCAATACCATAATATTTCATGTTAGTATCAGTTTGGATACTATCCAAAATGAACATAAAAAGATCTTACATTCTCTTTCTTGTTTGGAGTGTTATGTGCTTATATTTTTCACTGACTTAGTCATTCCTGGTTAACCCACCCTACCTCATCATTGAAGCAATATTTGTCAAGGAGGAAGGCTGCTCTGTCACTTTTGAGGGTAATTTTCAACTGAATTACCTCTCTTTCTGTAGAATTACCAACGTGCTCCTTTGGAGACAAATGGGACTGGCAGACTGTAGGTGGTGAGCAGCAGACAGGTGGCCCTGCTGCTACTACGCATCTATGGAGAGTTAAGAGCACTTCACATGTAGTTATGATTGATGCTGGTACAGCCTTGGTAAACATGCTCCATAGGTAGACAGCTTCAATAAATGTTCTTTAGAAACACAGCCCCTGCTAGGCAGCACAGGGTCTCTTAAACAAGGAAAAAAATCAATATTTCAAGTAACTTTCTACTGTAAATTGCAGGTTCTCATTAACCTTTTCAGTTCCACCATGACAGAAAAAGGACTAATTTAGCAATGAAATGTCAATTCAGTCTAAAATTAATCTGTTGCTGAAACCTAATTTAAGAACTCCGAGTCTCACCTTATCAAAACCTCTTCATTTAAATGCATACTCTGACTTTTGTTGCTACATCAGTATAATTTGAAAAGCAAGCTTTCAACTGCAATGTGAAGGGGTGGCGGAAGGTGTGTAGTGGGAGCAAGAGGGGAAAGGAAGGGCAAGGCTAGTTTTTCCATTAAATTCTGCACTAGTATGGTTTTATTAGTTTAACCTAACTCTTTGGTTAATTATCCATCAAATAATGCAAGATATATTTTAATGTGTTTCAAGCAGAAATCTAGATTTCAAAATCACATTGAACCTGATATTCTGAATAATTATAAGTGCTTTCATCTGTGGCACTTGAAAATGCTGATTTATTTAGAAGTTTCTGTTCGGAATTTATGCAGAATGAAGAACATCTAATAATAACCTGGTGGTTGGTAAATGAGCGCTACTGTCCCAGTGACAAAGCCAGTGAATTAAGCTTTATAAAATAAAATAAAATAAATAAAGTTCAGTAATTCCTCCACTGCCATCATCCACTCCTGAATATGTTCCTACTGAGTTTGTTATTACAAAATCTGGCAGATGTTGCTATACTGATTACAAATTTCTTATTTATACCACTTAAAATGTGAAATTTCAGGTCAGTTACTAGGGTCTCAACTGAGCCAGATTTCTAAGCATGTGCTTAACCTCAAACTGATTTAGAACAATGAAAATGAGATTGCCATACATAGTAAATAGAGGTGGCAAGACACCTGAGTGAACTGGAGCCTTGGAAGGAACTAGAATTCAGCAAAAGAAGCAGCATACTGTATTAAGGTTTCTTATGTGATCCTGACTGCGTGGCACAACATCTTCTATGTAACTTCTCCATAGGAATCTAATTCTGCCTCTAAAGAAGCATCAGCAAGTGATTAACCAGATTAGGGAAGAAAAATCAAACAGTGCCCCCTATTTCATTGCCAATACTTGAGGTCTGTGAATGGAGAGCGGTCATTATAGCTGGTAACAAATAATCCAGTGATAACACAGAGTTATAGGGTGTTAGAGAAAATGTATTGTACTTTGGTATATGTGTAGTTTCATCCCACATGAAGTTAGTGCATAGTATTTCTCTTCCATGATACATCCATGATAATCAACCTCAGTTCTCTCTTCTGCCGAGATTTTTTATTTTTGCTGCTTTTGTTGGATATTTTGTTTTTCTTTCTTTTTTTTTCCTTCTTTTTTTTTTTCAGGAGAACTTTTTTCCCTGAAATCCTTAGTAGCCGCTGTCATGTTGGGACCTCTCTAAAAAATCACCATTCAAAATGCCTAGAATATAAACAGTGTCTTTCACGTAATTGTAGTTTTCTAGCTCACTCTCTGCTAAATTTTTCAATTATGCTTTTCCTTAGTGCTACATTAAAAATGAAGCTCTTACCTAGGACTAAATACTAAGTGTTTGACATTTCTTTTCATTTTGAACTAGGTTGTGTAGTTGACTTACCAAGCAACATTTTTGATTCTATAAATATTTTTCATTCAAAAACATGAAAGCTTTTGTCACAGTTTATTACTCTCTTGAAAAATCAGTGAAGCATATTAAAAGAAAGTCCCTACGAAAAACATTCTGCAGTTTGGTGAACAGCAAACTCTCCTGCTATGATGAAATTCCTAATGCCTCAGTACAAGCATGGCAAAGAAGCTGGTCTTTCACCTCCTGGCTTACCACTGTCATGCTAGGTGATTACAGAGAAGCTGGCAATATCTCCACAACCTTTTAAAAATAAAACACTGTCTAGCTGCTAGACACAAAATGAGCTTTCAGAATCAGCTTTTAGTTTTTAAGGCATTCCTAAGTGCAACCTAATAGTAACTATAGACAAGAGGCAGAATTTCAGATACAGACATGCCTTTATCTTTTTCTTCTTGTGTCTGGTTAAACACTTCTGGTTCCATCTCCAACAGAAAAAAAAAAAAAAAAAAAAAAAAAAAGGGGGTCCTAAGTGCTTATAGGAAAGGTTTTCAGCTTTTTAGTACATGCAGGGAATGAGAAGTTCAGCAATGTAGAACTGACAAGTTGGAATCTCAGCTCCAGACATGAATCCATTATACCAAGTTAGTTCACTAAGTAAGTCTTATTAGTAAGATTATACAGATGTGTTTGTATCCCCAACTCATCTTCAGAAAAGCTTTCAAATGTGTGTTTACTTAGGACAGCACCTACATAACCAGTTGTGAACATATGTCTGAATGCCAGATCACGAGAGTCTTAATACCCTGTATCTGCTAAGAGCAGTTCCTGCTTCAGGTCTCGGAATAAAAGTGATAACAGCTTGATATCTATGTGGGAGCTCCCTCTGGTAGGTACGAGGGAAGGTGTGCATGTTGCTTAGAGGCATAAAGTCGATTGAAATACAAGAGGCATAAATGGAAACGAAAAATGAAGCACTTCCTTTCCAGTAAGGTTAAGTCTTGCAAGGAGAGACAGTGGTAGGAAGTCTATGGAACAGGCAGGGATTCCCTGACCTACTATCTGTCACTAGCATGATATCCACTACCTTAAAAAAGAAAAACTGACCAAAACCCAAAATTTATAAGACTATAAATTTGCATGAAACAATAAAGAAGAACATCAGTTACTTTTCTCAGGCAATTCAGCCTTGTATATTTATATGCTAAATGTAAGAAGAGTAAAGGAGTTTCTATATCTTTGTGCATTTCTTCATAATTATTATATAGTACCATATTTTAAGTGTACTTCCTCTGTATTAATTATGCTTAAACATAGAGATGAGTATGGATAATATAAGGAAAAGAAAATATTTTTATGAAAGTTTCTATCAGCCAAAAATCATACTCTATGCATTAAGAAACTATTTGTCTTCACTATCATGCTACTACCAATTTGTTGGAAGCATAATAGAAAAAATGTGGTTTGCAAAGCAGAATGTTGTCATTACATAAGCTGATTATACTGCATAAGCTAATTAGCTATGTTGCATAAGCTAATTAGATGGGACAAACTAATTTAGTGACTTTAGAACCTCCTGTCTAGTCAGTTTTAGTGAATCTGGGCTTTTTTTAGAATATAAGAATGGCTTCTTAAAATCTATTTGTTTGGGGACAGAAATTGGAAACAGTATTCTAGTTGTGTCACCTGGGGCCTTAGGAGATACCATGATCTGTGCCCTGTATTGCATCACTTGTACATTTCTAATGGGAAGGTGGTGCCTCTCTAACAGAGATGACTTTTCCAAAAAACTGACTGCTGGTGCTGACCTTCTGCAAACTTCCAGTAAGTGTTTCCCAATCCGTAGGCTCTGTAAGCACATCTCTGAAAAGTAGGTATTTTCAACTGTCTGACACTTGTCTTACAGCAACCCATTTCCATGTTAGCAATGCACATTTTGTTCACTGGTTTCACCCATTCCCTCTTGATCCTTTTAAATTAAAAATGCTTTCTAATGAAACAAAGTAAGGACTTATTAAACAGCTATTAAATGGCAAAAAAAAAGAATAGGATAGGATAGGATAGGACAGGACACATGGAGTTTCGAATAAGCTTATAAAAGAAACAAACCATGTAATGCATGTTAAACATATACATTGAACAGTTAACATAAAAGCATTAATTTTAAAAGCTGTGAAATTTTATGCCATAAATATTACAGACATATTAGTATATGGAGCCAGGAATCCAAATTTCATGGAAAAAACCCTTGTCTCAGATAACTCTTTCAAATGCTCATGATCTTCTGTTTCTCTTACCAGATACAATAGTTTTGGCTTCCATCATTCTTTCAGGCCAAATGCATTATTAGAAGATTATCTGAGGTTAATGGTTCTCTTATTTAAAGCCTTTTCCTCTGTTTCATTCATAGAATCATAGAATCGTTTAGGTTGGAAAGGACCTTTAAGATCATAAAGTCCAACCATTCACTTAGCACTGCCAAGTCCACCACTAAACCATATCCCTAAGCAACACATCCATACGTCTCTGAAATACCTCCAGGGATGGGGACTCAACCACTTCCCTGGGCAGCCTGTTCCAATGCCTGACTGCCCTTTCAGTGAAGACGTTTTTCCTAATATTCAACCTAAACCTCCCCTGGCGCAACTTGAGACCGTTTCCTCTTGTCCTATCACTTGTTACTTGGGAGAAGAGACCGACCCCCACCTCGCTACAACCTCTTTTCAGGTAGTTGTACAGAGCAATAAGGTCTCCCCTCAGCATCCTTTTCTCCAGACTAAACAACCCCAGCTCCCTCAGCCACTCGTTGTAAGACTTGTTCTCTAGATCCTTCACCAACTTCATTGCTCTTTTTTGGACACACTCCAGCACCTCGATGTCCTTCTTGTAGTGAGGGGCCCAAAACTGAACACAGTACTCCAGGTGCAGCCTCACCAGTGCCGAGTACAAGGGCACTATCACCTCCCTGGCCCTGCTGGTGGCACTATTCCTGATACAAGCCAGGATGCCATTGGTCCTCTTGGCCACCTGAGCACACTGCTGGCTCATGTTCAGGTGGCTGTCAGCCAACACCCCCAGGTCCTTTTCTGCCAGGCAGCTCTCCAGCCACTCCTCCCCCAGCCTGTAGCGTTGCATGGGGTTGTTGTGACCCAAGTGCAGGACCTGGCACTTAGCCTTCTTGAATCTCATCCAGCTGGGCTTGGCCCATCGGTCCAGCCTGTCCAGGTCCCTCTGCAGGGCCTTCCTACCCTCCAGCAGATCGACACTTCCACCCAACTTGGTGTCATCAGCAAATTTACTGAGGGTGCACTCAATCCCCTCATCCAGATCATTGATAAAGATTTTAAACAGAACTGGAACTTTCCCCACACTCCCTTCACAGCTTCATGAGTAGGTCTAGTATGTGACAGTACCAGCCAATCATTCAAAATGCCCAAAGCGATTACTTGAATTTTTGATTATTTTTAATATTTCATTTAAGATAATAAAATATTACTTTTTACATGTGCTGTTAAATCTTTTATCATTGTTGCATTGACAAGCCTTATAGTCTATACATATTCTACTAGAAGCAACAAGCCTGGAACTATTCTCTGGTCCTAAGACCAAGTGGCATAGACTGGCATCATCCACGATATACAACACATGGTACTGAGTCTCCACTGAACCCTATGTAATGTCCTTCTATCCATAAAACAGTATTATCTTGTGTGTGTGTCCCATTCAAAATGCATGAAATAAGACAGTGGCTGTGTTGCAGCTCTTCAGAATAGTGTTTTCATAGCACTGAACAGAGAGGGTGAGTTAAGTGTGCTGAATTGTAACATCAGACTGTCTGAGAGCATAAAGTTTGCTGGGTAATGTTGGAAGAACTTGGAAGGAGTGCTCTCATACAGTCTTTTCAAAGTCACTTATTTGTAGTGATTGCTACTGCATGCTACCCCCTGAAAAGTCTCTGGACATTGTCTCATACAGCACAAGTTAGGACAGGCCAAGCCTGTGCCAGTGAGCCTCCTCACAATAAGCAGCAAGTGACCCCTTTGGACACGCTGATAGAAAGACTGTCACCTACAAGATTAAAAATCTTGCCCATACAAATCTCCAGTGAAAACTATAATCTTTCAGGATCTCTGCATCTCAAGAAATAAGGATAGTGTTTGGAATACGTCTTAGTTATTTGTAGTGTTGTATCCCCAGATAGAGCTGTCTGCTCAAACAGGTGTCAGAACTGACTGGCTGTACAAGGGAAAGCATTAGTTTAAATAAATGTAACAGATAAAGGCTATGTACCATCTTACAGAAATTAAATCTTAGCAAACAATATTTTCATATTAACTTAGTAGAAAAGAGGAAATATTATCGTGAAAATTTTTATAAATTATTCAAAAAGTTATGAGACGCTTTTTTTCTTGAAAAGCACTCTAATTTTGTTGACAGATTTCAGTTCATGTTTTTGAGTTTTAGAAATTTGCTTACAGAAAGACAGCCAAATAGAAGCCAAAATTCCTATGCCACCTCTTTTTTTTCCCCAGAATCTGGGATTTGAAATAAGACATTTAATATCAAAGCTTTCAAATAAATTCTCAGCATTTTAAAATACATGCAAAATCCTGCGGAGATTGATTTCCAGAATTCCTATGAGACCCAGGAGACTTAGAATAATGTTTAATAAACAGTCAAAATTTTGAGGTTTATCTAGAAAAACACAGATTCACACTGCTCTGTTCCACTGGTATTCTGGGCATGGAATACTATCTTTTGTCATTCATTTTGTGGAATGAAATCCTTGTACACAGCAGACTGAAGCCCAATTAGCTCAGAGAACACAGGTCATACTCCTGTGGCAGTCCACAATAGAAGTTCACACCATAAACCCATGCCGTTCCTTATCTATGATCTGCTACAATATATTTCTTCTTTTTAATTTTCTCTTCCAAGTGCCTTTTGTGTTTTGTTCTCTGGTGTCTCCTTGCAAGAGTTCTGGGACTAGGCACCACTATGAAAGCATCATTCTGAACCTGTACAAAGAATTTAAAGGAAGGGTATCTAAAGAAGTGTGATAGAGCTTGGTGCCAGGTGGGATCAAACTCCAAAAAAAATTAATGGAGGTCCAATTTGCTACATTCATTTTCAGCATGCCTCCTGCAGTAGCTAGAAATCAAGTTTCTTGAGGATGTCTAACAAGGTTGGCAAGGCTAATTTCCCATCAGTAAAAGAGCTAGACATTGTAGGAAGTCTAATACAGTATATATTTAAATGGCTGGAGCCCAAATAGTAAATCTCTCTTTTTTTCCTCTCAGATATTTTAATGCAGCTTGTTTGTAGACATAACTCCAAATAAAGACTGACAAAGAAGCATTGGTGGTTATAGCTTGTGTTTTAATGTACAGTGTAGTCTTTTCACAGTGCATTCATTACACCTTTTTCAAGGTCATCTTTTTTCTTTTATTTATGGCTTTTATTTCTAATTACTCAGATCACAATGACCACCAAGTAAAACACAGGAACTTAATACAAGAAGGCAACTGAATAGATGAAATCTGGTACGACTTTACTGACAACTTTGCCATTAAACATGTAACTTGCAAGAAATAAAATTTTTAGTGAGAATCATATCTATGAACGTGATGCTTACATTTGCATTCTAAAAATGAAGACTTTTTAGGACAAATATCCTTTTCTGTCTTTGATTTTAAATTCTGATGAATAACTAAGTTAAATGAATTACATGTACCTGAAGTAAGGGCAGACAGTTCAAGTACTCAATGTAAATGGAATAAGGTTATGGTTTGGGGGAATTTTTTACTCATGTAGGAGTTTGTGTAGCTCTCTAGACTCTGATGGAATTGTCTCCACTTACAAATAGGTGGAAGTTTTTATTTTATTTTGTCCTCCTACACACAGGCGTATGTGGCCAGAATTACTGCTAATGGAACATAAATGCACATTACCAGAAAGACTGCTAAAATGAGATTTTAGTCTGCAGGTACACTGAAAATTCACAGTCATATCTTTAAGCTGTTCCTTACATATTTTAAGGGGTTGTGCACTTAGTACATATAATGAACAACCCATTAAAGCTCACATTATTATTCCTACTTGCTTGTGCACAAGGAGAACATTAAACGTAAGTTCCACTGAAAGAGTGTCTGTTCTAGTTATTGTGAAGAAGAAGTATAGATGAACAGTTGCAAAGTGTAAAGGGCCAAATGTAGTATAATTTTTTTGTGTATGGACAGGATTTCTCCACAAAATGATATGGAATTCACTAGCATAGCATTTGCAAACTCAAAATAACTTTGGCTTTATAAATGTGGGAATTTGAGTGTGTAGTAAGATCCAAATCTAAAACATTTTCAGAACTTTTTTTATTGTAGCTCCTAAAAACCAAAGTTTCTTCCTAGAGAGACCTCTGAAAAGGATATACATGACACTGGAAGAGTAGCCACAGCATTAGATTTCAACAGTTTTGAATTATTTGGAATCTTGATATTTGGTCTGAGATAATAATGCTAACTCTAACCACAATATAAATACACACACATCAAGTGAGATATGAACTTCTACTTAAAAGAAAGGAAATCTAAATATGTGCTATCACCATCATTTATTTTCATTCTATAGACCTAGACATATAAGACTCTGTTTTGTTCTTATATGTTTTGTGCCAACATATTTGGAACAATCATAGATTTTCAAAGGCCTAGTATAGGACATCATAGAAAAAAACCTCATGGGATGTGAAAATAACACATAATTGTTCCAAAAACTTAGCTGGGTAAGTACTGTAGTCAAAGCAGAGATCAGTCACAAGCAGATCAATGTATTTATCATCAAGGCAGGATTGTCTCCAAGCCACCTGATCGTTTAACAGGTTGTGACTTTCCAGAAAACCCAAGATCGGTCACTGGTATTGTGGTCTAACACAAACTAAACTGCTATTTTGGATGAATGAAGGACTTGGAAAAAAGTTGATAACATCCTATGCCTCATCTGCTATGAGTAGGGTAACATTTAACCCACTTGAACAGCTGAACACTATGTACACATTCGCTTTATCAATCACCATAAATCTATGAAAAATTAGACAGAAAAAGTATCAAGTCAAAATGACATTTAAAACAGAAGAAAACCAGTTACATTTATGTTATAAGTTTTTAACCTCTCCCCTTCTCTTGAAAGGTAAGGAGGAGAGGAGAGGAGGGGAGAGGAAGGGAGGGGAGGGGAGACAGAAGGAGAAAAGGGGGAAGGAGAGAGGGAAAAAACCAGAATTCTTTTCTAGAAATTTGTTGGAACCTGTAAACCTATGTATCTCTATTTGACTGAACCACTATGTAGTGCAACTCTCCAGTTTACTGGTGAGGAGCTGGGTTTTGGGGTTATGTTTTGGGGTGTGGTTTTTTTTTAAATATATCCAATTTCAAAAAAAATAGATATATATAACTGCCCACAGTAGTAATAAAATCAGGGCTGCCTTGGGCCTTAAAGACTGGATAATGCAAAATAACATAGTGAGATATATCTTTAATATTATGTTGGGTCACACAAACAACTGGTACTAGAAAACTTTGTATAACTTCAAGTTTTGTTAAAAAACATCTTACAGTTATTGCTTTTATTTGTGGTTATTGGAATCATATTCAAAATTTTAGCAGCTGTTTAAAAAAAAAAAACAACAAAACAACCAAAAACTTGTGACGTAAGAAAAGGAGATAGAGAGCTCATAGTAACCAGGAAAAGTCAAAGACAATCACAGCTGAATGAAGTGGATGGAGGTTTGCCTTTCTCCCATACCATGAAAAGAACTGCAAGTAATACCAAGCAGTAATAATAATGGGGAAAGGCTACATCCCACTTAGCTTTTGTCTTTCCAACCATGATATACTTGTCCATTGGAAATGTTACTATACATTTTAGGGGTAATTCAACACAAGAATTTTATTTTCAACAGACCTTAGATTGCACCTTTGTAATTACTTGGAATTCAGTCAGGAAAAAGAGGAAAACATGTTTAATCCTCTGAAAATACCAAATAAGCTTTAGTCAGTTTAAATCAATCAGATTTTGGATTGCGCTACATTTAAAATACAAATAAAAAAGTCAAACCTTCATGAGATCATTGCATTTTAATAGTGTTAAATGTTTATAAATCAATTTCCATAATTTCAGATATTTATTGGGAAGATAAGGTAGTGTACTAATGTCACTACGTTTTTGTAAATTGAAACTCAAAAAACAATGGAAAATAGATAAGCCATCAAAAATCCCCAAAACAAAACCAACACCTCCCTCCCGCAAACAAGTTATATTCCAGAAAAGGAGAAAAAACTTCAAAGACATTACGCATATGATCTCCAAAGTTCAATCCAGGATCAAGACATACATTAATATTTCTAACAACTGAACTAATGATTAGACAGTTTATAAAAAGGAACTTGAATAGATAACCATTAAATTTTGCTTTGGGGTCAGCTAGGCTAAACAGAAGCTCATGCACAGCAAACACACAATACACACCAGATGACAGATGTACAGGTCAGAAATAAAAGAAATCCCACCAGAGAGTCCTTATGCAGTCTCCAGAGTTTCTGAACGGTTGTCATAAAATCCATTATCCACATATTTAATTCTTCATCTTTCTCTTTTCCCTACACATCCTTTCCAGATTTCCATCATTAGTGTCTCTCTCTCTTCTCAAAGACAAATCTGTAGCATTATTAACTGTCAGCTTTTCATCTTTTGTTAAACTTATACCTGGCCTTGAAATTGCAGTCTGTATCCACTGTTTATAGCTCATATATGTGCATTGTTCATGACTAATAATAAAATGTAAATAATAATAAATAATAATGTAATAAAATGTAGGAAGTATTTTTCTTGTATTTATTGCAATTAACTGTTTTAATAAGTAATTGTTCAATAATTATTTTTCTTCTGATTCATACCTAGGATTTCTGTGACGGCTTTTGTACTTAATTTTTATTCTATTTCTGGTGCTTTCTCTTTCAAGATTTCTAAATGGATGTTATTAAGGAATACTTTACCTGTCTGGTATCCTCATGACTTTTTACTGCTTTTGGAGGAGCAGATGGAGATTAGGTAATTCTATACAGCTACATATTGTAATTAAGTTGAACTGAGGTATAAATATCACTGTTTAAAATCATATGTTTGAGCTGTCCTCTCTTCTTAAACATTGCAACAGCCAGAGTTTTCACAGCATATACTGTGTTGTTGATCATTTAGTCTTCTTAATCCTAATCAATAAAGTAATTGAGCAATGGCCTTTCAGAATTGCTTTTCCAATGTTTATTTCATATTCAGACCAATAATCAGCTGTTCATACAATTTTAAATTTTTATCTGTAGCATTACCCTTGTAAAAACTGATCTTATAGTCAGCTAGTATTAATAATAACTGTCCCATTATAGTATTTATTCAGTATAGGACCTTTCCAGATTTTGATAAATCTGTTCATTACCTTTATTCACTGATAATTTTAATGCACTACATCTTGGTTTTCCTATGTAATTTGTCAGTTATCTTCTGATTAATTAAACATAGTTCTAAGATTCTTATTTTTATTTAATTATATTTATTTATATATTTATTAATTTATTATTTTAAAGTACGTCTTGGGAAATTCTTGGACAATACATAATACCCATTTTAAAAAACAAATATTTTAAAAGATCTCTATTTCATTTTGCCATCACTTGTAGTCACAAGCAAAAGACTTGAGAAGGGAAGAGCATTAAGCAGTGCTTTTAGAGAGAAAATAATTTCTGGATGTAACACTGATGATTGGGAAAGTGAGTTTCTGTGTGAAATTCCTTACCCATAGTGCCTGTTACAAGGCCTTCTGCCTTCCAAATGTCATTCCACATAAATGGAATTGATACACCTGATCTCTGGTGCTGCAGGGCATGGAGAATAACAACAGCCACAGCTTAAATTGTATAAGGATTAGGCAATAGTTGCTCCTCCTCACATTACACCCTTTGATTTCACTGAAACAAGCACGTGTGCCACTTATTCTCATTTTACTAATCATCCTCCTGTGGCATTTCCTTGTCTCTTTTCAGTTCATGGTATTTGGGGCTCTCAGGTTTTCCCAAATATAAAAGGAGCCTTTTCCATTACCTTGCTGCCTGAAATGACACTGCACGAGAAATTACTTTAAGGAGGTTCAGTCCAGACTTTTCCTTTTATAAACAACTGTTCCAAAAGACTGGAAAGCTTTTGAAATTAAGAAAATATATAACTGCATAAAAACAAGATGCTCATTTTTTATTAATTTTATTTTTTAAATAGAGCAAATTGAAAGAAACTAAAGAAGAGAGACCAGAAATATAAAGGTTTGTGCACCTCACAGCAACCCTGCAGTTTCTCTATGTAAACTAGAGGATCCCTGTTCCTCACTGTCATAACTGTAAGACCAATCACTTTCTCTTGGCTATTTGTGTAGTTTATTGAGCCTTCTTCTCCCAAACATGCTCAGCAACTCTCCAGGCAATCCATCACACTTGTTCTCCTTAAAATACCATAGCATATTCTTGAAAAACACAATGCTGTATTTTGGGACTTTAAAACAATAGCAAAATAAGCTTAAATTAAAAGTGGAATTTAGCTGAGTCTTGCAAGTAACTTCCCACAATAAAATCCTTTAAGCTTGGTGAGGGTTGCTAGGGAAAACAGTAATGTGACACGAAAAATAGCAAAACAAAACACTAATAAATGCACAATGAAATACAAAGCTGTGTTGGTAGGGAAATAGACAAAGGGTTCATTTTTCAAAATGCATAAAGAATGAGCAGGGTTGTTCCCATTTTCAGATATAACATCAGAATCTCAGGGCTTAATCTCCTGGCAAATTATTGAGGTTACAACAATCAAATCAAGTCAGCATTCCTGACGATAAGCTAAAATGACAAATTAGGCTTTTTTTTTTCTTTAGACCTCTGTGATAACATTAGTCATGTAACTGTGGCTTACTCATGATCCTTTCTTTGATGTTTACAATGCATATCTGCTGGGAGAGTTGAAAGCAATAAGGATAATTTTGATTTATTTTTGGAAGGTGTACTATTTTAAAGTAAAAAAAAAAAAGGATGGTAGAATATGACTAATACTGAAAAATACAGTCTTTGTTTCCTTCCTAGGTAGAGGATTAATTTAGAAGTATCATTTGGGAACTCCTTAAGACTAGAGAGAAGTAATTCAGCAACACCATAAAAAGAGGGAATGTTACTAGAAATTGCCATACCATGAAGGGAAAAAAAAAAAAAAAAGGAAGCGTAAGAACATTGAATCATTTATTTCTGTAGTAATAAAAACACTGAAGTATAAAACCAAAGTTCACAACACATTGCCTATTCTTCAATGAAAATTGGTTAAAATGATTCAGTGATTGTGTCTCACTGATTCTCTAAAATGGCATAAGGGCATTGTTCAGTAAAGCCAAACTGAAAATTCAGAACACATTTCTTTTTCCCAAGTCATAGAATACAAACTGGGATATTGAGTAGAAGTGATTTGCTTAATATCTGTGATACTAAAGGGGATCCTAAGTCAACCTCAACGTTCTGCTTCAGTGTCTCAAGCTGATTACAGAAAGGAAATGTATGCACTTACAATCCAATGAATGATCTTCATTCTCTGTCTCTGTGGAAAATATTGTGAATTATTCATAAAAAAAGCTTCATCAGAAGGAGAAAAGAAAGAAGATGGGTTATTTTTTTACAACATTTCACTTATGTATTTTCAAAGGAGGAAATGTAATGCTAGGGTTTTTTTCAATATTTATGTAGCCAAGCCCATAGTTATGATTATGCGTGTATATTCTCAGAGACTTGGATTACAATGTAATGTACACTGTGATCCAACATAATTTAGTATATCTCAAAAGAATGCATGATTTACTAGCCCTAATGAATGCAGTACTTCAAGCCTTCTTCCATCTGGACTTTTGTTATTCTGCGGTATATTTGAGAACAATTTGGGATTTCACTCTGCTACCACATGATATTTCATGTAATTTCTAAAGAGATTTTTCATTTTCAAGAACCCTTGATTAATGTCTTTGTTTGCCCAATTCCTTCTGCTGGCTTTTAATTGTTTCCTGTATTAACATTTTTAATGAATTTAGAGCTAAAGTCTATTAAAAAATAAATCTATAATTCCACAGTAAAAGTTGTCAGACTTAGGGTTTTTCTAATCCCTTTAGCTGCCCAATTCCCAGGATTCCTGGTTGACAGCTATTTTTTGGTCCACTTTCCTGTGAGAAAATCCAAATTTCCCTTATTACGCCTAGCTAGGACTTTGTGTAAAATGATAATAAAATATTGCACTACTTATAGCATCATTTCACACATTCTAAGCTTTAGGGAAATAGTAACTAATTAAATGAGTTGGACTTTCTTGTTGTTAATGCTGTTCAGAGAGCATGCTCATTTTTGTCTTGATTGATCTTCCAGTGTTAATACCATTTACTGCATCTTGACAAAGCATTTATCAATATTGAAATAGTTGAGAAAACCTTGTAGCCACCAAACTAAGGGAAAATTTAAGAAATCAAATGTAAATCTCAAGGACTCTCACCTAGCAATGCTACATTAGTCTAGTCACATTCATGATTACAGAGGATACATCAGTCTTGTACGGACCTCTTAAATATTACAGTAACAAAAGTAGCAGTAAATAATGTCCCAAGCATTTACTTAAAATCCTGAATGTAATTTTTCTTTTTTTTTTCCCCCCATCAAACACCCACCTCAGAAAAACCCTTAGCCAAACCAACATTGTTTTACAAGTTTGCTGGTAATTTACACCACTGCTGAGAGAGGCCGAAATGAGATTGTTTACATTTTTGTAGAAATTATTATTTCTATCATATAACAATGTTTTTTTAGGATAGGTTTTCTTTTGCCTTCAATTTTTCTATCCTAGAGCTCTGGGAAGACTATGTCCTAAGAGTCCATTTCTATTACTACTTTTCTTGGGATGCTGTGACTGCACCTTCTCCAACCTCTGGGCTTGGCAGGCATAACTGATCCACTAAGACACTGAGTTGATTTGATGATGGGGAAAATAAAACAACTGAGTAGCCACATTTAGCACAGTGTCATGGAGAAAGGGGGAAAAAAAAGAATTTGTCTATCATGTGCCTTGGGACACTTCAGAAAGTGTAGAGCGCAGCATGAAATCCAGGCAGGTCTGCAATACAGCTTAGTTTCAAAACAGAGACAGAAATCAGCAGTAAGAAAGAGCATTGAACTCGAGAAACAGGCAACAAAAAGTTTAGCCAACCATAAAGTTACTGTAGAATGTAGAAAAGACATACATTTTGGTGTTATTTGCTTGTAGACAAATAACCTAATATCAGAATATCTCTCTGATGATACACCCCTTGCTTACTCTTCGGACCTGAGTCCAAACATAACAGACTGCAAAAAAGTTATGAGGCAGGTGTTAAGGATGCTAATAGGATTGGTTACACTAATGGATTAATGTTTATTACCTGTTAGGCTTGTACCTATTGTACCTATTGTACCTAAGCATAATTAATCCCATTGCAAGTAAAAGGAAGACTAAAGTCTTGACACACTAAACAAGTAGGTTGTCTTATTTGGGGCTGAAATAAATCATTCAATGTTAGGGGTAAAGAACACAAGGCTGCTAGTTCAGAGTTCTGTCCAGACATATAATCCAATAATCAAGGCAGCATTGTGGAATACAGGGCATGTAAATACTTATTTTAAAAAAATGATAAAGTATTTCAGTGATAATATTTTGAGACACTTTAAGGAGGCTTGTTTTCATTCGGGCTTCAAGTATTAAAAATTATTGTGATTCCAAGTGTCTTTCCAAACCTGAGAGTTTTATTTGTAAGGACCTGGATGTAGGTGTCACATTGGCTGTGATATCATTACCATTAAACATTTGGATCAGTATATATGAAACACTGGCAAAAGAAATAGAGTTGAAAAACATAAAAACTACTGTACTTCATAGGCTTTCTCATTAGGAGAGGAAAAGAACACGACAACTAATACACAAAAGTATATAAAAGGATGTTAAAATAGCAAAGTGGAGCACATGAAATGATTGCAAATTATCTCGTATGCTTTTGTTGCTGTGCATAAAAAGACATAAATTATTACATTAAATCACTGTGTTTTAAAATTACCAACAAATGCTCAGTGTAGAAAATGTCAACCTTACTAATAGAGCTGACAAATTTATAAGTGACTGTAAGAGTACTATTGAGGAAAGCTTTGGACAGCATAACTATAGACATAACTATACTAACTACAACAGATCCACCTGTACATAGAAGGACTGGACAACTGCATAAACATAACACTATTTTTTTCAATCAAATTCTGCCTCTACACTAGCAAATATAAATGTCTTATGAGTAAACTAGCCAAACTAATTTCAAGGTGACTTTTCCAAAAAAAGCATAACATTTAATATCAATAATGGTAGCTAAACTGACTTTTTAATGAAATGAATGACTCCTTGCTGAAATGCAAATTCAAAATATCATTTTAAGACATCTAAAAATAAATGAACTTCTGTTTTAAAAGAATGTGACTTCCAAAGTTTCAAAACACATTCCATTTTATGATTTCATCCAAAACTATTTTTTACTGTGATTTAAAATTATTTTTCTTTGTAAATCAATGTTTTGGTTATTAACCAGAGACATGAGCCTGAAAATGATAATCATAGAGACCGAAGAAAAAAATATTTTCTTTCACACAGGATAGATATGTTCTGATTGTCTTGCTGGTATTGTCATGTTATTCTCAGACTACTGAACTATACTTAAAAATATAAAAACTACAGGGAACTTGAAATCACAAAGCTCTTTCAGTAGGCATTGAAATGCTAGTACAAAATTTCTATAGAAATTAAACTGTAGTTAAGAAAGCCAATTGAAAACTTGTATAAGAAATATTCACGGTTTTATTTCCAGAGTTGATGCCTAATGTTAGGAAAATACATTGAAATGGTATTTTTCGCTCATTCACAATTAAGATCAGACATGCCAGTACTGCAAGTCAGTTCAAGAACCTAAGTATCTATTTCATGTCAATAGTTAGCAGACCTTATTAACAATTAGATCATTTTAACAAGATCCTACGTATTGTTTGAACATTTGGCAAAAAACAATATTATTAGAGACGATTATCCAATTTCCTCATTCATATTCAAATTTCTGAACAAATACTGAATCTTAGCATGAGCAGTATTTACCATTTTTTGATTCTTTATATGATTCATATGATCCTCATCTTCAAGCAGGACATAAATCTAGACATGTGACCTTTCAGGCATTGGAACAGGCTGCCCAGGGAAGTGGTTGAGTCTCCATCCCTGGAGGTATTTAAAAGAAGGGTAGACGTGGTGCTCGAGGACATGGTTTGGTGGTGGACTTGGCAGTGCTAGGTTAACTGTTGGACTCTACGATCTTAAAGGTCTTTTCCAACCTTAATGATTCTATGATTCTATTATAAGCAGGTAAGCAGGTACCATTCATCCTTGCTTAAAGACTTCTACAGAAAGGAAATATCAGAAAGAGTTTAGCTCAGCGAAAAACAAACAAAAAAAATCTATTTTGTGCAAATGTCCAAATGGGTCTTTGAGAACACTGTGAGTGAGTCAGCGGCACAGATCACATTGTCATTACTCAGACACAATAAATGGACATTTAAAGGTGAGATCTCTTAATTTATAATATAGGAATTCAGCAGCCACCGGAGTAATGGAAGCAGCCATCCAGCTTTTAGTGGTCCTTCTGCACACTTGCCACCCGCCTTGTTAGACCTCTTATACCAATCAGGATTAGGTATAAGTCTGTTCTGTAATATTTCACCTTTTTATGATCTCCATGTATCATACTTCCTAATATAAATGGCAAATTCAGACACGCTGGGTTTAATCCAGTCACAGACTGTAAAGAAAACTTCTTACTTTAACATACAAAGTAACGAACCTTGTATTATAAGGCATTAGTCATCACACATTCTGATTTTGCATATGCAAGTCATAAAGGCCAAACTGTCCTGCCTACTTTGCACAGAGAGACTGAGCTTTGACTACTCTTTACAAGTAGTCCTCTTGAAACGTGCTTAATCCTGGCCTCAGCCACATGTCCCCTGACTATCAAAAGGCTTCAGCGTTTCACTCCCTCCCTCCAACTCAAGGAAGGGTTGCAGCCAACTGTGAGACCAAGACATCTGAGGCACCTCATGTGTCCAGATCGCTCGCCAGTCAGGCACCTGAAGTACTCAGCACATATTCCACTCCTTTCCCTTTCCTATTTCTTTTCCCCAGTTCTACTGCAAAATAAAGCAAGAGCAAATAGTAAGAAAAAGAAAAAAAAAAAAAAAACACCCAATCAACCAAAACCCAAAACTCAAAAAACCTGAAACAGTATCTCCTTTTTTGCAAAGAGCCAACTCAGATCCAAAGCTGCTAGGACGTAGAAAATTATACAAAAAGTTAACTCAGTGTTAATTTAGCTGTCTTTCTTTGTTACAGATATTGCTTCCTTACGCTGTTTCCTCTCGGCATTAAGATCAACCAGAAATGACATCACAAAAAAATTCTAAAGCAGCACACTAATTTAGACTTTCTTGGATATACTGAGGTGTGGAATTAAGGTGACAATATAAAGAGTAACATGCTTAGTTACAGTGACAGTATCTAATATGCACTATTATTATTTTCCTAGCAGGAATATGTCTAATATTTAAGGAAATTTATCCTTAAGGAAAAATATCCTTCAGAGTCATACATACTTGGTTAAAAAATATATCCATAAAGGATTGTATTGAATGATTCACAGCTGTGGGAAGCAAATATATTTCCAAATTTTAAAAAGAAATTGCATATTATCATAATTCATTCCTGTTACATTTTCACTAATATACAAAGAATACTAGATGATTTCCAAATACTGATAAAGAACAGCAGTATCACAATATCACTCCTAGTTCCTACATCAGTGTTGCAGAAATTGGTAAAATCTGAAGAATAAAGGAAACTTTACAGACATTCTTGTTGGTGATATATACAATGTAATCTCCACTCGGAATTTACCTGCTGTGTCAAAGATGTTTCTGTTCACACTATGAACAGCATTCTTTCCCCCTGGGTTTATATTAGTGTTTGATTTATTTATATTTTCCTGTGTCATTTAAATGTAGTGATTGAATCAGCTATTGAGACATTTCACAAAAAGCAAATAACTTTTTCACTTCTTTAAAAGAAGTGAGCAGTAGGGAAAATTGCCAGGGAGAAACAGCTCTCATGAGAGGATCTATGTTGGTCATGGGATATTCCCAAGATAAAAACAATTCCAGCTTCAAAGACCTTAACACCAAAGAGCTGTCCCATCAAACAATGCTAATCATCACATAATCTGAAAGCAGTCCAACAACCTCTGGCACGTGAGATGATTTCACATATACAGTTGTAGGAATGTTTAGAGTAACAGCAACACATTTTTCAGGAAGTGATATTAAAGTTAGGAGTGAATGGCATCATGTCTTGTTATAAATATCAGTGGCAACAGTGCAAGATGTAGATCAGAATCATTGATACAGCTTTTGAACATCAGCTACATCCTTGTGACAAATACCGAGGTGTGTTGGCCAGGTCATATAGTGGCATTCAAACCACAGTAATGTCTCAGGAGCCAAGTTTTAATGCCAAGGTAAATGCTGAATGGTAGTTTTCGTGACATGAGCTAAAAAATTCAGCCAGCCCCCAACTGCATCCTGGCTTGCTCTGTCCCTGCTTCCCAAGATTTACACCAGCTAAAGATGTAGCATCTGTCTTTTTCTGTCCCGGGTACCACAGATATCAATAACAAATCTGTATGTTGGATTTTAAAGTGAAAGGATGCTTAGAGAAAGGAACTGGTTCCTGCCTCCAGTGTAATTAACCTTCATTTTGAAGCAGAACAGGTTCATAAGACACAGCACAGGTTCAACTATATAAGCCATTTTTGATCTTCTCCTCAGCTATATTAAGTACTCCCATAGTCACCATAGGACAGCAGTAGCCATTACTGGTTACATGCAAATTCTTCTCTCTTCTCCTCTTCCCCATAAATCTGCTCACAAAAGAAAAGGTAAAAAGCTTGAGAATACTTTGCCAGTGTTTCACAGCATAATTCCTGTGACTGTTTCCTAACAACTTGGGCCATGAAATGGTAGAGTTTTCAATTCTTGGTGAAGCAAGGAAGGGGGTCAGCAAGACCGCTACCCTGAACTTTAGAAGGGTGGACTTTGGGCTGTTCAGGAGTCTGGTTAGCAGAGTCCCTTGGGAGGCAGTCCTGAAGGGCAAAGGAGTCCAGGAAGGCTGGATGTTATTCAAGGAGGAAATCTCAAAGGCACAGGAGCGGGCCGTCCCCATGTGCCGCAAGTCTAGCAGGCGGGGGAGAAGACCGGCCTGGCTGAACAGAGAGCTTTGGCGAGAACTCAGGAAAAAAGGAGAGCCTCCCACCTTTGGAAGAAGGGGCAGGTGACTCAGGGGGATTACAAGGATGTTGTGAGGATATGCAGGGAGAAGATCAGAAAGGCGAAGGCACAGATGGACCTTAAACTGGCCACCGCCAGACAACAAAAGACAACAAAAAAAGTTTTTATAAATATGTCAGTGACAAAAGGAGGGCCAGGGAGAATCTCCCTCCTTTCTTGGATGCAGAAGGTAACCTCGCCACGAAGGATGAGGAGAAGGCAGAGGTACTTAATGCCTTCTTTGCCTCAGTCTTTAATAGTCAAGCTAGTCATCCTCAGGTTTTTCAGGCCCCTGAGCTGGGAGATGGAGATATGATGCAGAGTGAAGTCCCAGTCATCGAAGAGGTGGCAGTCTCTGACCTGCTCCTCCACCTGGATGCGCACAAGTCCATGGGCCCAGATGGGATCCACCCGAGGATACTGAGGGAGGTGGCAGAGGAGGTGGCCAAGCCACTCTCCATTATTTATCAGCAGTCCTGGTCAACCAGGGAGGTCCCAGATGACTGCAAGGTAGCAAACGTAACGCCCCTCTACAGGAAGGGTCGGAAGGAGGATCCGGGGAACTACAGGCCTGTCAGCCTGACCTTGGTGCCAGGGAAGGTCATGGAGCTGATCATCTTGAGTGCCATTATGCAGCAAGGGTGGGACAACCGAGGGATCGGTCCCAGCCAGCATGGGTTTATGAAGGGAAGATCCTGCTTCACTAACCTGGTCTCCTTCTATGACAAGGTGACCTGCTTAGTGGATGAGGGAGAGGCTGTGGATGTTGTCTACCTGGACTTTAGTAAGGCCTTTGACACTGTCTCCCACAGCATTCTCCTGGAGAAGCTGGCTGCTCACGGCTTGGATATGTGCACTCTGCATTGGGTTAAAAACTGGCTGGATGGCTGAGCCCAGAGAGTGGTGGTGAATGGAGTCAAATCCAGTTGGTGGCCGGTCACGAGTGGTGTTCCCCAGGGCTCAGTGTTGGGGCCGGTCCTGTTCAATATCTTCAATGATGATCTGGATGAGGGGATGGAGTGCACCCTCAGTAAGTTGGCAGATGACACCAAGTTGGGTGGAAGTGTCCATCTGCTGGAGGGTAGGAAGGCCCTGCAGAGGGATCTGGACAGGCTGGATCATTGGGCCGGGGCCAACTGCATGAGGTTCAACAAGGCTAAGTGCCAGGTCCTTGCACTTGGGTCACAACAACCCCATGCAACGCTACAGGCTGGGGGAGGAGTGGCTGGAGAGCTGCCTGGCAGAAAAGGACCTGGGGGTGTTGGCTGACAGCCACCTGAACATGAGCCAGCAGTGTGCCCAGGTGGCCAAGAGGACCAATGGCATCCTGGCCTGGGAATGGTGTGGCCAGAAGGACCAGGGAGGTGGTATTCGGCACTGGTGAGGTCGCACCTTGAGTACTGTGTTCAGTTTTGGGCCCCTCACTACAAGAAGGACATCGAGGTGCTGGAGCGTGTCCAAAGAAGGGCAACAAAGTTGGTGAAGGGTCTGGAGCACAAGTCTTATGAGGAGCAGCTGAGGGAGCTGGGGTTGTTTAGACTGGAGAAGATGATGCTGAGGGGAGACCTTATTGCTCTCTACAACTACCTGAAAAGAGGTTGTAGCAAGGTGGGGGTCGGTCTCTTCTCCCTAGTAACAAGTGATAGGATGAGAGGAAACGGCCTCTAGCTGCGCCAGGGGAAGTTTAGGTTGGATATTAGGAAAAGCTCCTTCACCGAAAGGGTAGTCAGGCATTGGAACAGGCTGCCCAGGGAAGTGGTTGGGTCTCCATCCCTGGAGGTATTTAAAAGACAGGTAGATGTGGTGCTTGAGGACATGGTTTAGTGATAGACTTGGCAGTGCTAGGTTAATGGTTGAACTCGATGATCTTAAGGGTTTTTTCCAGCCTTAATGATTCTATGATTCTATGATTCTAAGCTCTTCATGCTCCAAGTCTTGGGCCATCTCTGACCAGAGATTGTTGTACAACTGCAGTCAGCACAGTACAGTGACTGAGCAAATAAGTCTGTTAAGTAGTCTCTACTAGCTCAATCACAGTACCATCACTATGTGTTTTCTGGGATAGAACATGTGTGCTTGGTGCATTAATAGATCTTGCTCATAACTATCAAAAAAACCCTAAACCCCAAACCAAAAGATACCCCAACCCCTTTGTTTTATTGCCACAGAAGATGTGGTTAACCACTTGGCACCAACATAGATGGCTACAAACCATAATTCCAGGTGTGACAGTGCAATTAATTTTGTCAAGAATGAAAGTTTAGTGTTGTTCAGCACAGGATTCTGCGTCTGTGGAGGAGCACTAGTTCATTGGTTTCCATCCCTTTCACACAAGCTTATAATACTTATTTAGCTCAGAAATGTCCATAAGACTTGTGTCCCTGGCCTGACACATAGACTACAGACTATCATATAGTAGGTTTTGATCTTTGTAGGAATACAGCAATTTCTAATTCCTCGAAAAGAGAAGACAAAAATCTGCAATTAAACCAGATTGCACTAAGAAAATGGAAAGGACCAAGGGTATCATCTTGCAATAAAAAGAAATTCATTAGCTAGAATCATATTAGCTTTGTGTGAAAATGTCCAAATGGCCTCAGGAAGTCAATCAGGGTCCTTATTGTCAATGAAAGCAAACAACATACTGGGATATGGGCAGACTGACGTGTTGCTTGCTTTGGATTAGGAAGCTCACTTTGAAATAGCTGAAGATTAATTTCCAGGAGTATTGAACATCAGCAGAAGCTATGTTTTTTTTTTCTTAAAATCATGACTAGTGTGCTTCAGCAAGCCAAAGTCTGAGCAAGCCAGAACTATATCCCAACTAGCTGTCATCTCTGAAACAAATAACTAACTTCAACAACTATAAAAGTCTGAAGGTTTTACTATGGTAATATAGTCTGATTACTAAACTATATGGACCATATGAATTCCTTGAATTACTTTATCCTTGAAAATATTGGCTTGATTTTAAAAAAATGATTCACTCTGGGCCTACTTATATCCATTCCTGCTGTTCTCTGAACACTTACCAGCCATGGATATAATTTCGTATCCACAGTTGAATACAGAGTCAGAATATGAGGTTCATCTGGCCAAATGCAGATTTTTTCAGCTAAACTAATAGTCTACACAATTTCTACAGTTAGCAGAGAGAAGTAGCTTGATATTTACCTCATGCTTGCATATTTAAAATAGATCACCTAAACCATACCCTAAAATCACTGCTTATCTCTATTGAATATTAAAGTTACTTTCAAGGGACTTCCTCAGATGCTAATTTCTACAAAGTAGACTTTTAACTTTAGTTAAGGTAAAACCACAGCCTTTACTATCCTTTCTGCGTCACATTTTCCCTCTTTTAATTATCAAACTGATGGAGTTTTATGAAAACCTGGTTGTTTTCTTCCTGATGGCTTCAACTTTGGGCCAGTTTGAGTTGGATATTAGGAAAAATTTCTTCACTGAAAGGGTAGTCAGGCACTGGAACAGGCTGCCCAGGGAGGTGATTGAGTTCCCATCCCTGGAGGTATTTCAAAGATGTGTAGATGTGGTTCTTAGGGACATGGTTTAGTGGTGGACTTGGCAGTGCTAGGTTAATGGTTGGACTTGATGATCTTAAAGGTCTTTTCCAACCTAAACAATTCTCTGATTCTCTGATTCTATACCTACATAAAGAAAAGCTCAGTAAGAGAAAGAAAGATGTACTCTTGGTGAAAAAAAAATAAAAAACCCAAGCCTGACAGCAGGATGTAATCACTTCTTTCCAATGTACATGAGGCGATGATGAGGAAAGTACTAAAAGTCAGAGGAAAATTAGCAGGCCAGATGGCTGGTGAAACAGTGACAAAATGACAGCAAAATGAAAAACCTAATAAAAACGAGCAATGGACTAAAGGAAGAGCATGCAAGACATTAGAAATTAAATCATAAAAAAACAGATGAAATAAAGAATACTATTGGAGGATACAGAAGCCAGAAGATCAGAAAACTTTGGATAGGGGAAGAGGCAAGAAAGGTGACGTAGCAACAGATGTTTCTCTGTGGCAAATTGATGAAGAGCCACATGAGTAGGGTGAAAAGCTACTAAATATATATCTTGCTCACATTGTTGGTATGTGATTTTTAGGTTTGTTTTTTGTTGTGTTGTTTTGTTTTTGTAAGAGGGATCAGGAACTCCTAGAGACAAAGAGAAAAAATAGTGCAAGCTACGGTAAGTAGTAACAGTGGTAATAATGATAAAGGTATTCCACTCTCTAAGGTGACTTTCATTATAGACTTCAAAGCATCACAGAAACATTAATCAACCCTTACATGATGTTTCTGAGGTAAGTGAGGTGTTACAGTCTGTTTACAAATAAGGAGACTGAGCATAGAAAATTGGACATAAGCAAAATAAAACAGTAAATTAATAAGAAAGACAGAAATAACATCTTAAAAAAAAATTCTGAAGACCAGTACTCTATTCTAGCTAGAAGAAAATGATTGTATAATGCTACAGAGTTTTGTCAAGTGGCTACAAAACCTGCTTGCATGGGAATAAATTCCATTTTCACCAAAGTCAACAAGAATTTTCACTAGCCTTCAGTGCAGTGGAATATGAAGATCCTGATGCATCTGACAGATAATTTGGGTAATTGGGTTAAAGCTATTGGAGTGTGAAATATTGGAATGGAACATTGCAAAGAGTATTTGTTACGAATTTAGCGTTTTGTCACAACAGTAGTACTTCAGTCACGCATTTTGTTCTTTATTGATTGAGATCACATTGTAAAATTTATGCAGAATGTGTAAATTAAATGAATTGTAATATAGGACTTAAATTAAACTCAGAGTAGAGTATGAACCTGAGACATGGCTGCTTACCAAATAGGAAGAGATTAAAAAAACCCACAAAACCAAACCCCAAAAAACTCAACCCAAAATTTTGTTACTAAGTAAAGAATAATGCTTTAGGATGTAATTCCACTATTCAGTCTCTATTACTCAGCTAAAAAAAAACCAACAAACCCTGGTTCAAGCGCCGATGGTTGGAATCTTTATCTGTTGTCACACCAAAATACTCTTACTTTAGATCTGTAGACCTGTGAAGTCCGCACAGACTCACAAATGTTTATCTGAAAGAGAAGTGTCATATTATTTGGTTGTAAACTGTTCTGATACCTGTAAAGACCACAGACACCACGTACTTAGTATATGTAAGTCTAGTGTATAAAAAGTAATGTGCCATCATCACTGGAAGTAAGGATTCTGCAGATAAACAAGTTGTTATTTGGGGTTTTTTGTTGTATAGCTTTAAAATATGTGTAGCATAATAAATACAACAAAAAATACCTACCCAAATGAGAAAAATGGAAATGAAATACTTTGTAGCAGGTACATAGGTGAACTCAAAGCTATAACATGTTTAGTTCATGCAAGGGCTTATCAAAAGATACCAGTGACAGCACATAGCAAGGAGGCATTCAGCTGTCATGTTACCCCATCAGAGGGGCAAATTCAGCACTTCAATGCAGAGCACAACCTGAATGTGCTGATGGGGGAGTCTCACTGACAGTCAATTTCCAAGATATCAATGATTATTAAGGTACTTCCAAAACACAGTTTATTCAAATTAAGGAGCAGTTTTTTAGGAAGTTGTTCAAGACTATCCACTTGATTTAATTTTCTTAGATTTTGTGGTTAATTTCTTTTTTTTCAGATCAGTTAGGTGGCACCCTTTTTTTGGACTTTTGAAACAGATTTCCCAGTTATGCCTACTGCCTCTGCTTTCATTCGTGGTCTAGAGCAGTTTCAGAACACGGCCTGGATACCTTCTGGATGAAATTAAGGAAAAAATTTCCAAAGCACCCTTGGTGCTGTCCATGTGCTAAGTGCATCCCCCCTATGGAAACAGAGTAGAGCTAGTCCCAAGGAGGAGACAGGAACATGCACAGTATGGCTGCCAGGTCCTCTGCACCACCTGTTGTCTTCTGCAAGTCACCGTCTTGGCTATTGGCTGCTAGGTTTGCATTGCTGCCTTGGGCAAAGCTGGAGCCAAATTTGTTTAATTCTGTCTTTGATTCAGTGATATGACATCAGCAGGTATTTTGTTGAAAACTTACGTCTATAATATAGCCAAAATAAAATTATAAATTAAATTATTTTCAAAATTAAAGCAGTAGACAAAATCTCATTACTTACACCTATGACAAACAACACTTGTTACCCTTCTTATTCTTAGAGAGGAAAAAATGGGTTTTCAACTAAGAACATTTGTTTTCCTTTTCCAGTTCAATAGGTATGTTAGTGACATGGACTCCAACATGATTCTTACATCGTTTAGGGGCACAAAATAGAAATATCCCATTGCAAGAAGCAAGCTGACCATAATTCTTACTCTTAGGCTTATAACACCTACAATCGACAGTGGGCAATCCCAAACCCTTTCAGTTTAGTCACATTATTTAAAGCACAATAATTCTTGGAATACCTTATCAAAGAGAGAAAGTCCAATCATCTCAAGGATGGAAGAAATTAGATTAAAATAAGCCTAAGATCAGTTTGATACACACTTACACAATGTAACAAATAGGAATATTAGTGATGAAGACACAACTGATTCAGTAAATTCACTCCTCCTTTCTCCTTGTGAAAAGGTGATTGAAGTTTTTACCAAATGTGCCTAGTATTAGAACACAGTTGATAAGTCTCATTGTTGCTGTTAACTCCATTTACTGCCTGCACCATTGAAATGTGGCCAATGTACAAATTGGTATTCTCCCCCACCCCTTTTAGGTTCTATGCAAAATCAATTTTCAAATTATTAAATAATAATAAAAACTATACATGGGATAGCTTGAAATGTTGTACAAACCTACATCATGAGGTTCTTTTGAGAATGAGTTGTCAGAAATAGAAAGAACTAGGGGAGAAATAACAGGAAGAATACTCATCTAATGGGAAAAAAAAACCCACAAAAATTAAACTGCATACTGTCTTTAAATAGCTGCAAATAGCATGCCCAACTGAAATGAAAGAAACAATCTTAACCTACAGATGTGTCCTGTGGAAAATACTTAATATAAGCCATGTTAGATCTAGAGGACAATTTTATATGAATGGAAAATTTACCAAAAAAAGATTGTCTGGTAAAAAGAAGTGCTTTTGCAGCTTATGTGACACCTTTTTGGAAGATATGTGAACAAACTGGAATCAAACTGATTTTTGAAAGTGAAAGAAAGAAAATATATCTAATGTTGGTCATACACAGTAAAGTAAATGAGAAGGGCTGGAAAGGAGCCAGAGGAGACTGATGACTGGCAAGCGGTAAGAATAGGAATGACTTCCCATGGAACGTAGCATCAGGAACTTGGAAGATCATAGCCCCCTCAGATCTTGGCAAATTTACATCTTCCAGAAAGTCAGCTGGATTTAACAGCATGGCAACATCCTGCACAGTTGGGGGCAACAAAAAGAAATTTGAAGCTGGTGTTCCTTTCCTGCTGAGTTTTTACATCTCCAGTTGAGAGGCAGCAGGCAGCCCCAGCAGAGTACCTTTATGTGTGTACTTGTTTCATGTCAAAATAGGGAATAAACTGTTGGAGTAGTGCAGCAACAGAGAGGAAGCTTGTGGTTTTCTGAAGGAAGCTCACCAGCTGCACACATAAAAATGTTCTGCTGCGAAAACACAGAACTAATATTCCAAGGACATTTATGGGGAAATAGTAACAATATAATAAGCAAAGAATGGGAAAAACAAGTAGATAATGAGTTGGTACTACCATAGTCATTACAGGAGAGTTGAGACACTGCAAAAAATACTGGGGAGAAGATGAATAAGGGCATGCTATCAGGGACAAATCTGAAGCTTAATGATCTATAGGAAGTAGAAAGTTTATTTCTAAAAGGACATATTGGGCAATTAAAGACCTGTCAACTAAGTAGGAAAGAAAAGAGGAAAGCAACATAAAACGTCATCCATCTGAGAGCAAAAGATAACACACTCACTCCCCTGCCTGTCATTAAATCCAGAACCTTTTTGGGTATTGAAAAATACTTCAACTGTTTTCTGTTTTGTTGATTGCTGTAGTGTACTTGGTTTTTTATACTCTTAATGAGATTTTATTTCTATTTATTTCAGCATTTTTTAATCCAATATACACATAGATTCAGGGAGTATATACCAAGAAAGACTAGTCCATCATATCCAAAGTAATTAGCTACTCAGACACTATATCCTTCTAAATTCAGCTTTATCTCCTTTTTTATGGCATTTTCCTTCTTGGAAGTTCTGAAAAAAGTATTTCCAAGAATAGACTGGGATTTAAGTGATAAACAAGGCAGTTTGCATCATCAGAAATATATGTCATTTTAGGAAAGGTTATAATCGTAGGAGACAGGCCCATTGTAGGGAATGGTAGGTTCCACAAGACAGTTGTTTATTGCATTCTATTGAATTGAAAGGAAAAAAAGTTCATACCATTTTAAGAAAATGAAATTTTGCAATAAGGTTGAATGGACCTGCATTTTATTTCTTCTGTTTTCATGACTGAAAACTCCAGACAAACACAAAAAATATTAAGTTGGCTGAAATTATATCTTCCACCCCACCTTGAACATTCCCTCCTAGTACTTTTGAGGTATTTATCAGTTGCATCATTTCTTATGTGAAATATGTACCAAAAAGAGCAAATCTTAAAGACTTGTGTGAGGACAGGAGATTTGCAACTCACAGTAAGGAATGCACTCTAAGATGACTCTTCTCTAAGATGTGATTTACATCTAAGATATACTTTACATCTTAAAGAGTGCATGTGAAAAGCAGTTAAGTCATTAAGATCAGCAAAATGCAAGAGGTGAAGTTGATGTAATAATTAGATCGACAATATGGCCAGGAAGGAGGAGTCAGTGATGTGACTGAATTTAGCATGGCCAGAGATGGAAAATAATGTCTATGTTCATATATTAGAAGGGATATATCAGAATTTCAACAGATGAGAAAGAATATATAGCAGTAGAATAAAACCAGTATTGAGACACAGAAAGTGAATAGAAAATAAAAAGCAAAAATTGATATTTATAAAATATAAAAAAGATTATTTCCTTGTCTTTTCCTGACCAATTGCATAAATTCTAAAATTAATTGATTTCTTCAATTTTTCTTACTGCTTCTGCTATTTAATAACAGCTCCGCAAGTCATAATAATTAATTTTATTTAATTTGAATTGGCAATGAGATTTTAATGACATTAAAATCTAATAATTAATATCCAAACTTAAAATTATTTTAGTGACCTACAAAGAGAAATATTTCTTATATAAGAAATAGTCACTAAAGAAGTGTTGTTAGTCTAGTTATAACATACTTCTTTTCTATTTTATTGTCATGAACAACAATTTATTCCCTATTTCATAATTTTCCTGCTACCTTTAAGTTAAAAAATGAAAAGACATTGCTTCTTACACAATGTCACTTGTATTTGGAAACTCCAAATATTACTAGATGTGATAGAACTTGATTTTTAGAAGAATGGAACAACCAAATATATTTTGGGCTCTCCCTAAAAAGCCCTGACTCTTGTTTGACCTATACTCCTTCCCAGATTTCTGTGTCTATACTTTCCAATGCTAATGTGACAGAAAAACTCCAAACCTTGTGAAATACTGAGCTCCCTTTACTAGCATTTTGTGAATTGAATAAAAAATTAAAGCCACGACTTCATCTCAAGTGTATACGATTGGAAAAACCTATTAAAAATATACAGTGAATGTTACTCCTTTCTGACTGTCTTGTTTTGAACCTCTGTTATAAAATATTACCATAGGTATCACTGAACTTACATTACAAACTAGAAACCTTGCTCCATTAGCTTAAACTACATTACAAACTAGAAACCTTGCTCCATTAGCTTAAACTTAACTATCTATATGGAACTTCATTAATTCACAACTTGCTAAGTTTCATCAGCATTCACCTTCTCTGAGTCTGGGAAGTATCCCATGTCTGCATAGCACTTCATTGTGCACTCACCTTCAAGGCTGTGTTTAAGTTAAACTCAAGTGGTAAGGATCTAAGCGCATGTTGCAATACGCTTCCTAATCTCGTCTACCACTTCAAGAGGACTTCTTCAGCTGTACACATCAATGTTTGCTTACTTCTAAAGATGGAGACAAAACAAAAAATGATGTTAAAAGAAAAATATCAGCAAGCATTCTACCTATCAGCAGGTGTTTGGAAACAGTGGGACTTCCATGTTTATTTTCTATAATTCCCATAATTACCACCTCTGTGGTTGCTGTAATGATGTCACAGCAGATTGCAATTTTTATGTCTTTTAGTGCTGTGATGCTCCTTATTAGAAGTACCATTTTGGGGTAACAACCGAGGTTCCTACCACAAGTTGGAAGTTGTACAAACAGTTTTCCTGACTCATTTCCATCACATAACAAACACTTCAGTTAGAAGTATCCACCAAATACAAGTTGTAACACCTTTTGCACCCAGGTAGCCTTTCTTTTGCATTCTTATACAAAACCATCCTCAATCAAATTTAACAAAATTTCACTGCAGATTGTTCTATAAATCTATTTTTCCCTCTTCTAAGAAATATATATTTAAACTGAATTTAAAGTTTCATGAAAGTTGCTGATGTGAAAGTCCTACAGAACAGATCCTCTACTGTGTAGAAAGAGATACTTTCATCTCCCATGTTTTCTATATCTTTAAATTTTTCATGCTTCTTCAGGGATTTAAATATATATATATACAGGGATTGAGTTAATTTTACATCATATTCTCTATCATAGAAACAGCTCAAATTATTAATGAATAATTCACTGTTAGTCTAAAGTGCATGCCATTTAAAGAAATACTATTGATTACTTTTAGGTTTTTAATTGAATTATTTTAAAACAGTATTCTTCAGTTATGATAAACCCTACTTAAGTGGTACTTTAGAGCTTCTCCAGGAAAGTGCATAACAATAATACATCAAAACAGTGAAATAATTCTTCACTTAATGCTAGCTGCTGTCAAATAAACAAATGAACTGAGAAAATAGACAAAATCACATTTATCTTTTATCTCATCCTTATCACCATATGATATATATAGTACTTCCTATTTCTCTTGCTTAGATTAAGAACTATATATATGCATATTTTATCTGAACTATTCATTTTTTAAATCTTGAAAATCTGGTGGAAATTCTTTTAGGACATACTTTGTCATGCCATAGGTGGTCTTTATCTGCTGGTTGAAATAAAAACTTGTAATAATACTTTTTTTTTTTTAAAGGGTGTGCATGATTTTACTCCTTCTAGGAAACAAGAAAAGTGAAGAGCAATAAACATGAGAAATGAACAGAGAACTATATTTACTAACAATTAATTAAAATACACAGGACTGGTCAAATATGAAAAAGTCTTCCAAGTGCAGAATATTGTAGACAATCCATACAACTGCATTTTCCATATCTTTATAAAATCTCTTCTTCAGGCAAAAGAAACACAACTGATATCAATTCCTATCTTGTAAAATATGCATAATTTTTGTCTACTTTTCACTGGGGTTATAAGTTAATTAAGCAATATCACATGTTTTAAGATCCTTCATCACAGAGATTATATTTCTGAAAATCAGAAAGTAAGATAAAGCCTAAATGATAAAATAAGTGTAGAAGTGACAAATAAATAATAAAAGGAGATGCTAATATACTTATTTTTATTATTTAATCTCTACATTTTATATTTAATTATATCAATTTAAAAAAAAAACATTCAATCTTTTAAAAGTTGCAGTAATGTACAACATCATCCTTTCCTTTTTTATATCTGTAGGCCATTTTTTAATCATATTAATTATTCAAGATTTTATTTTAAATCTGTTTTTTCTTTCTGTGCTTATAGACTAATTGCTGTATAGTTTCATCTAAATACCAATGTTCATGTGTTTGGGTAGTCTACTATATCATGGTACCTTTCTTGGAAGTGCTCAGGGCCATCAATTGACTCTAATTTCCACTGCATTTTATAATTAGGAATTATTCATGAACTGAACATCTAAAACCAGAGCTACGCATTTTCAGATAGTGACAAACATTCACAAAATCTTTTGTAAGTAATGGCAACTTTCACAAAATTTCATAGGTAATGGCAACTCAATGCACAACGTAAGTGTGTTTCAAGGGCATAAAGCACTTTGTATTCTGCAACTATGGCCAGCTGAATTCCTTGATATTGTATCTGAAGCAGAGGCCTGTCTGTATCACCTATAATTTCCAAGTGCAGTAATCAGGATACAATCAAAACTAACTTGCCTTGAATCCCAATAAAAGTGTACTAAAATAGTGTAACCAACAACAGAATGTAAGTGTTTTGGAACAGTGATGACTTAGCCAGACACAATGTATAACCATTTTAAGTAAAGATGAGAGCATTGTGACCACCAATGAGGCTAAGAAGGATGGGTGTAGCTGAAGGGAGAAGGCAGCCAATAAAGAATAGGACAAGCAGAAGGGACTTCCAATAGGCAGGACATCCTGCCAAATACCTCAGAAGGATGAATGGGAAAATCAAAGGCAAGATAAGCAGTGTTTGGTGAGGAAAGGAGGAGCGAGAAGGCTAAAACACCAACAACAGTGTTTGAGGAAGGATAGAGAATACAGGAGTCTCTTCTCTGATTTATCTCACCCAAGGGCTCTCCAGCCTGCTCACCCTGACCTTGGCAGCTCAGGACCACCAAGAACCATGGCGATCATTGTGACCTTCATGGCATCAGCTCCGGGACATGGTGCCGTCACTGCTAACTTCAGACATAACTGTTAAGGAGTAAGAGTTTTGTGTAAGTAGTGAGTACATAGTGGTAATGATTATTTATGTGTAGGAGAAAACCATTAGCATGCAGTGTGTTGTTAATGAATGAATGAATCCATTAAAGTCTTGTTCTTGAAGTTTGAAACTAGCCTGATTTATCAGTCTTCTAAACACTCCCGTCACAGCAATCTCTAATCCCCTAACTGAAATATATGTACATATATTCAGTTGTACAATATATAAACCTTTGTAATATATTATTGTTTGTGCTGTCACAAGAAGAAACATAAACTATGCAGAAGATACAGACCCTCTAAAACACCCATAACACTCTTGTTTTGTAAAGAAAAACAGTTTTCTCTAAGGTTTGTCCAAGCCAAAAAGGAAGTTGACAAAGCTTGATAACTTCTTTTTACAGTGTCACATAAGTAAAATTTCTAACGGGGTTTGTAAGATAACTCTTAAGTCTTTCTCAGTCAGTATTGACACATACACAGGAGTAATTCAAATATTGTATTGCTGCTGATGAAGGAGAAATGCTCTTACTAAGAGTGACTTTAAGATATGAAGTTCTTGTAATACTGTGCTAATTTTGAGAATGAATCCATAATTATCAACTGGATAATTTGCAAATGCAAAAATATCTTCAAATTTATCTCTGGTATCTCTGTCTATACTCATGCTTGTTCATGAATGTCTCAGTTCTATGATACCGAAATCTATGACACTGAGTTTTAGGACTACTACTTTGTTTTAAGAAGACAGGAAAAAAAACCCAAATAATTCTGCTTTACTACTTCTGTATAGGTATCCCATTGAAATCTTTAGACTTTTCTAAGTAAACTAGTAATTAATTGTGTAATAAATTACAGGCATCCTTGTAAGAATAAAAATAATGGAGAGGTTTTTTTCTGGCTTTGTACAGAGCTAAATGCCTTGTGAAGTTCAAAACCGAAAATTTACTTTTGCATGATGTGCTACGATCATTTACTCTTGCACTGGGGAAAACAACTACAAGGCAAAGTTCTAAAGGAATAATACATTCATCCTTTCTTTTCTCATTTTCGAACAGTAATCCAGTGTGCTTTTCTGAAATGATGGAGACTGATGAGAAAGCTCTATTGATCCACCTCCACCTCCCACTCTGAAATGAATAATGCCTACAAGCAAACTGACTTCAAAGAGACACATTGGTTTGAAGACAATTTAAATGGGGAGAGTATGTGTGTGTAAGGAAGAATTCTTCTACAATAACTAAATGCAGACTATCAAATTTAACACATTAAAAAGATATTGTCGAAATTATGCTGTATAGTGGTTAACAGTGTCCTCAGCAGTCCTTTCACACCCACCCTGTTTCAGAGAGCTATGTGTTGGCCAAAGGCAGTCCATGGTTTTCAGAGAAAAAAGTAAAAGGATTCTAGAGACTGAGCCAAGATTATGAAACTAACAAAAACAGACGATATCTGTCTTTGGCTTTGTAATTGGCATGTTAATTTATGAGCCACTCTGGGAGTCTGCTAGAAAAGTTAAAAAGGTAAAAAACAAAAAAGCAAACGTATACACTTAATAGATTCATTATACCGTATAATTTCCCTTCCCTCCGTTGCACTGTTTACAGAATGATGTAACAAAGTAGTTTTCTATTAGAATACAGAAGAACAATAGTTATTTCTTCAGTGGCCTAGATTTTGTCACCCTCTCATGACCAGCTCCCTCAAAGATCACTTTTTATGAGCCATGGAGTGAACTACTGACCATTGTGAATAAATATGAAAACCAGGTACAAGAACCTGTGAGACAGTCTGTCAGCTTGGAAACCTGATTCTTTTCCTGCTGAATCTTCAGAGCCAGTGAGAGAATGACTGGCGAGTTTGTTAGGGAACAGTAGCTGAAAACTGATAAACTCATACAGAAATTATATTACATACATAGAATATTAAGTATAAGTAATTGTGTTTTTCTAATGAGAATCAGTATTTAAGATTATTTCAAGATTTATAACCCCATTTTTAAATGTTCAGAACTTGTTGGAGAAATTAATTTTCCTTATTGATTTAAGGTCTATTTACCATCAGCTAATATTTTGGTTCAATTTCTGATTATTGCCAGGTAAATATAAAGTTGTTAAATTTCCCAGCCTCTTTTTATATTCAGTTCAAAAAGCCCGTTTCTCTGATGTGAGTGGATGTTGTTGACTGAGGCAAACTTACTTAACTCTCATTGCACACTGCTGTAAGTGAACGTATAACATGCAAACCAGAGGAAAAGCAAGCCTATAACCTACTCCATGAATCACAAGGGAAAATTTGGTGTAATCTACATGTTCTCAAAGATACTCCTTTTCATTGTGTGAGAAGTAAGAAAGCAGTAGAGTAAATGAGAATAAGGCTCATTCTCTGTAGACGGTGTATTTAAGGGAAACATGATTAACAAAAGACTAAGGGTGATACTTATTTATTCGTGCATTCTTTTTAAATCATACAATTCTGAAGTACTCAGTTCTCTAAGTGCTTTTTCATGTTACTTTGAGCAGAATAGCAGCTATAATGGGCTATTTTTTTTTTGTAATTTTTATTAACTTGCCTCCTTTGTGATGTCAGTTCTCAGTAAAACAACATCCTTGTCAGCACCTTTAGAAGAAATCAATACAACAAAGCAGAGAGGAATGCATTCACTATATTCGCTGTTGTGAATGAAGAAGTGCTAACTTGTTCAATCACAGTAACTGCTGCTCTCTAACAAACCCGTCATTCTTACTCCTAGAAGCAGCACAAACACATTCCAATTAATCCATTAATGATCACTTATGTACAAATACAGGTTTAAACCACAGAATTTGTAATTTATGGCAAAAGCTAGGTAATTTTCAGTGTCCACTCTCAAAAGTGCATGAGAATCCTTTAAGATTATAAGAAATTGGATTTTCAGATAAATATCCTATCTATGATAAAATTGAGACATTTTCATCTTTTGTTCTGAGTTATTTATTATCTTTGCAATCACAGCTAGATTTTAGAGGTTTTGTATGCAAAATCTGTTTGATCTTCCTATCTTGTAGTTCTTTATTCAACTTTAATCTTATTTTGAACCTTGGCTTCCTGCCCTGGAAAATGGCCTACAGACTTGGCTTCTCCACTGTTTCTTGACCTGGTATAACTTTTGGCCTTTAGACTGCAGATTTGAGCTGATCCCATTTGTGACTCCTAGTCCTAGACCATGATATCATTATTCCAACTGTACTGCTGCAACATGAGTTTTCTGGAGCACATTTCTTGCAGAACATATTACCTCTCCCTTCCCCCACCCCGTCAAAGAAGATCAACAATAAACAAAAGCAAATGCCTTTATGACTGCAGAAGCATGCATGACAGGTAGAAAAATTTAAATTTGCTCCTATTGGAGTAGAATCCTGCAATTTTTGCAGCTGAAAATTGAAATAATCCAGGTTTAAAAACTGTTCTTAGGAAATATCTTGGCCTAACAGTGCCTGATTTGAAGGAACTATAGATTTTTTAGCTGGATGCACCCTCTTTTAAAAGTTCTTTTTGACGTTTTATTACCTGCAAAAGAAAGAACTGGAAATGTGAAATGATGTAAACCAGACTACTTCTTTGAAAGACTTATGCTGGGAGATTGCTTTTTTTTTTTCCTTCTTGTTTTTCTTTCCAAAAACTCAAGTATCATTCTTATGCCTCTTCAGAGATGTTACTGTTGGTGAGGAAAGTGCAACAAGATTTCATCACTTTGTTCAGAAAAATAGTATAGGCAGCCAACGCAAAAAGCTTGTTAGAAAATTAATGGAAAGCCCACCTTTGTCTTTAAAGCTGAAAGTGGTCCTTATTTTCCTAAAAATTTCAGAGAAATTTAGCCTGGCCATAGGTTTACAGTTATTGATAAGATACTGATTTATTTTTCAATGACATCATAGTTTGATATTGTGCAACTAAATAAGAGTCCAACAGCATTAGACATGCTAAAAAGTGAACCGGGATTGGAAAAAGAGGTCATGTAGGTAACTGATAGCCATTTTAATGCCAGGATCTAATGCCAGATTGTCCTAGAAACAATTTCAGTAAGTCTTTTAATGATAAGGTTGTGTCCTGCTGCTTCTAATTTTCATTCATTTTTTAAACTCAAAAATCACAGCAGGACACAACTAGACATGTTGTAACTAGACTAGTTATAGTGTGTCAGCATAAAAACAAGAGAAGTAAAGAAAAAAAGGAGAGTTCTAGACCACTATCAATTCCAACAGTGTCTTAACAGAAGGTTTTCCACCTTCAATCAGATGTGTAAATGCAGATATTAGTATTGAACATGAGACCCACAAAGGCTCCTTTTCTTCCACTGCTTTTGGAAATGCTTGAGCTTCAAAATTGGTTGGTCTCAATTAACAACTTTGTGAGAAAGAAAATAGACCAGAAGAATTGTCATTAACTTAGTACTTCCCAAAGAAGTGAGTGATATAAATAGTGCATTGGCCAGATCAGAGGTGAAAATGAAGGCAAGCTCTGCTGCTGATGAAAATATAGCCTGTTGCCTGGATTTGTGGGTCTCAGCCTTTTGTCCATGCCTATGTCTCTTCTGTAATAGTAAGAAAGTGACAGAAAGGTACCCAAAACATATGATGCATATATGTTTTACCTTCAGTCACTAAGCCAAAAGACACTTCACAGTTAAAGATTCTGGACAAACTACCAACCTCTTACTACCTATATGTAATTATGAGGAAACAAGTGCTTTTCTCTTCTATCCTTATCACCTTTAATGTCCCTCAGAAATACTGGGAAGCAGAAAGGAACAAAAATTAAAAAAAAAAAAAATTGTTGCATAAAAATATTTTTTCTAACTTCTAATTCACAGATTTTCTCAATTTTCTCTACTTTTTTATCCTTTTTTTTTAAAATTATCTCATTTGATTTATGTCCTATTATGCAATGATATGCTACGTAAGGCCTTTGTTATGCATTTCATACATTGAAAAAATTAAAGAATGATGACAGGTATGATGATCTTGATATATCCCAAGATATAATTAAATTGCTGAACTTCAGCAGCCAAATAATAAGTCATTGTAATATAAATTGACTGTGAAACTTCTGAATTAAAAGTCATGGAAATAAAGGAAATATTTTTAAGGGTAGTTATATTTAATGGGAATTGCCTGTGAGAATAAGCTGCCAAGATAAAAGCCACTAAGTTGTAGAAAGTGCAAGTGGGATTAGTTGTCATTAAAGTCTCACCTAAAATGGAGATACAGAGTGCTCTACTAGAGGGTTTGGCGATAGAGAATGGTTTCCCAGGACCAAAGTTTAGAATTTAATTTTGATTCATATCGAGTGTTGGTACTCAATAAAAATGCATTAGGTATTGTTATCTGCTGCATTTATTTCCTAATGTAATGACAACTTGATCTATGCATGCATCCACATGGATAGAAAGAGAAATACCAACCTCTGCTTGCCCACATGCCTCAGGGATCCAGCAAGGGAACTGCATCTCAGAGGAACATCTGTGAGGCTTAAACCCACCTACTTACATAGTGCTGATTATGAACCAGTGATGGCCCAAGGCTGTCCTTAAAGTCACCATTCCCAGCTTGGTAAATTGGGCTAACAAACATAACATTACACTTTCATATTTGTGCCTTGACTGGTTACAGTAAATTCAAATAAACCTACTTATTTATAAGGAACATAACTATCATTGCAGGCTTTCCTCAAAAAAAGCATTGCATGTTTATATTCACTCATGGGATAACTTTAAAGCGTTTTTAAAATTCAATACAAAGTTTTCTTTTTATTTTTTTATTTCCTTAGTAACAACTTCTAAGTGAAAAAGTACAGATATCTTGTAAAAACATCTTTTATTGAACATATGCTTTTCACTGATACTCCGCAGGGAGTGTTTTTCTAAAAAGCAGATCAAACAGCCTGTGCGTAAGTAGTTAGGAACACAAAACTGCCAAGTAACTTTCCATTTTGCTAAGTAGATAACATCCACATAGGATGCTTAGAAAGCCTGTTCTAGAGCAATTGATTTTGCTTTAGCATCTTTTATTTAGCTTGTAATATCTGTACTGCTTCATATAGCAATGTCACTGTAAAGATTTGAACCTATATTCTTGGTGATCCCAAATTGTAAAATATAAATTTCATTTCCTTCCATACCTTACTTTATTGTTCATACATTATAGAAATCCTATGGAGAACAGCACTGCATGTTCTCTGATAATTCCCACCTCTAGCAGACTTGGTAATCACTTCAAGACAGATCATTTGAATGGACAATGTTAATGCAAAAAAGTCAGTCCCTATACCTCAGGTTATCCATATGCACTGACTCTATTCAGGAGAGTGCTAGCACATTGACTTAATTAACACCATAAAAATATGTATCAGTATTTCCAGACCTGAACATTAAATATCAGTTCAACCATCTATTTGAGGTACCCTGTAGAAGTTTGAGATAAACTGAGACAAGCTGCAGTTCCCCTTAACTGCAGCAGTGGGAGTTTTGGATATACAGCATACTTGGTCTCTGAAAGATTCTGAAATACAGAATTAGGAAGCTGTTGATACAGGTTACATGTCAATACGATTAAGACACTAGGAGCTGTGTCTTCTTTTCTCTCTCTGTAATAGAGTGGAGACAATAGAGAAGGTTGGAAATACTATAAAGAAGTGAAGGAGAAAATAATGAAAAGTACTTAAAAGTAATAATTTCTTAAATGAAGGATGCAGTGATAAAAAGATTGGGAAGACTGTCATTTCCAGCCTTTTAAAGTAGTGCTGGCTTCTATCACTCTTAGTACCTGTCTGGTAGTATTCAGTGTTGCTTTGCCTGCTCATGCAGATCATTTAGCTCAATAGCCTGGCTCTTTTTCTTTGCTCTCACCCTGACCTGCCTTTATGTATTAAGAAAAATTCATTTTTTCTACTGACTAGCCATATTCTTAGAATTAGTACATTTTCTTTTCTACTTTTGATTCTGATGACATCCCAAAAGTCTCTACAGCTTATTTAAACAGAATCTCTCCCAGAGGTTGTTGCCCAAGTTCATCATTTGTGATTTCCCTTTTATTATCTCTCAGGTTCCAAGACAGGTTTGACACAGACCAACAGTACACACCAAGGGACTGGAGAAGGTGGAAAAGACAAGTTTCAGAACAAAAGCAATTAAAAAGTGTGAAAATGAAAATGGCAAAGAAGTTTGAAGTCTCTAGTGATAAAGAGAAATGAAATATGTGAGCACTCTTAGCATTCCATGTTCTGCCATGGGATTTACCAAACACACCTGGCAAAAACAGTGCTTGCCCTCCTCAAGGGTTGTTTTAACAAATACTTTCCTATTCTCTTACTCCTACCTTCAATTTGGGGCCTACATTACAGACTTGCTTGAACGACTGATGGCTGTTCTTCTTCAGGAATACCATTGTCAACACTAGCACAAAACCAGTGGTCAGTCAGTTATTTTAATTATTGCTGCCTGATAGCATTCACAGTTTAAACTTTTTTCTACCTATAACATAAGCCCTGATTAAATTTATATTCAAACTTGGAACACTGCACAGACCAACTCATCTCCAGTTTTCTGATTGTATCTTCACAATAACACTTGTTACATAACAATTACTATCTAAAACTTTCATCTGTTTTTCTGCAGGTGATCTTTTTGTGTTGGGTCCAGTAGAAATGAAAATGCACTGCTCAGCTTTTTTACTTCAGTATTTTCTATTTATTACTTATATAATCTGGAATAGGTTTTTGTGAGACCAACTTTTATTAATATATGTATATATAAATACATTAAAGATTTTCATGGCTGTATCTCATTTCTTGCTTTTGTTTTGGTGTTTGTGTGATCATACATCATGAATAAGAATTATTGTGTCATAAGCTGATTTAACTATGCTGTTTTTCTAAAATGGATCATTTCTTGTATTTTGTTGGTTACATACTTTGTGAAATATAATTAGCCAGAGTAAAACAAAATTTGTAGTAACTAGACATAAGAGATGATCTCTGTTTCTTTGGATATCAATAATTGTGATGAAATGTAAATGTAATTTTATAATTCTAAGATGTTTAAAGGATCTTCACAAAATTTAAGAAAAATGAAAATAAGAGGATTCAGAATAGAGCATGTCATTTTATCAGCTGTCTGAAGTATCACCCATATTTTGCAGGTAATACTGAACATCATTTTGAGCAGCATGTTCTGCACTATTAAAATAATAATAATCTGTAGAAAATATATCCAGCTGAAATAAGTAGTTCAGAGTTTGCTTCAGATTTCTGAAACAATCTCATCACCTCCTATTTCTTCTTGTAAACTCCTGAGATGTTTGTATGTACTTTTTTGATTTGTTTCTTTTATACATGTGAAGTTGCAGATTTTTTGATGTAGAACTGCATTTCGATGGGGAATGTTTTGAGTTTAGATGTTTACATTCATTTTATTTCTTATGCTTAAAAATAGAGTCAAATTGATGACTTCGTACACCCAAAACAGATTTTACCTTAATCTTCTACATTCTAATACTTAAAGTGAGTGAAAATATCATAATGAATTTAGATGTTTAAACTCACTAATGCAGAGTTGAGCACTCAGGTCTTTTAAGCGTTGTCATATAGAGATCATGAACTGTGTAACTTTGACTTTAATTTGTTTCACTTGGTACTCACACCAGTAACCTTCTGATACTAATTGTTCTAGAATGGCATCAGCTTCCCATGATTAGCTTTTAATACATTCATTTCCTTGTGCTTAGAACTGTTGCCTCTGAAGTAGCCAAGATGAAGAGGGCTCAATTATGTTCTGCCAGCACACCTCCTAGCTGAAATGGTAGATACAGTATTATTTGGAAAGGTTAGGTTTATTAGGACCATTGGCTCTTAATGGATTTTTTATTTTCCTATCTATGCAAACTTTTGTATATGCTGTGTAGGACAAGACGGCATAAATTCACTACATTAACTGTTCTGTATTGCACAGACAAAAAACCCTCCAAACCCAACCAACAATGGTCACAAAGAATGTCCAAATTTGATTTTGAATAATGAAATCCAAGTAATCTTACAGAGCTACATGTGTTTCTGACATTCATCAATGACAATGCCATTTTCCACTTTAAAAAATCTAGATTATACAATCATATAATCTATCAATAAATTCCACCAGCTAGGCTTCCAGTTTTCTCTGATAAACTTGTTATCTATGAAACTTTCAGTTTCTGCATTTGGTAAAATACACTGTCAATGTTAAAACTGATCATATTATGATCATGCAAAATGATGTTCTTGCATTAATGTAAATGCCTGAAACAAATCTCTTTCTAAATAAATTTAGCAATATAGTTTTAACCTGATTGAGTTAAGGACTATTGAGCTTGCTTCAATATCCTTTTATGAGGGTTTGCACTTGTGTGCCAGCATTGCTTTTAGTTATGTCAATATACATTTTCTGACATATTAGAGGCATTTATTGACTGCAAATAAACAGTAAAAAATTGATTAATTGCACACTTAATTGACCCTCAGTTTGTCATAATTTTTAGATGAGTTATGTACCTTTCATAATTACAGTAAAATTACTCATGGTATCTTCATAGATGACTTGATCGATATTTTAATTAGAGACCTTTGAGATTGCAGAAATACTTCAGATCTTTCTCTGCCTTACATCATACTAATTCATTCATATCATTGAAAGGACATATTATAATTCCTTTTCTTTTTTCAAAAGACGATCAGGAAGCCTTTTCAAAAATGGAGAAATTGTTCTTAATTTTATAAGGAAGTAAAATTGTGCTTCTTGTGCAGTGAAATTGTGCCTAATTTTTCAGAATAATTTCTTTTCTATATTGAAATGCATTCTGACTTTGCTACTGTCATAACTGTGGAGAACTATGACTCATGTCTACATGAAAAATATGTACCATTTTTCCTGCAAAGGAGAAACATATAGTTTGGTATTTACCATTTGTCAGAAAAAAATAAAATGGAAATTAGTTGTATGAAAAAAAGACCTTTGAGATTATAAGTACAAAAAAAGACCTTATAATTCTAAACTTTCAACTACCCCCAGGTCTTTCTAAAGTGAATGGTAAGCACATCTAAAATTAGTATCCTTGGCTTTCATTTTTAGTGCTTTCATAATTTGTGCCCATGCGTAGCCTCAAGGTCCTTCCTACTGTAAGAATACCTTTATATTAGCTTCATCATTCAACTAAAACTTATTTGCCAAAGTACCCCATCACCTGAAAACATTGCATAAATCTTTAGATGAGTTCTTTCTTTGGAAAGCTCTTTGGGAAGAACCAGGCTGGGAAGACAAAGAGGTGGAGTTTCCATTTGCATGAAAGCACAGGTGGAATCCACAGTGCTCTGCCTTGGGATGTGTCTTGCGTCTACAATGGGAAAGGAGTCTGATGTCCTATTGAATTTCTGGCAGGAGTTGGAAGCCGTGACCAGCTATCTCTGGTCTCTATGAATAACAGGTGTTAGTACATTCTCCAAAGGTTTAAGTCCAGTTGATTTCCAATTTCTCTCTTCTGTCAGAAGCAGAACGCTAAAACCCTGCTCCACTGCCACTGGATGGGTGCAAAGGGAAGGTACTGGGTCTGCAGGGTGAAGTTATGAAATTAACTTTCTTCACAGCAGCCCATAAGGTGCTGTGCTTTGCATTTGTAGCTAAACCAGTGTTTTGATAACATGCCAGCATTTTGGCTACTGCTGAACAGTGCTTGTGCAGTGTCAAGGTTTTGTCTCTCTCTCCTCCCCAGCCCCTAAAGGACACTAGGTGGGGGTGGGAAAGAGACTGTGAAGGAACACAGCCAGGACAGCTGACCGCAACTGATCAAAGGGATATCCCATACCATATTACATCATAGAATCATAGAATCATAGAATCACAGAATCATTAAGGTTGGAAAGGATCTCAGAGATCATTGAGTCCAACTGTTAACCTAACTGCTTGGTCCAGCTCTAAGCCATGTCCCTAAGCACCACATCCACACGTTTTTTGAATACTTCCAGGGACTGTGATTGTACCACTTCCCTGGGCAGTCTGTTCCAATGCCTAACCACTCTCTCGGTGAAGAAATTTATCCTAATATCTAATCTAAATCTCCCCTGGCGCAGCTTGAGGCCGTTTCCTTTCGTCCTATCACTCGTTACTAGGGAGAAGAGACCAACACCCACCTCGCTACAACCTCCTTTCAGGTAGTTGTAGAGAGCAATAAGGTCTCCCCTCAGCATCATCTTCTCCAGGATAAACAACCCCAGCTCCCTCAGCTGCTCCTCATAAGATTTGTTCTCCACACCCTTTACCAGCTTCTTTGCTCTTCTTTGGACACGCTCCAGCACCTCGATGTCCTTCTTGTAGTGAGGGGCCCAAAACTGAACACAGCCTCACCAGTGCCAAGTACAGGGGCACTATCACCTCCCTGGTCCTGCTGGCCATGCTATTCCTGGTACAAGCCAGGATGCCATTGGTCCTCTTGGCCACCTGAGCACACTGCTGGCTCATGTTCAGGTGGCTGTCAACCAACACCCCCAGGTCCTTTTCTGCCAGGCAGCTCTCCAGCCGCTCCTCCCCCAGGCCTGTAGCGTTGCATGGGGTTGTTGTGACCCAAGTGCAGGACTCGGCACTTAGCCTTGTTGAACCTCATCCAGTTGTCCTTGGCCCATCAATCCAGCCTGTCCAGATCCCTCTGTAGGGCCTTCCTACCCTCCAGCAGATCCACACTTCCACCCAACTTGGTGTCATCTGCAAACTTACTGAGGGTGCACTCCATCCCCTCATCCAGATCATCATTGAAGATATTGAACAGGACCGGCCCCAACACTGAGCCCTGGGGAACACCACTCGTGACCAGCCACCAACTGGATTTGACTCCATTCACCACCACTCTCTGGGCTCGGCCATCCAGCCACTTTTTTACCCAGCGCAGAGTGCCTTTATCCAAGCCGTGAGCAGCTAGCTTCTCCAGGAGAATGCTGTGGGAGACAGTGTCAAAGGCCATACTAAAGTCCAGGTAGACAGTATCCAAAGCCTTTCCCTCATCCACTAAGCAGGTCACCTTGTCATAGAAGGAGATCAGGTTGGTCAAACAGGATCTTCTCTTCATGAACCCATGCTGGCTGATCCTGATCCCGTGGTTGTCCTGCGTGTGCCTCATGATGGCGCTCAAGATGATCTGCTCCATGACCTTCCCCGGCACCGAGGTGAGGCTGACAGGCCTGTAGTTCCCCGGGTCCTCCTTCTGACCTTTCTTGTAGATGGGTGTCACATTTGCTACCTTCCAGTCATCTGGGACCTCCCCGGTTGACCAAGACTGCTGGTAAATGATGGAGAGTGTCTTGGCCAGCCCCTCTGCCAGCTCCCTCAGTATTCTCAGGTGGATCCCATCTGGCCTGATAGACTTGTGGCATCCAGGTGGAGTAGCCGGTCGCTAACTGCTACCTCGTGGATTATTGGGACTTTATTTTGCTTCCCATCTCCATCCCGTAATAAAAGCTGGGGGAAGAAAGAGAAAGGAGAGGACATTCGGAGCGATGGTGTACCCATTAGACATGATGGAACCCTGCTCTCCTGGAAATGGCTAAACACCTTCCTGCTGATGGGACATAGTGAATGAATCCCTTATTTTGCTTTGCTTGTGCATGCAGGTTTTGGTTTACCTATTAAACTGTCTTTATCTCAACCCACAAGTTTGCTCACGTTTACCCTGCTGATTCTCTTCCCCATCCCACTGGGAGGGGTGAGTGCATGGCTCTGTGGGGCTGAGCTGCCTACCGGGGCTGACCCACAACTTCCCAAATTCAACTGGTATGCATGCTAAGGCCTTGCTTTCCAGGAAGTGGCAGGACATCTGCCTGATGATAGGAAGTAGCAAATGAATTCTTCTTTTTGTCTTCCTTGTAATGCAAGCGATGTTTTTCTTACTAAACTTTTTTTGTCTTGACCCATAAAGGGTTTTTTGCATCTTATATTCTTCTGCCCATCCTGTTGAGGAGAGGGAGTGAGAGAGTGACTGTGTGGGCATCTGAGAACTGACCAAGGTCAACCTGCCACAGGGAATAACACCTCTCAGTCCCCTAAGGCATTTTCTGAATGCAGGTATACTCTATCCTACCAAGATAATTTGGAGATACTCCTATATGTTCACTTCAAGCCTTTGCTACATGGCTGTGCAGTATCTTCTCAGATACTTTACCTATTATGCAAGGATATTAAATTTTCCATTACAATATTGTCACATATATTAACTTACTCACTGATTTATTAAACCCCTCTTTAGAATGAAGAAATACCTAACATCTCTGAAGTCATCTAAATAATTTCCTATAACAGTAAGATCCTTTCTCTTACAAATGCACACCCTTATTATTTTACAACAGACCAAATTAGATTAATTATTTTAGAGCAACTACTTTAAATACTGTTTTGATTTAACCATGCTGGTAATTTTTTAAATTATTTGCTTCAAAGCACATTTTTAAGCTGGTATCGTGTGGGCTTAAGTGTGATACAGAACGGATGTTACAAAGTATACTGCCAGTAGGCAAGATACGCGATTTCACAAAATCAAATCAGTAGGATTGTCAGGTCTCAGCAACTTCCTTACCTGTTGCTCTCTAGGGTTGTGTTTAAAAGGTATCTGTAATACACAAGCTGATCTCTGAAATACCATGACCCGAGAGCATATTTCCTTAAAGGGTTAAGATCTGATTGTTTCGCTGAAAACATGTGGAAGACAGATATGTAAAGGATAGCATAAAAGATCTCTCTCTGACAATTATATTTTCTATAAATCAATAAATCAAATATCAGAGCTGAAACAAATTTTACTGTTTTTCTGCCATAGCTCTCAAACTTAAAAAGGAAAACATTCTTCCTCATTATATCCTGGAAATGTGCCACAGGGTTCTTCAAAGGATTCTGCAATCAAGAACTCCAAGTACAATATCAGGAAAACTATCCCTGAGGAGAAACTTTAATTTTGAGAAAATATATGACTGAATGCCCTTCTCTTTATAGATAAACCCCTGATGGCAGCTATGGTGATTTCAAACTGAACAAAAGGCCAACCAAATTCTTTTCCTCCAGATTTACTTCTTAACTACCTTTCACTCACAGAGTGCGTTACAATTGTCAGGTGGTTCCAGTCACACTGTTATGAACTCAAACTTTCATTACATCAAAATGTAAAAAGGTCAAAAAAGTCATCCACTCCTCAGGTGCAAGCCTAGGAAGAGACCCAACTCTTCACATTTGTCAATAATGAATATTTTCAGTCTGCATACTTTCTGTCAAATTGGAATTTTGTTTTCCTTCTGTAGGGAAATGCAATAATCTGTCTACTGGATAAAGTGAATGATACTTGAAAACTGTCTAGAAAGCTTTATAGCAACACATCATCTCCTGCAAATATCCATCTGATGATATTATAGTTTGTAGCACATTTTGGGGCAGAGACGTATGTAATGGAAGAAAACATGAGGGAACGGCAGAAAGATATGGCAGGGGACGTTTACGCTGGATATTAGGAAAAAGTTCTTCGCCCAGACGGTGGCGGAGCACTGGAACAGGCTCCCCAGGGAGGCAGTCATGGTGCTAAGCCTGACAATATTGAAGAAGCAATTGGACAATGCCTTCAGACATATGGTGTGAATTTTGGGGTTGTCCTTTGCAGGGACAGGAGTTGGACTCAATGATCCTTGTGGGTCCCTTCCAACTCAGGACATTCTATGATTCTATGATTCTTTGAAAAGATCATTGGTTTAACCTTGAACATAATGTACAGCCTTTTGAATTACTGTGAATCAGGATTAAGAAAACAGTGTTTACTGATTCATTTATACAATGCAGTGTTGTTTCTCCATTAGTAACCAGCATCCTGACTCAGTTCCGTAGAAACTGCAGTTCAAGTACACTCATTTTTATTTTTAATCATCTTTGAATCCTCCTCTCAGTTGTGAAGTTTTCATTAAGACTAGAAAATCCTGTTTTCATAGCAGTTCTAGCTCAAGAAATCAGAGGTCAAAATTTGAGTACATTTTTTTACTTTCAACAAATTTTATGACATTTTTATTACATTTGTCCTTAAAGCCATATAAAAATGTGGCTTACACATCCTCTTTAAATTGCATAGCTGCCTTATTTGTATGATACATAGTTAACATTAGCCCTTTTCCAGGATATATTGAGGGGCAATAACATGGAACACTTGTATTATATTAAGACTAAGAAATTGTATATTTTCTGATGCCATCATGAAATTCCTCAAAGTCTTCACATATCTATCTGTCTGTGTAAGTAAAGCACATTTTCTCTCTTCCCTGAGATACTATATACAGACATAAGAAATTACTTGAATACTTGCTGCATACATAATCTTGTTAGAAAAACAAGAAGATTAATTGAAGGAGAGGGTTGGTGCAGGGTTTTTTGTCTGGTTGATTTACATGTATCACTGGAGATGCTGTCTGCAGAAAGTAGCATTTCAGGAAGAATCCTGTCTCACACACAGAATTTATACAAATATATTTCAGATCTTTCATAAGATAAATTTGGTCCTTAAATGGGAAAGTAACTTTACAAAGCAAGCTCATACATTGAGTTCATATATATTTCAGTGAACTTTCTGCTCCGTATCATAGAAATTACCTTCATCCTATCTCTTGCTAGGCAGTTTGGGCATTTTTTCTCTTTTCTCCCAGACTGTTACTATTTTTTGATGGAAAATTCATCACCTATGACATTAAAAGGTTAAGAAAATAAAAGTGAAATGTTAATTTTTATATTGATTCATATCAAACTGAAATATCCTTCATTGATGAATTGAAACAAAATATGGTATGAGAAGTCCACCAAACCTTAAATTGTTTTTTTCTTTCCTTAAGGACTTTTAGTTCAGAAGCTTAATGAGCTCATTTTCTCCTTTCACCTGACTCCATAGTTGTCACACATTTTCCATAATGAGCTGTGGCTAATCCAGAAGGGAAACTATGACAGTGTTGGAAATTAAATTTGGCTTTCTAAAGTGTTGTGGTATACACATAAAACTGCATAAATAATAAGTTTCCTATACTGTTACACGCACAAAAACCTGGCCTGCTTGAAACCAACAAGTTTTCCCACTGACTTTAATGAAACCATTCTTCAGAATAATCTACAACCTTTGAGTAGTTTTGTCAAAAGGGACATTCTAATGACATCACCAAGCTCTTAAGCTGCAGGGAAAGCTTGGATATTGGTGCCTTAATCCCCACATGTGTTAATCAGAAAATATCAGCCTCCTGGGTTTACAGGCAACCTTCAGCAATGTTCAATTCAAGTATCGAAGGAAATATATAGTGGAAAGAAAAAACCAACACAATCTATGTATTTAATATAATATAGCTGAGTCATTTAAAATCAAAATTATGTGAATTACATGAATTTAAATCTTCAAAGAGATGACATTTAAGAGTGTGAATGTTAACATATGTCACTAATATTTCATCTTTTAATGTAGCTTTCTGAGAGCTGTCAAAAGATGATGGAGGATTTATAGGTATCAAACATATTTTATTATTTCTAAAAAAAAACCCCTTTTATTACTTTAATAGCAATTTTATATTTCTTTAATCTCATTTGCATGAGTAAAGAATATACATAGATATAATTTCATGAATGAACAATAAACCTTAAGTTCTAAATACTGTTATTGCAAAATATCATGAGTGTTTTTCTGCCACCATGGTAAGAGTATCAGTGAGACAGCTTTTAAATATAGATTACTTAAAACAGTTTATTTTCTAGCCCTTTTATAATATTTAGATGGTAGAGCTATTTATCACTATAAAATAGATTTTCACTGTATCTTTGATGGCACGCTTTGGTGGAGATAAACCATATCTGTTTAGCAGTTAAATGGCTACTAGGGAGATGTCACAGACCAATAGTTATTCTGAGAATACATTTGTTCTTGTAATTCTTTCAAACAACATCTGTTGTTGGAAACAGGAATATGGTTTCATGTTTTGGTTGCATGGCTGAGAACAAATCTGTTTAATTGCATACAAGACGGAAGCTGTTCTGCACTGAAAACTAAAGTAATGCTCTATAATTTATCTGTATAGGAGGCTTTGCCATACAGTGGTGACATAATTAAGCAGCTAAAGTTATTGAGTTACTTTGTCATGTGGAAACTTTTATACCACAGTAAGTATGGTTCCTTTTATTGTGGTTTATTTTACACTATTTCAAAAGCAACAAAAGCTGAACTTAAAGGATCTTTTTTACATTGACTATGTAACTATTGCCTTTGAATACAGAGTATGGCAGTATAATTAAGGCTGTCTTAGAACATTAAAACAAACAAACAAAACCCAAACCAACCAGAAAGAACCATGGTCTTCCATCACTTAGTACCTACAGCTCCAATTATCTTCCATTTGCTTTCAGTTGCAATAATGTTTGAGGCACATTTTCTCATATTCTTCTATTAAAATACCGAATCTCCCTGTTAAGCTTTGTTTCATCTACCTCTGTGATGACCTAAATGTAGCATGACTTTCATTTCCCAAAATGAGATTATAGAGCAGGTAATTAGGCAAAAAAGTGTGTGGGGCAGGAGGGAGGTTTGTTGGATTTTGTTTGCTTGTTCTTTCATTTGTTTTTAACTCAGAAACTGTGAAAGCCTGCTATAGCATCAGAGGAGATCCAATGAATTTTAATATTAACGTTTGTCAAACTATTTTACATAACTTGTAGAAATGTAATCAACATACAAAACTTCCATAAATCTTAAACGTGTTTTAAAGTTTCCCTATATATGATCCCTGTTACTTACTTTTGCTTATAACTGAATGAGTAAAAGTCAAAAGAACAGTAAAATCAACACAGATTGAGACCACCTTCTTTCACTAGACTCACTGGCATGCTACAGTCCTCACATATGCCACTATGATTTTATTGGCTCCCAGTGGGGTGGCTACAGGAAAGCAGATCCTTGCAAACACTCCCCCGGCCCTTCCCGCTCTCAAATAGTGCCTTGCTTCTTTTTGAGAGAGCAAACCCAGCCAGAACCATGCCAGGAGGCTTTCTAGCAGTTTAAGATTACAAATGACTGATACAAATAACTGACCTTGAGTCCTGGCACTGCTTAATTTCTAGAGCCTAGGACAAGAGCCTTGTCTCAAATATGGGACAGGTTCAGCTCCTTAGTTACCCTCACCCATCTGCTTTTCTCCAAGTGAATCTTGGCTTACAGTTAGGCAGCAGTCATATCACACGTTGCATCTGTCACTTCACAAGGAAAAGATAATGATTCTATGATTCTATGATAAGAATAAGACCCAGGGGATAGCACAGCATGTGAAGCCAGTGGAAAAGTTAACAGCATTCACCTAGAGAAGAGGGAAATTTGTTCTCATTTCCAGGTGAAGGAAGGATTTTCTATTTTTTTTCCTGTTTATTGTCTTTTGCAGCATGTTAGTGAAAATGGCACACTCTGTTGCCAATATCGTGACCTTTGCATCTGCATAAAAAATTTGAAAGATATTTTGTCACTGAAACAGTTAAAATGAAGTTTCTCCCTGTTTCTTAAAGCTAGACATCTAACTGTTAATGAAAATTACAAGACACTTTAGCGTGATAAATAATACATGACAAGGTGTGTTACCGTGAGATAACGCGCATCTCAGAGGCACAGTGACATATGCCTTGGAGTGTCTTAGTGCAATTATAAAATGGCTCAAAGTTAGATTTTTTAAAAAGAAGATTCACATGTTCATAGCTGTCCAGAAGAGAAACATGACTAATCTGTTACTATAATGATTACTGACAGATTTAGGAGGGGAAATATAATATTGTTCTAATATTCTGATAATTTTCTTAGTTTTCTGACATAAGCATTACATTTATTGTTCTATGGGACTGGACTCCTGCCAAGGTCTCTGTTATGACAGTCTTAAACAGCACTATAGTTGGTATTAGCAATCTGTAGTGAAATGTTTCCTACCAGCAAAAATATTGAATTAACTGATTCCAAATTTCTTCCAATTGGGCAGTCACAGTTTGATTATTGTGTATTCATCACCCTTGACTGAGTTCCAGATTTGGACTCTTGCTTTCTTAAAGGGCAATGATAGGACCCCCAAACTTGTGGGTGTTAGTGTAGGTGGCAAAGGAGAATTTTATTCCTTGAAGCCACTAATCTCCATTCAGTATAGGTAGTGGGAAGTGGTCAGGTCATACCTCCTTGAAAAATATGTAAGAAGAAACAGGTGAAATGACATGGCAGAGAATTAATCCTCCCTCCAAACTTCTCCTCTCCTTGCCCCACCAGGGACTACTGAGGGAATAAGGAGCCAGGTGCTGAAAATCTGTTCCCACTGTTCTCTGGGAGTATTGCTGCAGTAACAACACATCCAACTCTCAAATGAGCCCTCCACATAGAGACACAATTGTTATGTATTAGAATGCTAGATTCAAAATGCTGCACATACTAACAAGAGTTTTCTATTATAATGTCCAGTAGGATTGCCTGTCCATATTATAGGATGTTCCATTATGCATTTCTTTGCATTATTTTTTAAAAAAAAGGTAAACCATGACAGATAGCTATAGCAGTGTAGATGTTTCTTACTTACAAAATCACTAGAAATCAGACTGGGAGACAAATTACACAAAGAGAATAGATTATTTACCTGTTTTTTACATTTACTCTGAAATGCTAACACCTGCAATCAGTTCACCAAAACTAGCATTTAGTTCTCAGATTTTCTGCTAATAAAAGGAAGGGTAACAGGGAATACATTTTTGTGATGTGTTTTCTGACTGTCTTAGCCATTTCTAAGTTAACATTTTTAGAAGGAGTAGTTTTTACAACATCTCTCTTTTTTTCTGGTATTGTTGACTTCAGGTAAACACATAAACTCCCACTAGCAATGACTGCTGCATATAAGGGTCTATAAAACCTCAAAAACTCACTATGCATAGCAACCAGTTGGGACTGTGAGAGAACACATTGACATTTATAATACACCCAAAACAGACACAGTTCCTATGGAGACTATGCATGTGTTTTAATAATCCAGAGTTGTTTATAATATCTTAATATGAAACTTTATATGAAATAAACATATTTATAGCTTGCATAAGAAAATCCAACCATGTTTAATATGTGACTATTATGCTGTATTCATCTTTTTCCATGTCCACTGTGATGTAGTTGGTTTAATTTTATTTGAAGTATTTTTTGAAATATTGCCTTTCAGTTGTTTGAGTACTCACACTGTTAGGTATCACATTCATATATTTACATTCCTTTTAGATTTGTGGTTTCATATACCTCCTTGCATATTGCCACGTCTAACTCCCAGCCCAGTTCACAGCTAGTAAGTAGAGCACAGAATGAAGTATACTCTGCAGTTTCTCATTTACAATTTTTACTCACTGGACTTTTATGCCAGTCATAGGTAATGGGTTGTTCCTAAGCAATTTACCGGTTTGTTTGTTTGTGTTTTTTAAAGTAATTCTATTTATGTTAGTAAAAAAAAAGTTTATAAAAATATTGATAAAAATGTTGTTTATGAAAAAATGTTTTCTTAAAGTAATATACTCAACAACTTCTTTGCCTTACTCAACAACTTTTTTCCCTTAGTCTTCACTGGCAACCTCTCTCCTCACATCTACCAAGTCAATAGGCCATTTGACAGAGATCAGCGGGGCAGAGGTCCTCCCACTGTAAGAGAAGATCAGGTTCGCGACCACCCGAGGAATCTGAATGTACATAAGCCTATGGGTCCCGATGACATGCATCCCAGAGTTCTGAGGAAACTGGCTGATGTAGTCGCCAAGCCACTCTCCATGGTATTTGAAAAGTCATGGCAGTCAGGTGAAGTCCCTGGGGACTGGAAAAAGGGAAATATTGCAGCCATTTTTAAAAAGGGTAAAAAGGAGGACCCTGGGAACTACCGACCTGTCAGCCTCACCTCTGTGCCTGGGAAGATCATGGAACAGATCCTCCTAGAAGTTATGCTAAGGCACATGGAGGACAGGGAGGTGATTCAAGACAACCAGCACAGCTTCACCAAGGGCAAGTCCTGCCTGACCAACCTAGTGGCCTTCTATGATGGAGTGACTGCATCAGTGGACGAGGGAAGAGCTATGGATGTCATCTATCTGGACTTCTGTAAGGTCTCTGACATGGTCCCCCACAATATCCTTCTCTCTAAATTGGAAGGATACAGATTTGATGGGTGGACTGTTCAGTGGATAGCTAACTGGCTGGCTGGTCGCATCCAGAGGGTAGTGGGCAATGGCTTGATGTCCAGATGGAGTACAGTGACAACTGATGTCCCTCAGGGGTCCGTACTGGGGCCAGCGCTGTTCAATATCTTCATCAATGACATAGAGAGATCGAGTGCACCCTCAGCAAGTTTGCAGATGACACCAAGGTGAGCGGTGCAGCTGACATGCCTAAGGGACGGGATGCCATCCAGAGGGACCTGGACAGGCTGGAGAGGTGGGCCTGTGTGAACCTCATGAGGTTCAACAAGGACAAGTGCAAGGTCCTGCACCTGGGTCGGAGCAATCCTTGGTATCAGTACAGGCTGGGGGATGAAGGGATTGAGAGCAGCCCTGAGGAGAAGGACTTGGGGGTACTGATAGACAAAAAGCTGGACATGAGCCGGCAATATGCTCTCGCAGCCCAGAAAGCCAACCGTATCCTGGGCTGCATCAAAAGAAGCGTGGCCAGCAGGTCGAGGGAGGTGATTCTGCCCCTCTACTCTGCTCTGGTGAGACCCCACCTGGAGTACTGTGTCCAGCTCTGGAGTCCTCAGCACAGGAAGAATATGGACCTGTTGGAGCGGGTTCAAAGGAGGGCCACAAAAATGATCAGAGGGATGGAACCCCTCTGCTATGAGGAAAGGCTGAAGGAGCTGGGGTTGTTCAACCTGGAGAAGAGAAGGCTGCGGGGAGACCTTTCAATACTTACAGGGGGCTTATAAGAAAGATGGGGACAGACTTTTTAGCAGGGCCTGTTGTGACAGGACAGGGGATAATGGTTTTAAAGTAAAAGAAGGTAGATTCAGACTAGATATAAGGAAGAATTTTTTTTACAATGAGGGTGGTGAAACGCTGGAACAGGTTGCCCAGAGAGGTGCTAGATGCCCCATCCTTGGAAACATTCAAGGACAGGCTGGGTGGAGCTCTGAGCAATAAGGCAACCAGATCTAGTTGAAGATGTCCCTGCCAATTGCAGGGGGGATGGACTAGATGACCTTTAAAGGTCCCTTCCATCCCAAAGCATTCTATGATTCTAATGCTCTTGCCTCTGAAATAGACTTTATTGGCATGTCAGAGTACCACTAGAAAGTTACCTCCAACCTTTAAATACACAGCAGTCAGCACAGCTAATGAATCTTGATTATTTGGAAAATTTGAGTTAAGAGTATTGAAGAACCTTCTTTGTGCAACACTTTTTTGTGCACATCTATCAAAGTACAGTTAGCAGAAATACAGTGTTAGATCAGACCTGTTTCTACTGAGGACAGTTAGGAAGACCTTCATTCCAGACTTTCTCTGTAGATCTGGTCAAGATCCTCATTGGTCATGGGTAAAATGAGTGCAACATCTCACATAACCTTTCACTGAACAGTATGAAATGAGTTAGTGCTGTCACTGCTGGTCATGGTGATGGTATTTGTGTCCTGAAGTATTGCTACAACTGGTCTGTTACTGTTAACCTTTGCCAGTGGACACAATGAAGCAGATGATGAGACTGTGATGATAAATTAGGATAAATGCAGTAATAAGATATTACAATGATAAAATTGGAAGAGATAAAGTGCAACAAGGAAAAGAAACCCTTAACTCTTACATTGGGACAAGATGCTTCAAAGCATTTGCTTGGAGGGTACAAGTATCCTTACAAAGCAGAGTAGTGAAATTAGGAGGAGGGTAATATTCAGGATATTGGTCACTATAAATTGGGGGTCTCTTTTTCTCTGATTCAGATCCCAGCACAATCTTTAATTTATTAGATTATATTTGCCATAAATGTATTCATTAAATTACATTTCATATACAATATGTTATCAGTCTAAGTCTGAAGCAACAGTTCATTTAACATTTTATATGATTTATACAAGAATAAAACTCAGTTGTGAAACGTATGACTGGGAAACAATGTAGGCCATGCAATATTTAGCCTATGTACTTACATATAAATCTGAGCACTCCAAACCAGGAAGTTTTATGCACCATCACAAATCATCCATAACAAAAATTCTAAGCTTGCAAAAGCGGTCAGTTTAACAACTTGATCAATGTACGGATGCTAAAGTATACACACAGAAGCCAGCTTCCAAATCTTAATATAGAAAAGTATTATATCAATCTAAATAGTGTTTCAGACCTAAACTGACTTTTTAGAATCAATGTACTGTATTTTGTGTATTATTAGTTAAAAAAAAAAATCTTATTGAACCTTGAATACACTGATATCAATGTAGGTAAATTCATCTGGTAGGTACACACCACATGTTAAAACATTAGCATGTTCAATAGGGTAGTAGATCAGATATAAATCTGTCTAATGTAAAAGCATGGTTCTGACATATCAAACAGGCCTAACAGACTTTGTATCAATTAGGACAGAATTTCTGTTAGTTTAAGATGGCTAATCCATGATATTGAATTTCTATATTATTCAGAGTACACTAATAATTATAGTGTATGCTATAAGAGAATAAATAATAAATGAATAAATTAATAAATTAATGTTTTAGTGGTAAATGCCACAAATTTTCATTGTAAACTTAATGCTGACTACAGCTTGATCAAAGTAGGTTGAAAACTTCTTTAGGTCAAAATACCCTGCCAAAGCCTAATCAGAAACTGTGTTTAAGGGCAAAGGAACTCAGAAGAGTGACCCCAGTGAGGAGTCATGTTGCCAACAAGGTTACAAGATAGGAGTGATACTGTAGGTCCTGCTCCAGGCTATTATCTAATAATTTTCTTGAATGTTTTCTGTGACTCTCTTTTGTTTGCACCTACACAACTAGCTACACAACTCTGCCAGAAAACAGAAAGCCTTCAGACCAAATAGCTCAGTTTCTGCCTGACTGCATAGGTAACTATGATTCTGATGGTAACTTTTATTGTTTCAGTTAGATTACTACAAAAATAAATCTTCATCATTATTGCCATCTTATTCAGAATGAACAGACAACCTCTATTGGCTCAAAATGGATCAGAGTGCTCAATGTCCATGAAGACGGTATATGAGACTGACACTTAAAACAAGAGGTAGAGCTACTATGGAAAGGTATTTGATGAGGTGAGAGATTTCAAAAGGTATTTATTCCACTGTTTAGTATGAATACTCCACCAGTAAACTCAATACAGCAAAGGAACACCATTGTATCAAGTTCATCCAACCATAAATAAGAGAAACAGAAAGTTAATATAATACTTTTTTTCTCTTCTCTTTTCTTAACCTTTGACCACTGACCTATGGGCATATATTGCTCTTGTCAGAGTAACAGATAAGTACAGGATGCATCTGTAAATTAGAAAGCTTGAGATACATCAGCCCTGCTGTTTCAGGAGACAATTTTTTAATATAACTGTCAATTTGTTAATTTAACTCATCACAGAGCTGGCATTGCAATGTAGCTGAAAAATTGATAGCTTTATAGAATTTCATCTTGGGAAGAGCTTTTAAAAAATGTGAAAATGTAAGCCATATGATTTTAATTAGTCACAAATTTGATCCCTTTATTTAGCAGGATAATCATATTAACAGAATTTATACCTTATTCAATTGATTTTCAGGAAACACTCCATTTCCAAAATATTGTCTCTGAAAAATTAATCTAAAAGCACAGCAAATAATGCTTGCAAAAATTATATCACAGGTTAGAGCTAGCTATACGAATCACATACCACTCAAATTTCACGTTAATTACAGTCACATTCATTTAGAATTTGTGATCAAAGTAGACGCACATATTTCAGATATATCTTTCTAGATTGAGTTAATGGTTAGGGCCAATTAAAGCTAAAAGCTCTTTGGTGCTCGAATCCACATGAAGAAGCTAATGTTACATACCAAATCTTGTTATGGGTGAACCATATATACAGAGCTTAGAATTTATTACTAGTCCAATTAACATATTAATAATTTACGGATCAAAATTATCTAATTAATATGGAAAAGTCTCATAATTAACATAAGTTGCTATACAAAAAATTTCTAGTACCTCCCCCTTTTCTCTGGTGTTTTGCCAATCTTTCCATTGTCCCCAGTGCAAGGCTGATGGTTTCAGTCTTCCTCAGAAAGAAAGAGAGAAAGATTTAAGCAAACATCTTTGCTGGGAGGAGCATGATGTTCATGTTAGTACCACCTTCTTTTTCAGCATTGGGTCTGCTTGGGACGATGTTTATATTTTTTCTTAGCAGAGTCCGCTTCCTTCTTACTGGCTCCCAGATAGACTTCTATGATTACACAGCTCCCCCAGTTCTAAATCTCCTGAAGGGTATTTTTGTCATACACTAACAATCTAGGTCTGCCAGACCATTACCATTAAAGGCATTTAGAGAGGTTAGCTAAAACAGGTGAGAAAACAGTCACTTGATGGCTAGACAATTGTCAAAACAAATGAGAATCAGCTCAGGCAAAGCAAGTTCAGAAAATCCTTGAGACCTTGCAATGCCAGGTTAATAGACCTGTAGCTTTCTGTTAGTAAGGGCAAAATCATATTTACTTGGCTACAGCAGCATACTCCCCTGATGATGGCATAAGCTTAAGAGACTTATATTAAATTAATAACAATGCCAGATGCTACCAATTTCTCTGTGCCTCAGTGTCCTGTCTTCTAAATGGGAATATCAGTACTGCCTTACCTCAAAAAGGTATTGAAGATTAAAATAGCACCATCTATGATAACAACCCTGTGAATGTATATCATAAATATCCAACTTAGGAAAGCCAATTAACTACAAACGATGCATGCAAACAGAGTTATAGTCCTTTCAAGAGCACATCTCAGGAAGGATGACGACCTCTTTCAGGGTGACTTCATCCTGCAGTGAAGGCAGGGGAAGTACAGAGAAGGGCAGCTAGAGCAACCATAATGATGGAGCAGCTGTCCTACGAAGGGAGGCTGGCAAAGCCAGGACTCTCCAGTGTGGAGAGGAGAGGACAGAGGGGGCAGGATTTACTGAGATTTACAAAATCAAGGATACAGTAGATAAGCTGAAAGTAGGACTGTTCTCCAAATCCTAGAATACAAGATCTAGGAGGCACTTTATAAACCTAGTTGGAGATTAGTTTAAAATTAATGAAAGAAAGTACTTCTCTACAGAGTAGGTAATGAATTTCTGGAGCTTGATGCCACAGGAGGCTGCAGAGGCACACAGTATCTTCAGGTTCAAAAAAGGACTAGGGAAATTTGGGGAAAAGTCCTTAAACAAATCCAGACATTACTAAGAAAAGATACAACCTCTAAAATCCGTAAGACAGCACTTCTGGGTGCTAAGGGACCACAAAAAATGGACAGGCTTGCATACTCTGCCTAAATAGCATTTTCTATTGCAAGTGTCCAAGGCAGAATTCAGGCTAGGCAGAGCAGTAGTTACACCTTATACTCTTAGGTACCGTATTGGTAGTCAGGACTGTGTCTTTCTAGCCTTTATTGGTCTCAGGTATCACATCAAACTCCTTTCTGAAATCCAACTGTCTTCTTCACTCTGTCCTCTTACTATGAAGGCTATGACTTGGCCATCTGCAGGCAAGTTCCTAAGCTCCTCCAAAGCCCCACCAAGCCAGTCATTCCTGCGTATATCTCATCATGATCATTAGTATTGAATCTAGATTTCTGCATGTGTGACAACAACCTCTGAACATGATTTAGATGCGTACAAGTCTAGTGAAGCAAGTGTTCAAATCTTCCCCTTACATTCTAATCTGGAAAGTTAAAACACAACATGAAAACAACTGCCACAGGTTCCCTTGTGTCAATAAGCTCTATCTTTTGCATTTTCCCCAGAATGTTCAATTCTTTTCAAACAAGAGGTCTAGAATTTTAAAACACATGCAGCTGTATAACTCAATAAGAAATATTTAAATGCCTTTTTATGACAGTTTGTCAGAGAAGTTACTGCAAATTGTCAGAGAAAAGAATTCATGCAAAGCAGAAGCTTTAAATCAAACTATCCAGACAGTTAATCTTACTAAAACTGTGTCTTTAAACTCCATGTATACATGTCCTCTTAAAAGCCACCACTTAAGATGATTTTCAGCCAACCTTAGCTTCTGAAGGCACATGACCCCCAGAGGATCACATGACTATTTTAAATTTCATTTTCCTAATGCTCCTACCGGTTTGTCAAAACACCACCACCTTGCAAAGATAAGAAAAGCACTCAAATGCACAACAGACCAACTAAGTTCAACTAATGATCATAATCTACCTCGAACCTTATCTGTGGAAAATCTTTTTCTTCACAAATCATGGTTACTTCACCACTTCAGGCAAACAGTAGATCAAGCTGCAGATTATATTTAGTTAGGCTTTTGTTTCACAAAACCTCTTCACAAAAGTCTCTCTATTGGGTTAATCAGTTCAGTTGTAAAAGCCTTCCATTATGGGCTAATACAAAAGGAAATGGGGCTAAGTACAAATGCATAATTGGTAAGTTTTCAGGAAAATAGGTACCAGCATTGCATATTCTACAGAGAAGAACCACTTATTAGACAAACTGCATTTAAAGAACATGCTAATCAGATTTAAACTACGTAATTAAGGGTTAATTCTCTGTTGGGTTTTGGTGGTTTGTTGGATTTTTTGGTGTTTTGTAGTCTGTGGGGTTTTTTTTACATTTATTAGGCACCTTCCATGTGTAAAGAACTCAGATCTGGTCCATATCTGTTGTATAACATGCTGTAGCTTTTTATGATTTTTCACAACATCACACATACATTTCTCCCTGCATAGATAAGGTCATAGCAAAGCGCCTCATTCTATACTATGAGAGTATCTCAAAACTAACAGTATATGGAGAGAAGCTGTCTCTTATTGCTGCCTCGCATAATATTTTGTATTTTGTTATACTGTCCTAAGGGAGGAAGTATTGTGTCTTACTTCTGCTTTCTATAGAAGATGAGACTTTTTTTCTTCAAATTCTCAAGGTCCTTTGGTGAAAAGCAGTATCAGATGAACATCCACCTGCATTTCTGTGCGTTTGAAAATCATTCACATATGATTATCGTCCTGTTTACGCAACTATTTTACAGTCACATTTTAAAAGGCTTGCACAGTAGCATCAGAGTTTGTTCGCAAAAGTTGTTTCCTGTTATTATGCCCTAAATAACCTCTCCCATCTGTTTCATGGTAAAAGAATTGCCACTTCAAAAGTGCTTGATACTTGCCTTCCATCAAGCCCTTTCTATTACTGAGCACTTTTGTGAGCTAGGAAAAATTAGTTATCAGATTCCTCTTCTTCACAACTACTTACACATATAAGAGACTGGAACATTTTAGAGGACAGTAAACTATAATTTATCTTGTCTGACATCCCAGCTCCTCAATGCATTTCATTTTAATGTAAAAAAAATCTGGCCTCCTGGCCAGCAAGAATCTTAAGCCAAACCTTCTGGTGATGCAAATCAAACCAATTTTATCTGTCTTGTTTTATACTAGCTTGGAATATGGCTCATAAGTTTTGTGTTGGATTAAAGATTAAAGCTATATCAGAAGTGTTCATTATTACTTACATGTTCACATACTGTTTTTCATTTACATAACAGAGAAGTTCATGTAGTTCGGCACATTTAGTAGAGTAAAAAATGTAAGGGTGATCAAGTATTTGCTGATTAGAAAAATATGCTGTAAAGATAGTAGGTTACTGTATGTTTCTCCTACGCGTATCGTACATGTAACAAACTCCAGCAATTTGGAGCTACTCAGCTTTTAAATTATTACCTTGAAACACATATGAAGGTTCTGTTTTTAAGGTTTCTGATCATACTCTCTGCAATTGTGATAGTATAATATCAAGGGAGATTGGTCCTTCATTTCTAAGACTTTTTTCTCCTTTCAGCCTACAGTTTTAAATATCTGTATGCTTCCTGGATTGCTTACTCTAACCTTTCTTTCTGCAATAGCTATGAGGTTTAACTGTCTGGATGTTAGAAATAACAAATTCCCATCCTTTCCAAGGTTAAGAAGAACATTATTTTTTTGCATAATGGCCCAGTGAGGCTACTCACATATATATATATATCAGAAAACGACAAATCCCTATTCCCCAAATACTTGCACACACCAATACTTTCAGTGGATTATTTATCTCAACCCTGAGGTGGATTTTTATCATTATTTGATATACCCAGTGGTAGCTGAGAAAATATGAGAATAGTCTCTGTGACCGGAAGAAGGCATTTAGCTGATATACATTCCAGCCATTTTCTTATATTCATAAATTTACAGTCACACACTGATATATTCAGCGAAGCATGTTCAATTCCTGCAGCCTGAATAGTGACTAGAAAACACAACAATGGTCTTCAGTCTGAAAACAGAGCTTCACTGCACTTTGTACTGTACTGAATGCTCAGTATAGTGCAGATATCAGAGTGATTTAAACTTAAATTTTCTCTCCACCCTGCAGTTCGGAAAACTCTTTCCCTACCCTACCCCCCCACCCCAATTTTCTTCCAAGACAATATAAGTGGTACAATACTTTTGTGGAAATGAGAGGCTGGTCGCTGACACTTCGAATATAGAAATTAATTAGCATTTCCTTAGCAGTGTAAATAGCAATCCTCGGAGGCATGCAGTGGAGATAATGAACATCAAGATTAACAATACACATGACAGACACTGGACGATTATTACACCTTAATGACATGCAAACGAACAGTCTTCAAGTAGTCAAAAGATGCTGTGTAATAACAAACTTTGGGCTATAAACTGGATTAGGGAAATACAGTGCTTGTTCACATAGACGCACAGCACAGTTTTACCTAACAGACTATCTTGCAGGGGAAATTTTCAAAGAGCATGACTGGAAGGATATAATCGATAACCATAAATATTTCTCAGTCATGTCCAGACTTTCACCAGTCTTTCATTTTTTGTGACTATGTGACACATTAATTAGTAGTAGAAAATAGTATTAGTCAGTCTGCTGAAATATTCAAAGTGATGTTGTGGGATATCCAAATTAATATCACGAATTCCAGATAATATATCCATCTTGCCTCATTTCTATAATCTCATTGGGTGCTAGCTTTGTTTCAGAGCCAGTCAAAATACTTGCTCCAAATAGGATTTTTTAAAATTAACCTACTTTAGTTTATTCACAGCCTGATTAAACAGATAATTAAAAGTTACAGATGCATAGCAGTACTAAATTACTGTAGCTTGAATGCATTTGTGAGAAAGATTATTAGTCTTTCAGATGTTGGCAAAGACTGGAGCGGCTATGATGATGAAGATCCACCAAGGTTCAATATTTTGCTGTCTTCAACACATTTTTCTAGATTTCTTTTTCTTTTAATTAATTTAAGGAACAGTAGGAAACCCAAAGTACTTGTCAAGCCAGTATGAGGTTAGCAGGGTTTGAGTTTGAGTCATTCCTCACCAAGCTGCACCAAGGAAAGAATGTGTATATCTATATTCACAGTACAGCCTCTGCGGCTGAATAATTCTATTCAACTCTACAGGAAACTGACTTGTCTTCAAAAATTTCCTACACTCTGCAGACACTTGTTAAGAAATAATGACAGAAAATGGCCTTTATTACTGTAGTTCAAAGACAAGATTCAGAGCAGAGATAAAGTAGGTGACTCCCAGTTTTCAGTTTCTGTGATGTTAGCCTACAGAAAAAGCCTGTAATTGGGATCCACAGGATGCTGCTTTCTGTGAAACAGCAGCAGTGAACCTTTGGCACAGACACAGATTTGGACTGACACAAAAAGTAATGTGCTTACAACGCTTTTTAAAATTCATTTGGTACCAGTTGCAAAGCAAAAATTTCTCCCTGTCTGCTGTTTCTGAAACTACTGACTACCTTGGGTATTAATTCTTTTGATTTCCGAAATCCTCAAACTGAGTGTTTGATTGCCTTATTTAGCTGAGAAGCTGATTCCTTTTCTGTGTGTTATTCGAAAACTTGTCAAGAATAGGAAATACAGAATTGTAATGCTTGAAATGAGTGAATTAACCATACAAAAGGTTGAAATATGGGTCTAGACAACACAAGTGGTAGACAGAGAAACTGACTCAGAGTTATTTCTTTATTACTTGGGCTGTTCTACATGCCTGTGAACTGAATTACAATTTTAGGTTTAAAAATGCATAAGATAAACCAAGACACAGTTAATTAAAAGAGCACAGGTGTCAAACTGTCTACTTGATTTGCAGTTTGAAAAATATGATTCAGAAAACAAGAAATCTCTTGTGGACTTTCATGGTATGGAAAGTTTCATGTTTCACATGCAAACTGTCCTACAGGAGGACGCAAAAAAGTCTTGACAAAATCTAATCTGTAGTAGATTAATTACAAAGGGCCTTATGTAGCCCAGCAGATATGATTTTGCCATCACTAGCCAAAGGCCACAAGCTCTGTATGGATCTGTCAGTCCTGAGTCTCTGGGCTTCATTGGCCTTGCCGGAGACTGATTTAGTTTCAGCTGGTTTTGAAAGTGCTAACAAATGCAGAGGGGAGCAGTGCATGTGGGCTCTCCTCTTTTGATTTAAGCCCTGTGATCCCCAATGCAGCATGGGCCTGACTGGACCGAGGAGTCAGCGAGTGACAAATGGCAGTCCTTGAGGGGAACTGGGGCTGGGGAAGGCAACTGTGCCACTCTGGCTTTAGCTGGAAGTCTCTGAGAGGGGACCTGGGGCTGTGAGAAAAAGAAGAAAAAAAACCCCACAAAACCCCAAAAAACTCCCACATGTATAAAAATAGCCCAAAGCAGACCCAAGACAGGGAGGAAGAAAACCTCATGATGAACATCATATACTTCTCAGAGGGAGATACTGAGGATGCTGATCACTTGGCATAATACTGCCTCTCATTTTTGAAAGAGAGAGAAATTGTCAGTTGAAAGATGTGGAGGGGTGAGCATCCCACCAGAGAAAAGGAGAGGCTAGGAAGTTTTTGTATAACCATTTTAACTGTGTTAATACTGACAATTTAGACTAGTGGTGAACTCCTGGTTCCATATATATGATGTGCCCATAACAAAATTTTGAGTAACAAGCATTGACATTAAGACATAACTGGAGGTAAAGAAAGTGTATTAAAGAGTAAATGCACTGCTCCATTGTCAAAATGGCACAGGATCCAGACATAAAGATTCTCTATCATAAACCTAGACATAAAGGCCAAAATATGTAAAAGTTACGCATCATTTTGAATGCTATATTTACTCTATGTCCATTTTGATCTCTTTTAAAAAGATGAATTTTCAAACTGTGGAAACTGGTCTTTTTCAAGGCACTATAAGTGTGGCAACAACACCTCTGAAATTAGAGATCTTACCAAAGTTTTTAATGAACAAATTTTCTTTGCAAGTTGATGACCTACCTCTTTCCATACTATTGCATTTAAAATGTTTTGTCTGCTGACTTCTCTCCAGTCTGTAAGCCAAGTCATATATTCTCTGTTTGCAATATAGATCAGAAAGCTTTTGATTTTCTTTGTGGGAGCAATGTGGTACATAATATTAATCATAGGTGTGTTGATTTTCTCCCTTTTTAGCCCATGCTGGGATCTTAACTCATGAGTCCTAAAGAATAAAAGATTATTTCATTTCTTCGACTGTAGTCAGAGTCATGAGTAATTAATTTTAAAAAGAAAGAAACTGTAAACATAAATCTATTTAAAAATTGCTGAACTGTAAGGCAACAAAAATGCCATGAGAATTCCTTATTTTCTTGTTTGTCCTCCCTCTTTTTCACACATCTAACACTTGTTTGTAATATACCCTGCTTCTACCAGGTTTCAAATATAGCAACTATCACGTGAGGGAACCTGCTTAATAACTAAGCAATCTAACTGTATTTGATAAGAAATTGTTAAAAGCCAAGTTGCCATCAATTATTTTTTGTGAAGCCCAGAGGAGTACTGGCCTTTATTAACATTGCACTTTCAACTGTTCTTTCCTCCTTTACCAAAGAATTCTGCAACTCCACAAAACATTGCTCCTTAACACAGAATGAAGAGGCCAATTTAACTTCCCTAGCTCAGCCGCAAAGAGAACTATGCAATGTGCCTGTAGCATTGTCATTGACTCACATGAAGAATGCTACCTTACAAATGGTGTACTTTAAATTACATTTTACCTGCTATGAAGACCTGTGTAGTTCTGCAGTGAAATATGTTTTCATTTGAAAGTTGTCAGTTCCTCGAAGGTAAAATTAGTAGTCATTGTTCCAAAAGAAATCAATACATAATATTTTGTTAGAAGGTGTTAGGAGGGAAAAACAAGTAGGATTGGCAAGCATGTCTTTATGAATGTGTCAGAGATAGGGGAATTCCAGGTTGTTTCATTTATGCTATTATTTATTCCCATGCTTAATGTAAAAAAAAATCCATGTAATTCCATAAAAGTAGAACATTTACCTGTGATGATGTCCTAATACTTCAAAGGTAACGCATAAAATAAATGAATTCTTAATTTACTCTTTAAAATTCTGCTGCTTTGGAAAGCTGAAGTGTGAATGTTATTAATTTAAAGTCTCTTCATGATGTATTTATGTAGGTGCAAATACTATTTCTCCAGGAAACCTGCACTAAGGAGCCTGGATCCTAGCTCTAATGTTATCAATGTTAACCTTAATTCTGCCATTTCAGTCAAATGATCAGAGCAGTAAATTTTATCTTTTGAGTCATGTTGATGTATTGACTCACAAAACCTGGTCACAAAGTATTGAAAGAAGAGTGTCAGAAAAGCAACAGCTTAATTGTGACAAATACATTTACTTCAACATCTTTTCTTGTTCCTCTCTATAACCCAGAATACTGAGTATAAAAGTTATCACAGACACACACACACAAAAAAAAAAAAAACCAAAAAAATGTAATACATATTACAATAAATCAAGACCAAGCATGTTTAGAGTAATATCCTGTCTCAAGGGGATTAGCAAGTTATTCATGCTTTGCACTTGTGGTTCATCCCACCATCTGCTATTCAAGTTTTTTCTATTAACTATGGCCACCAGTGGTTTAAACTTCAGCATCTTTTAAATGTTTCAGTGACCTGAAAAAAAAAAAAAGCCACATAACTGGGATTAAAGTATAGCACCAATTTCCAGTCCTGTATTTTGTATTTAATAGATCTATCATCAATTAAATAAGGGCATATGTTAGATGAGTTCTATGACCAAATACATTTCTCTGATCCATCTACATTGCTAAAAGGCCATGAAATAACTTCTTTGATATTTTATTATCACTGAGCTGTAAAATTTAACAGCAGAGCCAACAGTAGCTTTCAGGGAAAAGGACAATATGCAAGATTTAAAGCCCAAGTGACAAGATATTCAAAAGTAGAAAACAGATGCTTAGAAAGAAACTTTGTCAGTAAAACCCATTAGTGAAACGTGCCAAAATCAAAAGGCTTCCTTTTCAACAAAATACTCTTTTGACAGTTTTCAAATTCCAAGTGCTCATTTCTTCTTCTGAAAGAGGCTATGCTTAATGCAAATGTGTTCTGTGCTCTCTACTTTAACTGAGCAAAACAGTCAAGAGGAGCATTGCAATTCAGATTCATTCACTGCATCACCCATCACTTGCAGAGAGTAAGTGCTGAGGATGTCACAAACAAATCTTGTTGTTGTTCATTGAAAATGAGTATTTAGAAAAGCAATAAAACTAACTTCAAGAAGCAGGATATAATAAATGTACAATAGCTTGTGATACTTGACTGGGTTGGTTTGATGCTGGCAGGCAAGAAGGTGCAGAGAAGAGAGACAGAGACCTACCAAGCCACGTTAATTTGAATGTGGACTTACCAATAACTTTTAGGTCTAAGGCACTGTTCTTCACCGCTGTAAAGTTCCACTCTCTCTCAACCCCTGACACTAGCATCAGCTCTTGTGTGGATTACAGTGCTCACCTTGCAAAAACACAAAACAAAACCAGAAATCTTCAAAAACAGATCATGTCAGGGTGAATGACATTAAAAATGTGAGCTAAAGAAATTATCCAGTTTTTTTTGTAAGCTGTTTAAAGGAAACTCTGTTGCTGGGAATACAAATGTCTTTTGCATCCAGACTATCAATATTCACTGACTTAAGAGTACATTTGGAAAATACCTGTTTTCCTTTGCCCCGCAGGAAATCCCTTCTCTGATCCCGAAGTGGCAAATTACAGTCTTAAGAAAACAAATCACTAACAGTTTATAAGGCTAACATAAGAATAATTTTTCTTATCAATAAATCCCCATGAGTATAAACCATTAATTTCCTAGAGTAATCTATAGTACAGTTTTTAACAGGTCTGTAGATCACTGTTAATTAGTCATGGTAATGTGGTTTAACAGTGCTGGTAAGAAGGCTGAAGTTAGACACAAGACTGAGCTGTGAATATCTCAGCTGGTATGAATCAAAAGGTGTCATCTAAGTATGGTAGAAAAGGCAAACTCTCTGTGCCTCTCCTGTGGCTCCATTTATGCACACAGATCTAGAAGGCCTTTTTCACTGAGAAACTTATCAATCTTGAAGTTAAGAGACAACATCCTCACTCTTAACCTTGATGCTTTATTTCCCAGGTCAAAGAAGCCCTCATAACTTTTACAGTGTTTGTCTTAGTTTGTGGGATGCCATGTAGTTGTAAAGCCAGTAATGTTTTGTATCTTTTTTTTTCAGAAGGTTAGAAAAGTGAATCCAAATTATATTTCTTCACATCATTGTTGGTATCATATCAAATGTATGAGTTCTTTAAAATAAGGACTTAATCAGGTGACTGATTTGCAGATCTCCACTGAGACTTCTCTTGATTGCAACATATTTACCATAACCTTTGGTCAATAAAAAATACCAGACAGCATATAGGTATGCTATACACCTACAGTAGGTCTAATCACATTCTCACGGAGAACTGACTTGAGAGTCCTTGGACTTTAGGGGGGCATCAGACCACAGTGATTTCATGTAAATTACTGAGACTGTTTTGATAAGTCTTAACCTTGCCCCACCTCTTGGCTTTTACTAGCTTATCAATCTTTTTGAAAGGGCATGAAAGATATTTATTGATCTTTATAATGACAGTTAAGTAAAAAACTATGTGTGCATAGACCTTTAATTCCAGTCTCATTATGGGTAAATAAAGAAATAAAAATTCATGTAGTTGTAATATAAAAAAACAAAAAAAATCAGGCTCACAAATAATTTAACATGAACAAACGAACAAGAGAAAGAAAGGGAGAAGAAAAGCAAACAAGCAAGCAAGCAAGCAAGCAAATACATGGGTATTTTCTTGTTGCTTGACATTCACACTTTTTGTACAAATCCAGATTAACTTTCTTGTATTAACTAAACCCTTGAGCCATGTAAACAAAAGTAAAGATATTAGCTAAAATATTTACAGACATATGGCATATAAAATATATCAAATATTTCTGACATATCTAAATTATACTCTCAGTAAAAAGCTGCCTCTAGCCTAATTCAGTAAAACAATAAAAGATATGCTTAATCCTACTGAAAGAAATCACATGCATAAAATTAATAATTCACATACTCTGCACAAAAGATTTATTTTTTTCTCCAGCTTGTCTAAAGAAAAGTGGTGCTGTTACAGGAAAGTAACTTGTATCACCTCCTAATATCAGGTTTTGAAATACATATATTTTTTTAAAGGTAAGATTGGTTGTAAAGCAAATCCTAAAAAGACTAAATTCTCCTGTTTAGGACTGATTGTTGAGTTACAAATCCTCTTTTTTACTCTCTAAAATAATTTAACCAATGAATTGTGGATAACAAAGACTGTTTCTATCTTCTGACCTGTTATGCTTATCAGATCTTTTCAGATTGCACAAGCTAAAATTAGTTTGGATCTGATCTATACTTCAGGCAAATTAAAACTCTTTAGGAAAGCATCAGGTACAGCTGGTGTTTGTGATTCGGTGGGTGAAATTCCAGAGCATGGCGTTAAAAGGAAACGTGCTGTTGAATGGACTTTATTCTTTTCTCACAAGATGTGTATAATTGAGGTCTTGACTGCTCACAGTCACTAAAGGTTCCATAGCTGTGCTTTGGGAAAGCTGATGTCCTGGTCATATTTCATTTTCTCTGCTTACTTTCTGGACTTCATCCAGAAACAACAGTCTTTCTAATTCCTAGTCTGCCAGCAGGTTTTCTGTGTGCTGTTGGAAGAGCGGCTGTGCTCTGTTGCTGTGGTGGGTGAAGATTTCCAAGACATGAAGGCATCAAACTCTCAGGGATCCCAGGGAGGTCCACATAGTACACCTAGACCACAGCTGGCAGGACACAGGCTTCTCCCCAGTTAAGACTAGGAAGCTGGAAGCCAGAAAAGCCTGTAGAAATATCTAAACTGCATACATCTGTTCTGGAAGAATTCAAAGCACTGAGGATTTTAAGGACCCTTTAACTTAGAAGGTGTCAGGAAAGATGTCACTGTTTTATGTGTTAAAATATTTTTACCGCTTCATTGCATATTGCAGTCTATTGTAACCTGAGAGAGAGATGTATGGGTTCTTACTCTAACTGCTACAAATAAGTTTTGCTTTTTCCGACTGATATTTCAACACATTTAACAACAAACATTTCTTTCCAAGTGGTTTCATATAGATGATGTTTGTTTCAGACATTGTTACCATTTTGCAACTGGAGAGAAATTTTTCCTCTCAGTTAAAGAATAATATCTTTCTTGACTGTTTTCATAAAGTACTACTAGCAGTACTGATTTTGGGTTTGTAATATTGATTTATTGAAAAAATACATTTGTTTATCATTTCTGAAAAAAATCAGTAGGTTATGTTTTTTATATAACACAGATGAACTCATCAGCTGAACTATGGTTTCTAAACATATTGTTCCTTTCAATTCGTACCATTGTCTTATTTGCTAATGCTCCCAAAACCTTGCAAGTTTTTAAATTTTGCATTAAATTGGAAAAAAAAAACCAAAAAAACAACCCAAACAAACCCCAACAACAACAAAAACACCAAAGACAAAGTCTGAGTGGCACGTCTTATTCTGTTTCTTCTAAGGATGTAGTGATGCAGACCAGAGAGGAGTAAGACTTTGTAGAACCTCAGTAAATAATAGAATTCCTTTCACCCATCAATAAGTCAAGCATATTACTGCAGGAATAAAGTGGGGACTTTTGGACATTAGAATACTTCTCAATTCCAAGTTTACCAGCGAGAGCTGATGTTATTCAGACTTCCGATTTTTATTTTCTCAGTCATGGAACATCAGGCCACACACTTTAATTTCAATGGACATTTGAGTTGTCTCAGGGGGTGTTTCTTTTTATTTATTGTATTTTTAATAAAGTAAGTAAGTCTCTGGATGTTTCATTCTTTGAGGTTAAGAACTAGACTTGCTAGCTATTGAAAATATATGCAAGTCACTGCAAATTTAACTTTGTTCTAAAAATGATATATTTTATCTGTAAAACACAATAAAAACATCTCAATAACTTTATAAAGTAAAAAAGACCAACTGTGCAATACGTGTCTGTCCTAGGAATGCAGATAACGGAGATGTCAAAACCAAAGATAAGTCAAAAGTGCCATCACACATCTGAACCCTTACACAAGCAAAGCAAACTCACTGTCTACACCAATTCACAAATCTTCGTCTATTGCTCCTGGTTATTTTTCATACTGAAATTTCTACTGCAACAGTCATGTTAATTTTAATCTGGATGAAACCAAGGTTTCACAGGATTTTGCAGTTTTTACACAAAGAATCTTTGCACAAGATTTTTGTCTGTTTTGCAAATGTTTTCTTATGTCCTTATCCTGTTTTGACTCAAATTCTCATTTGGCTCAAATTCTTATCACTACAAAGATTTTTAAGGTTGTGATTGAAGCATTCACTAAACCTCAAGCTGATACAAAACAGTGTGTCTTTCATATTAGCTAGATTGTTATCTGGTTTAAAATCCCCTTTCTTCTTCTTCTTGTGAATGTTAGAGAGTTTTAATTTACAGCTCATTTATGAGCTAATGAAGTTCCTGCTAGGATGTTCATAGAAATGTATATGGTTCTGTTACACAAATTGTTTAATTTTTTTTTTTAATTTGTGAAATATTATTTTTAGTGATGTTCTCAATATTTATAACAATACTACAGGATCTTGTCCATCATTCCTTATTTGAACAAAAGTCTGCTACAAAGAGTAGCAAATAAACACTGTAGAGGTGTGTTGGTGAACAACTGAAGGCTACAGTCATCTGCTAGGCATGGCTGATATTTCTTTTCTGAAGAATATGCAAATAATCCTGTCAATATGGAATTCCTATCCATAGCTCTTTTAATTTTATTATCTGTCCAGGATGCAGTAGAAATATTCCCATCAGTCTTTAGGGTATATCTGGTTTTATTTCTTCTGCCATGAATTATTCTTTTGGTTTCACCTCAGTCCCACTACCATAAAGCTCTTTTACAATGCTTTCCCAACTATATCTTTTAGTTTTACAGAACCACCCACACTCTGAGCAAAGTTTCACTACACCATACCTTCTGTGCTTTTCTCACTACACTATTTCTGACTACATATTTTAGCATTTCACAGAGATATAAAGCTCAAAAAATGTAGTGCAATCATCACCCTTGCAAAGTTTCTGATTTATAGTTTTTACTAGACTCAAAGTGAATGAAAACTAAGTCCAAAAGAAGAGTAGATGTACCTCTGTTTCCTAAAAAAAAAAAAGTCCTTAAGTATTCCTTAAGTATTTTACCTACTTTCAGATGAAATTAAATATACTTAGGCATACTGTGCCTACAATATGAAATAACACCCAGCTATAAATTGCCTCAGATATATAGCAAGAAAGCTAAGATACAAGGTACATGATTTAATTAGCTGAAGTTTTATCCAATTCACGTTGGGACTGTGCCATAGTAAACACTACAGTACTGGTCCCTTTGATGAGAGACCTTGTTAAAAACCTTTTGAAAATCCAAGTAGACTTCTTTGTTGTCATCCACAGAAGTTTGCTGAGAGCTTGCTGAGAGCTCTCTCATGTTTTCCAGTTTTTCCAGAGAGGCTTTTTCCACTCACTTGGATATCACTGTTCACCTCTCATTACAAAGCCGGAGTAGCAAGTGATTCTGAATATCTGAGAGAATCATTTTCAGAAGGTAATTACAAACTTGTCTGTTTCCTGTGATTTACATGTCTTCTGGCTCTGTCTCTGTTGGGGGCTCCATTCCAACATGCTAGAGGGATGTGACTGCAGTGCACAAGGATAGCCAAGGATGCAGAGAGTGGCTCTTCACTGTGTTTCACTTTAATTTTTCAAACACCATCCATCTCATATTGACAGTGACTGGAAAGATAAGTGCTTTGCTGATTTTTTTTCTTATTTTTCTCTTATTTTAGGAGTCTCTGCATTTTATTCCTGAAAAATCATTGCAACTAGAAACTGAACTCAGCTCCCTGTTTCTTTACAAATTAAATATGTAAAACATATTTTATGGAACAATTATGCAAATGGGCCTTTGACAAAGCCTTTATTAAGACATGGACCTTTCTCATTACTCATATCACTTTTGTATCTGAATTCAGATTGCATTCATTTTACAATAAAAGTAGGACTAAATGGAACCTGAAAACAGAAAATTGGTTTTCCAAAACCTGCCCACATTGCAATGAATGCATATAGCATTCTCAGTATGATTTCCTATTTCATGAATGAATTTCTCACTCACATGTGAAGATCAAATGTAAAATAAAATTGTCTTGTATATCAATTTTTAAATCCTAAAAAATCAGGAAAGACATCACCCAAAAAACAGTAACTTAAGAACAGAAATGTAAATAAATGTTCACAAGTAAGCATCACTTAAGAGAGAAATCAGTTCCCAATTGTCAGATCCTTTACTACTGCAGTTTTCCTCTCACAGGCTCTTGAGAGTCCTTCAGATGAAGTAATATTTGGGCAAAGTATTTTAATTTGCTGAATTAGTCCATAACCTTAATGCTTGTAGATGACAAATCTAAAGAAAATAATTTACTTCTCTTAACAAAATTTTGAGAGGCTGAACACAGTTCAATGATATTCTCTCTACAAAAATCCGTAATTATTATTTTCTTTTTCAGGTAAGAAAGGTTAAGTCCTCTTTCAGTTAAATCCCCTGAATGAGTTCACAGGAGAAAAATCTAGCCATCTTTTCAGTGCAAAGACACCGCTTGCTGGAGTTTGGAAGGATTTTCAGGGGGACTAGCAACATATATTTTTTTGGTCCTTATAAGGTTACATATGCACTCACTATAGGACACCATCAGCACAGGCCACTGGATGCCAGCACCTAGAAGAGCCACTGCTATGTCCTTAGCAACACCAAATCAGGAAAAGGTTCAGGTTCCTATTCTGCTACTGAACCTAAAGGGACTGTGCAGTCTTCTTTAAGCTAGAGAATATTGGGGAACATACTTTAACAGTACTCAATGATTAGTCATTTTGAACTGTTCCCAACAATTCCCTAGTGTTCGGTTATACAAGTTGCACCATGCACAAAACTATTAAATTTACAACTAGTTATACACAATAAAATAATTAAATAATTATACAATAAAATAATTAAAATACTGAAAAAACAAAGATTAGTTTGATCTCAGGAGATCATATTTAGTACACAGATTGTATACATGTGAAATAAATTACAAAATCTATGTCCTATATTTTTTATCATGTTTGCTGTAAAACAGGAAAGAAAAGAAAAAATTCTAATTTTTAGTATCTAAAACTTGTTTTGGCCATTTAGACTTCTTTTTGTTGTTAGAAGTTTTTGTTTGTTTGTTTGTTTGCTTGTTTGCTTGTTTTAACTAATGTGTTTTACTCCTCAGGTTTACAGAAATGTGAATGGTAGGATGATTCAGTTAAACGCTAGATTAAGACTTTGTCATCGAATCATAGAATCCCACAATGGGTTGGGTGGGAAGGGACCTTTAAAAATCATCTAGTCCATGCCCCCTGCCATCTTTCACTAGATTAGGTTGCTCAAAGCCCAGTCCAACCTGACCTAGAACACTTCTAACGATGGGGCATTCACAACTTTTCTGGGCAACCTGTTCCAGTGTCTCACCACCGTCATCGTAAAATTTCTTCCTTATATCCACTCTAAATCTACCCTGATTTTGAAAACATTGTCCCTTGTCCTGTCACTACAGGCCTTTGTAAAAAGTGCCTCTCCACCTTCCTTATAAGCCCCCTTTATATACTGAAAAGCTGCAATAGGGTCTCCCAGGAACCTTCTCTTCTCCAGGCTAAACAACCACAACTCTCTCAGCCTTTCTTCATAGGAGCAGTGTTCTAGCAATCTGCTCATTTTTGTGGCCCTCCTGTGAACCCACTCTAACAGGTCCATGTCTTTTTTGTACTGGGAACCCCAAAGCTGGATGCAGTACACCAGTGGGGTCTCACCAGAACGGAGTAGAGGGGAACAATCACCTCCCTCGACCTGCTGGCCATGCTTTTTTTTAATGCAGCCCAGGATATGGTTGGCTTTCTGGGTTGCAAGCCCACATTGACAGCCCATGTCCAGTTTTTCATCCACCAGTATCCCCAAGTCCTTTTCCACAGGGCTGCTCTTAATCCGTTCATCACTCAGTCTGTACTGATATTGGGGGTTGCCCCAACCCCGGTGCAGGACCTTGCACTTGTCCTTGTTGAACTTCATGAGGTTTTCATGGGCCCACTCCTTAAGCATGTCAAGGTCCCTCTGGATGACCTCTTTCCCTCTAGCATATCAACTGCTTGGTGTCATCTGTAAACTTGCCTGGGGGTGCATTCAATCCCACCGTGTATGTCACTGACGAAGATATTAGTCCAATAGTATTGGTCCCAGTACGGACACTTGAGGGACAGCACTCATTACTCGTTTGCACTTGGACATCAACCCATTGACAAACAGACTCTTTGGGCATGGTCATTCAGTCAATCCACGTCCATCAAACCCATATCTCTCCAATTTAGTGTCCAGGACATTGTGAGTGACTGTATCAAAGGCCTTACAGAAGTCCAGGTAGATGACATCCATACCTCTTCCCTTGTCCACTGATGTAGTCATTCTGTCATAGAAGGCCACTAGGTTAGTCAGGCACAATTAGCCCTTGATGAAGCCACATTGGCTGTCTCTAATCACCTCCCTCTCTTCCATATGTTTCAACATGTCTTCGAGGAGGATCTACTCCGTGATATTACCAGGCACTGAGATGAGGTTGACTGGTGGGTAGTTCCCAGGGTCCTCCTTATTACCCTTTTCAAAAATGGGTACGATATTCCCTTTGCTCTGGTCACTGGGGATTTCACCTGCCTGCCATGACTTTTCAAATACGATGAAGAGTGTCTTGTGACTACATCAGGCAGTTATCTCAGGACTCTGGAATGCATCTCGTGAGGTCCTGTGGACTAGTGTTATGTTCAGGTTCCTCAGGCTGTCTTGAACATGATCTTCTCTTATGATGGGAGGGAGTTCATTCCTCCAGGCCTTGCCTTGAGGTTCAGGGACTTGAGGGATTTGTCCCTCAAATAAACTTAATTATGGTGAGTTATCATCAAAAGGCATGCTGATTGTTTGAAAAGAGTCACAGAAAGCCAGGGTCAAAGAATTATATTCAGAAAAAAGACTTGGAGCATCCTCTCTTTTATTCCTTCCCACCTCAATAAAGATAACGATAACAATAACAATAGTAATAGCAATAACATTTAAAATAACAATTAAAATAGTTTGCTTATTATTTATGATAATCAAATATTTTTTATATGAAAAGAAATAACAATAAAGTGTTACTAATACCACTCTTATTTTTACTACATTTATCATACTGAAAACACATTTTCTAAAAAAGTTGCCAAAATTCTAGTTAAGTACATTTATTTCTGGGTGAAGAAAAAGAAGGAAAAAAGCAACAAAATTTCCAACTGAGTTTGAGACTAGGGTAAACTTTAAATACATATGGATAAACTTTTGTGCAATACTGATCTGAGGCAGATCACTACGTAGTAAATTCAATTCAATACAATATTTTATTGTGTGGTAGAATTATCAGCTTTACCTGAGTAGAAACAGAAACTAAATGCAGACTTATAAAAAAATCCATTACTCTTACCTGAACAATGCAAAAAGATAATGAAAGCAAAAATGTGTCATTTTATTATCATTAGAGAGTTTTTAGAGCTGCATGCAGACTCTGCATCTATTAAATGTTTGACAGCAACAGCATATTGACAAAATTACTTGTTCAATGTTTCAAGGGCAGAATTAAAACCCTGCTTTCATCCAGTGCAGACAAAGATCAATGGAAGGTGTTCTTATACATAAGTCAAAAAACGGAAGTATGCAATACTTACCACTGGCCTTCTCCACTGCTTCCTTTCATCCTCTCTGTTGCTTCCCTAGGTAGGCCATTTGCAGTTGATAAACATTTGATGTAGAAACAACACAACAAGAGAAAAACAGAATAACAACTGCCATTGGGACAGTGTCTAGCTCAGAAAAACTGAACAGGATGTGGAGCCTACCTCCACAGCCATCTCACACTCAACATTTTAAGAAAAGTTGAGGCAGTAGTGCACATATTCAGCGTATAAGAGCGGCCATTGTTACACATTTCTAAATCTCACATAACTCATCATTCTGTTTGTTATACTCCTTGCTAGATTTATTTAGCAGGCAGAAACACTTCTATAAAGTCAAAGGCAACTGAGATGAAAATGGAGAGTGTGATCCTGGCTTTTCTTAACTTAGTGGGAATTTTGCCACTGACTTCAAAAGAGACAGGATTTCACCCCTGCTGCTTAACACTCTTGAACAGTGGATATACAGATGGTCCGTACAGATAAGATTACACTGAGAATATTAAAAAAATATAGTTTATTGACTGTTACCTTACAAATTGTGCAGACACTAAAATCTATAATGATATGCTCCTAAGTACCCACAAGATATCTGTTTTCAATTAGCATATTGCCTTCTATTAGCAAGGAAAAATGGATAAATTTTGAGGTGTTTGATTAAAGAAATCTGGAAAACAGTTTTTGAAAAACAGAAATCTGACACTGGTCCAGTTCACAGTGAGCAGCCATATGAATTAACAAACAGCACCAACGGAGAAACAAATTCCTAGTCACAATTATTTTTTGGAAGAAAAGCAAAATAAAAGTGGAACCATATGGACTTGCTTAATGAGAAATTATGGTGTATAATGTTTCTCTGATTATCTGTGGCTTATGTGACCATTTTTTTTTAATCTAATGAATAAAAAAAATTTATATAACACTCTCACCATCTGCATTAAGGATCACACCAGAAGCAGTGCTCCAAACCTTCACAGGGGTTGTGTCTCCTATGTAGCAGAGGTTCAGTGATCATCTAGTATTCCATCAAATACAGAAAAAGAATGGAAAGGTACATAAGGAACCTTTTGCTTTATGCAGGTGACATAGTGGATGGCAGAGAAAGTCATCCTTTTGTATTTTCAGGTCTATCTTCTTACAGTTGCTTCCAAGCTGTGGTTTCAAAGAAACATATTTTAAACAAGACTGGGAATGTTTATGTTATCCTGCCATCACAGGGTACCCATGCACAGTAATTATGATCGCAACAAAGACACATCTTCAGCAATTCTCATTTTGTGCTTTTGCCTAGGCAGCAATAGGACAGCCTATAGTGCTTCCTCACTGGCTGTGACCTGCCTTGCCTGTAACATCTCTGGAGGCAGTGACAGATTTTAAGAGCAAGTGGTAATCCCTTCATATACTATTTACTACTGATCACTGTTTCAGCAAGGTGTCCATGGCTATTTGTTCAAGTTAACAGACAGAATTATATCCACCAAGATTAGTGACCCTTTTGAATTACTTTAGCTAGGCACTTGAATTCTGTTAACACAGCTCTGAATGAGAAGCAAGTGTTTTAATGCTTTGATCTTCAGCCTCGTGTAATGCAAATACAGGTGGTTCTCTCAACTGGAGATTAGTCTACAGATCAGAGGAAAACGGAAGTCCTCTTCAAAGGTCATGGAGCTAGCTTGGTAAATGCAGAATCAGTTCCCAGCTTTGATTTCCTCTATGACTTTAAGCAAGTTTTTCGGGTGAAGTAGCATGAAAAGGATTTAAATGCATAAAAAGAGTAAGGCCACTAATCTCTGTAGATTTGAGTATCAGTAAACTGGCAGTGTTCTACATCTTTACCTCACAGGACTAGCTGTATGCGATTAAACAGTGTATGAGAGAATGACAGGTTTACATACTTCAATGGGAAACACAAAAACCTGCAAGAAATAGTAAGAGACTGAGCTACTCCTTTGTCTAACTTTTCTTAGCCTGTTTTCATTGTAAAGCACCTGCATACATTTTGTTCACACAACAGCCTAAGATGGAAATTTTGAGCTAATCACACCAACTGCAATAGTGCAATAGCTATTTCAGCCAGTTTCTCCAATGACAAAATGTAACTTTTTTAAACCTTAGTAGAGATCTCATTTTTATTAAAACAGATCATTTAAAATTATTCTATCCTAACTCCCCTTACTAGGTTTTGTTTAGTCAACACTCAGCTACTTGAATCGTGATAAAACTGAGTGTTAAAAGAAAGGCTATGCAGGAGAGTAGAGGAGTATGTCTCGGTCTCCTTAGCTGTGCCAACATTACTGAGAACAATTTTATTTTGAAAACTGACCTTTTTTTTTCCAAAAAGACAACAAAGCAAGGTTCTACTAAATAGCATGAATAAAAGTAGAAAAATCTACTTGTCAATCAATAACATATACAGTGGAAAAAATCGGAAACATAATGGTGTTCCCAAAATGCACCAAACATGCAATTAATATAAGAAGCTATACAAAACAAAATGACATAGATGTATAGTTCAATCACTCAACAGAATATCCAATTTCCCACCAAAACAACATACCTGTAAATTCATATCACGCTGTCTTCTTTCTACTCTTTATGTTCTTGAAGTGAAAAATAGCTAGTGGATTTCCTTCATATTCATAGAGCAAACAAATTAAACCACCACTGTTCAGTTGCTTTCATTTTTATTGATCCCTTCTCAATTTTTTTAAGCAACCAACTGTTTACCATACTATTATAATGGAATAATACAACCTTACATAATGTCTTTTTTATTACTACTTTTTTTTAAAGCTCTGGATCATACAAGCTGGGAAAAAAAAAAAAACATGAATCAAAATCACATTAAAATGTACTGCTTTTTAGATATTGAACAGTCAGCAGCAACTCCTAATTTTCAGCTGTATTTTATTTGCAAAACACGAGAGTCAAATTTATCCCCAGTGCAAACACGTTTGATGGAAGAATGAATTTGCCCTATTGATTTAAACAAAAGGATTTAGTCTCTTGTAGAAATGCAAGACATATCTCTCATTGCCCATAGTATGCATTCTCGTAGTCAAACATAAAATAAAGAACATGCAGAATAAAAAAAGTATGTCCTCTTCAATCTGGCCTTTTTTAAAATGTATTTAAAATGAATCATGATGAGGGCCTGCAAAGACTTTAGTAGAGCCTACGGCATTAAGAAAAAAATACTAAATGAAAATCAACGGCACCTTTTGTAAACAGCCATTGTGTATTACACAAAAACCTGACTGCTTGTTCAGCTCCCATTCATCAAGGGAGTTCAGCTCCTGGCTTAGCTGAGGTGTCATTTCCATCCAAATTAAAGAATTAGAAGTTTACTTTTTCAAGCCCTAGGCTGCCCTACATGTGTTCTAATGTCCCCTCTGCCTAATTCTCCTATCAGTCTTAGTCACCATAGGATAAGAAACCCTGGGAGATGGGAGACAGAAACCTACAGCTAACAGCAAGAAAACTGCATTTTGTATAGATGACAAAACTGTATCAAATAAGAGTGTCACAAGAGCCTTTAATCTGCTTTTTTTTGTTGTTTCTTTTTTTTTTTTCTCTTTCTGGTCAGCCTGTATGGATCTACATTAAGCACTATTATTAAGACTAATATTAAGCAAAATTTTCAAGAAAATGTCTCTTGTAGAATTATAGAATATCTCAAGTTGGAAGGGACTCATAAGGATCATCAAGTCCAACTCCCTGCTCCTTGCAGGACTACCTAAAACTAAACCATGTGACTAAGAGTGCTGTCCAGATGCTCCTTGAACTCTGATAGGATTGGTGTTTATGACCACTTCCCTGGGGATCCTGTTCCAGTGACTGACCACCCTCTCAGTGAAGAACTTCTTCTTATTGTCCAGGATAGAAAACCCTGTGAAATGAAGTACTGAATTGTAACATAAGGTTAGGATGTTCAGACCTAGAGATAATGCAATTACTGAAAAAGGGAAGCAAATCTTTATTAAAATCTAATGGCTTTCAGTGACCTAGGTTCTAGAGATTAAAACTGTTTACATGACATCATTAAAGTATTCATACCAGGGTCTCGTGGTTTAACCCCAGCTGGCAACTAAGCCCCACACAGCTGCTCGCTCACTACCCCCACCCCAGTGGGATGGGGGAGAGAATTGGAAAGGTGAAAGTCAGAAAACTCGTGGGTTGAGATAAGAACAGTTTAATAATTAAAGTAAAATGAAATAGAATAGTAGTAGTAGTAGTAGTAGTAGTAGTAGTAGTAGTAGTAGTAGTAGTAATAAAATAATAATAATAATAATAATAATATACAATAATAATATACAAAGCAAGTGATACATGACACAATTGCTCACCACCTGCCAAATGATGCCCAGCCCGTTCCCGAGCAGCGATCGCTGCCCCCCGGCCAACTCCCCCAGTTTATATACTGAGCATGATGTCATATGGTATGGAATAGCCCTTTGGCCAGTCTGGGTCAGCTGTCCTGGCTGTGCCCCCTCCCAGCTTCTTGTGCACTGGGCAGAGCATGGGAAGCTAAAAAGTCCTTGACTGGTATAAGCACTACTTAGCAACAACTAAAACATCAGTGTGTTATCAACATTATTCTCATACTAAATCCAAAACAGAGCACTATACCAGCTACTAGGAAGAAAAAAATCAAGTCTATCCCAGCTGAAAGCAGGACACAGGGAAAAGGCAATAGTTAGATTTCTCACGCAAACTATATAGGGCTAACACCTACGTGATCTCTGTAGCTTAACGAACTTCTCATTCTAGCTTTAAGAATATACAATCTTTAAGAAATAATTGCAGCAGTAGTAATAATTTCTGGTTCTTTATTAATACCAGGTTAAAAAGTTGGAAAGAAACAACTTTCACTCAGGGCACCCCACAAATTTCTTTGCTCATTGAAGCATTTTGATTTCTACTGTAGGCAACCAAGATGACTGTCTCCATCAGGAAAATTCTACAAAGTGAGGAGTCCAAGTGGTGATATTTATGATTTTTAGTATTCTCAACTATGGGTACATACAAAGTAGTGGAAGGTGATCAGCTGCTAGGACAATAATAATGAATGGTTCAGCATACTGAGAAAAATTAAATTCAAAGTTTAATAGTTCATATGCAGTATGTATGCTAGTAAGCATTCTCCAACAGAATTCAAGTATGATAAATCTTATTCGAGAGATACATAGTAGACTTATCCCAAAGTGCAATATCAGAATTCTCCTTTTGGCTTCAATGGATTTTTAGTCAAGTCATCTGAGAATATGTTCTTTACTCCACTAGGTTAAGTTCCTGTGGAATTTAATACAAAACTACTAAACTTTAGAACAATGTCACTGCAATGAAATTTTGTAGGCGCTTTCTAAAGTTCAACAAAAGGATTATAATTTCCCAATAAAATACATACTTTTAGGGTAATCATGTGCAAGTGTATTTCTTTCAAATTCTGTTGATGTTTTCCAGAGAAAAATCAGCATTAGAACTCAAGAGTTTGTGACTTCTAAATCCAGGCTATAATCCATTTTAATCTACCAGACCATACTGCTTGCATAACTAACCTTCCTGTCATTTATGATGACTGACTGAGGAAAACTGAAGAGTAAATAGTCCCCAGCGAGAAGAAGGATCCCAGCTGCATATTTCAAGTAAGTGATATGAGACGGTCACTTTGGTATTATACCAACTACTGAGCCCTGCATGTGGAGTCACCAGTGAAATTCTATATGAGCTTAAACACTTCCATGTTATTTACTTTCACTGACATACCAAATTCAGGAGTGGCTTGTAAAGCAGTCATGTTCAGTTCACAGAAAAAAAAAAAAAAAAAAAAAAAAAGAAGTCGAAAGTGCTAAAATGTGTCTTCCAGTCTTATATGAACTGCTGTCTTCTATGATCCCCTATTTTGATTTCATACAGTCTCCTTGTTTGGAGCATTTTTTTTTCTCTTTTCAGTACTGGCACATTTCTAAAGAGAAGAATCTTGTCCTTCCTTCCTCCTCAAAATGTCTCTAACACCTCCACTCAAGCCTGTTTGCTTGGTTTCTGCTTCTAAGAGGCACTGCCCAGACACTTACATCAATCATTGTGAACTGATCACATCTTAAACTGAAATACACTAAAAACTGTGGGAAAGAACCAGTCTGATAAGTGAAATACTTTCCTTTATCTCTCAATATTTTAATGTATGAGATATCAATAGAGTGTCAATTATTATAAAGCCCAAAATAACTAATAGTACATACGTACATACCATTCTTGTAAAAGAAGTAATCAAATCTGCTTTAAGATTGAGACTTGAAGCTTAAAATTGCAAGTTACCTTACTTATTTTGATTTTAGATCCCTAGAATTTTTAGTTGAATGTGTCCCATTAACTTTCAGAGTTAAAGTATGTGTGAATCTATAAATATCATGGAGATAAGAGATGGGAGCAAAAAAGAAAAAGTAAGATTCTTTGGTGCTTTTTCCTTGGTTTTCCCTCTCTTGTTTACTCTCTTATTTGCTGTGTTGACTCTTCTGCCTTCTCCAAAAAGTATACTCTTTCTTTAAGCTTGATCATGGGATTAATTGACATGCAACAGTTATTCCTATGAAAATTAACATCTCCCGAGAGAGGTGTACACTTTGTGCCATGTAGGATGTCAACCTCTTCTAGTGAATCCTTCAGAGTTTCTCGATCAGTCAGGCAGGTGGGTGTAAGAAAGATAAGAAATTTGTTGATTCTTGCTAGGTGTGGACATTAGGAATTTTACACAGATTATTACTTCCATAGCTGCTTCAGGAATAAAGTTGAATTTTCTAAGAATATATGACTAGTGACAAAGGGTCACACTGAAAGTCATGCTTGATATCTGGTTCTCAGCAGTGCCATACTGCTGCTTAAGCATTTAAAATAACCCTACGCATGTACCCACTTGGCATCTCAGTGGTACTAGTTTGCACTGGAGCCATTGTGTATGAAGTGTCTGATAGATCCACCTTTCGTAAAGTTCTTTAATCTTTTATGAGCAGTTAATATTTTCAACCTGCCAACCAATAATTTCAATCATCCACAAACTCTTGTGAGATGAGAAAATAAAATCTTAAGAGTAAGCATTCTCCATTTAGGATTTTATGTAACTTTATAATGTCTCCTCAGTCATGTCTTTTCCAATTTAAAATTCCTTGACTATTGTTGTTTATTATTATATTTATTTATTTATTTATTTGTTGTTGTTATTTGCAGGTGTCCACACTTTTGATCAAAAACTACGTTGCAATCTAACTATTTGCTCCTATACTGTCCACAAGACGCATTTCCTTGTAAAAATGTACAGTCAGGTTCTATGTACATTACAGCTCAATTAGTGTGCTGCGGAGAAACTTCAAAATTTATCATGCTTACCAAAACAAAATTAATTTTAAGAAATATATTTTCTGTTTTTCTTGCAACATTTCTCTTACTTCTTCATTTTGTCTCTCTTTCTCCCATTTTCTTTTATAGTAAATAATTTCTATTTCATTGGCATGCAGAGTCTGCAACTAATATTTAACAGCACAACAAAATGTATTCCTTTTATCCTGAATTTATACATTTCATTCCATATGACTTTCTTTTGTGAAGTGTTTTCTTTTGGACTTAGTAAGATTCTCTCTTTGTCCCTCTAAAATCTGTTTGTTCACAGGATAATTGAACAGACTGCAATTTTAACAAAAGCAAAAGATAAAATATCTTCTATTCAAGCTTTACTGAGTGCAAAGGTTTTTGGTTTATGGGAGTTTCTCCTTAGATCTCATCTGATGACTGTTTTCATTCATAATGTAGTTTTTCACCCTAGGAAGATAGGTAACCTGTTTAAAAACTTAGTTGTTAATGTTTATTAGGTGTTGTATTGATTTCAGACAGATTGTAAAAGTTCCTGGAGTTAGTATAGGCAACTCCATCAAAAACATGGAACTCGTTGGCTTTTTTTGTATTTGAAACAAATGAAGGGATGTCAAATCAAAGCAGACCATCATTATGTACAAGGGCCAGAACAGCCAGCAAGCAGGTTATGTTCAGATGGAATAATATGTGTTTTAACTTCCAGTCAAGGCACCATCCAGCTGGCCCTAGAGACTGCTGAATGAGAAAAGTGGCCAGTACTCTATTTCTATCCTGACTCACAGATGGTGGCAAGTGCCCTGGGGGAGTGGTTATATCCGTAGAAGCAGACCAAATGGCAGCACAGAGGTAAACCCACCTGGGTTGCTGCATCGTGACAAGACGTTGCTGCCCAGGTAGAAAACAGTGCTGTAAAGGTATGTTATGTAGATGCTCACACATCCAAGAACCATACCACACCCCCGCTAACATCCACAAGCCTCCAGAAAGACTGAATGATATAGTGGACTGTTAAAGACTATGCTGAGAGAATTGGGCACCAGGGAACGGAAGCACTGCAATGTAAATTTAGCAGAAGCCACTTAGCTGGTTAACACCAGAAGATCTGCTACCCATCCTGGTCCTGTCCAGACAAAGCTCCTACATACTGTGGGATAAGATAAGGTCTCCATAGTGTGCATAGGGAAGCAGCTGGAAAAGGCAGTGTGGGTTGCTCCTCACTTGGGAATAGGCCAGCCCACTTATGGGATCATCTTTGCTCAAGAACCCAGGTGCACTTGGTGAGTAATGCAGAAGGCTGAGAAAATCCATTGTGTACCTCTAGGAGATTTAACCTTGGTGGAAAATAATCCATTACTTGAGTTGTATGTTACAGGAAGAAATACAGCAGATACACTTGAACCAGTGGAGAATGAGTCTCACAAGGAACTAGGCAGTGTGGCAGTGATGCAAACAAAGCCAATCTTGGCACTCAACAATCCATTATGCTGCTTCTCCTGTCCTGAGCAATCATCTTGACAGGTGTGGCCCAAACTGATCAACTGTTCCTATGGACTTTTGAGAGGGGCATTGAATGGGGCAATATCTGTGTATGCGTACATCAAGGGAGAGGGAATAGTGGTTAATGAGGATGTATAAACCTGACTGTTGGGTGCAAAGATGGTTTAAGTATGCAGTATAAGCTGTGAGTGATGGTAAGAGGGTGTTTTGGGAATGACAACAAAATGGAAAGGAAAAAGAAAGGTAAAGGATCGAAGGATCAAACGTAATGCAGCGTGGATTACATAAGTAAGCAGAAAGGTTTGAGCAGGGTATAGAAATGAAACAGAATATAAATGGGACAGTCAGAGGATTCTTAGTTGTATCAGATAATGTGGAGCTGAGCACGATAGAAATTGTATGGAATAAGGGGTCGAGATTGTACTGGGTCTGGCAGGGAAGGAGCCAGCTTTCTTCACAGCAGCCTGTCCAGTCCTGTGTTTTGCACTCAGGACTTAAACAGTGTTGATAACACTCCAGTGTTTTGGCTATTGCAGAAGAGTGCTTGCACAGTATTGAGACTGTCTCTCTTCCCTTGCCACACACCCTTGCCCCTAGCCAGTAGGCTGGGAGGTGGACTAGAGATTGCGAGGGGACACAGCCAGGACATCTGACCCCAACTGACCAAAGGTATAATCCATACCACATGACATTATACTCAGCAATAAAAGCTGAAGGAAAGGAGGAGGAAGGTAGGGATATTCACGGTCACAGTGTTTGTCTTCCAAAGCAACCATTATGCATGCTGAGGCCTTGCTTTCCTGGAAGTGGCTGGACATCTGCTTGCTGATGGGAAATAGTGAATGAATTCCTCTTTTTGCCTTCCTTGCACAAGAAGCTTTGGCTTTCCCCGTTAAACTGCCATTTTACTCAATCCACAAGTCTTCTCTTCTTCCTTCTATTTTTTCCTGGTGCCACAAGAGAGGGGAGTGAGAGGTAAAGTGGGACTTTGGCTGCTGGCCAGGATCAATCCACCACAATCTCTTAAAGAGAACTTTTAAGAGGTGTATCACAGCCTCTGAATGATCTTACCATAGAAGTATCGTAAAATAAAAGACAAGCAATGTCCTGAGATAACTGGCCTGATAACCCTGGAAAAAATCAAATCATGACCCAGCTGCATGAGGACAGCAGCTTAGTGAGACGGAGAGCTTAAAGATTAAAGATCTCTTTCTTCCAATTTTACATCCATCTTCTGTGTTTTCTCTCTAATGTCTTCCTATCAAGAAAGAAACAGTAGTTCTAGAGTTAGTGTTTTATGGTTTAGATTAATGGCTTAAGTCTTAAAGTTTCTATGATACTTTGTAAAAGAAGAAAAGCAAACCCCACCCTTGTGGGCATCCTCAGCTGAGCAGCCCAGTTTTGCTGGTTTTTGAAGGGAAAGTGTAACTGTGAGTTTACCTGAATTAAAATCACTGAATTTGATGCTACACACGGGAGACCTTTTGGACTTACTTTCCTTCACAAGGATTCTGGGAACTTCTGTTGAAACTATTCTCCTCATTCACAGCCTTAGCATAAGCTTGATATTAGATGTATATAGGAGTGTGCATTCCAGCTTTCAATGAAATATTCTGCCAAGAAGTTAAATAATCCATTTTGATATGAATGTTGTGCCAGCCCATTCCAGGAACTGCCACCAGACTTCTTTTTTCCTGACCTGAAATCTTATTTTGACAGGTTTCCTATATTGTGGCCTGTTAGTATTCTCCTATCTGATCTCCTGCCATTCTTCTATTACAGGCAAGGAAATTGTTGCTGACCAAATTTCTCTGAAACACTGTAATATCAGAAAAAGCAGAAACACTATATTGTATGAAGCAGTCATGTAAAATTGTCATAAACGTTTACTAACACTACATAAAATTGACTTGTTCACTCTCAGTAAAATGATCAGCAATAATTCAGTAATTATTATTTGCCTAGAAATATGCTTATATGAGACAAAGTTGGTATAAAAATTTAATCTCTCAAAAGCAGAGTGAACACAATAGATGTGTATCAAAACAGAAACCTAACAGGACATCTTGCTTTTGAAGTTTCTTTAGAGACAATTGTTTCTGCAGAGATAGTTATTGAGCCTCCTAACACACAGTAAGCAAACTTTTCTAATTATTATCTTAACTTTAGAAAAGAGAGAAAGGACTTGTTCAAGATCACAGGATATGTCTACACCCTGCATGTTTTCCACAGTACTAATTGTAGCAATAATTGTCCATAGTAATCATGACAGGCTTAATCTTCCATGCTGGAAAAAGAAGGCACAGAAGGAAATGAGGTGCATTCAGATTCCATCCCAAAATGACTCAAGCTGATCAGCACCCACTAACTAGAACTGGTTCTCTAGCAGGTAGAGCTTTAGTTTCCTTTTCTGTCTGCTGGACCACTGCACTTCTTCTTTAAATCATGAAGTATTTAATTTAAAATATTTAAGCTGGTAGTTAATTGTGCTCAGTTTTATTGCAAATATTAACATCAGTATCACACAGTGGACTAAAAAAACCTTCCAACTTCAGAAGGATATAGTAAACTTTAAAATTAAATTAGATGTCAACTGTTATTGGCATATCTAAAAGCTATCTAATGTTAATGATTTTCCATGTCTTTAATGCTAAAGCATCTTTTTATCTTAAAAATCTAGAATTCTTTTTTTTAAAAAAAGTATATAGTTTCTTTAGAATTGAAATTATATTTAATTTTCCAGAGATTTAGACCACATGCTTGTGTTGAAAATTTGACTTGAATGGCTGAAAGTATTGTTTGAGCCAAAGACTTAAAGGCTGAAGAATATCACTAATATAGTCTGATTTCTTCAGAAATATGGACTACTTTTCATAAGCTTAACTTACCGTAGTAGTTGATTGCCCGTCTTGTCAAATGTGACGGGATCAAAAGATCTCACAAGAGGGACTAGAAAGCTTATTCCTCTAGAATCTAGAGATTGCTAATTCTTTGGGAGGTGCTTAGGCTAGAAAGTATTGTATGGGGAGCGGGGACATCAGACAGCAGCAGCTGCTTTGAAAAATTCTGCCTAAAGATAAAATTTAGTCTATGGACTTTACAAGGTGAGTATTCACTGCTGTTGGACTCCTTGATTAGTACTTGAAGCCATCCAAGCTTTTGCAGATTTTTACCTCAGTTGTGGTTTCAATATAGCTTCCCCTCGCTGAAAACACCTCTTCTTGGCTAGAATTCTCACAATCCTTTTATATGCAGAAATTGTACTCTTCTTTAAAGATGAATTCCCTTAACCTCTTCTTTCAATCTTATCACATCTTGAGCAAGACAAAAAATGTAGCCCTGGAAAAAGTTGACCTTAGTGGTCTTACCTAAAATGAGTCAAAACTCATAAATATATATGGGTTAAAATCAGAAATACCCTAAATTTTTGTCCATGCGTTATGTGTTATGTAGTAATAGCAACTATAATAAGTAACAATAGGGAGGTCGGTTGCACACTGCCGTGTTTGTAACAGTAGAGAACAGGAGAACTGGAAGCTAGTTTGTAGTTTGGGTACAGCACAGCAAGCGGTCAGGTTTTCTTCAGCATCCTTGTTAATTTTACAACAAAAAGCATAGTGTAGTTCATGTCATTTTTACAGCTGTGTCTACCCCTAGACGGTAGGGAGTGAAAAAATGGTAGATACCCTTAATATTTTAAATATTTGAGTAAAAATATGGTGAGATTTCAGATGGAAAAAATACATATTTACCCTTCCCTAGTGATATCTCCTCAAAAAGATACATACTAGAAAAATCAAAAAACTCAAAAGCTAGAGCCCGACCTTAACAGAGTAGCCCCACTAAGTCTAATAGGGATTTTGCTGCTGCTTTTGATTTCATTTACATGTTGACGTGGTAGGAATACCTGACAGCACAACTTCTAGACATATGAAATTGAGAAAGGGATTGAAAGTACATAACCAGTGGATGGTTTCCCATGACGTGTCTTGGGCATTAGGGTTCTTTTTAATTTATTTTCACAGTCTAGCTCGGTTAAAATTGACTGTATCTTTTACTTTCTGCTCTTTGTTATTTTGGTTTTGTTTCTTTATTTTACTTATCCGCACCACTGATATGCACAAATAGTCCCATTTTTGTAACCACTTTTAATGTTTGAACTTTCTACTTCCTGGACATTAAAAAAAAACCAAAACTGTCTAAAATCTGTTTTATAATCTCAGTCTTTCTTTTTTCAGTTCTCAGGCCTTGTGTTTCTTAGCTTTGCTTATATTTGGTTATTTAAAGCAAGTATGACAAGGTTTTATTACTGTTAATAGTACTCGCTGCAGGTTTGAATCAGGACTGGTACATTTGGATTATGTACAAAGTATTTCGTATGCAAAATATGTTAGAACATTAACATTTCTGCTCTGTTGTATTGGATGAAGATAATAATAGGATATTGGATGGGCAGATGGATCAAATAATGAAAAAATCTCAGCAGATATGGAGGTTCAGCTCAATTCATCCAAAGCATATCTCCTGACTTGTCCTGTCTACATCTACATTGTAAATTTTGTGTAGACTGTACCTTAAAATAAACTTTTCCGTTCACTGAGTCAAGGACAGAAATGAGGAACCAACCCTCTTTTTGATTCATCCCATTTATAGAGTGCTACTGTTGTACAACCAGTTGCTGATGAATGTCTCCTCTCCCATTATCTTCATTTATTTTTTTCATTGATCTCATCAGCATAACTCCATTAGTAGCAACAATTCAAGCGCTTAGACCAATTCTCAAAGACAACATCTCTTTTAAAAACTAAAATGGTTTTTTTGAAAAGTCCAAGTGTGTGTAAGATAAGCATTGCATTAGAGGCTGGAGGAAAGCTTGTAGATTTTAAAAGGTGAACTATTACAGCTGTGAAAACTATTGTAGGGAGACAATGCTTATGTGGATGTCTGCAAGAAGCTAGTGTAAGAATAATGAGCTGGATATACACAGTATAACAAAAAATCAAGGGAGTTATATGTAAGACATTAGGGGTATAGTGATGAAATGCAAGACAGAAACTGTCCAAATACAGTAAACTCCACACATTGTTCTGTTAATGACTGAAGTTCGAGTACCTACTTTGTGGGCAAAGTAATTTACTAATTAATTTTGCATCTGATATATGGATGACAGATGGAAACCCGTAGGACATAAATGGTATCCTATACAAGAAACTGATTTAATTTTGGAAGTGATGCTGAGCCTGTGGCCACTGACTTGAGCCAAACCAGTGGTCACCACACACATGCTGACTATGTGGATATTAAATGGACAGTTACCAGCTACAGCAAGACACAGTTGATGTATACAGTAATATACCCAGGAGATACTTAGGAGGAAGTAGGTGCTCCTATCGTTTCAGGCCATTACTTCAACATGACACTACTTTTCCCCCATGTTGCCTGCTGCAGTTTTATGCAAGTGCACAGCAGACACTGTGACTGTGCATCATGTGCAGCAGAAACTATGCTTATGCCAGTAATTAACCTATACGCCCCTGTGAAATACGTCACTTACCCTTGACTGACATGAAGAAATAAGAAACACACAACACAGAAAAAATAATGGTTTAATTCTGTAGACATGCCACACATGCAATGCAAAATACAGGAGTTAACTTGTCTCATTGAGTGTCCTGTGCATAGATCTCAGTCCAGAGGACATCACTGTCCTAGTTTGCATAGAAAGAAAAATGGAATGCTCATGAGTATTTGTAAGTATATCTTCCTCAAAATATGTACTTGGCAATAAGAGGGCAGGATGCCCCGGAAGAAAAGAAATCAAACCAAACATGACGGAGCAATGTTTTGCTTAACTGTAGGTCAAAGTATGCTGCAAATGGCGTTCATTCATCACTGGAAATAACTCACTAAAAATAGTGGGGTATTTTCTTTTTTTAATTGCAGGGTTCCATCTAATCCTTTCTGGTAATTTGAATCAGGAAATGATAATTGGAAAAGACAGATTTCTTTAAAAAATAATGTTACAGAATTTCAACTCAATTATGAGCTGACATTGCATTCACAAATTCAGTCCAGTGTGTATGTAAGAAGGAACTGACCATCTGTTTTATTATTCATACATATGTCTGCATGGATAAAAGATGTTCAGAACTATTCAACATATTAATCTATTAAATAATGAAGGGGGGTGTGTGTGCTCACTGAACTGTACATATTAGTTTACTTATTGATTTACATTATACTTTTATATTGTAAAGAAGTCTGGAAAAATATAAGTGGAGTATTTATTTTCATTTAAGTTAAATAAATTGAGCCACACGTACTGTGCATTTTCCCCAAGCTTCTGAATTTTCTTGTACTGGGTTTCATTCTATTAATATCATCAACACAATCTGCTGTCATATTGCAGGTAACTACTTTTCAAACTGCAAAATAATCTCTTTCTAGATCAAAACCTCCTCCTTTGCAGCAATGACACAAATATTTTTCTGATAACTGTCTCTATGCTATAATTTGTGTGAATCTCTGGTCCAAATAAACAATTTCTCATAGGGTGTTATTTTGCCAGTTAATGTTCCTATAACTTTCATGGTGGATACTTTACAGCTTATCTGTTTTGGAGAGGGTCCACGACTGGGGGAGGGGTAACACAAGATTAAATAGCTATTTTATCTGTTGTTTGTCCACACCTATTATTCATTTGCCACTGGGGAAGTAAAGGTCATAGCAAAAAAATATAAAGGTATGTTTTGTTTTCCTTCTTTCGGTCCTCCAAGCACACGATTCTTTTCTTTACCTTCTGTATGTTGTTCAGCTGACCTCCATAACATGGTGAGAAAGTGCTTATCAGCATAGAACATGCAGGAGGAATTAGGTGGGCATAGCGTCTAGGAACCACTGGAAAATGACAAAGCTTTCAGGTTCCCATAATACACTAGGATTTAGCACTAGGTTCAGTAAAAATCTGGGAAAATACCCTGAAAATAACCTTAATTAGAAGAATCAGTGAAAACCTGTCTGGAAGACAAAGATATGCCTATATAAAAGAAGGAAAATCAGAAAAACAATTTCCATAATACAATGAACCATGAGGAAATGCAGTTTTATATTTGTGAAATTGATTTGAATAAATATTGAGGATTTTTTGAAAAAAAACATGGTACAGGTTGATGTTATCAGAAGATAAATATTTCACTTTCTTATTCCCAATCGGAAATGAAGACACATAAAAGAAATTAAAATCTCTTCTGGAAAATTATAATAATGTGAAAACTATGTTTTTCTTGAGAAAATAAATTCAACAGAAAACTCTAGAGGAGCTATAATAGAAACTTATCTTTAATATCACACTTTTAATAGAATTGACCATTAAACTTAGCCTTTTTTGATTTTTCATTCATACTGCTATAATATGTGAACACTTTTCTAGTTTTTACAGAGTAATTCCTCCAATAAATACATTGAAACGGAGAACTGTGATCATCCATTTTGCATTTCAGTACAAACCATTTGCCAATGTTCAAAATAAAGTTTTTGTGGCATACTTCTTTTCATCCTCTAAATCTCAATTCAGTGATTTTCCACCTTGTATGGAAATAAAGGAAATCTACACTAAAAGTAATATGCAATAATTTCCTTGGGGGATACATTAAAAAAATACCATTTACTTTAGCAAAACAACTGGTTTTGTCTTCTGTATATTTATCACACTCATCAAATATAAAATAAAGCTATCTTAGTTTTGAGTTCATTATTTAAAATTATACTTATTTTCAGCTACAGTGCATTTTGCACATTTGAATATATGTTTACCTTTACATTAAATCGGTAACACGGGTTATGCCTTCAATAACTTTATTTGCGTTCAATGAATTCACATCAAAATAGATTTCTACCTGAATGTAATTACATAAAGAAAATATTTTTTCCACAATGTCTTAGATGTATGAGTGTATGTTATACTCTCAATTTCCTGAAACTTCAGAAATGGAAGATTTGAAGATCGAATTTCAAACAATTTTCTATTACAAGACTCATAAAGGATATTTGCCCTTGTGGTAACAACTACTCCATATCACATAGCAATGTCATTTTTAATCTTTCAGTAAGTCTTATCATTTTCTTAAAACTCCATGTTACCCAATTTGTTTAGAGAGAATATGGTTAAAGCAACTTTATTCATAGAAATCAAAATATGAAGTTAAGCATCTGAAACGTAGCATATGATGCTGAATTAAAGATTCTCTTTATGATTTGCCAAAATGTGTTTCTAGAGAAGACATAATTTATGATCAACTAATTACCCACCAAATCCACCAATGTGTGGAAACACATATTTCAACTGATGGACAATGTCATAAACATTGGTAAATATAAGAAATATCTGCTTAATTTCAAGACTGGAGCAGAGAGCACTTTTAGAACACTCTTTGAACAGGGCAAAATAGTATTCACAAAGTATCTATCTTCAGGAACATATTCCAACATTTTAATTCATTCAGTTTTGCAAAGATGAAAGGTAACCTGCAATTTTCAAATTCTTATGGCAGATATGGAGAACTGTTATATGACCTCTAAGATCAAATGACAAGTTATGTAAAACATTTCCCCCTCCCAGGGCTGGGGTGTGGGTGGTGGGAGCCAGCTCTACTGCAGGGCAGCGGTGACCTGGGACGAAGTCTGGGAGCCACCTTCTCACTGACCCAGACTCCAACCCACTGCCTTGGTCCCCACATCCCTGCCTGGCCACCCCAGGGCTGTGTCTGACCCTGGTTCCCAGCATCAGTTCTGCTCTGCCCCCTTACTTGGGAGCTGTAGGACCGCATCCCACCTACATGATGTCCCTGCCCTGCCAGATGTGCTGTCATCCACAGCTGTCGGCTCACTTCCCTCATGGAGCCACTTGCCCTCACTGCTCCCTAACACACTCTGACCAGCAGGATTTTAGCACAAATATCAACTCCCACAGTGACCAAGTGCATGTGATCATCCACTGAAACACGGAAAACAGCAGAGCATGCCTGATATATGAAGTTTCTTCAGTTCATTTAAAACATTATGGCAAAGTTTGAACCCTTTGACTACAACATATTTCTTATGTTTCACATATTTCTAATGCAATCTCAGTGCTGTATTTAAAATAATGAGGCAGGCACCAGATATTATGTAACAATGAACTATTACCAAAAGTTTGTTAACATTTCTATGGATTGAGACATCAGTGATAATGGGGAAAAATGCATTCTTTTCAACTCAGTCTGTAACTGGGTAGATTTTCTTTTCAATGGAAATAAGGGGCAATACATTATCAGAAGTACACAAAGCTTTTATGTATCATTTGAGTTAAGAATGGCTCTCGCAAAGCAACAGTGGTTAATTTGCTGTCACAATTAATTGATCTATATGAATGGCTACTGATAATATTGTGCTTTCCCTGCTTTTGCAGCAGCCACTTCATTTTCTTCTGTAATTCACATTTCTTCACAATGGCAAAGTGTCAACAATTTTGTTATTAGAAACTCTGTTGCAATTATTTTATGATGGCCTCCATTTGCAACCTGTCTTTTTTGACTATGAGCAACCTAGAATTTTCTTCTGAGAGAAAAAAGATAAAACCTCTGCCTAGTAATATAAAATCCATATTCATCAATTCATGAGTAATCATTTCTCCATTCATTCTGTTGAACCTCTTTTATTAAGTAGCTATGTCTGTATTTGTTGATGGGATGTTACTGTGTCCTGAGCGAGCAGCTGTGTGGTGTTTGCTGGCTGGGGTTAAACCACGACAGTCCTTTTTGGCACCCAATGTGAGGCTCTAAGGGTTTGAGATAACAAAGGATTGAATTTATAGCTGTTATTGCTGTTTAGCTATTTTAGCTATTAATGGTCAGGCTTCTGTGCTTGGCATGGGGCTTGCTTGCCTTACTGTATATTAGACTCTAGTGCTCATTAGTGGCTGCTTTTGGCTTTTGCTGCTTTTTGTATTGCTGTACTGCTTATCATCTTTCTCTGCTGTGCCTGGGAACATTTTGATAACAGCAATGGCCTTGCGCCTGGGCTGGCAGATGACCAGGGCACCACTGCTGTTTCTGTGCTGTTGTACTGGACAGGCTGGAACTCCAGTTTGAACTCAAGTCAAAGGGACTGTGACCTGTGGATGAGTCCATGTGGGAGCAGGACACCCTGAAGCATATGTGGCCGTAGTTATGTCTGTACAACAGCAGGTATACCTCTGAAGGGATTGTGGCCCAAGGATAAGTCCACACTGGAGAATGTACTCCTTGAAGCATCAGTGGCTGTGCATCAGGTCATGCTGGAGCACCTCAAAGCATGTGACTGTGGATGACAGAGCAGGTACTCCCCTGGAGGGACTGCAGCCATGGGTAAGGCCATGTTGGAGCAGGTTTACTTCTGAAGAGACTGTGGCTGTGGGTAAGGCCACTCCAGAGCAGGTATATCTCTGAAGGCATTGTGCCCCATGGAAAAGGCCATGATGGAACAGGTGCACCTCAAAGCAACTGTGGCTGTGGATAAGTCTATGCTGCTCCCTCCGGGGAGACTGTGGTGCATAGATAAGGCTCCATTTGGAGCAGGTAAACCCCTAAGGAACTGCAGTCTGTGGATAAGTCCAAGCCAGAGCAGGGGAGGAATTAATTGCAATACTAAACCTGATGGTCTGGTCCAAAGGGACCAGGGGTGGAGACTGTAATGGAAATACCTTTAAATTGTTGTAACCCAGGATTTGAGTTGAATGTTGCAGGAATTACTATAGCAGGAACCACCTGAACCAATAGAGGATAAGCCTTACAAGAAGCAGTGCAACTGCAGCAGCAACCTGACTTGAGCTGGCTTTGGTGCCCAATGACTCCACGCGACACACCACCTCTCCTGTCCTGAGTGAACACCATAAAGATGGAGTCCAAAGTCACGGACTAAATGAACTCAGTGGACAATTTGTGGACATTTGTGAACATTTTACAGACTTTCCACAAGGATGGTCTACCGACTAAAGGAATGATATCTGTGTATTATATCAAAGCATGGGAAGGGAGGTGGTGGTTAATGAGGTTGTACTGGATAGAGTGAGACCTGAGTATGGTGTAAAAAGTATGGAATAAGGCTTGGAGAATGTGCTGGTTTTGGCTGGTATAGAGTTAATTTTCTTCCTAGTAGCTGGTATAGTACTGTGTTTTGGGTTTAGGATGAGAATAATGTTGATAACACACTGACGTTTTAGTTGTTGCTGAGCAGTGCTTACACTAAGTCAAGGACTTTTCAGCTTCTCATACTGCCCCGTCAGTGAGGAGGCTGGAAGTGCACAAGAAGCTGAGGGGACACAAATACCTTGTTTTGTGTTGCTTACGCATGGGGCTTTTGCTTTACTTATTAAACTGTCTTTATCTCAGCCCATGAGTATTCTCACTTTTATTCTTCTGATTCTCTCCCCCATCCCACTGCGGGGAGTAAGTGAGCATCTGTGTGGTGCTTAGTTCCAGGCTGGGATTAAACCATGACATACTGTTGCAGACCTGTGACAATGAAATTCCTCTATGGATGCAATTCAGTCCAAAATAAGCACTATGGTTGTCCCCTTTTGCAGTCATCATACCTGCTCTCCAGCTCACACTGGGCAAGAGCTCTGTGAACTTCAGAATGAAGAAAACTACAGCAGAACTTCACAATGACCGTAAAAATTAGGCTCACATAAGCAAGGGCTAGTTCTTGAAAATAAGTTCCCTTCTCAATAAAATATAGGAGTTCTTTGAAATCCAGGATTTTTTTTCTTTCTTCCCAAGTCCTTTCTATAGGTATTCTGCAGAAAGCACAACAAAAAGACAGCTTATTCCTTTTTAAGCACCAGAAAGCATAGAATCATAGAATCATGGAATGGTTTGGGTTGGAAGGGACCTTAAAGATCATCTGGTTCCAAACACCCTGCCATGGGCAACGACACCTTACACTAGACCAGGTTGCTCAAAGCCCCATCCAGCCTGGCTTTGAACACTTCCAGAGAGGGGGCATCCACAGCTTCTCTGGGCAACCTGTTCCAGTGCCTCACCACCCTCATAGTGAAGAATTTCTTCCTTATACCTCATCTAAATCTACCCTCTTTCAGTTTAAAGCCATTACCCCTTGTCCTATCACTATGTGCCCTTGTAAAAAGTCCATCTCCAGCTTTCTTGTAGGCCGCCTTCAGGTCCTGGAAAGCTGCTATAAGGTCTCCCCAGAGCCTTCTCTTCTCCAGGCTGAACAACCCCAACTCACTCTGCCTTTCTTCATAGGAGAGGTGCTCCAGCCCTCTGATCATTATCATGGCCCTCCTCTGGACTCGCTCCAATAGCTCCTTGTCCTTCTTATGTTGGAGGCCCCAGAGCTGAACGCAGTACTCCAGGTGGGGTTTCACGAGAGTGGAGTAGAGGGGGAGAATCAGCTCCCTTGACCTGCTGGTCACGCTTTTTTTGAGGCAGCCCAGGATACAGTTGGCTTTCCGGGATGCAGCCGCACATTGCCAGGTCATGTTGAGTTTCTCGTCAACCAACACCCCCAAGTCCTTCTCCTCAGGGCTGCTCTCTATCCATTCTCTGCCCCACTTATATTTGTGCTTGGGATTTCCCTGACCCATGTACAGGACCTTGCACTTGGCCTTGTTGAACTTCATGAAGTTTGCACGGGCCTACCTCTCCAGCCTGTCAAGGTCCCTCTGGATGGCATCCCTTCCCTCCAGCGTGTTGACCACACTACACAGCTTGGTGTCATTGGCAAACTTGCTGAGGGTGCACTCAATCCCACTGGCCATGTCAGCGACAAAGATATTATACGGCGCCGGTCTCAATACCGACCCCTGAGGAACACCACTCATCACTGATCTCCACTGGAACATCGAGCCGTTGCCTGCAACTCTTTGATGTGACCATCCAGCCAATTCCTTATCCACCAAGTGGGCCATCCATCAAATCCATATCTCTCCAATTTAGAGACAAGGATGTTGTGTGGGACAGTGTCAAATGCTTTGCACAAGTCCAGGTAGATGACATCAGTTGTTCTTCCCTTATCCACCAACTCTGTAACCCCATTGTAGAAGGCCACCAAATTTCTTTAGGCATGATTTGCTCTTAGTGAAGTCATGTTGACGGTCACCAGTCACCTCCTTATTTTCCATGTGCCTTAGCATAGTTTCCAGTAGAATCTGCTCCGTGATCCCATGAACTTTTTTTCCACATCCAGCAGACTTAACAATCTTAATTGTCAGTGGCTCAGAGAACAGAAATTCATTAAATTGCTCATTCTTTCCAAGTAGTAACAATTCTAGTGCCAACAGTCATCCCTGGATAATGTCAAAATATTGAGGAAATAAATTACACCAGTAAGCAAAAGACAAGGTTTGGAGTTCGTATGCTTCTTGCAACATTTTTGAAAGAAATTACCCTTCTTCTCCCCACTACAAACATGGTGTTCACATTTAGTCTCTTTTTGCTTACATTTGTTAAAATAACAACAGTTGCCAAGGGGAATTTAATAAGTGAAAACAGAATATTATCCATTTATTGATAACAGGGAAGGGTAGTAAAATAATGCGTTCAAGACAGACTGCCGTTTAGCAAAGCAGGTACTACTGAGTGCCAGCTCTGCAAGATACCAATGCCAATTTGTGGGAGGTAGTTTTTCAGTTGCAGCGTCTGGCTTTTTGGCAGACTCTCCAGGCTGTTTCACTGACAGTTTCAGTTCTCTCTAAGTTGGTCACTTGGCTATGTCATTTGTTGGGTGAATAGTCTGCTTTGCTCCAAAAAGCAACATTTTATACCACCTCTCTTCTTGATTCTTAGCTCCTTTATTGTGATTTTTGCCTGTATACCTCCTTGATAGCAACTTAGTCTGTGAGCAGTCTCACTGGTATCAGCAGGATTACTCAGAAAGTTGTCCTGAAGAGATTTGTCAGCATAAATATACTAGTGTCATCATTCCAGAAAACCCTCTTCATAAAGTCAGAGATTATATCAACAAAAGAGTTCTTTAGGGGGTAGAGCTAATATCAGTTTCCCAAATGAAAGAAGAAACCGTATCATCCAAAACGGTTTTTTTTGCATGTGGACCTGCACCTCTGCTGCAGTGTTTTCCAATGTAAGTATATTCATTTAGGGTTTCTGCCAGCATACCCCAGAATCTGCACAGGAGCACTTGAAAATAATTTCAAACGTAGAATAACACGCAATTTAATAAGACAAAGAAAATCCAGTTCTAGAGGAGCCATTCATTCACAGCAGAATAAAAGGATATTGTACACTGCAGAACAATCTGTTATATATCCCTGTCCACAGCACAGGTACATATGAAGCACTTGGCTTTTCTTATTTGAGCTTCTGGTATGTATTTCTCCAACTTCAGAAAATGTCTTTATTTATTGTATTCATACAAACAAAACAAACATATCATAGCAAAAGTTCCTTAATTACTTTTTTCTGCATTTGACTATTAGATCTATTCATTTCTAGATAAATAGGAATAAAAGCATTTATTAAAAGAAATGTACTTTTTTTTAAGTTTGGAAGCATTTTCGTTTATTGAACTAATATTTATAGCAGTTTAAGAATGTTTTTGTCAATTTAGTATGCAATTACTTACAAAAATATTTTTATTAGTAATTCTCCATAACAGTGTATCCATTAAATGTGTGTTGTCATATTTAGCTCTTGGCACTATTTGTGAAAAACAAAAGAGAGATAATGATAACTGGAACTTGTAATAGAAGGATTTGTTTCCTGTTTTATGTTTATACGTGTAAAGTATGTGGCTATTTCCCCTAATATTAATCTCACAAAATATTCTGGAGATCCCTAGTATACCGATTCTGACACTGTGATTAGCAGAATGCTAAAAGCAAGGTTTGTTGTGTTTTCAAATGCTGACATGCACATAGTCTCAGCTCCACCATTATAAATAGGATTTAAGGTGCTCTAAAAACCTGCCCTTTGAAATTGATGCCAACATCATTATATATTTCAATAGCAAATAGATTTTTAAAAACCCCACAAACTTGTATTTAGTATTTTTTTAACATAGAAATTTTGGGGTTTTTTTTTCAGTAGGACAGTGTACAGAAAGACAAGACAATTTTGCCACCTCATGAATTATAACAATGTCTAACACTCTGTACATTGTAGTGCCTTAGGGCTCTTTCTTCAAGGAACTAATTTATGCAACCGCAGATTGGAAATATTTAATTCTTTTTATAATGACTGATAAGCTGTGGATTTTATTCTGTAGAATATATAATAAAATCCAATGTTGTGCAATGCAATAGGGAAAATTTGATATTAGTAGCACTTTATATATATATATCAAATATACATAATATTTATATTTAAAGATATAACAAAAATAACAGAAATATAATATATATATATGTTTAGAAAAAAAAAATTACCTATGCAAAGAGAGATTTGAGATTTAAAAAAGGGTCTTATTCTCCTATTTATTGCTGTCAATCCTATTCTGGATCAATGGATGTCAACTCTTTCAAATCAATGCCGGCATGGAATTTGACAGAAAATATGTCTAGAAAAGAGTGACTTCAAATTAAGAGCCTAAGCAGTGATGGAGAGATATCCACTTAGACATCTTGTACATCTGTACTAAAAGGAAAGTACAAGACTTCCCACCAAATAAGAACATGTTTATTGTTCACAATACATGAGCATGGGTGTGCATCAGGGAAAAAAAACAAAAAAAACCTGTTTTCTAGAAAAGTAAATCTGTCTTGTCTATATAATTAGCATTCTGGATGAAGATTTAAGTCTCTCTGTAGCACTCTGAAGGTTTTGTGGGAGATAGGAAAAACAAAACAAAATGTAATTTGCATTCAGCAGTCTTAAGCTAGATGATAGTATTCAGATCATCTGTGACTGCCCAACTTGACATTCAAGAAGGTGGAAAAATAGAAGCTTCACCTTTATTTAGGATTACACTTGCTGAGATCATGAACAATAATGGAAAAAAAAAAAAAAACACAGAAGATCATGAAGCTGAGGACCAAATTATATATTATTTTTAGGAGGACCAGAATAGTACAATGAGAGTAAGATTCTATATCCCATTGTATGTGATTCTCACTTAGCCACAAGAATCCTTATAGAGCTGTTTTCCCAAATGAATAATCAAGCTCTTGGGTAGGATTTCCCACTTCATCGGGTAGATAGGCAAAATATGTATTTACCATTCTTTCCTTATATCATCACATATAAAAAAGAGTTAGATGAAAAATCATAAGTGGTTTTAGGTTGACATTAAATAGAGCAAGTGAGAAAGCATATTATTAATAACAGGGAAAAATAATTAACAAAGAATGAATCCAAAAGTTGACATTAAATAGAGCAAGTGAGAAAACACATTATTAATAACAGGGAAAAATAATAATTAACAAAGAATGAGAAAGTTTTATTTTTACATTTTAGACATAAAATATTCCATTTCCAATTTCAAAACAACTGCCTTTCAGAAATTGCCTGTATGTATCATATCATAGAATCATATCATAGAATCATTAAGGTTGGAAAAGACCCTTAAAATCACTGAGTCCAACCATTAAACTAGCACTGCCAAGTCCACCACTAAACCATGTCCTCAAGCACCACGTCTACCCTACTTTTAAATACCGCCAGGGATGGGGACTCAACCACTTCCCTGGGCAGCCTGTTCCAATGCCTGACTACCCTTTCGGTGAAGAAGTTTTTCCTAATATCCAACATAAACTTCCCCTGGCGCAGCTTGAGGCCATTTCCTCTTGTCCTATTGCTTGGTACTAGGGAGAAGAGACCGACCCCCACCTCGCTACAACCTCCTTTCAGGTAGTTGTAGAGAGCAATAAGGTCTCCCCTCAGCATCATCTTCTCCAGTCTAAACAACCCCAGCTCCCTCAGCCGCTCCTCATAAGACTTGTTCTCTTCACCAGCTTCATTGCTCTTCTTTGGGCACGCTCCAGCACTTCAATGTCTTTCTTGTAGTGAGGGGCCCAAAACTGAACACAGTACTCGAGGTGCGGCCTCACCAGTGCCGAGTACAGGGGCACTGTCACCTCCCTGGTCCTGCTGGCCACACTATTCCTGGTACAAGCCAGGATGCCATTGGCCCTCTTGGCCACCTGGGCACACTGCTGGCTCATATTCAGGTGGCTGTCAACCAACACCCCCAAGGTCCTTTTCTGCCAGGCAGTTCTCCAGCCACTCCCCCCCAAGCCTGTAGCGTTGCACGGGGTTGTTGTGACCCAAGTGCAAGGACCTGGCACTTAGCCTTGTTGAACCTCATGCAGTTGGCCCCGGCCCAATGATCCAGCCTGTCCAGGTCCCTCTGTAGGGCCTTCCTACCCTCCAGCAGATCCACACTTCCACCCAACTTGGTGTCATCTGCCAACTTACTGAGGGTGCACTCCATCCCCTCATCCAGATCATCAATGAAGATATTGAACAGGACCGGCCCCAACACTGAGCCCTGGGGAACACCACTCGTGACTGGCCACCAACTGGATTTGACTCCATTCACCACCACTCTCTGGGCTCGGCCGTCCAGCCAGTTTTTAACCCAATGCAGAGTGCACTTACCCAAGCCATGAGCAGCCAGCTTCTCCAGGAGAATGCTGTGGGAGACAGTGTCAAAGGCCTTACTAAAGTCCAGGTAGACAGTATCCAAAGCCTTTCCCTCATCCACTAAGCAGGTCACCATGTCATCGAAGGAGACCAGGTTAGTGAAGCAGGACGTCCCTTTCATAAACCCATGCTGGCTGAGCCTGATCCCCCAGTTGTCCCACACGTGCTGTATAATGGCACTCAAGATGATCAGCTCCATGACCTTCCCCGGCACCGAGGTGAGGCTGACAGGCCTGTAGTTCCCCGGATCCTCCTTCTGACCCTTCTTGTAGAGGGGCATCACATTAGCTACCTTCCAGTCATCTGGGACCTCCTCGGTTGACGAGGACTGCTGATAAATGATGGAGAGTGGCTTGGCAAGCTCCTCTGCCAGCTCCCTCAGTATCCAACAGCAAAAAATAATAAAATGATCATTCTTCTTCTAAAATAAGTATTATATTCTGTTTCAGGTCAATGAAATACTGCAATCAGCTCAAATAGAATTGATTTTGATTTTCCAGTTTGACCAGAGAATCAAAAAGCATTTAGTCTTACAGCTGTAACAGCTGTAACACCTAATACAGAACTGATTCTGGAGGACTTTTAATATAGAAAATTCAGGACAGACCTGTTTAACACTTTCATTAAGAACAGATATAACAAACATTTAAGTGACTCTTTATCAAAAATAAATTGCAATATAGTGATATGACACAAAATGTTATGAGTTATGGAAGAGAACCATCCAGAAGACAGTTCATATATTGATTGGACACATATTCACATATTGATAGCTTCCAACTGAAGTTAAACATATTTTCAAATAAAAAAGAAAAGGGAGAAAAAAAAAGCTTTCAATTTGCTGTGAAATAACAATCCTGCAACATTCTAAATTGAAATAAATATACATATAGTTTAAATTGAAAGAGAAAAAAGTCTTAATTCTTGTGTCAATTATTGCACGACACAAATGCATTAGATCTGTGCTTTCAGCAATTTCTGTGTTAGTGGGCTTTCCACCAGGGTAGGTTATTCCTTATAAGTCACCTTAAAATGTTTTCCATACTATTTAAATATTTCAGTAAAGAAAATTTTTTAATAATTTCACTTATTTCTAAAATGACCTTAACAGTTCAGAGTTTAGGTCAGGCTGCAGGAGAGTTTTTTTGCCCAGGAGATATTTAAAGGTAAGATAAGAGAAGACAGAGGTGGGCAGAGCCATACAGTCGTATTCTCCTGGAGGCATCAGAGGCTGCAACATGAAGAGAACTTGTCACAGTGGTTGGAGCCAAGACCATAGATGCCACTATCTCTGCCCAGTTTTGCTCCCAGTTTTCAGTCATGAAAAAACAAAAAACTAAATATAATTATGCTGAAATAGTATAATTTAACCACTTTGTTTATAGTCCTAGGAATACAGATAAAGGGGGGGGGGGGGGGGGCAGAGGGGAACACAGCTTCATACGGTTCTCAAATTTCTTTCCTTTTAGGCCAAGTAGCAGTTCAGATGAAAGTTTTATGGCCAAGATACTAAGCTTTCAGTATAGGTTGATTCAAAAACTCCTCACACTACTACCTGAAGAAACACAGGCAGTCTGCCAACCATTTCACATGATCTCCTAGGCAAGAGGATCCTACAGTCTGTTCACGACACTCTCCCCTGCCTTTTCATGGACTGCAGATAAAACCTCAGGAAAAAATAAACCCATGGTCATAGCAAAAACTGGGGTAAAACAATTTCTGGTAAGCACTTCCCCAGCCCTCCCCAGCTCTGCAAGACAGCATTACTTCTGCTAAATGCTCACTGACACATATTCCTGAGTGCTCCACGTTCCGGACGCTTAAGCCAGTATAGCCTTTTTCTCACGTTTGAAAGTTTAAAGCATTCACCTCAGGCAATTTTCTTCTTATCCAATATGAAGTAATTGAAATTATATTGTTAAGTCATGCCAGCTCATGCAAATGTATCATTGGAAGAGTTGTCTAGTCAGAAGATCAGATATCACAAAACTTCAATGTTTTCATCATTTACAAAGACTTCAGAGAAAGCCAGATGTTTCTCATACTATATTAAACAGACATTTTAAGATATGAATAAGATCAGGCCTCAGACTGCATTAGGAAGCTTCCGTACAAGAACCTGTACTGCCTATAGCAGCAAAACAATTTATCTGCTATAGATCATATCACTAGTGGCACACCTTTCTCAGCAATTTTATTGTACTTCTCTAATTGAGCAGTTTATAACTTGGCCAAAAGCATTTCCTCTGAGGTGAAACTTGGTGTAAAAATAAAGAAGGATAATAAAGGCACTAGTTTATTTTCATAGATTTTTCTAATAATGAGCTTAACTAGCCCTATTACATTAGAATTTTAAAAATTTCCTGAATAAGACCTTTGAATATATTTACATATCATTGCTGAGATTCAGACCTACAGTTTGGAGGATAGGATTTCTTAGGTGACAAAGAAGTTAAGAGATATGAAGGGAATTTCCCATACCAGAACCGGAAAAGCTGAGAAGAAGCTGGGAGAATCTGAGATAGGGAGTTTTGCTAAAATCAGCTTTTCCATCCCTGTATAAATCCTGTTGATCAATGCTCAAAAGACAAGCTGACAAGTTTGAGAACACATTAAAAAGTCACCTTTCATTTGCCTGCTCTGACTGTGTTAATGAGCCATCACCTCACAGTTAAATTAAAGATGACTATTTTCTTTCTTAATGGTAAGAAAATAGAGATGGGATTTGAAGGTTTAAGCAGTTTTAAATTATATTGAAAACTAGAATTATTTTTCAGTTTAAGGTCTTATCACAGCTAAGGAATGGTATAAATAGATGTATTTTAAGTTAGTTCATAGGGGATTAAGAAAAAGTACTCATATTAATTCCCTTACTATTCTGCATTGTCAAAACAAAAAATAGCCCTAGCATTAATGACTTTGAGAGACATTATTTAGTAATTCACAGTAACACTGAGTTTATATTTCAAATTTCTAAAACATTAAGAGAAAAACTTTGCTTTTACTCTATTTGTGAAGTCATGGCCTGTCTGCAGTTTGATTTTTATGCATTAATGCAACACATATGCAGTTTAATTTGAAGGAAAACATGATTTATGATTGGTTTGCAACTAATATAGTCCAGAAATTCCATATGAAGGAAGAGTTTGCTGCTTAGTCATTATAGCAACATGGTAAGAGTCCAGACTCCTAGGTTTTCTTGGATGATTCAGTACATGAGAAGCCCTGGTATCAAAGGTTTTCTGAGAGGTATGTTGATGGACTGCATCTCATGGGTCTCCTGGTCCTAAATATTTTCTCCCTTGGAATCAAGGCTGTGCTTAGCAGAGTTCACCTTTGTGCAAAAATCACTTCGCCTCCCTACCTGCAACTCTTCTCGTAAAGCAGTACTTCTACATCTGTCAATTTGTCAGACTGACTTGCTGCAGCAGGACAAACCTAATGTTTCAACCCCAAGGTATCTTACTGTTCCTTTTAGTTTCCCTTCACAGTTTAGGAAGGGATATATCCTGAATGTAGCTGCCAGTATCAGCAACACCCGTTAGATATTACATTTCATGTCACAAGAAATGATTGAGAAGGATTTTGCTCTGCTTCACTTGCTCTGAAGGGTGAATGACCTACATCCTTTTTTCCTAGCCATCAAAAAAGAGACAGCCTTAATGAGAAAATGACATTTTGTAATCGCTTTTCTCCTCCTTTTTGCAGAATAAATTCTATAAATGCGATCTTCTAAACATCTACTGTGTGACCATGAAAGGTTGATCTGCATGCTTATGAATCTGGTAGCTGCCAAATTTACCCTGTGTGTAGTCATGGGTGCTAGCTCTAACTGCAGTATTTTTTAGCAAAGGTCAAACAGGCAAACTAAAAGCCTCTGAGATGAAAGGCATGCCAAGGAATGCCATTGTAAAACTGTATCCATATGTACATTTACTCTGTATCTCACAATACGTTTCAAACACAGAATTAGCCATCAGAAATTGTAGCAGTTATCCATAGGCAGAAGATGAAGATAGTTCAACAGATTGATTATGAAATGCTTTGGATAGTTGCAGTTTTTTGGTTCACTCAGTCTGTCAAATACTGCAAGCAATGCTGGATAGTCTGTCCCAGCAAAAATCCTATCTAGGTCCAGGATACCTAAAAATTATGGACACATTCATTTTCAGTTTCCAAGATGATTCACTATATTTACCCCACAAGACATATGACTGGAGAATGTAACCGGTACTGTGTCGTGCTAGGCACTGTAGAAACAGAAAGCAAAGGTAGTCTCTGTTCCAAATAGATTGCAATTTAAGCATGGTTGTATATCTATGTGCAATAATAAATACATACAATATGTGTAGTTATCAGCTAAACATTAGAATAGAGTTCATCGGCTCTAAAAATCTAGGTTGAAACATTTTTTTAAGAAAACAAATAAAAAGTAAACCCTGGTATTGTTCATTTGCTGCAGTCTTGTCTTCTTTCAGTTTCTACTCTCATGTTTTGAAAATCTACGGTGTTAAAGTTTACAACACAACTGTGTTGCAATAATCTCAACAAGGAGAGCTAGTGTCTGATTGTGGTTTAAGACTAAGTCTTTGCACTTTGCTTTCAAAAACTGGCAAAAGAGAGCTTTGCTTAAGCATTGTTTCTGTCACATTTGCAGGTATCATTTGTAATGTTCCCTGTCTAAAATGGAGTCTACATTTTCAACAGTGTATCTGAAACGGCATAAAGCATATCACCGTAGCATAATTGTTACTGTCATGCATTTGAAGACCAAATGAGAGTCTGAAGTTTCATAGCTCCTTTACTTCCTGTTAAACCCTGAATTTTGTAACCCTTGCTTCTGGTTTTCTTCCTCTCAGATAAAAGTATGAGCAAATCTGCGTAACTTCTGTATTTGGCATCTCACAGTTTACATTTCTCAGCTTTGCCTAGTGTTATTTCTGCTATACCAAATTATCATTTACTTTATTTTAAAAAAGTTATTAACCTTTTAAAAGATCACAGGAAGGAGATGAATTACAGATTTGTATTGCTACTGTTGATAGAATAGTCAAAACAACAGCCCTGCAGAAAAATGAGTCATTTATCTGCAAATAGGTTTTTCTAGTAAAGCAGCAGCAGCAGTTCCCACTATTCTCTCCCACCCCCCAGCCATTTTGGCCATGCCAAACCAGGAGAGACTGTCGTTCAACACAACAAAGCTTTTCATGTTATGTTCATGTCATATGTCATGTGCAGGAAGCTTTTTCAGGTTGTGTACTTTATATTATCCCGAGAGTCAGTAGGGCTTTGTAGCACAAAATCCTGGAACTTGCTGACTTTAGCACTGACTATGCTAAACTCCATAAGGCAAAGACTTCATCCTCCATAAAGTTCATGGTACATCAGCTGCTTAATTTAGACACAATATACCACAGGTAATAAAATATGGCAAGTAGTGGTTACGAAAGGATGCTGAAAATGACAGGAGAATTTTTTTCACAGTTACAGGGATAAGCTGGTCATCCAGCCAGTGAAGGCACCCATCTTCCTGTCAGCCTGAGAGTATCATAGATCTTTGTTAGCAGATGTTTGCTGACTGAAACCTAGATCCTCTACAGTCTTATCAGGACAGCCCATAATTTAAACAATTTGTTGCATTTATTGTTAGCCTTTTAGGTTTCTAAGTCTAAAAGCAAGCCTCTTGTACCTTGTAGAAGCATATTTCTGTGTCAGCATCTACAAAATCTCACTGCATAGAACTATTTTGCAATCCCCAATCTGATCATTACCTTACTTACAGCCAGTGTATCAACACTGACTCCACAGAAACATTTTCTGTCAATATCTGCATTAGAAACACAATCATGGTATTGTTAGTTTAGTGTAATAAGCATGAAGTTATGCCGGATACAGAATTGCTCTTTGTTCTTATGATAGAACTCAAATTACAGTTTGAAGTACAACTAAATTCTTTCTCGTTATGTGCTGTACAGCTGTATAAATTTAGTGGTCATTAAATCTCTTACCTGGACCTGGAACATACTTATACCCCCTTCTAGCCTATTGATGAGAAATAGCAATGAAAGGGTTGTGATATAGCTTTGCTTCCACTGTTATGGCGGGAAGTGTATTTCAACACCTTATATTCCCATCTACTTGCATTTGCTCAACAAAAAAAAAGTGGCTTCTTAGTATAAATTACCATTATTCCATTGATTTCAATTCCATTGTGTCAATTTACGTCCAGTCTATTAATAGTCCAGGTGAAGTGAATTCTGCCTTAATTTGTATTTTGAGCTGAAAAAAACCCCATAACTTTTACTTTGTGTTGAAGGTTAGTCTTTTTCTCTTCCTTTCAGACCATTCAAGAATTGTCTGCAAAATGAAAAGAAAATTAAAAGGAGCAACCTGGGCTTTCTTCTTGTTAAGGACATATGGCAAAATAAGTGAATACTTAATGCAATTTTTAATATGACAAGCCCTAAAAACTGACTCTAGCTGTAGAAGGATGCAGATACCTATGCTTACATTTGAATGTTTTCAGGAACCTGTGACTTAAGGCTTCAGTGTGAACACCATTTTTTATTTCAAAAAATACAGAATGAATAAAACTTAGGCAGTATAAATCACTTTTGAAAAAAACATAGGTATTGCCAATAACTTGACTGTTTGTCTTTAGCCATTCTGATTTGGAAACAAATGAGTTCATGCTGCTGTTTTCCTCTCTGTATAGTTATTAAAAACATATACAAAGAGTACTTCAAAGAGAATGCAAATGAATCAAAATCTTTTTATTACAAAAGAAGAAAGATTTAAGAGATGTGTGTTCTACCTGGGAAAAGCAGGAATACCAATATGTAGGTGGATTTTCTGTTCACTAAATCTTTAGGTAGTTTAGCAGTACTAAGGGAATTATAGCAGACCATATTAATACGTCAGGTGGAGATAGGGTGTCACCTAGGAAATACTTCTAGAATTGTAGAACAAAATCCTGGTCTGAATGTTCTGATAATTAATTTACATCTGTGGTGCCAAATTCAAAAGTGAAAAATAAAATTATTTCATATGACACTGGACAAGTAGAAGAGAGACTGAAGAACTACTAGCCAATTCAACGTGAAAGTCACAAAAGCAGAAGACAACTCATAAATCTCTGAAAGTTTGTGCTGTAATACCAGAAACTCATTATGTCAAGTCTCGTAAATGATCTCCAAATATATCACTGAGAAGAGAGATGATACTTAACTAGTTTAGCTTCACCATCCACCTTTAGAGGATGTGAAGGTAGATATCATACTTTTCCTGATCATGTTCTCTTGCTTTTGATGGAAATTCAGAATGCACTGTACCGGTACAAAGTACCTGTGCAGTAAGAGTTGTGAATATAACGCACTGACATTCCTATAAAAGAAAGCTGCAATGAAGACAGGGGTGAGGTGGTTTCTTTTAATGTAATCTATTTTATTGCTGTGTGAACTATACCAGTTAGATTGTAAGCATGTAGTTGTACTAAATATGAGACTTTCTTTTAGAATAAAATAGAATAGAACAGAACAGAACAGAACAGAGTAGTTCAGTTGCAAGGGACCTACAATGATCATCTAGTCCAACTGCCAGACCAGTTCAAGGCTGACCACAAGTTAAAGCATGTTATTAAGGGCATTGTCCAAATGCCTCTTCAACACCGACAGGCTTGGGGCATCAATCACTTCTTTAGGAAGCCTGTTCCAGTGTCTTGACCATCCTGTCAGTAAAGAAATGCTTCCTAATATCCAGCCTAAACCTCCCCTGGTGCAGCTTTCAAGTATTGCCACGTGTCCTGTCACTGGATCCCAGGGAGAAGAGATCAGCACCTCCCTCTCCACATTCCCTCCTCAGGAAGCTGTAGAGAGCAATGAGGTCTCCCCTCAGCCTCCTTTTCTCCAAACTAGACAAGCTCAAAGTCCATAGCCACTCCTTATTTTGATTTTCAAAGGAATTTTGTAATCTCTAACTACTTAAATCTCATTGCAGTTTCTACTCTTTGCTTCTTTAAAGAGCATCTCTCAGTTTTGTTTACTGAGTTTGAAGGAGTGTATGAATTATGTTAATGTAAAGGTAAATCTAAGTTGTACCCAATCATGGAGCTAGTGATGAATGTAAATGATACTACTTGCATTTACATTTACTTTCTGTCCTTTCTTGCCAAAGTCTCAGCATAAATTGTTACTTCATTTTGGTATTTATTCTTTTAAAGAAATGTTAAGTCTGAGGAACATACATTAAGTGATAGAGGTGTTTATTTTTTGTGATGGAAGAAATGTGGCAGGGGGATTTTTTACAAAATAAAAATGAAAAACTGTAGGATTTTCTTATGGTTGGTAAATATTAGCAGCTTCAAATTATATCTTTTGATGTCTTTGTGTCTTAGACATCACAGTGTGAAACAATGTATTTCATTTTTGTGTGAGAATGTGATCTCCTCCTATGGTTTCATTGGCATAATTTTTTCAAAACTGTGAGATGATAAGCAGTAGTTACCTCCATGTACATCTTGCTTCTGAAAAAAAAGTTCACCCCTCTAGAAAGGTTTCTTACGTCAGTCTGTATTTCTAATCCATGTAACTGTATACCAAGGACTAGATTTAAATTATGAAATTAATGGTGATTAAATGGATTTGAATAGCAGATCTAGTATCAATAATAGGTAACATTCTGCTCTACAAAGGCATGTCAGATGACGTAAAGAGATCATTCTATTTATTGGTCTAAGGAGTCAGCAAAATAATTGTTACTGCAACATGGGTGACATTAGGCACTTCATCAAAATGATGCTGCTTCTGCTGTTAATTTATGCTGAGCAAGGTAATGAAAAGTACTGATGGTAGAAAAGTGCTGAAGAATCATAAGCATCTATTCTAATGCAGATGGTATTTCAATTCAGAAAGGGAAGAAAAATTGGGAAAGCCAGCATATTTAGTGCCTTTCAGTGGACTTCAGTGTTCAAAACTCACAAGGTAATGAGGCCAAAATTAAAAACTGTTAAATATATAGCACTAAACAAAACAGACTGAGTGAAGAAGAATGTCAGGTTCTAGTGAGCAAAGTCTGCTTGCAACTCATTGCAAGCAGGAATTAATGGAAAGAAAACATTCTCTAGTGTTTAACTTGAGACTTTTATATCACCTGTAGGAGAACAGGCAGGTACATTCTACAAAATATGGTCCTTTTGGTAGTGTCATTTTAACTGACTTAGAGAAAAATTAACAGAAAGTGGAAAATGTTCTGCTACCTTTGTTGTTTTAATGAGATTTACAGCAAATACAGGACACACTGGATACCTAGCATAAAAAATGAATGAACTAAGAGCATGTAGTTCTGCTCTTCAAACTGACAAAGTAAAAGAAAAAAAAAATCCATACCTGTAGCATATCATTGTTCTCAAGTAGCAAAATATGACCTTTTGAATGGCCATACCCTGCATTTGTTGAGTGTTCATAGGGACTCATATCTACACTGGTGTTTCTGATCTGAGAAAAATTTGCAGCCACTGCATCTGCTCAGGTGCAACTTACCGAAGGAACAAATATAGTTAGCATCAGTGCCACTGAACAAAACTGATTTTTGTTTCTGTATCTACCATTCCTAATACAGGCTGACAGCCACAAGTTTTGTATCTGCAAGTAAATCTGAATAAATATAAAAGTGAGTATCATTACCCTATTGAACTGATAGGATTCTCTGCAGATCCCATCTGTGTATAATGCTAATGCAGAAACAAATAACAGAACTTCTAATGTCGTGGAGTATTTCTCAAGTCTTCAGAATGGTAATTATCATCAAGGAAAACCATGTGCAAGAGAAAGATGCGGAAAAATGAGCTGTCAATAAGGACTTTATTAATGGAGGGTAGGCTAACATGTTATTATTCTCTAAAGCATAATTTCCCTGTTCCTTGTTTTCATGCAAAGCCCTGCCTTTTGTGTCTATATGGGTTGGAGTACTGTCTGGTAAGTCTCCTGTCTCCTTTCTCACATTTCTGCCTGTGCGCTATAAATGAAAAGCCACTGGATCACTTCAAACTATTAGAAAAAAGAAAGTTATTATGATGTTAAGCATCAAGATATTTGTTATTTTGCTAAAAAAGAAAAATATAAGCCATCACTCCCATAACCAAGACCACTGAAGTACTTACTGGACCCTACACTAGGGATTGTCATGAAAGTTCATCGAGCTCAATTTCAATTGATGAAAATATCTTAAGTGATAGGAGCATTTAGGTCTGGTCCTGTTCAATATCTTTATTGATGATCTGGATGAGGGGATGGAGTGCACCCTCAGCAAGTTTGCAGATGACACCAAGTTGGGTGGAAGTGTCGATCTGCTGGAGGGTAGGAAGGCCCTACAGAGGGACCTGGACAGGCTGGATCATTGGGCCGGGGCCAACTGCATGAGGTTCAACAAGGCTAAGTGCCAGGTCCTTGCACTTGGGTCACAACAACCCCATGCAACGCTACAGGCTGGGGGAGGAGTGGCTGGAGAGCTGCCTGGCAGAAAAGGACCTTGGGGGTGTTGGTTGACAGCCACCTGAACATGAGCCAGCAGTGTGCTCAGGTGGCCAAGAGGGCCAATGGCATCCTGGCTTGTACCAGGAATAGTGTGGCCAGCAGGACCAGGGAGGTGATAGTGCCCCTGTACTTGGCACTGGTGAGGCCGCACCTTGAGTACTGTGTTCAGTTTTGGGCCCCTCACTACAAGAAAGACATCGGTCTCTTCTCCCTAGTAACAAGCGATAGGACGAGAGGAAACGGCCTCAAGTTGCGCCAGGGGAAGTTTAGGTTGGATATTAAGAAAAACTTCTTCACCGAAAGGATAGTCAGGCGTTGGAACAGGCTGCCCAGGGAAGTGGTTGAGTCTCCATCCCTGGAGGTATTTAAAAGACTGGTAGATGTGGTGCTCGAGGACATGGTTTAGTGGTGGCCTTGGCAGTGATAGGTTAACGGTTGGACTCAGTGATCTTAAGGGTCTTTTCCAATCTTAATGATTCTATGATTCTATGATTCTATGATTCGATTTAGGCAGAATCAAGGGCAGAAAGGGTAGAACCAAGTCCACGTGACTGGGAATACTCAGAGAAATGCTGTATTGTAGCTGACCTTTCTCAGGTATTTAAAAGAAAATGTATGGAAATACTTGGACCTACAGTTTTTTTCCTCAGCCAAAAGTGTATGTAAAATTGCTGATAGTGACATTTGTAGGATAAGTGCATTTGGCAGTGAATTTTGGAAATTGTGTTTCATTAAAGTTTAATAAGCACTGTGCAGGAAGACTGCAAATACTGTTCTGTGCTAATGTGTCACTGTAAAAATTGTCATATGCCAGACAGCTCGAAGATAATGATGCCCAGGGGTAACATTTCTTTCTGTCTTTTTTTTCTCCTAAAAATTTGTGGGCTAGATAAAGCATTCCCACTCTGTCCCCTCACCCCCCTTTCAGCAAAAGGTTTCATTATGAGAAGCAAGGAAAACACATTCATACATTTGTTAAATCTCCTTATCTTGTTAATGACCTCCAATTCTTGCATCACTGAATGAGCAGTCGTTATATGCTGGGTATTAATGCAGCTGACGCTTGATGTAACTCTGTAATACATTGCATTCTCATTGGAAAAGATTGCCATGCTACTGAAATATAAAAATGGCATCTGCAAGTCCCTTGTCTTTGCTATAAACTGAACTGGACAATACTTAAAAATCAATAGAAAGCTATGTTGGGAGTTCTGTATGTATTTTTGGAATTTGCTTTGTAAGCTTTTCCTATTATTCGGTCAGAGAGTTAGATTCAAAAGGCAACCTTCCTGCTGCTTTCTTATATCACTTTCAGAAAACAAAGTGGTGTCAATCTGTGGGATAATGGTTCATTGCAGTTATTTCAAAAGTAATATAGATTACCAGAAAGTGGAAGCAGCTGTCAGGAGGCCTGACCAGATAAATGAGATTCATTTATGTTGCATACACTGCTGCATGTGAAACAACTCAAGAAAGAAATATGGATTCTCTGATACCTTAAGGTCATAACTGTGTTGTTCTCAACAGGCAGGATGTGAGTCTGGATGTAACTTTATATGAATCAGGCAGCAGATAACTTGAGACCAGCCTGGCCCTTGTCTTGTAGCAGGTGCATGAGCTGATTCAACAGAAGCTGTGCAATCACTGGACCTTCATAAACAAAATTATCGTCAGTGAAGTTATGTTACACAGAGCCTGTGAATTGATGACTTAGACATTTGGGGTTTAATAATGATTTTAATAATTTAACCATGAATATTTAATAGTAATTACGTTTTAACACTTCATATTTTTTAAAAATTAAACTTTGCGATTTTCAATATTTTCTTACCTCATATTAAGCATTAATATTTGATTTGTTTAAAAGGCTTTTTCAGTAAAAGCTGAAAGTTTTAAACCACATTAACAAGGAAGTTACAGTTTATTCTGTAAAATGTATACTTTAATAACTGCCAGGTATAGATACTTTATTTCTGTAAAAGATATTAAAATGTCACATTTTCCTCCAGGAAAAAGTACAAAGAAAAATAGGAGTAAGAATGAAATCCACCTTGTGTGTCACATACGAAGTACTAGTCTAGACCCCTACCCTGCATGAGAAGACTGCTGAACTTTGCTGCTGCATGACAAGCACCGCTACATTTCCACATTGTAGGAGTTTAGCAGAATACATATTGAACCCTGTATCAAATGAACGCATACCAAGCACATGTACAAAACATGCTCAAATAGATCATTACTCATTTGCTGACAGTATGATATACCTGAGGTTTTCAGCCAACATTACTTGACCTGACTGAAAGGACTGAAGCATGGGTAAGACCACCGTAGAAATGGTCTCACATGAGAAGGCTTCTTACAGCATAAGGGAGCTTACAGTTCATTACAGAGCATTATTTTTCCCTTTCTGTTGTTTCTGATCATCTTCATGAAACAAAGGTAAAATTCTTGAATCGATCAAAGTGGGAGTGCTTGGGGTTTATAAGGCTATAATTGAGAAGATGCTTTTCAGGGACAGTTTTAGCAAAAGGAGGAGCTTTACTCTGTACTGAAGCTGCCTGGGGTTATTGAATGGTAAGTCTCCATCACATTTTTATGTTCTCCATGTCCTGAATTCTCATGAACATGGACTCTGGCAGTCTCTTTCTGTCCTTCCACAAAATACTATTTCTATCAGCAAAGTTTTCCTTTCATACCAGTTTACTTAAAAGCTGCAAATAGCTCAGTGTACCTGTTTGAATAAGTTCCAAAGCCAAACTGGGATCACATGTTCTTTTGAGATACTTACAAGACTGGAAGCAATGCTTTCCACATTTCTGAGCAGAAAGCCCAGGAAACACCATTCCTACTGATTTGCAACTGCTGCCTAAATAAGATTCACTCCCACATTTCTTCAGATGCATAGGAAACAGACATGTCACAGGATTTAATCCTCTCTGAGACCACAGTAGAATTCTCTAGGTTGTTTGGAGAGACAGTGAAATAACCATTTCTGGAAGCTTTAAAGAAAATTTTTCAGAAAGTGCATAGTGATTTAGATCCAGTTTATGTTACTTAGTGGCAGAGACAGAAACTGGGGGCAAAGAAAAATTATAATGCCTAGAAACACTTCTAAGGTATCATGACTGCGGACTCTGCAAAAGCCTAGTTGTATTCAAAGAACAGCCCTGCATGAATACAATTTTCTATATACTGGTATCCCTGGAAAGGAAACTTTATCATGAGAGCCACTTTAGAGAAACAGCATGCCTTAGCAAGGATCCTGATCAACATGACAATTAACAAGATGATCCCAAGATAATACTATGGTATGTACCCACACACCAACTCCATACTTTTTAAGATTCAGAGACACAATATACCTGTTTCCCTAATGGGACTTCTGTCCATTGCTCAGATACTATACATTTTCAATTTTTTAAATATCCAAATACATACATAATGGAGGGAAACTCTTTTCTGTTAGGAATCCAGCAGTGTCTTGTTATGAATGTGAGCATCTGACAGTTGTTTTGGGTTCCACATAAAGGAACCAGGCATATAAACTTCTGTATGATATGCATATGCTTAGAAGTTTTGTAGCATTCTACCTAGACTGTAATGTATGATTTTCTTATTTATTTGCCTTGATCACTCTATGTGAACATTCAGTTGAGGAAGAAGCACCGCAGCTACCCATAATCATTTATCCAAGTATTAGTCCTTAGAGTCAGTCAGATACAATCTAGGAAACTGTTTGTAGAAGATCTTTTCATTTTTAAATTTTTCTTTACGGAATATGCAAAACATCTTGCAAGTAAGATGCAAAAAATCTTGAAAGTTATAAGCAGAGAGTATGAGCTGTCTATTTTTCCAAAAGGCCACCAATTATCTGACCAGTGTGTCCAGAATCCAAGTGGAGTTACGGTGTCACTGATGATTCTCTTAAGATGAAAGGCAATATTTGGTGGGAATATGCTAATAAGGAACCAAATATCTTGGTCACAGCTGGAATCAGTTTTTGAATGGGTGAAAATTATAGAAATGTCTTAGGCCAAAGAAAATTAACTTGTTAATGATTCCTGCATAAAAGTTGATATAGGATGTTTATTAAGTGGACATAGAATCATAGAATCTTTTAGGTTGGAAAAGACCTTTATATCATCAAGTCCAACTGTTAACTAAGCACTGCCAAGTCCACCACTAAACCATGTCCCTAAGCACCACGTCTACCCATCTTTTAAGTATCTCCAGGGATGGGGACTCAACCACTTCCCTGGGAAGCCTGTTCCAATGTTTGACGACCCTTTTGGTGAAGAATTTTTTTCCTAATATCCAATCTAAACCTCCCCTGGCACAACTTGAGGCCATTTCCTCTAGTCCTATTGCTTGTTACTTGGGAAAAGAGTCAGTCGGCAAGGAGCACAGTGGCAGCAACGGTAAGTTCCATGGCTGAGCGCGAGGCGACAAGGCTGAAGGGGGTTTCCTGGAGCCCAGGAAACCCGTGGACGCGCCAGGAGACACGCTGGGAGACACCAGCTCTCACAAGTGAGGCTGGTGCAGCGGGGTGCGTAGCCAGGAGCAACTGTGGGAGATTTAAACGGCCCCTAGGGAGCACGGCGACCAGGAGCACGGCGAACAGGACAGGCAAACAGGGCGTGGCGCGTCAGCCAGGGTGTGGCGTGTCAGTTTGCGCAGGCAGTTCGTGCAGGCAGGGCGTGAACTCAAGGCGCTGAAGCTCTGCCAGCTCAGAAGGTAAGTTCAGCCGGTGGTCATCACCCTGTCAGAAGGAACTCAGCTATGGTCTCCACCCAGCAGAAGGCCATGTCCTCTACAACCACCAGAATGGATGTAGCAACCCAAACCACACTCCCAATAAACCATGCAGCCATCCAGGTCTCAAGCTGCAGAGAGTGCCAGAGCCTTTCACTTGTAACGGTTGGCAGTAGTGAGAACAGCTGTGTGAGGTGTGAACAGGTGGATGATCTGCTCAGCTTGGTGGCAGAGCTATGAGAGGAAGTAGAAAGGTTAAGGAGCATCAGCCAGGCTGAGAAAGAGAGAGGCTGGTGGACTTGTGCTCTGCCATCCCTGAGACAGAAACAGGAACAGCCACCAGAAGAAAAAAAACAGGATCAAGGGGATCCTGTATCCTTCACCCACCAGGCTGAAGGCAGTAGCCTAAAGGAAAGGAATAAATGGAGGCAAGTCCACACTCGGGGTGGCAGGTGAACCCCTTCCTTGCCTAGCTTGCCTTCCCAGTGCCGTTGTACAACAGGTACGAGGTTCTGGATGTGGAAAGCCAGTCCATGGATGATGTGGATGACAGTCCATCTACAGCAGAGGTGTCACCAAAGTCAGAAAGGCCTAGCCCCTGTATCATGACCATCTCCACAAGGAAGGAAAGAAGGGTTATAGTTGTAGGTGACCCTTCTGAAAGGGACAGAGGACCCAATATGCTGGGCAAACCCTCCTCCAAGGGAAGTCTGCTGCCTCCCTGGGGCCCGGGTTAAGGACATCACCAGGAAACTTCCCAGCCTGGTACGGCCCTCAGACTACTACCTGTTAGTGATCTTCCATGTAGGTGGAAAGGAAGCTGCAACCTGTATTCTAAAAGCTATCAAGAGAGACTTCAGGGCCTTGGGACGGTTGGTGAGGGAATTGAGAGCTCATGTTATTTTTATCTCTCTCCTTGCAGTTGCAGGCAGGAACACTGAGAGGAACAGACGGATCCAGTCCATTAATACATGGCTCTGTGGCTGGTGTCAATGTCACAATTTTGGGTTTTTCAACAATGGGATGGCCTACCCAGCACCAGGCTGGCTGGCATCCAATAGGATTCACCTTTCTCAAAGGGGGAAGAGGGTCTTTGCTCAGGAGCTTGCGGGGCTCATTGACAGGGCTTTAAACTAGATTTGAAGGGGGAGGGGGTCGATATCAGGCTTGCCTGTGGTAAGGGGTGGGATGGCGTGCCATGGCTAGAGGGACAGGGTACTAGCGGGGGATGGGATGCTAGCAGGGGCCTTCAGCCTGTTGATCTGCGGCGAGCTGGAGACACCGCAGCACAGTCAAAGTCTTACGGGGATGAGCGGGGGGTTCTTGAGGTAATAGGAGCCAACAGGGAAATATCAGAGAAATTCCTCAAGGGAACCAAGGGGTGCTCTTCCAAGAAGGTGGCACAGACGACAGCCCAGCTGAAGTGCCTCTAGACCAATGCACACAGCATGGGAAACAAACAAAAGGAGCTGGAAGCTACCGTGTTGCTAGAAAGTTATGACCTAGTTGCCATTACTGAAACTTGGTGGGATGAATCCCATGACTGGAGTTCAGCTATAGAAGGCTACAGGCTGTTCAGAAGGGACAGGTGAGGTAGGAGGGGCAGAGGTGTTACCCTGTACATCAAGAAATGGATAGAATGTGAAGAACTGTCCCTGAAGAATAGCCATGAGCAGGTTGAAAGCTTATGGTTAAGAATTAGAGACCAAGGCAACAAAGGGAACCTTGTAGTTGGTGTCTACTACAGGCTGCCTGATCAAGGGGAGCCTATTGATGAAGCCTTTTTTCTCCTACTACAGGCAGCTTCACACTCACAGGCTCTTGCCCTGCTGGGGTATTTCAACCACCCTGGCATCTGCTGGGAAAGTAACCCAACAGGCGTTAGGCAATCTAGGAGACTCCTGGAGTGCATGGAGGACAACTTCTTAAGCCAGGTAGCTTAAGAATAGCCCCACCAGAGGGGAGGCAGTACTGGACCTGGTGGTCACCAGTGTAAGTGAGCTCATTGGTGATGTCAGGATTGGAGGCAGCCTCAGCTGCAGTGATCACACACTGGTAGGGTTCACAGTCTGGAGAGATACGGGTCAGGTGAAGAGTATAGTCAGGACCCTGAATTTTAGGAAAGCAAACTTCCAGCTCTTCAAGGAGTTAATCAACAGGACCCCCTGGGAAATGGCCCTCAGGGACAAGGGAGCAGAACAGAGCTGGCAGGTCTTCAAGGATGCTTTCCATAGGGCACAAGAGCTCTCAGTCCCCGGGTGCAGGAAATCAGGCAAGGAAGGGAAGAGGCTGGCATGGCTGAGCCATGACCTGTGAGTCAAACTAAAGGGCAAGAAGAGAATGCACAGGCAGTGGAAGAAGGGACTGGTATCTTGCGAAGAGTACAGGGACACTGCCCAGTTGTGTAAGGATGAGATCAGGAAGGCCAAGGCTTGGCTGGAGCTGAACCTGGTGAGGGATGCAAAGAATAATAAGAAGGGCTTCTACAGGTACATCATCCAGAAAAGGAAGGTTAAAGAAAGCGTACGCCCTCTGATGAGCAAAAGTGGCAAGCTGGTAACAACAGATGAGGAGAAGGTTGAGGTACTCAACAACTTCTTTGCCTCAGTCTTCACTGGCAACCTCTCTCCTCACATCTACCAAGTCAATAGGCCATTTGACAGAGATCAGTGGGGCAGAGGTCCTCCCACTGTAAGAGAAGATCAGGTTCGCGACCACCCGAGGAATCTGAATGTACATAAGCCTATGGGTCCCGATGACATGCATCCCAGAGTTCTGAGGGAACTGGCTGATGTAGTTGCCAAGCCACTCTCCATGGTATTTGAAAAGTCATGGCAGTCAGGTGAAGTCCCTGGGGACTGGAAAAAGGGAAATATTGCAGCCATTTTTAAAAAGGGTAAAAAGGAGGACCCTGGGAACTACCGACCTGTCAGCCTCACCTCTGTGCCTGGGAAGACCATGGAACAGATCCTCCTAGAAGCTATGCTAAGGCACATGGAGGACAGGGAGGTGATTCAAGACAGCCAGCACAGCTTCACCAAGGGCAAGTCCTGCCTGACCAACCTAGTGGCCTTCTATGATGGAGTGACTGCATCAGTGGACGAGGGAAGAGCTATGGATGTCATCTATCTGGACTTCTGTAAGGTCTCTGACATGGTCCCCCACAATATCCTTCTCTCTAAACTGGAAGGATACAGATTTGATGGGTGGATGGTTCAGTGGATAGCTAACTGGCTGGCTGGTCGCATCCAGAGGGTAGTGGGCAATGGCTTGATGTCCAGATGGAGTACAGTGACAACTGATGTCCCTCAGGGGTCCGTACTGGGGCCAGCGCTGTTCAATATCTTCATCAATGACATAGACAGAGAGATCGAGTGCACCCTCAGCAAGTTTGCAGATGACACCAAGGTGAGCGGTGCAGCTGACATGCCTAAGGGACGGGATGCCATCCAGAGGGACCTGGACAGGCTGGAGAGGTGGGCCTGTGTGAACCTCATGAGGTTCAACAAGGACAAGTGCAAGGTCCTGCACCTGGGTCGGGGCAATCCTTGGTATCAGTACAGGCTGGGGGATGAAGGGATTGAGAGCAGCCCTGAGGAGAAGGACTTGGGGGTACTGATAGACAAAAAGCTGGACATGAGCCGGCAATATGCTCTCGCAGCCCAGAAAGCCAACCGTATCCTGGGCTGCATCAAAAGAAGCATGACCAGCAGGTCGAGGGAGGTGATTCTGCCCCTCTACTCTGCTCTGGTGAGACCCCACCTGGAGTACTGTGTCCAGCTCTGGAGTCCTCAGCACAGGAAGAATATGGACCTGTTGGAGCGGGTTCAAAGGAGGGCCACAAAAATGATCAGAGGGATGGAACCCCTCTGCTATGAGGAAAGGCTGAAGGAGCTGGGGTTGTTCAACCTGGAGAAGAGAAGGCTGCGGGCAGACTTTACTGCAGCTTTTCAATACTTAAAGGGGGCCAACAAGAAAGACGGGGATAGTCTTTTTAGCAAGGTCTGCCACGACAGGACAAGGGGTAATGGTTTTAAACTAAAGGAGGGTTGATTTAGACTAAACACAAGGATGACATTTTCAATGATGAGGGTGGTGAAACGCTGGAACAGGTTGCCCAGAGAGGTGCTAGATGCCCCATCCTTGGAAACATTCAAGGACAGGCTGGATGGGGCTCTGAGCAATAAGGCAACCAGATCTAGTTGAAGATGTCCCTGCCAATTGCAGGGGGGTTGGACTAGATGACCTTTAAAGGTCCCTTCCATCCCAAAGCATTCTGATTCTATGATTCTATGTCACCCACCTCGCAACAACTTCTTTTCAGGTAGTTGTCGACAGCAATATGGTCTCCCCTCAGCCTCCTTTTCTCCAGGGTAAAGAACCCAGTTCCCTCAGATGTTTCTCGAAGAATTGTGCTTTAGACCCTTCACCAGCTTCTTTGCTCTTCTGTGGACGTGCTCCAGGACCTCAATGTCTTTCTTGTAGTGAGGGGCCCAAAAGTGAACACAGTATTCGAGGTGCGGCCTCACCAGTGCCAAGTACAGGGGGACGATCACTTCCCTAGTCTTGCTGGCCACACTGTTTCTGAAGCAAGCCAGGATGCTATTGACCTTCTTGGCCACCTGGGCACACTGCTGGCTCATATTCAGCTGGCTTTCAACCAACACCCCCAGGTCCTTTTCCACCAGACAGCTTTCCAGCCACTCCCCCCCAAGCTTGTAGCATTGCATGGGGTTGTTGTGACCCAAGTGAAGGACCTGGCACTTAGCCTTGTTGAACGTCATACAACTGATCTTGTCCCATCGATCCAGCCTGTCCAGATCCCTCTGTAGGGCCTTTCTACCCTCCAGCAGATCAACACTTCCATCCAATTTGGTGTCATCTGCAAACTTACTGAGGGTGCACTCAATCCTCTCATCCAGATCATTGATAAAGATATTAAACAGAACTGGCCCCAAATCTGAGCCCTGGGGAACACCACCTGTGACCGGCCACCAACTGAATTTAACTCCATTCACAACCACTCTTTGGGCTTGGCCATCCAGCGAGTTTTTTACCCAGCAAAGAGTACTCCTGTCCAAGCCATGAGCAGCCATGTTCTCCAGGAGAATGCTGTGGGAAACAGTGCAAGACAACAGTGCAAGACTTTGCAAGACAAGAATATCCATTCATACCATTTCAGCTAGGAAAAAATGGAACTGCTCTCAAAGAAAAGACACTAGCTTTAATAACCATTTTTTTCAGCTTTACATTATATGTGATCTACTTCAGTTGAGAGCCTTTAAATCCTTTAGTGACAGAAAAACATATGTCTGCCTATTAAATGAAAAATCTCTATGTATATATTAGTATAAATCATTCATATATTTTCATGTTTCATTTAATCCTATATACCTAGAAAAACTCTGCATATTTCAACATTCTATGTAACAGAAATTCCCCATGGATTTCTAGAATAAGTGCTTAATGTAACTGAGAGCAGCAAGATGGAATCTCCTCTAGGCACTCTGGATTAAATGAAATAGCAATGTTTTCCTTGGAGTATTTTTTAAATCCAAACTTGAGTTCTTTATTATTATAAAAGAAATGTAATTAACACTTTATATTTATAATCTTACAGCACCTTGAGGGTATTAATTGGCCGAAGCTGTGTTGTTACACCTCTTCTATGTACAGCTAATATTAGACTTGGAGGAACCAAAGGCTCCAACACAACTGGCCATGTGGCCAAGGAACAGTCCTTTTTAGTTTACGTTGCCAAACCTCTGTGCATGGAAGGAAGCTGTGCTAAGGGTCTGCCATTGCCCTTGCCAGATCTGAGTATAGCAGATGACTTTATAACCATATCTGTCCTTGCATTCCACTGGAGTTGAGCTGGTAGAGCAAGAAAATAACAACTCCTAGACAAGCAAGTAGAGGTTTTTTTTTTTTCTTTTCCTCTGAAATGAGGCAAAGGGGAGAGGGATTTTAAACTGCAGATGCTTAAGCAACAGTTTTTTGACAAGTGACCAATTGCAGGATTATAAGGTAGTGTAAAGTGATTTGCACAAAGATAAAAAGGGCAATAAGTGGGCAGATTTAGGAAACAACTGAGTTCAAATTGCAGGACGACTACTCTACCTTTATTCCTGAGATTACTAAAGCTGAGTATTTGTTTAAAAAAAAAAAAAAGGCTCATATTTTCCTTAATAAAGACATAAATACAGTCTTCTAGATGACGTGTGGAATGCTTTTGGTCCTGTCAGAATTTTTCTCACATTTATCATGTGTAATGTCAGCAGGGTCTCGGACAGAATTTTTTGGTGAGAAAGACTTATACCAGTGACCTTGATGCAGTGCTAGCCTTTCTATTTGATCATTTTTCTTCTCTTTGTGACAGATTTTGAAAGCATGGGGTAAGAGTTTCTGATGAATTCAGTGATCTTTACTTGCTGAGATCTCAGCCTTTTTTGACAGGTAAGTGAGTCACTTTCCAAAAACCACTACACCACTTATATGAATTCTAGTTACGTTTATTGCAGACATCTATTTCTAGTCTGCACTAGATGAACTGGCTTCATTCATTCAGCTAAGATCACAACAAAAATGATTTCTTAATGTGTGCATATCAATAAAATTACTCTATTTAGCACAATATATCTCAGCCAATCTGAGTGTTACACAACTAATTTTGGCTTGTCTAATGGTCACTATCAAGAAAAAGGCTTGTTGTAACCCATGCTGACAGTAATAAAGAAATCCAGACAACCTGAAGGATCGCTTAGCATCTTGAAATTGAGCCAGTGAGCTATTATGACATCTGAAGACACAAAGGTCGATCTGAAGTGGAAGTGTAGAGGACATCCATCCCAAAGACCAAATATTGTCACTGGCCTTAAAAATAGGGGTGGCATGGAAGGAGGGAGCAAGGAGAAAAATTTGCTAAGCAGAACGCTTTGTTGATGGCTAAATCAACCGCCTGCAATGGAGCAATTACAGAATTTCCAGCAAGCTTGTGTAACTGCGCTGATAGTGTCTTATGCCCCAAAACCAGTATAGTGCTTGTGGGAAGTTGTGTCAGTGTTAATTAATGTAACTATTTAGCTTGGATGCAGAAGTGTTTCAAAATACGGTGCATGACTCAGGAGAAAAATAAATGCTACACTGTGGATTTCTGCACCTTACTTTTTAAGAATACAAAGTGCTGAATGACCAGTGGAAGAAATGTTGTCACAAATACTTGTATAAATTCAAAAGCAAATTTCAACTCCACTAAGTTTTTTAAGAGTTAATTATGAAATTAAAGGTTTTGTTTGGGATTGTTATTGAAATTCATTCACTGTAGATTTCAGCACACCAACCTGCTGCTAAATAATTTGTTATTTTTATGGTCTGACTGACAGACAATTTGAGAGCAATGGATGCAGGATTGTGGTAAAATAAACTAAAACTCTAGATCTGACTATCTGTGGTGTGGATATTTGTATCTGCAGTCTGTAGTTTAGGATGTTCATCTTTTCATGAATGTGACTTACTTTGAAATTAACTTTTCCTTTAAAGACCAGTTTTTGCACAAGGCTTAAGCAAATAGTGCCTTTCTTAATCGTTGCTTCTCTCTGTAATATTCTGCTTTCAATTCAGTAAAATCCCTGTGTACCTTCAAAAGGCTGAAGATGAAGTAACTCTAGTCTTGAAAGTAAATTTTTTTTCTGATATTAGTGCAACCGTGTTGTATGTTTCCAGGTATGTGGGTAATAAACTACACCTCCATATAGATTTCTTTAGCATAGATATATGTGGTATGTTGGTGAATGGTCTTATTAATATTCATTAAATTCTAAATAGCTCTCTTTTTAATGTATCTATTTAGGAAATGAATAATTCATGCATGTATAGGAAGCTCAGTGCTCTCACTTATGGCATAGACCTTTGCTGATCCAAGAAGGTATTTGAACTGAAGGACACTCTAAGATGTGCAAAGCAACTGAAACATTGAACACTGCTCAGCTTCCTACCACCAAAGGCATTTTTTTTATGTTGAAAATTTCACTCACTGATCACTCTTCTTAAAGCACACATTCTCAAATATGCTTTAGTGGAATTGTACATATAATTTACCTGAACACACATACTTCACAAAAGCTGAAGTAGTTATGATTTGTTCAATGTATAAAAGGGATGTGGGCCACTTGTAAGGCTTCTTATCCACATATGTGTTGGTAACTGGTGAGAATGGTCATTTTGGAGAACATGACATACATGCAAGCTACTGTCAGAGAAGGTAGGTTTGCATCATAGAAGACACTCAAGTTGTTTTTAGTCCTCCCTTAAGCTTTGTACATTTCTTGCAGCAGGTCTTCGTTTCTCAGTGTCTGGGAATCTCAAGTCTCATGTTTAGTCCCCGCTCCTAGAACACACAGCGTATCTATTTGCTATGTATTCAGGAGTGGTATTTATATCTATACAAAGTTTTGTAAGTTTTTTCATATTTGTGTATCAGGCTGAGCCAAAATAGTAGTTAGTTTCTGGCTGTATATGTAATATGACTGATGCTAGTATGAGTTATTATGATTAATTGTATATTATAGAGAGTTATGATTAAAAACACAATATTTATTATTAATTCTTTGTAAAGCAAAGGTACTAAAAGCTGCTGATACTTCTATGACAAAGTTAAAAGTTATGTCTGGTAATATATTGGTATCTGACTAGATTATTTTATTAGGGAACAAATTGTGCCTACTTCTTTGAGGTTTTCTTATACTTTTTCTCTTTTCTTATTAAAAGCAACAATCTCAGTATGGCTTCAGATGCCAAACTGAAGAGTCCACTATAAAATATACAGAAAACATAAACTTGCTTCTTTCTTTCTGTACTTAGAGTCAGCAAGGGTACAGTCTGGAAGTGCAATAAAAAAGCTGTGTCAAGAACACCTAAAGGCACGTAACAGCCCTTTTACAAAAAGTTATACAGAGGCTCAAAAAGCTCTGCAATGCTTTCTTTCTGAGTTGTGCTCTCATCCATGGTACAGTTTTCTATATCCTTTTGATGTGCCTCCAGGACATGTCTCCCTTTCTGATTAGCTTGAACACAAGACTTTATTTAAAATTAACTGTTCCCCTTCTCCCCCTTAGAGGACTTAAAAGACAGATCACACAGAGAAATGTCCAGTTATTTGGACTGTAACTAAAATCTGTGAGATTGAAGGAAGAAAGGAAAGTCCTGTGGTCTGCACCTATGAACACTTGTAGTATCATTTGGATAAGTAAAACTTTATTACAAAACTTTGAAAATTCTTTTGAAGGAGTGTTTGACATGGTGAAAAATCAGAATTTCAAGAAATATTGAGACTTAAACAGGGAAAAACACAAAGTATACAAAAATGTGTCTTTCCAGTTTACACTGTTCAGAGAACAAACTGACCATTAATATACATGTTTGATACCTGGTCACTTTTTTTTTTTTTTTTAAAAAAACCCATTTCTTTTTTTGATAGCTCATGTCATGAAACAAAGTTTCACCCACACTTACCATATGGGATATTAGAAATTGTCTATGCCACATGGATATATCTATGCTGTTTCTTAGTCATGGCTTGCTCACACACACAATCATAGTAGAAAGAGTTCCTCAACAGTTTCACCTTTGAGAGTTTTGTGAAAAAATCCAGCTTTGGCATTTATGCTTAAGCTGAACAGAGCTTCTTTTCATGGTTAGTGTGCAAGACTTCTAGCTTGATTTCAAATGTTTGTAATGTAGACATGCCTTGAGAAGAAACCAAGCAAAAGAATAATGGTTGTGCTTATGTAAGTAAAATAAGAAGAGCAGGTTCATAATAGAATAAAACTCGTTTCATGTATGCAGAACAAGAAAAAGTATAGATTTCATTTCTTTGGCTTTGGGAGGAAGGAGACAAAGAAGGGGAAAGGAGTACTCCAGGATACCTGCAGCATCCTTGTACTCATGGTTTCTACAAAAAGATTGATTGATCAGCCCTTTGCTGGCCTGTCCCTTCATTCCTCTTAAAACAGCCTCCCACTACTGTGCTATGCAGAGAAAATGCTTTCTTGTGACATTAATGGTGGACTCAGAATGCCTCCAGCAGTCCTTACACAGATTTTCAGCTATATGAAGACCTGCTCTATGTTATGGCCTAGTGAATTTTTCTCACAAGTGTGTCTTTTTATTTGTTTCATTTCAGTCAGCTTCATAAGAGTGAGACCAGGTATGGAAATTTACATGGAACTTCCATGATAAGGCTCAGAAATTGAATGAAAAATCATAAAATTAAAGTTTGCCTGTGTGGCTGAAGTGCAAGATGATGACCAGGAATACCTGTGTTTCCTAGATGAAGAAAGAAAAGGACAAAAGGTCTGAAACCACAACAACTTTGATAAAAAATAGTGTGACAGTTCTGTCATGTTTCCCAAAGAAACCACACTGCAGGCACTTACCCCTAAAAAAATTACATTAATTTGACTTTGGAATATCTGTAGAAACTATTGCAATAATAATGCAATGTCAAATTATCCTGGGGGAATTTCTATTCCAACTCCGCTGAAAACTTTTGTCAGATCATTAGAGGCTTTCAAAGAGAAATCTGACCTCTGTGTCTTATAACACAGTGCTACAGAAAGCAAACTAGCTAGTCAAAGCCAGAGAAGTAATGCAGAGGGAAGCATCTTCTGGTAGCCTCATCAACAGTGCCTAACTGGTCATATGAGACAGTATCAAAGTGTTTGTTTCATTGTTGCTAATTGCCTTATTTCATAGACATTCTGAGTTTTGTCCTCTTTCTATTTTGATTTTGCTATAGTATGTGTGTATGGGCGGGGGGGTGGTCCTAATAGCTGTGTAAAATAGAAATGTTTAGCTCTGCAGAGGTTCTGAGAAAAAAGCTGGACAGTCAGTACATTTCATTATTATTTTTTTAGTTCTTGGTGTCTAATGTTCACAGGAGAAAGATAACTTCCCCATGAGACACCAGCCTGTTGTGTAAAATAGTACGGTATCAAATTATGACAACTGCATTGGTGCAGCTTAATCCAGAATAATTTCTTGCCTGAGTTCAGCCTGACCAGTTAGAAAGACAAAAAAAAAACCAGATTGCTTTGCAGTCCACATTTCCTATATACATAGCTGGGAGGCAGACAGGTTGCTTTGAAATAGCCCCAAATGCTGTGAGTCTGGTTTAGTTCTGACCCAGGGTCCGAACTCTTGCTAGTAAGGACAAAACTGTTAGTGCACTATGACTACGTAACCTTTGGTTTCTTGTCTTGCATTGCAAACTAAAACCAGAGAAAGACCATGCATTACCTTGAACACAAGGGAGACAGACATTCCTTCCTGACCTATTGTTAAAAAAATAGTATGTCTCATGCTTTCAGCTCACAGAGAGATGCCACAAAATTCAAAAACCTTCTCTGCCTCTTGCATCTTGTAGAAACAATTTGCATTCTGTCATGTTCTTTCACACATGGTGTTCAAAACAATTAAAAGAAAATTGCACCCATTTTGCTCCGTGTAGCAGGCTGAAAATTTCAAAGATAAGAAGCACTTCTCAGCATGAATAAACTGTGAAGTGCTTTTGAAAATAAGGTTTTTAATGATAATTGACATTAAAACCTTTATTTTCTAATACATTTCACAGTTTGTGCTTTTTGGGAAGTGCATGTTTTCTTTGAAACTTTCTGCTTGCAACACCAAGCAGAAGTGATACATTTTCTTTAAAATGAAAACTATTGAACCATTTTTTCATGTATTGAAAAAAATTGCTAGCCAAGGCTTACCAGAAACTCCCCTAACTTTCCCCCCATGCCTCATATTCGTATTCATCTGGGTAGCTGTAAAACAGAGAACAAGAGGCTTATATAGACTGCAGTGCATCTTCTTTCAAGCACCTGAGAGAAGAAAATAATTTCCTCACTCCATAAATCTAACTTAGATAACATGAATAAAAATGCCATTCTTTCTCCTTCCTTCAGCCAATAGCCCTCCCTCTTGGCAGCGCTGTGATCAACAATGTACACTGACAACTGAATAACTGTAAAATCAATGGCAAATGAAGAAATCTTATGGGACAAGTTTTGCAAATGAGAATATTGATTGGTTTCGGGGGGGGAGGGGGGCAGTGTGACACCCCAAAGTGACAGTTTGTGCAGATAAACTGATCTTCATAGGTAGAGAGTACTTTTAACAACAAGGCACATAGTTAATGCCTTCTGTGCATAACCAGGCTTGATAGCACAAGTCAGACATAAAGTCCTATCATCAACAAAAATAACTAATTTTACAACATAAAAATAAATGGAGGAGGGGTGGACAATTCTTTGGTTTCTTGAGCAAAACACTCAATGATCTTAATGAATGAAGTAAATCCTTTGGGAATGAGAACATGGAAACAGCCATTCCTATTCCCCAATAAGTTAAAGTAACTAACTTGAACAGGTGTTCATTTCTGAGAGGGAAGATGTAAAAGAAAATTACTGGGTAAACTAAACTGTGGGACATATGGATGTTGTGACAACAGAGAGAGCAAATGCTTGCTGAAAATTATGAAAACTTTAAAAATGACCTTTTCACAGTTGTGGAGGTCAACAGTTTTGGTCCTCCACAAAAGTAAAAATATCACTGAAAACATATTTAACTAGTCAAAAACAGTTAACCGTCAAGTTTAATTTTATTTTTGCTTCCCCCTCCCTTCCCATCCTCCTATTACGTATTAACAAAAAAGTAAAGTAAGAGAACACCTATTATACCTTTATTCTGTACTTTTCTACAGGACTTCAGTTGTAAACAAGAATTGAATCCTGATTTCTTTGTTGAAGATAAGAGGTTTTTCTATGAGTTTTTGATTTAACCCTAACTATAGTTTTCTAATAGGTAAGTGTCCTGCTTCTGTTACTCATTCAATATATTATAGCTCAGAGTGCTGAGGTTCTTGGAGGCTTTCCCTCCTTTGTGTGATACATTAAAGATTTTATTAGTAGTATTCAAGCCTATTAAAATCATAGTTGAGAATTTTATAACCTTTTGGCGTTTTCAGTGACTTTAAAGAATGAAAAGGGAAGCTTACAACGTATGGTTGATATGTAAACATTTTCCTGTAACATTTAAGAAAAGTAATGATGTTGTTCATCTGTTTTGGATAGAAGAGGAAAAAGAATCACCCTTTAGTCTATCTCCTGTACATATGAATATGTGATACAGATTTTAATTGCATGTAGCCACAGCTAAAGTATTTTTCCAAGAGGTAATTAAGTCCATTCCCCTGCCATGAACAGTGTCGACTATATCTAAATTATTCTTGCAGTTGTCTGTCCAACCTTTTCCTAAAACTCATATGATTGGAGTTTCTGGACTCTCCTAGGCAATCTGTTTCCAGGTTTAACTATCTGTACCATTAAAAGTTTTTTTCTTGACTTCTGGCCCAAATCTCCTCACTAAAGTTTAAACCTGTTACCTCTTATTCTATCCCTGTCCTCTTTAAAATTCCCATCCTCTTTAAAAGTAACTTTCATGTGTTTGAAGGTTCTTGTCATGTTTTCCCTTCAGACTTATTAAGATTAAATCGACTTTAATTCATTAACTCTTTCCTCATAGAAAACTTTCATGTTTTCTTTGCTTTTCAACACCCTCCTCACTTTCCTGTGGATAACCTGGAGGAAGTCAACATCTTTTTTGAACTGTGGTGTCTTGGGTGGACATACTGGCCGAGCTGAGTGCTTATTGTCTGTTACGTCTATTTGTTATAGCATTTCTTTTTGTGCTTTAGCTTTTCTGATTTTTGTCCCTACATATTTATGTCATCCTTTTATGTTTGTTCTGTATTGTAATTTAGCCTTGTTTCCCTGCTGTGTGCTTTTCATTAATGGATGTCATGTTAATGAAGAACTCATGAGTTGATTATTGGTTATTCCTTATCTTCATATTGTGATATATAGTTGCATATTAAATGCAAAGGCAAGTCACAGCTTGGTACTCCATAACTTCTAGGTGCTTGACTTACCTAATTATCTTTTAACACAGATTTTTCACATTTAATTATTGTTTAATTTACCTTTGCACATAATGAAGGTTCTGCTTGATTTTTCAAGTTATTAAGTGAAGACAGGACAGGGCTGTCAAAAAAAAAAAAGATAACTCAGTCTTCAGATTCTTACTTTTTCTTCTTTTCTTTTCATTTTTTCCTATAATTCATTTAGGGAAGAAACATGGGAGCTTAACTGTGTAGTTGATAACCGTCTTAACTGTTTAAGTGAAGAGCTAGGGCCAGTTTCATATTTAATAATTAGTGTCTATATCTATATCCTTTTTTCAGTGTACTCAAATATTTCTAATTTTAGTACAGGAGAAGCTGTGGTGACAAAGATGTGTGAATTCTGGAAAGACATCAGTGTAACAGTATGTGACTACTCTGAAAAATGTGAAATTCCAAATGTTACAGCCTGTGAAAAGCGGGAATCCGAATTAGCACGACTTTGACTTTCCACTTTGGCTAGGAGGCAGGCTGCACAGTCACTGAGCAGCTCCCCATCAGCATGAGGGGTGACCCGTCTGGGGAGCAGAGGCGCTTCCAAAGGGCTCTGGTCAAGTACAACACAGCCGGGCCCTGGGGCAAGCACTTGGAAAAGTGCTTCTCCTTTCCACTGCAAGGCAAGGAAGGGAAGATAGACAATGGCCTGTTAACTAAGTGTCCTCAGTATTTCTATAGATAAGGATGAGGCATCCAGAATACTTGCCTGGATTGACTTGTTTAAGAAGAGAAAGAGAAAATAAACGTGCTTAATTCAAACAATTTCCTCAATAAGAGGAGCTAAGAAAGAAATCAGTCCACAGGCAGGAGGCATGCTCGCTGGGGGACAGGAATTGCGTTGGCATTGGGACAGTGTAGTAATGAACTCTGAGAGCCTATTTGTCTTCGATTCTTCTGTTTTGCCAATTAAGAAATCAAACCCATAGAAGGTAAGACTGGAGGCTGTAATGCTTTTTCTAATTAATCACACATTTATCTTCTTGGTAACAATATTAAAAGAAATCTATAATACAAACTCTCAACATTGTCTGTCAGATCTAAATATTCCTTGAATGTTAATAAAAGCATTTTATTAAAATGTATGTTCTGAATGACTTGCAAGAAGGGAAGGAAAGTATGTATTCAGAGTCACATTTGCTACATACTCCCAGACTTGGTCATGTTCATTTAACATTATTCTAATACTGTTTAAACACTGAGCACGAACTCAGATGACTTCTTTTATATTCTGAAAACAGAGCTAAGAATTTTTTGCCATTTTTGCATAAGGAAAATATATGGAATTCAACTTTTGCATTTGTGACTGTGAGTATCTAGTGTGATACTGTATGTTTATAGGCCAACAAAGAGATTCTGTAGGAGACCCTAAATGCTACAGAGAGTTTATAATGATTTGGAAAGACTGCTTTTTTTTTTTTTTTCCTTTTTTTTCAAATTTATTTTAATACATAATTTTTCTTGCTTTACTTCAGGATGATGCAATGAAAAAATACCACACTCTAGAATACCACCAGGTAGGAAGAAGCTAAAGACCCACACTCAGGGTCCTAAACTGAAACAGTAAAAAGAACATAGCTCTGTTTATAATGTCTCAGGTAAGTGATTGAATGAGGTGAGGGTGATACATCTCACATATAAACCAAATATCTTATACCTGATACTATTTCAGGGTAGAAGTTTCATCAAAAGAGTTTAAACATTACTCATTTTCCAATGGAAAAGGTATTTTCCTAGAATTTTCAAGAGAGTTTCAGTCTTGACTAGAGTTGTAGAAAGTAGTTCAAAGACAGAAATATCTTTGTTTCAGAAGAATATTAGCATTGTGCTTTCAACCACAGAGCATTCCACTTGAAAGCATACTGAAGCAGTTTACCAGCAAAATCTTGTTCAAGTTCCTCAGGATTTATCTTTTTCTGCTCAAGCAAAAATAGAAAGTGGTGGACTGAAGTACCTGAAAACTCTAAATTTATTAAGGACAATCCAAACCTCAGAAACACAAAATATATTCAAAATTTATATTTCTGCTACTCATCCACATGTCCTATGTTTTTTCAAATACTTACTATCTATTTTTTAGTAAAAACAAAAAACAAACAAAACCAACCCCAAAACATTTTAGCAAAGTCAGCTATGTTGTTCCACTGGTATTTTTGTTGCCTCTGGAAACGTCGCTTTGTGAAGAATTCTTCATCCTCTGATGCCTGGAAGAAGTCAGGTGTGGTCAGAGGAGTATTGTTGTCTTCTTCACAGATCAGTCTTTGGTCTTGATCTATTTTAAATAAGAATGAGAAGGCAATATGGCAGACATATTCAAAGTATGGATGCAGAGTAAGAAGATGAGGATTTCTCATGCCAGATCATAAAAAAAAGGTAAATATAAAATAGCAAACAATCATAGTTCTTGCTTAAAAGCAAAAATAAAAATTACTGAAAATAAACCAAATAAAAAAGATTGTAAGGTGTACACAAGAATTTATAGTGTATGGACAGCTAAAACAATTTTAATAACTTTTGAGATGTTATTAAACCCTGTTCCGCTCTCTGGCAGATGAACGTCCATACATACACACATACAATGTGGATCCCTCCAGTATCTTGGTCTGACCAGTGGTTGATTGGAGAGCCTCTCCAGCAGACTATTTGTAGGGGTTTCGCACCCAGACTGTGAGGCTGATGGCTCCCCTAGGGAAGCTCTTGGGAGGTGCTGGGGCTCTTTCTCCAAGTATGCTACTGGGGTTTCCCCGCCTGCCATCCTGCCTCTGTGCTCCTTGTGTTTGTGAAGACAGGCCTTTTAACGGGCTGATTGATCTCCTGCGATGGCCAAGGGAATAGAAGGGTCAGGCTATTATTTGGATTCCCCCCTGCCATTGTTCCTCTGTGTTCCCGTATGTGTGTTCACTAGAGTCCTTTGTATGTAACCTAACAGTCTTTACTCAAAGAGTAACTTTTGGAATAAAAATGAGTAATCTTTATGTATACAAAATCATTACATGAAGTTTGTACCGTTTTCTTGTTGGCATACTCCAACAATCCAAATGCATTTGTTCTTGATTTATTCTTCAAAAACAGGAAAGTAAAAATTGTGCCATATTTTTTTTTTTTTGTTCACATTTATGAAGGAAAAATGAAGTCAGTCAGCATATATTTATTTATAGATACTCTTACAGAAGTGGATTACATGTGTGTGCTGTTTTTTGTTTTGCTGGAGTTTTTTACTGTCTTCTGTCTAAATCAGAAGCCAATTGTGTTAGTTACACAAGTCTTTGAAAGTTATGATACTACACAGAACTCGGGCTGGAAATAAAACTTCTAAATATGGACATTGTTTTTATCTATTGTAAAGTGCAGTTTGTATTTAGCAATTATTAGTAACCAAGCTATAAAACCTGAAAAACAGGGAGCTAAGGAAGATGGCATTATATTGTACAAAACTAGTCAAAAGTCGCTACAAAAATTCAAGTAATTTTGTAATCATATTTAGGTCTGTCTTTATCATTCTACATAAACATCCAGAAGTTGTGCATTGTTCACCAGGAATTGCTTAAAGTATCCATATTCTAGCAATAGATAAATAGGTTATTTTTGAAACCCACATAAGAACACCCAATTTTAGATGAATTATCAAAAGAAATTGGCTGGAGCACAATACATGCTTTTTACTGACCTATTATTTCTCTTCATGGTTACTGGATGCACACAGACATGAATCAAAACACTTAAAAATAAGATGTTTTTCTCTTTACCTGTACACAGAGAACTGCCTTTACGTCTCATTTTATTCTTCCTCAGTATAAAATGATTGATTGATTGCTCACAGCTTGCATGACTCCCTGCTGCCCTAGATCCATCTCCGCTCTTCACACTCCATACAGTTCTTGCATCATTGACTTTCTGCCAGCCATTTTGCTGCCAGTGCATGAGCTGACATTTAATGATCTTTAGACGCAGTAATGTCACATTTATCACTCTTTATCGGTTGTGACAGACCTAAATTCAAATGCAAACATGAAATGCAGACTGAATCCAATCCAAACAGTGATATGTTTTTGAGTGGCATCCGTCAAGGCACGTTGAGAAAGAAGTGAAAAATGACGGGTTTCCTATTATTTTATAACTACAAATAGCAGGTTTTTAGGTCCACTCTAAAATATTTTTCTTTGTAGTTTTCAGGGAAACCTCATTCAGTTTCCAAAATGTCATATCTATTTGGATATTTCAATGTTACTGAATTTTCAGTATTCCCAGATTTTACATTTTCTATTTAATCCAATCCCAAGTTTTACATGAGAAATACCAGGAGCACATTGATCCCTATGATCACTCTACCTTCACCTGCTACACAAAGAACAGTTTCTCCCTTCTGAATTTCAGCATTGCAATCCTGACACAGCTACGTTTTTTGCAAGTGCCAGAGACTAAGACAGGTTTAGTCTGCTTTCATCCTTCTTCCTCCCTAGCTGGCACCTAAAAGTTTCCAGAAACAAATGCTCTCCCAGAGGACCTTCACATTTCTTTGCATGTGGTCCTGGTCAGTGCTCTTTACTAACACGCTTTTAGTGGCTGGGCACCACTTTCTAGTTATTACCGTGCTTTTCAAGGAATAGATGCAGACTTCAGGGCCTGATAATAAGTATGTGTGTCCATTGTTCAGCAATTAGAGGACTAATAAGAGAATTAAGCCACAGAGAAAAAAGATATTGGCTTACATGGTTTAAATGTCTTCTCTGTTTTCTCCTGCCCTGAAGAAGGTCACTCATTGAAAGTTTCTAAAGAAAGTATAATGATTAAGGGATCATGACTTGTGCAGGAGGTGCAGCCAGCAGCCCTGCTGTATCTCAGCATCTACTATGGCTTCATGCTATTATGCATCAGTATAACGTTTCTGTTATACTGAGTTCACTGACTGAAATCAGTCCTTACCAAGACTATTGTAGACTTATCCTTCATCTCAGATTGTGAGATGACATTAGTGGCAGTAAAATGACTGTTAATTTCTAGGGTAGTCGCTAGTTTTCAGATATAATTGATCACCATTGAGTAGGAGTGGGAATTCATGCTTTCCAGATGTATTTTGTGGATTTTCCCCAGAGCCACAGTACATTGCATTTGATCTCCAGCATGCTGGTATAACTAATGCATTGTCTGTTAGAAAGAGCATTAATCACAGAATCATAGAATCATAGAATGCTTTGGGATGGAAGGGACCTTTAAAGGTCATCTAGTCCAACCCCCCTGCAATTGGCAGGGACATCTTCAACTAGATCTGGTTGCCTTATTGCTCAGAGCCCCATCCAGCCTGTCCTTGAATGTTTCCAAGGATGGGGCATCTAGCACCTCTCTGGGCAACCTGTTCCAGCGTTTCACCACCCTCATCATTGAAAATGTCATCCTTGTGTTTAGTCTAAATCAACCCTCCTTTAGTTTAAAACCATTACCCCTTGTCCTGTCGTGGCAGACCTTGCTAAAAAGACTATCCCCGTCTTTCTTGTTGGCCCCCTTTAAGTATTGAAAAGCTGCAGTAAAGTCTGCCCGCAGCCTTCTCTTCTCCAGGTTGAACAACCCCAGCTCCTTCAGCCTTTCCTCATAGCAGAGGGGTTCCATCCCTCTGATCATTTTTGTGGCCCTCCTTTGAACCCGCTCCAACAGGTCCATATTCTTCCTGTGCTGAGGACTCCAGAGCTGGACACAGTACTCCAGGTGGGGTCTCACCAGAGCAGAGTAGAGGGGCAGAATCACCTCCCTCGACCTGCTGGTCATGCTTCTTTTGATGCAGCCCAGGATACGGTTGGCTTTCTGGGCTGCGAGAGCATATTGCCGGCTCATGTCCAGCTTTTTGTCTATCAGTACCCCCAAGTCCTTCTCCTCAGGGCTGCTCTCAATCCCTTCATCCCCCAGCCTGTATTGATACCAAGGATTGCCCCGACCCAGGTGCAGGACCTTGCACTTGTCCTTGTCAAACCTCATGAGGTTAATACCACATTTTAGCCAGAGTTCTCCTCAAGCTATATATGTTTTACCAAAACATGACTGATTTTAAGAGAAAATATCATAAAGTAAAATAAAATTGGATGATGGATTAGTAAGAAGATATATTTGTGGCTGGGTCCGAGCTGGACCTTCTGAGACAGGAAAGCTGTTGGCAATCTATTTGCTTCTTTAATCTCAAAATTAAAACAACTTTTGACAGAACTTAGAGTTGTTTATTCTCTTGTCCATTTTGCAGTGTACCTACCATACTGCAGAAGCATTGGCTAAAATAATTTTCATTCTGCAGTTTATGTCAAAAACAACTGCATTTAAATTTATTTTTACATAGATATTAGAGCGGACACAGTCTGCACTTCAGTGAAATGAATGCTGCCTGAGACCACTAGTTCTATTTATAATATTTCAGCTAGAACATGTCTAGAAGTTCATTGGCACTTCTTTTGTCAAAGGGCAGGCTGCCATCAATTAATTATAAACTATATTTTGATACATTTTAAGGAAACTCTCTAATAAAAACATATTTTTAAAAGGAGTGAAAGTAACAGTTCTTACCTGCAGAGAATATAAGAATGTTTTAAGACTGAGCTTTTATTGAATAATCTCCCATAATTATTTCCCAAAGATACTTCGGTGAAAAGGAGTAGAAAGCAATAGGTAAAGTGGTAGTTAGCCAGCACAGAAAATGCAGTGTACGTCCCCTAGCATGTATATACAGACGTCAGTAATTATCATAGCACTATATATGATATAAATCTGGATTATGTTGTTTTATTATTGTTCACCACTACAAATCACCTTAACTAAGCTGTTAATTGAATACATTCTGTGATATGATGACTCAACAAAAACACACTTTCTTGCAGTGAATGGAAATTTAAAAAAATGAAGTGGCCTGTTTCAAACCTCAAAGAAGTGTGTGGGAAATTACCAATGTAATTCTATGGGACAGGCATCAAAACTTGGTGTAACAAATTCCTCCACACAATGCATGAAAGTCCATGAGAAAAGCTCAGGGTTGAACCTGAGATGGGAATCCCTACTCTGTGCCCAGAGTAGATCAGATATGAAAGCATAATTTTAAAATAACCCTTGCTAATGCAGGTTTTCTTCAAAAATGTCCCCCTCGCTGTATCAACATCTTGCTCCACTTGCCCTTTTACTTCCTTCTCCTACTGCCTAGAACTTAGTCACTTCTTTTCAGCTTTCATTCTTTCATCTTCATATATACCACAATATGTATTCCACCTAGTTTTATCCTTACTTGGTTGGGTTGAAAGTGTTCAAAGGGAGGAGATGCCTTCACTGCTCTTTTGTGCAGTGTAAATCTCTGCAGTTTTCATCCCAGTTGTTACATTGATAGTGAGGGAGAAAAAACAAAGCATGCTTTTCCACAGACCAAAGTTTTACTAACAAGAGTCACTGCCTCTAATCATTACCAATCCCTTAAAGTACATAGTCAGTTTGAATAACAAACAGCCATCAGCTTTGGACTTCCGTATTGCTACTGAGGTTTTAAACCTTGCTTTTCTAACATGCTGGCAATTCCTATGGGTTTATGCATTATCCACCTGCGACTTGTTTTGTAAAAAATTTTTCTTCTTGCGTTGTTGGGAAGAAAGTATAACATCCTGGAAGCGATTGAAATTTATCAAGAAACTGCTGAGTTAGACACAAAGGGTCATCTCTTAAGACGTCATCGCCCTCTGAAAAAAATGTATTTGAGGTTGTCCATAGAAAAGAGAAGTCATAGGTTGGCCTGGAAGCCAATCAAATTGATTTGAGATTGGCTGGCACATCTGTTATAAAATCTTAGTTTTTCCAAACCTCAGAATTTTTTACTTCAACATTTTCATATCACTGGTCTTCCCCAGTTCTTCACTTGGAAATCAGGTTTTTCATATGATCCTGACGAAAAGACCACCTATAGAACAGGTTTGAAGACCAGAAACTTACCTGGGAGTTAGAGAAACCAAAGAAGATAGCTCTGCCATTTCTTGAGAACTCTCAAGTTTCCACAGATCAAGTTTTTCTTGGAGTATTTGATCTTTTCTAACATCAACAAAAAAAGTATTATTTTCATAAACCTGTTTGGGAATGTTAAACAATATTTTTCTTGTGACATCAGAACAAAGTCTCAGAACTAAACAGACATTAAAAGGAGCTTACTTTCCACAACATAGAAATGGTTTATTTAGGTTACTGATTAATGTGGATATAGAAGCCTTTCACAGTACCCCAGTACAGGCAAAACTGATGTTGACCCTACTGTAGAATGGTTTGGTAGAATACTTTGCTTTCCACGTCGGTCAGTGCAAGCATGTTTCACAGTCTCTTAATTCATTTTTTCAGTGTTTGTTGGTAATAATATTTGCTACTGATTATCATAAATAGGATCTTTTGTCCTGGCTGATTGTGAAGTCCTGATGCCTAGAACAACTTCAAAGATGGATTTCTAGTATTTCCATTCATTTTTTCTATCTGTAGTGACACTAGTGTGTGTAAGACCACAGAAAAACAAAAAAGCCCAAATAATGTCACTGCAGACCTCAGTGTTAGCCATGAAGCTCAAACTTAGATGTTTTCAGAAAGATAACGGGGTCTCCTTTTCAGTACTTTTGAAGAAAATGTATCTGTAATGTTTTTTAATGTTAAAAAAGATATGTAGAAAAAGAAAGATCTTTATCAAAAGCAAGCAAAATCCGATTTTGAAAAGCATTTTTGTAATCACTGCTCTGACAGCCCTGATGGCTTTTGGATTTACCCATTGTCCTCTGTTTATATAACAGAGCTAGAGTGAGACATGGTGCTAACTGAGTTAAAGCTAACTACAGATGACAGCACTCATGACACTTAATTCTAGTGACTTTTTTTTTCTTATAATGACTAAATCATTAAAATATTTTTCTTCAAAATGGGAGGGTTTTTTCCTCTGTGCCCTTTTTACATATTTCAGTATGATCCTTGAGGAAAGAAGTTTGTTCAAAATGATGGTTTTGAGGTTTGTCATAAACCTATGAGATATTCCACTCTGTTCAAACTAGTTTCCTGTATCTCCTCTCCCTGCTACTCTCTGCCCCATCAGGTAAAAAAGCAAAACAAAACAAAACAAAAACATCACACACAAAGCGACAAAACAAAAAAACAATGCAAACAAAATATTACAGGCATGCCTGAATATTTATTCTCCCCATAAAAAAGATATGCTTGTGAATATATCACTGGATTTTAAACTATAAATGCTAAAAGTCACTAATGTCAACCCTGTGTTAACCCCTGCAAGTTAGGTAACAGATCAGCTGTGATTTGGAGGGCTATTTGGAGAATGTGCTTAGGTTTACACTGATCTACACTGGGATGTTCTCTAGAGATCTCCCTTCTTGCTTTCCCCTTTCTCTCAGCGCATAGCATCCCGTTATAAAAAAACATTTTTGTTTTGGAAAGACAAATACATTGATCCACAGACCTAAGCACTGGAAGTCCTATTTCATTACATAGGAGTGTTCTAAAAAGTAATTATATATATTTTTTGGTGCTGTAGCATTCTGTGTCTGAGGCATTTTGGGATTATTTAGTAAGCTTTAAAATATGTTTCTGTTGATTTTCCAGGGTCACCTAGTATATTGTTTTCAAGCTGCATTAAATCTTGTTGATTTTAACTGAAGTGTGTCGAAAATTGATGTACATAGAGAATTAGACTTAAAGACACAATATATTTTTCCTACAAAGATGATTAAAATCTTTGCTTAATTATATTGTTTGTTTTAAGACAACTAATTCTTAATGTGCTTTCTAATGAGGGGGACTTAAGATAACCTTAAGAGATGATGTACAGTTTCCGACCTCAAAGATACCAACCTCATCTATTATTTTCTGTATTTTGGAGGGATGTTTTCCCCCTCATTTATTATCTCTTAGGCAATAACCCTTTACCATGCTTACATATGCCAGATGTCTAAAGCCTCTCTGCTGGATGTAAACATTTTCTGAAGACAAAAATCAACAGCTCATTACCACACCGCGAACTTTAGTTAAAAATGAAGTCTTAAAATTAGTGCAAAGATGACTATATTCTACTTCCTTCTGGAGAATGTGTGCGCATAAATTCTCTCTTTCTGTTTCATTTAAGATCTTACATTTCAATTTTGTATATTGGAAGCACCTTACCTTCACTGAAGTGAACCCTTAAATGTACACCAAATTCATATTTTTAAATGTATTGGTGTTGAAATGTTTCTTTTTCATTGAACTTACCTAATCCTGTTGTATAGTGGTGGGGTTTTTTTTCAAAAGAAATATGATCTATCAACTTTACATATATGTGAAAGTGGTATTAAAAACTATGGGTATATATATTTTATATATATGCACACGTATACACATGTATACATATATACACATATATGTACACATATCTATACATATATATATATGCATATGTATAACTATGTAAATATATAAATGATAAAACGTAAACTATTATACTACTACATATTACAGTTACATATGTAACCTACATATATACACATATGTATATATAAATACACACATCATCTTTAATACATATTTCAGCTGGATAGTGTGCTGAAGATGTAAAAGAATACATGTGATGGTTTGAACTCCTTATCATCTTTGGTCACAATACCAGAACAGAGGGGAAAAAAATTTTATCTCTTTGTTTGATGTCTCTAGTTACAATCTGAGACAAGCCTCCAAGGTGGCACAGCGAAGATTTGTCTGTTGGTTGCACTTGTTCTTTTGATTGTTTAAGTCTGCATTTTCAGGAGTATTCATTAATTCTGGCTGCCAAACTGAAAGCCTGATTTGAAAAATTGTTCAGCCCTCAGCACCCATGTCCACTTTAAGCCAAAGTGCTTCTTGAAATTCTGTTTGCACAGTCTCAGGTTTAGCATTTGCCAGTGAAAACACCCAGTTAGGACACACAGTAGAAAATGTGGATGTTCAGACAGTGCCATGGGCCACCCAGCATTGCACTCTTAAAAAAAATTGATGCCTACCTCAAAGATCATAGCTCAGTGTTCAAGGTTTTCATTTTGACATCTTATGACATCTTATTTTTGACATCACTGAATGAAACATGATAAAAACGATGTAACATTAAGAAGACAGTATTCTAACATCTGGTAAGGACTGTTCCTATACAGCTGCAATGACAGGGCCCAGTAAAGCATTCCAAGGCAGAAAAGTTTTTGGTTCCATTTCTGCTTTCATTTTCTTAACTTTTTTTTAGAATTATATAACAGCTAAGCTGTTTATTTAATAATAGTTTAAAGCTTGCTTTTTAATGTCAGTATCCCTCATGTAATTATTTTAAAATAGCAGATTGGCAATGTCTACTTTGGGCACTGTTCATATCTTATCACTTCTACGATGCTTTGATGCTTTCTTGGAATCACAATGCTAAAGCTAAATGACTGAACAGCTAGTGAAGAATGAACAAAATAAAGTTACATGGCTGATGTCTGGCAGAATGCAAAATTATCTGCAGGGTGGCTACTACTGAAAGGGAAACAAGATAAAAATTGGGCACCTGGGGAAGAGTCTTGAGGTTGAAGAATAAACATGTTGCACCTGTTGGCTCACAGTTCTATGGGTTATCTGAATGTTTTTTTTTTTCTTAAAGCTGGGTTTCATGAGGGCTGAGTTTTGTCTCTCTCTTCTTGCCCATCTCTAGTCTTATATTACTCGTGCCAACTACTTCTGCAGTGGAGAACAATAATTAATCTGGTTGAAAGGGGAGCAGATCGTTGAATGCTCACACTTATACTGACACAAAAATGGATTTACGGTTTTTCACTTATTGTTACAAAGAGATGAAAATGAGTTTAGTTTTTATGTTGGTATTATGTTTGTTTGTTTTTCAATCGGCTCCTTACATATCAACTTTCTTCTGACCATGCAGGAGCACAGAATCATATATCAGGCTTAAGTCCAGACATGGGAGTCCTTGCTCTATGCTGCTAGTAGGGAGTGTGCCCTATAGGAGGCACACTTTTTGTTTGCAGGACCTGACTATAATCTGCATCCCTACCTGAAGTACAAAGCAGCTGCTTTGTTCCACCACCCTAAACACCGAGCACAGGTGAATGCAGGTAACAGATCCAGCAGCTCACCTGTGCAGGGGCTTCAGGAGGCCCATGGGCTTCTCCCACAAAAGAAAGGTCTGTGGTTTTACCACTAAAAAGCATGAAACACTGGCAGCAGGGAAACACCAGGAGTGAAGTACTTATGTGAGTCTGCCACTCAACAAGACTTGATAGATTTGCAGCTATGCCCAGCAAGGAGGAAAGGGAACAGTGAGATGAACTGCGGTGCAGAGGGAAGGCTTGTTAATCACCTCTGCTGATGGCAGGAGGATGTGAGGCGAAGAGGGAATGAGAAAGACCAAAAATCTCAGGAACCTGCTGGCCTAGTGTGAAGAAGGACTGGAGCTGCTCAGTGTATGACACTAGACAGGGGGAGGGTAGAGGGCTTTCCAACTTGCATAACTATACCAACTCAGTAAACTGTTTCACTCACACAATTAACACATGAAAGCCAATCAGTGCCTGTACATTTAAAAGCATAGAAAAATGTAAGTGGTCAAGACAGTTTTAAACACAGAGATTTATCACAGTTCATTCCAGTTTGAGCTCCTGCTTGCTCCTTCTCTCAGAGATAGTGTATGTGGGGAGGTATGAGCCTTTCCTTTTTTTTTTTTTTTCTTTTTTTTGATTAGCTGTAAGAGACATTTCTGCAACATTTCATAACACTATCCTTTCTGTGGGGAAAAAAATCATTTGCATATTCAAACCTTTTAAATGTCATCTCTTCCTTACAGCACATATAATCAATGTCACCTGCAGAACAGGACACTCAAGGCTCCTGTAAGGGCCAAACTGTATTTGCCAGCTGGACAATCCAAGTAATGCCCTTTATGAGTATTCACAAGGTTCAGAACACAGTAGCTTTGGTAATTATGAGACAACTTCAGTAAAGAAGCACAGACAGGTCACAGATTGTGGAGTGACAATGACAATTCAGCTGGAACAAACAGTAATCTCTAAGGTGCTTCAGTTCCTGCCACTCTCAATGAAGTTCTTTACTCAAAGTAAAATAAACCATAACCTATTCCTCTGAGCACAGGGCATTGTGTTCCCTGTCCTTTTGAAATGCAGTCACTTTTTTGTTCACATGGTTTTGTGGAGAATAAAAGAGGCATACTGGATTTGTTCAGACATCCTTATCATTCATGGCTTGTAGCAAACATTATGAATATAGGGAACATGGAAGAGGAATCACTTTGAGGCCAAAAACAAACCATGGGGCATGCAGAAAATGAAAATGGCAGAAGGAATAGGAAAGAAAACTGTAGTAAGAGGATAGGAGATCAGAGAACTAGATCATAGGATGAGGGAAGATTATGAAGCAGAGAAGTTCAGGTGGCAAGAGATTTGTGAGGAGTAGCTCAGGAACATGGGAATGAATGAAAAAGAGTAAAAATATACTCTGAAGAAAAAATGATAGCTCTCTGAATTCAAGATTTCTTTACTTCTGAAACATTTAGAACAACATATTCCATGAGACTTTCTGTTCATTCATGACATTGTGGTTTAACCCCAGACAGCAACTGAGCACCACGCAGCTGCTCGCTCGCTCTCCCCCGCGGTGGGATGGGGGAGAGAATCGGAAGAGTAAAAGTGAGAAAACTCATGGGTTGAGATAAAGACAGTTTAATAGGTAAAGCAAAGGCCACACGCACAAGCAAAGTGAAGCAAAGGAAGGTATTCATTCACTACTTCCCATCTGCAGGCAGGTGCTCAGGCATCCCCAGGAAAGCAGGGCTCCATCACGTGTAACAGTTACTTGGGAAGACAAACGCCATCATGCCAAACTTCCCCCACTTCCTTCTTCTTCCCCCAGCTTATATACTGAGCATGACATCATATGGTATGGAATAGCCCTGTGGCCAGTCTGGGTCAGCTGTCCTGGCTGTGCCCCCTCCCAGCTTCTTGTGCACCTGGCAGAGCATGGGAAGCTGAAAAGTCCTTGACTAGTGTAAGCACTACTTAGCAACAACTAAAACATCAGAGTGTTATCAACATTATTCCCATACCAAATCCAAAACACAGCATTATACCAGCTACTAAGAAGAAAATTAACTCTATCCCAGATGAAACCGGGACACATGAGACATCTCTTAATGTTAGTCTGCCATATCCTTACACAGCACAAACCCACAAGACTTCGTCAAAGCACATGGAGTGGTGGGACATCTTTCTGCCAAAGACTTTTTATGGCCATAAGGCTTTCAGCTAAATATCTTTATATGAATTAGTGTTGTAATATTATTACACTGGCATTGACTTTAGTTAGTTAGTTAGTTGGTTATACTGCCAATGGCTCCAGGAAAGGTTTCAAGTGCAGATTTTCAGAGATGAATTTTAGTGACTATTTACATTCCAGATTTCCTCTGTGACACCAGAAAGTCACATAACAACAGGTTTTTGAAACGTATGTCTGTGACTAATGATGTAACTAACAGTATTTTTTAAAGTGTCTACATATTTAGTTTCCATTGATTTCTAATGATTGAAATATCTTTAAGAGTTACATGTCTAGCTGTCACCTGCTTTTGACAAATCTCACATTTTTACCTTTAACAACCTTAATATCTTTAAAAAATCTGTCGTTTAGTTCTGTGGTGCATTGTATTTTTTTCTAAATGAGGAGTAATAGCAGTTCTCTACCTATCAAAGGTATTGAGAGATTACAAAGAACTTGAGGACATATTTTGTTGAAAGTTTTTATGCATCTCCTCCTCCATGAAATTAAGTGGAGTGCTTAAATGTCTTTGCAATCTTTCTTTACAAAATTAAGCCATACACAAACCATGGAGAGATTTTTTGTTTGTTTGTTTGTTTAAGAACCATCCTAGCTACTATGTAGCCAGCTCTACTGCTTTTGGAATCAATGACATAACTTCCTTTGGGCTTCAGTAGAAGGAAACTGCTTCCTATTTAATTGATTTAACTATGAGTTTCGTGCTGTGACCAAACAAATCTTCTTCATAGCAAACATGGGTCTTAGATATTTTTTTCTCCTTCTCTTCTGATTTTCCTCAATGGTACAATAGCTTACCATCTATCCCTGCCACTCTCCCCTCTATCATTTCTTGGCTGGAAGCCATCGAACTCTTTAACATGTTCACTCTGCCACCATCTCTCATTGACATCTTGCTGATAACCTTGTCAGTGAATATTGACAGGCTCAACCATATTATTTAGTAGTCTCTCAGTTAATCAAGTTTATTTTACTGTTCAAACAGGCTGTATTATAATGGGGAGAGTAAGACCACATTGCTTGCCATTGCTTGTGATGGTGTTAACCCATTGTTTGTTACTTAAAGAGGGTGACACATTATTGTCCCCTGGCATTTATGCCATGTAACAGTTGCAGACTCCAACATTGAATAGAATACTGACATACTACTATTCTACTAAAGCAACAGAAGTAGTAATACTGGGCATTTACAATCCTTATGAATTATTTCATTCTGGAGATTGTTTAAAGAAAATAAAATACATTATTTTGTGATGTTATCCAAATACAAGTCTCCTTTCTCATGGTGACTTCTTAAATAAGAACTTCGGTATATGCGTATTGGAATTCAATCTAGGAGATAAAGTGCTTGTGTACCACCATTAACACTTGTGCTTGGATCTCACCTAGATAATGAAACAGAATCAGACCTCTGCAGCACTGGCAGAAGACACAAAGAGATAAAGCAGAGACGCACACAAAGCATGTTGTGACTTAGCAAGCTGGTCATCTTCCCTAGCAGAATCATGGTTTTAGGGGATGACTGCTACAGATAGCATAGCTTCCTAGAGGAATTCAGACCTTCCAATCTGCATGCGCTCACTAATATTTTTTCTCTACTGTTTGATGTTCATTTATCAATGTCACCTCTTGAGCTGAATATATTTAAACACTTTTTCTTGATCAGAATCACATCTGAAATGTATTCAAACAAGACGGTGACACATTTGGAGTATCCATATATCACTGTTGCTTGTCCATGAATTAACACCCTGAGATGTAATTCAGAAAGTGCTGTAAACCTGCAGTAACTGTTGTTTCTGCCATAAGAAACAGTCCATTTGCTACTGACCTCTCTGCCAGCACAAGAATTTGTCCAGCTGTGTGATGAACTGGATAGAGCAACTGATCACCAATCAGTCTTGAAAATCACTCATAAATATGGTTTAGCTAAATCAGCTCTGCTACCTGTTTGTTGAACCTTAGTATCACTCCACGGAGCGGAGACTTTGAGTAGTAAGTAGTAAAGAGACAGAGGAACATTTCACAAGGGAATATTGATCTTGTTTTTTTAATGGAATGACAACACTGAAATTGTGTTCTACTTTCTTAGAATTTTACCTGCAGTTTTCCTCTACAGGAATTACTCTTCATCTTCATTACATTAGCGAGTAATAAGTACATTTGATAGGAATGAAAAATTCTGTTACTTATATATAATGAATGTATACATGTATGTATTCTTATGTATTTTTATATATATATGTATACTACAAGACACATGAGGATCCTTTTCTGTTCAAATGTATTACATATAAATGTAAGCTCTTCATCATTTTTACTTTCACAGACAACAATTATTAATATGAGAGTTACCCAAGAAAAACAATTGTAATCTATCTAGCTTTGCATTTTCCCATCAAAGTTCTTTAAATACTTGTCAAGTGACAGGAAAGTGTTACGTATTTATTTTCTGTTATTTGTAGTGGGGAAACTGGCTAGGGTAAAATAACAACATTTTCTTAAGGTAAAAATAATGAGTCTGAGATTAATAAAACTCACATAGTAAAACATAGATACAGGGTACAGAGAAATTTGTGGGTGAGTGTAGTAAGATAAGGGCTGGCGACCGGAAGATCACGCGCTGTATGGAAAGAGTGAAAGGTCGACCCTCCCTTGTCCCCGCCCCTTATAACATGACACACCTACTGCTGGGAGTATAAACGTAAATTACTGCGCAATAAATGGGGGAGTTGAACACCCACACTGCGTGTGCTGACTGTTCCTTCCCCAGCCCGGGTCGGCTGGAGATCCGTCGGTAGAACCTTGATATGTAACGAACGCTACATAGTGGTGACCCTGACGTGATCGGCTGCAGGTAGCAGCGATGGAGCTCGTGGAACTCGTAAAGGTATTAAAGTTGGTAGCAACGGAGGTGGGCGAGGATAGGGTGATAAGGAAAAGGCCCACGGGCGACTGCATCCAATGGATGCTACGCCGGGGAGTGCTCGGCACTCCCACAGAAGTTTTCGACACCTCAAATTGGGGAAAAATACGCAATGAGCTGACAGAAGCAATCATAAATAATGTTGGAGGAGCCAGTGACTGGCTTCGCGCCTGGGGAACAGTAGAAAGGGTGCTTAAGAAGGGGTTTGCAGCAAAGCGGTGCTGGCTTGCCGCACGTAGCGTGCTGATGGGGCATGAATCTCCTGGGAACGAAAAGTCAACGGGTTTAGTTTCGGAGGGGACACAGGCTGGCTGGGAAGGAGTGGCCTGTGGGACACAGACGGAACTGTTGTTACTGGGGGCTGAGCCAACGGAGGAAGGGGAGGCGCAAGGAGGCTATGGCGCAGCGGGAACAAAGGAGTCGGGAAAGGTGTTCCCGTTACGAGTGGGGAGTTTAGGGCAGCCGCCCACGGAACCTTCAGTGCCCCCTGCACCGGCAGATCCGCCACTTCCTCAATACCCCTGGGGCGAGTTGCAACAATGTGTGGAAAGGGAGCTGACTGATAGGTTGCTGGATTGGGTCCCGGGGGCCGATGTGGGATCCCAGCAGTATCGTGAATTACGTGAAGGAAGATGGCAGGAAGGAGAAAAGGAGGGCAAGGCACTATCACCTTCTGAGGATGCCCTGTTGAATCCCAGTGATTGACGGGTTGTGGACACACAGAGAGCGGAGCGCAGGAAAAGATCTGAGGAACAAGGAGAACCGGCGTCACGGCTGACGACATCTAAGGGGGGTGGTAGGGCTCCCCCAGCACTGCCAGTGATACCTGAGCCACCAGAGGGACCCCCTACCCCTTGGGCAGTGGGAAAGCAAACTGGTATTCCCTCACAGTGGAGGGAGCCTGTACACGATTATCCCATGAGCTCTGATAGCAGTGAGGACGAAAGGGGCAACGAGGAGTCCTCAACTGTTGCTCATCCGCCCTTACTTCCAAGATCATTACCAAAGAGGGGCGAATCTTTAAAAAAGGGAGTGGGATTCCAGACTAACGAGGTTTCAAGGGAACTCGAGACATTGATCAGCCGATTGAGAGGGGTGGTGGCGAATGCAGAAAGTCTAATGCCAGGGGAAAAGCCGAAAGAGAGGGCAAACGGGACGGATTGGCGGATGATTGCAAAAAATTGTGTCTTGGAAGGAGTGCGATTCCAGGCCCCTCCGATTCAAGCATTTCCTATCCGAGCAGCCACAGGTGGAGGATATGAGTGGCAACCGTTAGATACGAAGTTGGTGAAAGAATTGGCCACAACGGTGAAAAGTCATGGATTAAACTCCCCAGAAACCCAAGTCCTAGTAGACTCTGTTTTTGCAACGCCGCTTGCACCTTTTGATATTATTCAGTTGATGCGGGCCGTATTGATCCCCTCGATGATGGTATTGTTTAGGGAGGAATGGAGGAATCGGTGCACCCAAATTGTTATCGAGGCGCAACAGGCCGGCCATCCCATGGCAGGAGTGACTTTAGAGCAGCTGATGGGTGAAGGGCAGTTCGCAACTCCTCAGGCACAGGCTCAGCGAATGCGGGGGCGCGATTTTGCTGCATCTTCGAATGCTGCCCAAGAAGCGATACGCATCGTCGCGGCTCTTGATAAAAGGGAGCCTCCATGGGCCCAAATATGTCAATCGTTAAGTGAGCCCTTCACAAAGTTTTTAGACCGGCTGCAAGCGGCGCTCAAGGTTGCTCGACTTCCCGAGCAAGCTAAGGAGGCGATATTGCTTGACTGTGCACGTATGCAAGCAAACCCACAAACCACAGTGTTGCTAAGACAGTTACCCATAGGGACCACGCTTTCACAGATGATTTGTTACGTGCTGGAACAGGAACAGATGCAAAGTATGCAACCGGTAGTGGCTGCGGTCCATGCGGCCTGTCGAGATGCACGACTTATGTGCCATAAGTGTGGGGGGCAAGGACACATGGCGCGACAATGCCCTTCAAAAACAAACACCCCTGGAACAGGGGAAGGAGAGGGAGACCTACGATGCTGGCGCTGCGGGCGACTAGGCCACAGAGCTCGACAGTGCAAAGTGGGGAGTCAACAATGGAGACCGGACTGGGGAAACGAGAAGAGGGGATGGCAGGGGGCCGTGCCATCCCCACCTGCCCCAGCGATCAGCTCAACAGGCCCGACGACAGCAGCGCAATATGTGGTGCAGGGAGTCTTTCCTTCCCTGGGACCAGCACAGTCGCCTGCGGTTCCAATAACGCAGTTTCCAACTCAGCTGCCTTGGGGAGATGGGAGCGCGCAATACAGGACGCTGGGAATAGAGCCTCGCCATATGTGGCACTCACCCTAAACATGACCACACGACCAGAAGTAGATATTGTAGTTACCCCATGGCTCCCAGAGTTGGGGGGACCACCACGCCTTGTATTAAGAGCCCTTTTGGATACAGGGGCGGACGTTACAGTAATCCCATCACATCTATGGCCAGATGATTGGCCACTCGAACCGAGAGGTTCGCTGCAAGGCGTGGGAGGCATGCAGACCTCGCATCAAAGCAGAAGCCCAATGCAAATTATATTGAAGGATCCGGAATCCGGACAAGCTAGGGTAGCATGGTGTAACCCCGCCATTGCTGAGTTACCCATTGTCATCTTGGGACGATGTTGCTTGCAGAAGATGAATATAGTGCTGCGTACAAATTTATCATAATGGCCACTGCCTGTGTCTGCCCATTAAAACTCACCTGGTTGACAGATAAGCCAGTGTGGGTAGAGCAGTGGCCATTAACAGAGGAAAAGGGGGCGGCTGTTCGACAATTGGTACAACGAGAACTTGACGCAGGACACATCGAACCCTCTACAAGTCCCTGGAACATTCCCATTTTCGTGATAAAGAAAAAATCGGGAGCGTGGCAACTGCTACATGATCTACGCGCACTTAATGCATGTATACAAGACATGGGCCCGCTACAAGCGGGCCTCCCCTCTCCGGCCATGGTTCCACCTGACTATCAAATAGTGATTATGGATATTAGAGATTGCTTTTTTAGTGTTCCCTTGCATAAAGATGATAGAGTACGCTTTGCTTTTACTGTTCCTGAGCCTAACAATCAACACCCGGGCGCCAGATATCAATGGAAGATGTTACCTCAGGGCATGAAAAACTCACCAGTCTTGTGTCAAATTGCTGTAGCTGCTGCGATACGCCCTATTCGAGAAAATTTCCCTACGGTCATCATTTTCCATTACATGGATGACGTGTTATTGGTGTCTAACCAAGAGGAGTTACTGGAAAAGGCATGCGTGCAGCTGATAATCAGTTTGGAGCGACATGGGTTACACATTGAGCCTCGGAAAACGCAGGTAGGACATGCAGTAAAGTATTTAGGTACTCAACTGAGGCCACGAAGCGTGACAGCACAATCATTTGAAATTCGGACTACAGTGACAACACTCCATGAGGCGCAAAAGTTAATTGGACAACTATTATGGCTTAGAAACTTTATTCCAACATCTGACGCAGAAATGAGTACCTTATATCAACTCCTGAAAGGAGGAGATTCCCCCCTAGCTCCAAGAACTCTTTCAAAAAACCATCAGGAGATTCTTAGTACAATTATGGAGCGGGCCCAGCATTGGGGTCTCGCGCGATTTACACCTGAACAACCGGTCGCTGCCCTGATTTACATGACCGACACCGCTGGCCATGGTTTACTAATTCAAAATAGTGGTGAAAAAGGCTGGCCTTTTGCTTGGCTGTATCAAGGCAAACCAAAGACAGCTTTAATTTCTTGGCCAGCCTTATTATCCCAGCTTATTCTCCGCTGTCGGAGGCAAACTCAACACTTAACAGGAAAAGACCCGGAGGTCATCGCGTTGCCCTGTTCTTTGGCACAGTGGGAGTTGGTACTTCCGCAAGTCGGGTTTCTGCAAGCGGCGATAGCTGAATTTACGGGTCGTATTGAAGGTCTAAGACCACACCCCTGTGGGGAGATAATCCAGGTACTCCATCTTTTGCCAGCTAGTGCCATAGTTGAACAACCCACCGGAGGCCGCACGGTTTTTACCGACGCGTCATCGATTACTGGGAAAGCTGTCGTTACATGGCAGGAGGATGGTCAGTGGACCCACATTAGTTATCAAGATCAAGGGCAATCCGTGCAATATCTTGAGGCCAAGGCGGTATGGATGGCTCTCACTCAATGGCCCGAAGAGGCCTTAGATCTAATCACAAACTCTTGCTATGTATATAAGTTACTAAAGAAATGCCGATGGGCACTTGGGGCAACGTCAAAGATTGCAGGAATGTTGCTCACCGCACTGCAAATGAGAACCGCCCCTGTCTGTCCTATCCATGTTAATAGTCATAGTTCCATACCAAGTTTTCTTTCTGCCGGGAATGAAGTAGTGGACAGCTTAGCAAGGAGCATACTGGGGCTTGAAGAAACTTCTAACCTAAGGCGAGCTTTCCGCTTGCATAATCTGCTCCACTGTGGAGCTCGCGGTTTAGCTAAGCTCGCTGGCATTACCTTGCAAGATGCTCGCTCTGTGATTGCTGCTTGTCCTGTTTGTTCCAGAGGTCCCCTCTGGGAAGCAGGGGTAAACCCTCGAGGGTTGCAGCCCAACCAAATATGGCAGTCTGATGTTACGATTTATGAACCCTTTAATCCACGTAAGTATCTGCATGTTACAGTTGATACCTGCAGTGGAATTATTTTAGCCACTATGCATGCTAAACAAAATGCTCTCGCAGTTATTTTACATTGGCAGGACTGCATGGTGCAACTTGGCATTCCACAAAAAATTAAAACAGATAATGGAGCGGCATATGTCAGCAAGAAGACAAAGGACTTTTGCGCGCGCTGGGATATTCAGTTGAGTCATGGTATTCCCTACAGCAGTACGGGCCAAAGCATTGTAGAACGCGCGCATCGCACATTAAAAGGGTTACTCGACCGACTAAGGGAGGGGGAGAATATAGGCCCAGAAACAGGGGTTTCCCCTCCCCTTGACCCTCCCTTATTTCGGGCACAGCGTCTGTTGACAGCACTAATTACCTTAAATCATACCATTCGAGGGAACACCTATAAAACCCAGACTGCAACCCAGGCACATTTCCGGCTCGATGAGAACGAAGGGCCTTACCCTTTGGTTCAAGTACGGGACCTGCAAACCCGTGAATGGAGGGGCCCGTATTCCCTCCGTTGCCTGGGACGTGGGTATGCGTGTGTGCAAACCGAGAAAGGGACGCTAGAATGGGTACCCAGTCGAAATATTCGACCGTATAAACATTAACCAATTTATTGAGTCTTATCTTGACAGGTTACCATTTCCCTATGCATCCTGATGGTGTGGGGGAGCAATGAGGGAGCCGCGACGAAATACTGGCTGGATTGGGCAAAATTCATGAACGTAATGGATGCGTGTCTGTATATGCCGGCTATTGGACAAGCCTCTACCTGTCTATTGTTCACCCCCCTACTTCATTAGCGATAAGGGGGACAGTTGCTGCCACATAGATAACTGGTCTCATAATCTTGTTATGTGTTCTTATCCTTGCTATGCTATTATCCTGTCTATTACGCTTAATTAGGTATTCTATGAGTTGTATATTAAGAAGTCTCACCATATATCAATTATTTTACGCGCAGCTTCCCCAGTGAGATACAGAGCTACTGGAGCTAAGGGAGGGGGAAATGTAGTAAGATAAGGGCTGGCGACCGGAAGATCACGCGCTGTACGGAAAGAGTGAAAGGTCGACCCTCCCTTGTCCCCGCCCCTTATAACATGACACGCCTACTGCTGGGAGTATAAAGGTAAACTACTGCGCAATAAACGGGGGAGTTGAATACCCACACTGCGTGTGCTGACTGTTCCTTCCCCAGCCCGGGTCGGCTGGAGATCCGTCGGTATAACCTTGATATGTAACGAACGCTACAGGTGAGATAATAAGTTTACATCCCTAAAGTGCCATTTAGTATCAGAAGGCTTTAAAAAAATATATTTTCCTGGTTCTGGGAGTAGATGAGTAAAATTAAAGCAATCTTGGACCAACACCAGAATTTAAATTGCAATGTGTTTCATGTCTCCCCCTTCTTCCTCCTCCCTTCCTGCCAAAGCTTGGCAGTTCCATTATTATGGCAATCAAGCTGTCGTGTTCTTACATCATATATCATCACCAAGAAAACTAATTTCAGAATCTCAACATGTTTGCAACTCTCTGGAGATAGTTCTTGCTGGTGATGATTAATAGATTGTAGAAACAGAGAGTCATCCGATGATCTAGGAACCCTTACACCTAAGGGAAAAATAAAGTCTTGGTTAATGTTCAGACTAGTTCCCTATTCCATCAAATGTTTCCAGGTAGGAGAAACAATGCTGGTTTTCCCCTTGCTGCTTCCCACTCCACTTAAATGAGGTGACATCTTACTGCAAGTCTTCTCTAGACATTATAAGGGCTCAATCAGACTTAAAGACAGTTAGAGAAAGTTGAATCAACTGTTTCATTATTTTATTCTTACCTCAATTGGGTCTACAGTGTATTTCACTTCACTACGTTTAAGGAACATAGTCAAATCTGAGCATGACTTCAGTTTCTCATATACAAACATTTCAGGCAGAAAGCCTAGGACATTCATCTAGTATTTGTAAAATGTGGTAATCAGCTGTTGGAGCCAAATTTCTGACCCACGAACAAGAAGTTTAAATACAGATTTGAGGCTTTAAAAATTAAAAGAAGCCATGTCCCAAGCTTTTTGTAATGTTAAGTATTAAAGGAACTCTAACCTTGTATATTGTACACCTTGTCATAGAATCAGAATCATGGAATGGTTTGGGTTGGAAGGGACCTTAAAGATCATCTGGTTCCAAACACCCTGCCATGGGCAACGACACCTTACACTAGACCAGGTTGCTCAAAGCCCCATCCAGCCTGGCTTTGAACACTTCCAGAGAGGGGGCATCCACAGCTTCTCTGGGCAACCTGTTCCAGTGCCTCACCACCCTCATAGTGAAGAATTTCTTCCTTATACCTCATCTAAATCTACCCTCTTTCAGTTTAAAGCCATTACCCCTTGTCCTATCACTATGTGCCCTTGTAAAAAGTCCATCTCCAGCTTTCTTGTAGGCCGCCTTCAGGTCCTGGAAAGCTGCTATAAGGTCTCCCCAGAGCCTTCTCTTCTCCAGGCTGAACAACCCCAACTCACTCTGCCTTTCTTCATAGGAGAGGTGCTCCAGCCCTCTGATCATTATCATGGCCCTCCTCTGGACTCGCTCCAATAGCTCCTTGTCCTTCTTATGTTGGAGGCCCCAGAGCTGAACGCAGTACTCCAGGTGGGGTTTCACGAGAGTGGAGTAGAGGGGGAGAATCAGCTCCCTTGACCTGCTGGTCACGCTTTTTGAGGCAGCCCAGGATACAGTTGGCTTTCCGGGATGCAGCCGCACATTGCCAGGTCATGTTGAGTTTCTCGTCAACCAACACCCCCAAGTCCTTCTCCTCAGGGCTGCTCTCTATCCATTCTCTGCCCCACTTATATTTGTGCTTGGGATTTCCCTGACCCATGTACAGGACCTTGCACTTGGCCTTGTTGAACTTCATGAAGTTTGCACGGGCCTACCTCTCCAGCCTGTCAAGGTCCCTCTGGATGGCATCCCTTCCCTCCAGCGTGTTGACCACACTACACAGCTTGGTGTCATTGGCAAACTTGCTGAGGGTGCACTCAATCCCACTGGCCATGTCAGCGACAAAGATATTATACGGCGCCGGTCTCAATACCGACCCCTGAGGAACACCACTCATCACTGATCTCCACTGGAACATCGAGCTGTTGCCTGCAACTCTTTGATGTGACCATCCAGCCAATTCCTTAAATAACCTTGTATTATATATCACCTTGTATAACCTTTACTTACATATTTCAAATTGTGCCTCTACCAAAAAAGGAAGAGATTTCAAGGTATTTAGGCAGAATTTATTAATTTTCAATAAAGACCATGGAAATTAGGTTCTTTAGTGCACTGAAATCACTGATTAATTATCTTTCTTGTTGTGGGACAAGCACTTTCTTTGATAGAATTGTCTAGTAGGTACATGAGATGTAGTACAACTGTATCAATGCAGAGTGTATCTTTCACCCTACCAAAACTTTCACCTTTCTTATAACAGAATGAAATTAGTATGTTTACCTAGAAGATCAGTGTAGTAGAACACTCAGTTCTTCATCTTGCTTCCAAACTATGCTAATGTGCTTCCTGATACCGCATTTTATTATTTCTCTGAACTACGCTGCAACAGAGTTGCACTTATTTCTGAGGAGAGCTACATTACACAAATACATCTAGGCAAAGGTTTTTTCCCCAAAAGAATTGCAAAACTAGAAGCTACCAGTACTGTTTTTTTTCTTCTGCCTTGAGCAGCATTTCAGTAAGAAAAAGGCATGGTAGAAGGCATGAGAATCTGTTATTTTCCTCAAAGTCTGGGGAAAAAACAATCTCTAGACAGTCTTTTTTTTTACATATGTCTATTTTTCTTCTAATTGTAAGGTTGTTTTTTTGATATTTTTATTTCACATTAAGAGCATTGTGCCATCCCGAGGGACAATTTAGCTACAAAGAATTGTTTCCATGTTAAGCATTCAGGCTTTGAGTTGAACTTTCAGATATCACTTTATTTAAATAACCATATGGCAAGATAAAATTGCTTTTATGTGTTTAGGAGTTGGGCCAGTTGAAAGGTGAAGAGGAAGGCTACATTGTATTTAAATCAAGTATATAAAATAACACACCATAGTAACTGAAAATAATTAATCATAGAAATGATAACTCATCTTCATGGAAAATCAGTTCCTGTTGTTCTTAACATTTAAAGGAATTTAATTCCTTGCCTTGAATGAGCCCTTCAACAAATTGTAAGAAAAAGATTAATTTGCTGGGCATTCTTGTCTTCATTTCTCTGAAGATGAAACTGAGAAATGGAAAAGATAAATCTAAACAATTTTGTCTAATGTTAGGATTTGGTGCTTAGTTGGTATAAATCAGGATAACTGCCCTGCTCCTCTAAAGAATATTAGTATCGACATTGAACGGTCAGGGATGCAAGAAGTCAGGGTTTCTTCACATTTTTCTCCCTGATTTGAACTGTTTTGAAACAGACTGTTCAAGGCCTTAACATACATTCAGTGGGAGCAAAGAGGATCCAATGTAAGGTACAAGAGGTCTACCTTCACAGAGCCATTTTCTGAATGAGAATATTAGGTTGTAAGAAAAGTAAATATAGAATTTAATTCATTGTTCTTTTCTTGCTAATCACATCAAATGGAGCAAGCCTCTGAAGATTTTATCTAAGCTAGTTATTTTGCAAATGCTTGACTTCAAAGAGTATCTTCATTCATGGAAGCAGCACCATGGAGGCAGTTATTAAGCACACCTATAAAGTTATTATTGTAAATCATTTGTAGGATCAAGACTAGCACTAGGTGAGTGGAAAAAAAAAATTGCCTATTGAGTTATTACTTTTTTTTTCTGTACTCCTCCAGTCACAATGTATATGAGCTGGAATATACCAGGGAGTGCAGACTGAGTGGAAGTAACCAGTGACTGTAACTGATATATTTATTATTGCTTAAAGGTGCTTGAATCTGCCAGGCGTGGAGATCCCTTTCAGTATCCCCAGTCTCATTAACAGAAATGGGATGGTAGCCATCCCATTAAAAAAAAATACTATATAGAACAGTAAGACTTCAGATTTATTTTATTTTCTTTTGATTTAATACATGTTCACTTTGTTTTAACATTGTCATTTGACAGATGATAGATTTTACTTCTGAGACCATTTTCTTGTTCTTTAAAAAATATTAAAGCCCTTCCCAACATTTCTTCTTTCTCCCTTTCCTACCTAAACTGCAATTCAAAGCATGCATTTCATATGTATTCTCAGAAGTCTCTTCTACACTGTCAGGCATTAGCATCCATGATTACTACAGAATTTAGTAACCCCTTTCAGATCATGTGCTTTATCACCACATCTCCTCTGTGTGTGTATACATGTGTAGATCTCACACACGCATCTCCTATATGCATATATATTTGCGCATCTCCTGTATTGGCTTTCAGATGGTAACATACAAGCAGATATCAGCTCTTTAAGAAGGCTGGACTCCTTGAAACAATCTAACTGAAACCAAATTATCCATAATACCAATCCCTCTTCTAATATCAGAATGCTTTTATATTTGTTAATTCATTGGTTGTTACATTAATATGCATCATAGCTATGTATTTCAGCAACTTTTCTTTGCTCACTGACATTTGGTCATCAGCAACTCCAAATATCTTTGATGGAAATGTAAAATATTCCCATGTTGCATGTTTCAGTCGTTGGCATAAGAAGATATCATCCTAGGCAACTTGCCCTGTGTCCTGAAGGAGAGTCAGGATACTGACTCATAAACTCAAAAAAAACCCCTCAGCAGTCATCAGGGCTTTGGCAAGTTGACTCGGAAACCACGAATAAGAGATTGTGTGGCCTTTTTCCATGACATTTGCTTTTTACACAAGCAAATGGATCCCAGGACTGCAGAAAACTATGCTAATACTAAAGACTCCTTTCTTTCCAATCTTCCTCCTGCTTAACTAGAAGATGCTGGGCATGGGCCAATATTTAAGATGTTCTCCAGCCTTTTGCCCTCACATTCAGCTTTCATTGAAACTTTTGGGACTTTGGCTGTAAGTTAGAGCCACGTGTATAGGAACACAGTGAAGGTAGTAAGAGGTTAATTTCTAGGTACTGAAGTTTCTAGTATATTGTGTTTGCATGTTTGACCTCAGATGTGATAATGGCAGTGTGTAACTTTCGTAGCTCCTTTTTCTTCCCCCTCCCCTGGCAGATCATTGGGTAGGTGCTATCTCTTTGACAAGGTTTGTATGGGTTTTTTAATTGTTGGCATTTCTACTTTTGGAGGAAGAAAACATGTTTGTTTCTACCTCCTCCGTCGTGTGTATACATACATACATACATACACACACACACACACACACTCTCTCACATATATATAGAACTGTTTCTCAGCTCATAATGACTTGATATTTTGTATTGCAAAGAAGGTGGTAAAAAGGCTGTCACGGCAAAACACCAAAGCATTATCGTTAGCCCAGGTGTGTGTACTCTGCAATTCAAGCTTGCAAGCATGTTGTTTCACTTTGTTCTTTGCTTTCCCGAGGAAAATTAATTTTCAGCTTTTTCAGGTTCTTCAGATGATATGGATGTTTTCAAGCATCAGCTACTTGAAAAATATCAAGTCCTGTGAGAATTAAAGCAAATTTGTTTTAGTTGTCTCCCATGCCATTCTAGAGACTGATGTAAACTCCACTTGCAAATTCCACTTTGTTTAAATCAAATGAAAATGAAATAATATTTTGCAGAAAACATTCATTTAAAATGAGACAAAGCATTTTCAGTAACATGAATAATGACAACTCAATTGGTAAGGGGGAAAGAAAGGACTATTGGTGAGAAATAGCCTTTGGATTACAAGGAACACATGGACAATTCCAAAATACAGACAGTAAAACATTTAAGTACCAGGGAAATGATTCTCCAATAGAGTAGGAAAGAACCTAAATTATGTTTGTTTTTCATGCTTCTCAGACATTTGTGAGAGACAAGTAAGTGATCACTGAAACTAAGGTTTGTTTATTTACTGGTTGGCAATGAAGCCTGACTTCAGTCAACTAATCCTGTAGGTACACATTGTGGAGCCAATGATGCCTTTTCTTCCTTGTGGTAAGTGGATGTTCTTCTGCAATGATCTGCTTTCAGTCAGAGCAAACAGACTTTTTCAGGAGTCTAGTCTGCTGTGAGGCTTAGGTTATTTTTTCTGTCTCGTGATAATTCCATCAGACTCATACAAAGATTTATAGTACCTTCAGCACTTTGCTGCTGTTTCATTTTTCTGCTATCAATGGGTACTGTCAAGAGTGAAGTTTAAAGAACAGCTTAATAATGGGGTGAGTTGTTGCATTGATTTTAATAGGGTTGCAATGACTGTAAGCCAGGTTGAGACTTAACATAATTCTCAATACACCTGTTACAATCTATAAAGGATCCTCTTCTGCCTCACACACCATGGAAAACACCAAAACTGCAAAAAGTTCTGAAAACCAGGTCATCTATAGAGGTGTTGTTTATTTAAATACCTGACAAGCACTTCTGTATTGCCAGGAGAAACAGCCTAAAAAGCATGAAAAGGGAGAGAGAATTAGTAAATGACTTAATTATATTTTGGAAAGAATGTGCCAAATTATTCCATAAGATATAAAGACAAAGTTTTGCTACCAGCCATGACAGAAAATGTGTTGGAGCAGGGGACCAATTATGAAAGCTGTCATAACTGCACATTCCGCATTAGTCTACCGCTATTACCACAGCACCCTGGAGAAATTCAGTACCTTTCATAAGAAGTCTGCATCACCAAGGTTGCTAGGAATGCAAACTCAGACTTTAAATTGAAATCTTGTAATGAAAAAGCAGCAACATCTTCAGCACCCTCTCTTTTATTTGCATTCTCAGTGGCGTATATATGTTGCTGTTGCTCTGGTGATTCTGAATCTCAAAAAAATAATTAACAGGAGATTATTTTACACAAGTGTATTTTAGGGGCTGCTAATTATTTTTATTTCTTTACTAGCTATCAAACACATGGATCAAATTTTTTAAAATTTACATGGCAGTTCTGTTGTTATTACGGCTCATAATCAGAAACTTTAGCAGACAATCTGTTTCTATGAATGGCATAACGTTGTTGTGTCAGCAATCTTCTCAGAAAATATCAGGCAAGTACTAAAAACCTGTGCAAGAAGTTGTGAAAATCATGGCCTCAAAAATGCTTGCTTTGGGTTAGCAAAAAAAAAATGAAAAATAAAACAAAACACACAAAAAAAGAAGAAAAAAGTTTAGAAAATTATTTTTAAAAGCAGGAAGAGAAAGGAATGCCAGGCAAAACAATCTGCATCAAGATCAGAGTTAAGAATTTGCTTTTGCCCTTTGTTAATTGATTTTTTTTTTTTTGTTGTTTTGCTTTGCTTTGTAGGCTGGTTGGTTGGTTTGTCTTTTGTGGTTGTTTTTTATTATTTAAACATATTCAGCAGCTTCCACACATACTTCCTCACAACTGCTTGTTATCCATCCATCCCCAATCTATAGGACTTCGAACTGGGGAAACAGCCCAGTGTTTTTTTGGCCTGTCTTTTAATGCAACACATAGGAGTACTAATTAGTCTAATTGTGATACCTCAGTCACAAAGTACATTTTCCTACAACTTTTCTACTTTCAGAGAAGGGGAAAAAAGAAATTAAGCAGAAGGGTTTTTTGTCTAAGAAGAGGGGTTTTTTAGGAGTAGGAAAAAGAAAATCATTTCTTTATACTGACAGCACAGGGATAGTTATTTCTGAAGTGATGATGTTTCAGGGCCAGAGCCCAGCAGGTGTTAATCATCACATTGCCATTCTCCCCAGTCTACTGCAATTTATCTTAGCTGAGGACTAGTCTCTGAGTTTCACCATTATCTATTTAAGAACTCAAGAAAATGAAACACTTTAAGTATTTTCCAAAATTTCACACGTACTCATAGTCCAATCTATTTGAGCAATGGCAAGTAAGAGGTTCAGCAGTCCATTTCTCTTCAAGAGTGAGGGAATATATTTTGTATATTAACTAGATGAAGGATCTAGGTTATGATGTAAATAATTCTCAACCTTTTCTGACTGTTGAACCTGAAAATGAAATAGATTTGTAAATATAGAGAAGAATTAAAAAAAAATAATGACAATGTGATAAACCTGTAGATTTATATGTTCCAATGGGTTTTCAGATAATGTATGAGTTTTAAGTTAAAAGAATAGTATTTGCTTAAGATTGTATTAACTATTTCAGTATTGTCTGAATGTCTTTTCATGACTCTCCCTAACCTCAGGGATAGGGATCTGTCTAGTGAAAAACACTTATAATTATTATACAAGCTTGTGGATTAAACGAAAAATCAAATTTAAAGATTCAGGTGGAGGTTATCTTCTAACCTCAATGAACTGAAAACTTCTGGGTTGTCTTTTAGATAGTTTGCAGACAGGTGAGGTGACAAGGTTCTTACCTCAGCATCAGTTAAGCCAAACCCTTTTAGGAATTACAGTTCCTTAAATAAGTAATTCAACCCAGAGACTCAAAGATACCTGAATGTCTAATTCCACTCAGTTTTGTTGGAAATAAGGTGACTGATTATTTTGGAAATTTGTATTTTAACATCTAGTTGGCCACCCATAGAAAGAAATGGAAATACTTCTAGAAATCACCACTACACACACATTGGGGTTTTATTCTTCCTTATGGGGAAACCCGTGGATGCAAGGGGGTAAATGGCAAGGTGGAAAATCAAGCTTCTTCCAGTTAGTTATACATTGTAGGATTTAAACTTAGATACCTAGGTTTTGATATTTACTCTCCACTGAAAAAAATATGTAGCTAAAGTAAATACTGAAACAAGTTTAGAGCAAAAGCACTGCTTTCATACAGAAGGAAAACAGCTCAAACTATATAACAGGAACAAAGACTTCATCATCATTTACTTCAGAGAAGATATTTCAGAACTGCTCTAAACATGGGCTTTGTAGCTTGCCTCCTATTATATTTATCTTTTTTTATCAAGATGTCCTACTGTTAAGATCAGGTTACCATGACTACTGTGATGTTTAGGCCATGTGTAAAGTTTCTTTTTGAGAATCATTCTTACTATGAAAATAATTATTTTCTTGAGGGAGAGGGAGGGAAAAAATTAAAATGTTTGGGATGACTGCACATTTTCTGCTCCAAGAAATCAGGCTTTAGACCTGTTTGATCTAAGTCAGTTGAGGTCAATTTGACTTTCATTTTGCTCTGACTGTGGAAAATGTCTTACATTTTTTATGTAAATCATACGAGTGAATTTGTGGTCTGGATTAAGATGTGAAGAGCTGAAGTTTTCTTGTGAATGTTTTTCTTTGGTGATTTTTATTATTTCTCTTGGTCATGGATTGAATATGTGGGTTTTGGCAAAGGTATGTTCCACTGAGATGACATGATAGACAGGAAAAGTAGATGAGTAGTGTTGATACTCTTCAACAAGAAAATTTATGTACTAGAATATCTTGAAAAGTAAACAGATTTATATGAATTGCAAAAGCTCATGGAAGGAAAGCGATTCTGGCCCAGAGACTTCAGTACCGTAACCCCATTGCCTGAAACAATAATCTAATTACTGGCTGTGAGAAAATGCTGGCCCCTGTTTCATTTTCATATGCAGTTCTAAGTGGCCTTAATATAAATCTTTTAAATTTTGAAGTGCACGCTCCCATTACTTTCATATTCAAGAGAGATTTCTCTGTTAATATAAAATCACTAATGCTAAACAATTTCTTAAGAATAATTTTCCTATAATTGACAGTAAGATCCTTAAACTCATAAAAAAATAAGTGTGGCAACTAAATTTGCACATATAGCCTTTGCACTATCTGTGAATAATAGTACAATTTGTACTTTATTACAGCAGTACAATTTGAAAAAGTTTAATAAATAATTAACATAGATTGTAATAAGCATACTGCGAAGTGGAGCTCATGTGCTTTAATTACATATAAGCTCATCTGCAAAATGTGTTGCAACTACTTATCAATCTGTTTTATAACCAAACTTTCTCCATTCAGATGCTGTAACATACAATTAACCAGCAGCAATAACAATTGTTGAAAATCGATAAGCTACTTATAAATGTAGCTTTAATATAAACTGTGTCCAAGAGAAACTTTGTACTAAAAAAGCTATTTTTAAGAAACAAAATACAGATATATAGTCTTTCTAATTGCTAGTATTATTTAAATGACAAAAATCTAAGCACAAATAGAAGTTCAGACAAAATCAAATGTACAGGTTTATTCATTTTTGCTACAATATATGTGAAAGTGGTATTTTTCCACTCTCATTTGTTGCTAACATGCTGACGTACAGAAACAAAAATTTGCTGATTCCAGAGAAGGTTTGTCACTTGGTCAATATAATCATGTTTGCAGATAAAGCAGATAACATTTGCTGCTATATTTTTGGAAATTTACTCTTTCCAGTATCTTCTGCCAGCTCAGAGGTGGGTTTAATGTTTTTACTAAAATTAAAGGTTTTCCATACTGATAAAATGTGGATGTCATACCACTGGAAAGAAATTTCGTTTAACAGGTACAAGTTTACGTCTTTCTGCCAAGCAGCAAAACAGGCATAGAGACGATGCACAACTTATGTACTATTCATGCTTTTTACAGCAGGTTTATGTGAGTTCTGAGGGCCAGAAGTGGAGACTTTGTGCTTTAACATGGCCCTTTCATACCTACAACTTAGCTTTTACAAAGTTGAAGAAGAAATAGGGCATGTTGATGCACATCTTCTATCTTCCAGGTCTGTGCAGAAAGAAATCTATGTCTAGATGGTTTCTAACAGGAAGAATGGCCAATTTCTTCAGTGAGTTTTCTCTCCATGTTTATGTTGAAATGACATTCATACATGCACCTTGCAAAGCAGTTGAAATAACTAGTAGCACTTCTGTATATTTTTTCTTTCTCTTGGTGAATGTATGCAGAAAAGTATTGTTATAGCTTTCATGAAGAAATTTCAAAGATTCACATCTTCTAAGATTAACTCTGTCACTGCTACACTTTGATACTAACAAAATAAGAATCCAAATTCAGACTACTGTGGCTATTATTTTCACAAATTGGGAACATTAATTTTGGTTTTTTCATGATACCAGGACCAATATATGGTTCCTTCAGTCTGCTACTATAATTTCATTAATACTCACCTTGTATCATTTTTGTCAGCATTGGCTAAATCAAGCCAGTTTGTTCTACTGCAAAAGAGAGAAAGAACTTCCCTTTATCTATTTGTCCCTAAAAAACGTCTGCAGATGAGGGCTGAATTACACATAAATTCAGTGATGTACAAACAAGCTGCAAAAAATTTACTTTGAGGATTAGATTGGCCCATATATTTCAGCCGGATGCTCATTCTAAAATGAAATGCAGTTTAAAATGTCCACATTGTTAATGTCTCTTCTTTTTTTTAATTTTTTTTCTTTTCCTTACTAATCCAACTTTACCTGTAAGAACAGAAATTATCATATTGTAAAAATCTAAATGCTCTGCTTGGGCAATTCGTTTTCAGGACATATGTGAGCAGAGTCTAGTTTTAAATATAGTTTGAGGAAATACAACTAGTTTTTATATTACCGCAGTCTGCCCTCTCTTCTAGGCTATCTGAAAGGGTAATCATCCTCAAGAAAGGTCATATTTTTCAGTATCAATATACCAATTTACACCACTTTTACTTGCATTTCTTAGGTATGAGTATTTTGTCTTCACATCTCAAGCCTTTTTACACAGAAAACAATGACTGAGAAGAATGCAAATGTTGTTTTTTATTAAGTCATTTTTATTTGACATGCTTTCTATCATGACATACCACACGTTCAGGTCTAGATTGAGTAATGATTGATGCTCAGTGCCTGTCTTAGTTGGGTATATCCACTCTCTATCACTGATTATGAACATAGAAACAAATAACAATGATGTAGAAGGGGAGAAATTATGCTTACTTTAAATAACATTTTTGCATCATGGATGTACTTGGCCAAAAGTAGCTAGATAATGGTAATAATGTATGTCATCTTTGTATTACATCAAGGAGAATAGTTTTAAATGCTTTAGTGAAGTATATGTATTGCAAAAGTAATGCACCGTGAAGGTGGACAGCATCCAAAAATGCTCCACGGTAGTCAATAGTTTAGAATTACAGCAAGTCATTGAGTATAGAGACATGCAGCTTATTTTGATGTGATATTAGTCCTGAAATTTTGCTCTTTTATCTCTGTTACAGCTTGCTACAATTGAAAATTAGCTTTCTTCTTCACTGAGGATCTCTACAAGTACTGATGTTTGTTTAATGACTGTGGAGTGAATCATTGACCAGTTTTGAACATGTAAAGTGTTTCCAAGCCAGAAAGTTGTGATGATGGATTGAAGCTAACTGGAACCGTTTTTCATACTGATCACTCTGAGAGTAAGTTTTTGATTTTCTATGTTGATTTGTACTGTGAGCACCAATAACATTCATTATGAGTATGTTCATTTTAGGGTTGTTACTGATTTTTTATATTTCTTATGCTTAAAATAAGGAATGTTTATTGCAGTTTTAATACCATCAAAGTCAGTATTGACTTAAAAGCATTCATCCTATACTTGCTAGAAAAGTGTTCATTTTAAGTTACAGGGCCCCTGTCTATCTATTAAAAACCTGAATTGTATAGGAATTTTCCACTTAATATTTCTCGGTTTGGGGGTGTTTTTTTGTTTGTTTGTTGGGGTTTTTTTAAAGCTTAAAATGAAATAAAAAAATAATGTATTGCAATATATTGCAATTGAAAACTCTATATTTCAAAATAAATCAATCAGACAATTCTCACCACCGACTGAGCTAAAAGTAGATGTTGTGACACTGGAATTCCTCAGGGCCTGGGACATCTAATATGGCTCCAGCTCTAAAAATAGTCTTATATGAACTTGAATTCACGTTTAGACTACAGGACTGATGAGGTCAAACCTTTGTATAAACTCAGAGGAAACCTAACTTTTACAGGGAGAAGGGACTTAAATCTGCTGTGACCTGGAGACTAGCTTCATGGCCATGCCAACATAGTTGCTTCTGTTTGCTGAATGCACTCTGTGTTGCCTCCCAGTAAGCCAATAAATAAAATGTTTCATGATCAGAATGTCTCCTAGATACAAGGGTTTGAAACTTTTTTCAGCTTTCACATATTAAAGGAAAATAGACAGGAGCATACATCTGGAATAATGGTAAAATACATAAAAATGGCCATAAAACCCAGAAGAGAATAGCGATGAGCTCGGTTTTAAAAACCTGGTGGTCAGTCATCTATGAGATAAATCTTAAATGTGATTAGCACAGCTGTCTAGATTTTATGCCACCTCAATTTTTTTCTCAACCCCTCTCACTCTTTTTGTGGTATTGACAGCGCTAATGCAAGTTCTGAATCTCATACAGGAATGAGTCATGCAGTACATATGAGAGCAAAGTACTGTTCTCTTGCAAGGAAAAAAAAAGCAGGACCCACATAACCTCATATATTCTGGCTAATCAAAATTAGTAGTGGGTTTTGGGCAGATGCGTCTTGAATATAATTATTCATTAATTTTGCTGAATAAAACTATCACGAGGATATTTCATGTTTAATATCAATAAGTAATTTTTATTTGTTTGTCCTTAACTGAAAATCTGCTAATTGTACTTTTTAAAATCCAGCTAAACCTGACTCCTCAAAATCAACTTGAAATCTAAATGTCAGTCTGGGTAATTAACACTAATAAAAATTCTAACACAAGACAACTGGTTATTTTAGCCACACAAAAATACAGTTCAAGTTTGTTCTTCCTCTCTCTTAATAGCTCTACAGGGGACACAATTGTGAAGAGGGAAGCTGAGTTGGGACAGGTGCTCCATTAGTTTTAATTAATGAATTTCAGTGGACTTCAGTTAAAGCTGGTGAATCTCTGGCAAATTATGGAAGTGTACCCTAAAAAAGCATAACCTTTAAGACAATATCATTTTTCACAGAGTCACTTTTTCAATAAGCACGAAAAAGCAATACAAAATTAAGTTTAAATGTTGTATTTGGCTAGGAAAAAATTACTAGCATCACCTAGCTCTATGACATATTCTATCCACTTTTGCTCTGGACTGTAAAGATACTAAAAAGAACAGTACCGTGTTCATGCCTATGCCATTTGTGCCCCTCTAATATGGTATTATTGTTGAATATATACCACTGGATCACTATTATTCTCTTTTTTCCTCTCTCTCTCTTGCTTTTCTTTCTAAGGCAAAAATTTTCTCATACTTTCCTTAGTTTAATAGCTCAACTACAAATGTCATATGATTTTAGACCTTCACACATTGGATGGAAGATGCAGAGGTACAAGATGTGTATAAAGCTTCTTCCTAACAGCTACAAAGCCTGAGGTGAGACTGTCCTACCCATGGGCTGTTACGCCTCTCCTCCCATGGTATGGGGATGACAACTGGCAGATTCACAGAGTCTATGGTTATACTGGATCCAGTTCTCCCATTTGACTGATATGTTTTTACCTTCAGAAAGTCATTTTTCAGCACTCTGTTCTCTCATGCAGGGAAGCTGCATCCTCCCACCTGAAGTAGATGACCGGACATGGTCAAACCACCTTGTGGCTCTGAACTAAAGGCTGAATCTACTCACCAAAAAGTGCAAACGTCACACAAATCTATAACAGAATCAGAGAATCATAGAATCGTCAAGGTTGGAAAAGACCCTTAAGATCACCGAGTACAACTGTTAACCTATCACTGCCAAGTCCACCACTAAACCATGTCCTCAAGCACTACATCTAGCAATCTTTTAAATACCTCCAGGGATGGGGACTCAACCACTTCCCTAGGCAGCCTGTTCCAGTGCCTGACTACCCTTTCGGTGAAGAAGTTTTTCTTAATATCCAATCTAAACTTCCCCTGGCGCTGCTTGAGGCCATTTCCTCTCATCCTATCACTTGTTACTGGGGAGAAGAGACCAACACCCACCTCGCTACAACCTCCTTTCAGGTAGTTGTAGAGAGCAATAAGGTCTCCCCTCAGCCTCCTCTTCTCCAGTCTAAACAACCCCAGCTCCCTCAGCCGCTCCTCATAAGACTTGTTCTCTAGACCCTTCACCTGCTTCATTGCTCTCCTTTGGACACGCTCCAGCACCTCGATGTCCTTCTTGTAGTGAGGGGCCCAAAATGAACACAGTACTCGAGGTGCGGCCTCACCAGTGCCGAGTACAGGGGCACTATCACCTCCCTGGTCCTGCTGGCCACACTATTCTTGATACAAGTCAGGATGCCATTGGCCCTCTTGGCCACCTGGGCACACTGCTGGCTCATGTTCAGGCGGCTGTCAACCAACACCCCCAGGTCCTTTTCTGCCAGGCAGCTCTCCAGCCACTCCTCCCCCAGCCTGTAGCGTTGCATGGGGTTGTTTTGACCCAAGTGCAGGACCTGGCACTTAGCCTTGTTGAATCTCCTACAGCTATGCCAAGTGCTTGACTGATTCTAAGCAGCAGGCAACAGATAGCTAAGAAATCCAATTTTAAGATAAGCAGAAGATGAATATTCATCAAAGGAGCTGCGGATTGAATAAGTTCTTGAATCAGTCCAGCTCTTTTAAATGGTTACATTAAAACCCATTGATTCAGAAGGTAAAAGATAATTTCAAAAGTTCTGCTAGAAAGTGATTTTTTTTCATGTCTCTGGTATAAAAGCTACTGGCAAGAGAAATAATATCAAATAGCAAAATGGCACTTGTGGAATAGCACAAGTAAAAGGTTGAAATGAGAATGAGGAAACAACTATGTCAGTCATCGTCTAGCCCTACTTGAGTTTTACATTGCTAGGTAGAGTGCAAGTCATCAATTCTTGGGATTAAATCCTTGAGGATTACAGATAATCCTTCCAATTTCAGCTTTGGTAACTCAAACACATGAGATTTTTGAAAGGAGTAGTATGTATATACAAAAAGAATGTGTACTTCTGTCATAGGAAAGATTTTCAAAAGTGCTAAAGTTTAGTGTTTATTGTCTATCTTTATTTTAGTGTTCATTTCTTGTACTTATATGTTTCTACACTACTGCAGAAAACACAAAGATGAATGTGTATATCTCCTCATGCTTAAATATCTTTCCCTACGTGGCTTGGTAATCAATGCATAGCATCGTATTTCAGCTGAGAAGAACTGCTGTGGGAAGGAATGTGTTGATGGAGATAAATGCGAGGGTCAAAGTCACTAGTGCAGAAATCAGCAATAGAGGTAACAATATTTGATATCAATAATAAGTCTGGGCTGTGTGACATGAAACAGAATGGGGAAACAATGTACAGAGAAGAGGAAATAACTCAAGATAGAGACTGGCTGCTGGATGTCAAGGAAATAAGTATCTGAAGAAGACTTACTATTTGCCTGTTATAAGTCTGTGTGTGTGCAAGCTGCTTTGAAAATAAAATAGGAAATATACATCAATTGTGTGAATTTTTAAAAGTTTTTGTTGAAAGAATAACAATAAAAAAGTGAATGTAAAACCTCACACCCCTAAGCATTTTACAAAAAAAAAAAAAGGATCAAGTCTGATTACGCTGATAAAATTCCAGTTTTGTATTATGTTCAGTATCAATTATAATATGAAAAGCTCTGATTGCCTTCCTAAACATTTCAACTTAGTTCCGACCTGTATTTTCACAATAGTGTTTCAATCAGAAATACAGGGATTCTGACTGAAACAAAAGGAATTAAGCTATGTACCCTCTTTGAAATACTTTTGACTACTCTGGAGGATTTCACAGATCTAAGTTCAGCAAATTTTTCCAAACTTATAGATGTACTTTCACAAATTCTGTAAGACTTAGTATTTAATTTTTTTTTCAAAATAACAGTAACTTTTCTGTTTGTCATGTGTATTGCATTTCAATGTGGGAAAAAAGCTGATGGAGAATATTCAGACAAAATGTTTCTAATTAGAAAATGCAAGTGTCTAGAAGATGTTAGAATAGATTTTTACAGTTTATCTAAACTGTTGCCATTCCAGTCAAGAGCACTTGATTACTCAGATGGTCTATTCCAGTCTCTTTCTCCTTTTCTTCAAGAAAGCCTTTGAAAAGTTTGTTGCATTTCAGTTTGAGGTGGGGGGTTGGGTGGGAATCAAATCTAAAACTGTAAAGTCTTTCACGAAACCCCCTTTCCCCCTCTCTTATCTCAAAAGAGGATTATTTTCATGTCAATTTCTGATTTCCAACTGGAAGCTGTGGTGGAGGAGACATACAAGGAATGGATAGAAGTGAGCACTTTCCATGTCATACACTTGTTGTGGAATCTCACAGCCAAAGGACCTTCTGGCAGAGAAAGTGGCAGGAACCTGGTAGAATAGTTTTCCATTATTTTGAAAATTCTCTAGGATACTTTGAAGAGAGGCTTGGAATGAGACACTTCAGTGCATGCCCTATTTTTTTATTCTGAAGCCCAACTTTTTTCTTTTTTTTTTTTTCTGCATACTGTAGTGCATTCTACTTACTCCAATGCACTGTCTTCTAATACTTGTGATATGTCAAATCAAAACAAATATTTCCTTCAAGAAAGTTATATTTCTTAGAGAAAAGAAAGTTATGTTTTCTTAGAGAAAGCTTTTCCCCCCATTGACTGCTTTTTTGGAACTACCCAACAGTGTACAAATAAAAGTAGCCTTTTTCTTTTTTCCTTTTCACCCTTTTTAGTCCTCCATTTAACTAAAGAATAAGCAGTTGCAATGCAAGTAACCCTAACCTACTAGATCATGCCCATCAATTCTTTGGCTTCACTACCAAACCTACCACCAAGTCAACTTATTAATGAGGAAATGTGCTTGCTTGTGGTGGAATAAAAATTAACAGTAGGCAGTGGCAAAATGTTCTCAACTTAAGAGTGCACAACAAAACTTTCAAATGAAATAGCTTTCTTATTTCCTTTTTCCTTCTTATTCCATATCCGAAAGATAAACGACCTTGCTGTCAGAGCAATGCAAAAAGAAAAATGAAATCAGTGGCATTTAGTACAGCACTGTGTGCCCTGCTTCCTAATATACTCAGATGTAAAACTAGCAAACTTCTGAAAAATAACAAATTTGGTATTTTGTCTTCACTAACATTTTTAAATACAGCCTCACTTAAGAAGAACAATAGCTACTGGAGAATAACTCACAAAATAAAACCCCCTCGTATTCATCATGCGCTCTGCAAGCACTTCAGTACCCATTCTTTTACATCATATGTGGTGAATTTTTTACTTTTTATAACCAGGGTAAGAAAACAAACTAATCTGCAGCCAAATTTAGCTATTTGTTTGGGAGTCTGAGATTCTTTAGAGGCCTTGTCATAAGTAGGACAGCTCTGAGGAAAAGATATTCTTCAGACAGATACATTTGCAAAACCTGTATCCTAAAGATCTTGATAGTGTTGTGTCTTCTGCATTGTGTTTTTACACAACATCCTCATGGGTATTTAAATAAAAATTCACTAGCGTGTGTTGCAAGATTAGGCAGTAAGTCAAGCTTTCGGTTACAGCCGGGTCCCACTTAAAAAGTGAACAGCGATATTTCTGTATTATACAGGTTGTAAGGCATACTTTTGTTATAATTCTCCACTCAGTATTTTTAAGTTTTCTCATTTCATAGGAGGAACATTGATCTCTCCTTCATTTCTACACAGTATACCTGCTTTTGGGTGCTTCTGGGCACAAAAAAGAATCTCAAAATTTTTATATTCCAAAGTTAAACAAATATTTATTTAGACATATTTAAAAGTAGTGAACAAGTGAAGAAAAAAAACCCACATTCTTTGAAAAATAGACAATCAATTTCTTCCAGAGCTAAGTTAAATGCATAAAGGCTCAATTCTTCAGCTCAGGCAAACTTCTAAGTTAGTCAATAGAGTTTCATTTAGTCGCACAGGCCCTGCCTTTCACAACATCTTGCAAATGAGGAGTCCATATATTGAAGTATTAGTTAACCACATATAAGTTCTAAGTAACTGAAGTAAACATGAGCAGAAGGGTGTTTCTAAAGTTTTGGGAAAGTTTTGTATCCCTAGAACCTAATAAAATGTTTTGCATGGAGTTTAATTTGATCTGCAGCGAGCTGTTTCCTTGTGCTAGAAACTGGTGTGCCTACCTTCCCACTCCTTGCATATTTACAGACACTATTGTGCACCACATTTAAAGCAAAACTGACAATGACCCTCCAGATCCTGTCAAATCACCTGAAAACTCTCCTCATTTTATTTCTCTCTGGAAAAGCCTCAGAGAGCAAATGGGTCTTGCGTCATGCCTGAGAAATCAGCAAGATTCAGGCTCTGATGAACCGAGGCGGAGAGCAAATCCTGCAGTTAAGGACCCATCACTGATTATGCCCTGACTCCAGCCCCTTGTGATTAAGCCAGGAGCCTGTTACCTTGAGCATGTTAGATGATCTCAACTGTCATGGTGTCATTTTTAAACACCCCAATGCACACTTTCCCAGCGCAGCTTGACAGGGACAGGTGTTATTGCTGAAACCATTTGCATGCAGAAGACTCTACACATGGTTCTGAGGCATTTGCAGCCTAATCCTCCAGGAACTGAAAGGACAAACAATAAGTCTGTTGTTTTAACATAAGAATCAGACTTTTGTGGATTAAATAATTTCTGATCGCCATTTTGCAGCACCTGTAATTTTTGCTACTTTCTGCAAATCCACACTGGTATTATTACACATTTATAGTCATTTGTATAGCTGTTAGCACCACAGCATTAGAGGGGCGCAGTTGCATAGAGAAGCTGAATTGCATCACAATGAAAGCAGGTGTCACTAAGAACTGTCTGAAGTTGAACAATAGGCCCCACCCCGCAAATCTGCAGTTTTGTGGATTGGGAATAACAATGATTAAGAGACTCCCATCCTGTACTACACAATGCTCTGTGACGTGTGAACACTGGGTCACTTCAATACTGTAAGAAAGTGTCTGAAATTCCATATACCTATGTGATCATTCAAATGTTAATTCTTCTATTAATAAAATAGGTCATTTATCACTAAAGGTGAAACAGCTGGTTCATGTGAAATTCACATTTATTTCTAGAAGACTTGTGTCTACTAAAATTTCATGACACTTCAGAACATGGCTCCTTAAAGAATTTAAAAGAAATATATTTTCATGTATTTTGCATTTGTTTATGTTTGAGACCACTTCCTATGCCTGCAGTTTGTCATATGCATAATAGTCCACATATCTATGAATATAATTTAGCAGAAATATTCATATGTTGTCAATTTTCCAAAACAAGGTTGCCAGCTATTATACTAACCATACACTGATGGGACAAGTAGATTAATAGCGTCACTCTTCCTTTCCATTGTAGTTCTACAATCATCTGCAATTTTCCTCTAGTAATGTTCATTCCCACATTAGGATATTTAGTATATTTTAAAAGGTAAAATAATTAGACTGCATTCCTAAGGCATCAAGTCAAGTTGCTCAGGCTCAGGAGTCAAACTTCTGAGTTCAAGTTGTTATATGGATGAAAGTTAAAATGAAAGCTCGGAAGTATATTTAAGATTTTTCTAAATTTATAGTCTTATGAAGAGTAGGCGTAGTCCAGTCCTGCCTATAAGACTCCAATTTTGAAATAACTTAAGCACTTACTTATGTTATTAAGCAGATGCTTTTACTCAGTTGACTATAGTTTAAAATTGACCTGCACCGAGACTGTGGAATTAGGTTACATTGAAGGAAATGCTTAGGTGTGTGTCCCCTAATTAAGAAGGCCAGTCTGAATGATGACTTTAGATAGTTTAAAAATGAACTAACAAGGAAGCATATATGCTTATAAGTGAATAAAAACCCAAGAACCCCATATACCCATAAGCAATGCTTTTAATATATTCAGGAAAATATGAACATGTTTAATATTAGTTAAAATTAGGAATATTTTCTAAATAAAATAAGGTTATGATTGTCATCATGTTTTAGATCAGCACCTTTATTCCAGTAATACTTCCATAATTACTTGTAACTATACCCTACAATAGACATCTATATTTTTCCCTAAGAAAATTAGAAGGTATAAAGATATGACTAAGCATCATAAAATACAGTACAGAGAAAAGCTGCTGTCTGATTTATATTTTCTTATTATGATAATGATTTACATTCATCACTTAGGGTGAATTAAATCCACCATAACAAGTATTATAAACCTTCCTATAATTAAGATGAACCACAATGTCTTAAAAAAATGTTTCTTGATAATTACTCTTGATAATGAAAATGATATTTTAGAATGTAATTCTTATGTTGTCTTAATATTGCTGTTGATGCAATTTACAGCAGAATAAATTATCACGAAAAGTTATATTCTGCTCAGTGTGAGAGAAACTGCCAATCTTAACCTGGCATTTTTAGTCTCTTTCCAGTCTTGCATAAATGAACTGTTCCTTGATGATACTTTATTTCTGATATTACATCTCAGTTGCATTTGTCTAATAGGTACCCCACAATAATACCCTTAAAAACACCCCTCCATTTCAGAGGAAAGGGAGAAGGCTGCTAAGAAAAAGCCTTATGTATTTGGAAAGGTTAGAAGGAGACAGAAGAGAAAATGAAGGTTTTAGTTGTATGATGTTGACTGCATGAAGTTTTGTAACTTTGAGCTTTCAGGTACTGCTGTTGGTTCTGGAAATTTTATTTGCCCTTCATTGAGTTCTTCATTTGGAATTGAAGACAACCAGATTCAGACAGGTGTAAAGAGAAGTCTACATCTCCCTGTGCTCCAAAAAACCTCAATTTCAGAATTAAGAGCAATGTGGCCGAACCAAAGCAAAAATGTTATTATTTGTGCCAGAAATATTCACTGTGAAATGTGGCCAGTTTTCACTAGATATATAGTCATAAAGTAACAGAAATGTCATGGCAAGTAGGTGGCGTAGAGTATGTTTCTGGGTTTATGTATTGGAATACATACCCATAATGAAAGATAAGTGTTGTTTCCTGAGGAAAGACAATGATATATGAAAAAACAAAATAGTTGAGTAAATAACAATCTCTGGGTAATATTAAGGGACGAGAAAGAACTGTATGAAATAAAAATGTAACAGAAAAGAGGAAAACATAGGAGAAAAATATTACGAAAAATATCAAAAGGACAAAGTTAAACAGCTTTCTGTGCAATGTGTGAAGGATTCTTAGAAACAAATTTGAAAAACTGGAATAGAATCAAATACAAGAAGAATAAACAATAATATCTATCTTTTTTGAAAGCTGTTTCAATGACTGTTCTACTTAATTACTGAAAGACAGGATCATTTATAAAACAAAGCATATTTTAATCATGAATTCCAAACACTGACTAGATAAATTTTGGAAAAAATTTACTGGTAGTAAATGATACAGTTTTTTAAATGTTTTATCAAATCTGGGAAGATTCCAGAAAAAGCAGACAAGGAATACATCATGGGAAAATATCAGTGAATCCAATGTCTTAAATGAGAACTGCAGTTAGGAGGTATCTTCTTACAGAGTCCCTTCAAGAAGGCACTTGAGTATATCAGTGTGGATGGTTTTTTCTTCAGATTTGCTCAAGTTGTAAGTCTGTTACGATAAGTGTGGGTTGAGAAATGTTATCTAGTCTGGTTACTGATCCTCAAGCAAATTGACCTGGAAGTAATTGAACTAGCCTTATGTCATATGAGTACCTGAAGGCTTTAAGAGGACACTCTACACATATCACTAATGTAAGGTTATTTAACCTCATTAACCCTATTAACCTTAAAATATTTTACCAACAATATTTTTTTGTTTTTATAAAATATTGTCCTGGTTTCAGCTGGGATAGAGTTAATTTTCTTCTTAGTAGCTGGAATAGTGCTGTGTTTTGGATTTAGGATGAGAATAATGTTGATAACACACTGATGTTTTGGTTCTTGCTGAGCAGAGTTTACACTAGCCAAGGACTTTCCAGCTTCTCGTGCTCTGCCAGGTGCATAAGAAGCTGGGAGGGGGCATAGCTAGGACAGCTGACCCAGACTGGCCAAAGGGCTATTCCATACCATATGACGTGATGATCAGCATATAAAGCTGGGGGAAGAAGAAGGAAGGGGGGGACATTGGGTGTGATGGTGTTTGTCTTCCCAAGTAACCGTTACGCGTGATGGAGCCCTGCTTTCCTGGGGATGCCTGAGCACCTGCCTGCAGATGGGAAGTAGTGAATGAATTCCTTGCTTTGCTTTGCTTGTGCATGCGGCTTTTGCTTTACCTATTAAACTGTCTTTATCTCAACCCATGAGTTTTCTCACTTTTACTCTTCTGATTCTCTCCCCCATCCCACCGGGGGGGAGTGAGCGAGCAGCTGCATGGTGCTTAGTTTCTGGCTGAGGTTAAACCACAACAAATATCCATCAGCAATGTTCTACTGCAATACTAAGTAAGACAGCTGTAACATTTTGACTGTCAAGTATTAAAATTTATCTCCAAGGATTTCAAGTATTCTGCACAAAATGTAACTGGGTTTTAAAATTTGTGTGACTGGTTCCATTCTGATGTAAAAAACTTAAGGTAATTTCAAATTGTGGACAATGGTAAATTGTGTTTTTTCTGAAGCACATTTAGATAGCTACTTCCTGGCTCCACTGATGTCTCTTTGTGTATTTGTAGTCTTATCTGCTGGCATTAGTGCTAAGAAACATTTTTTATTTCCTGCAAAATCTATGTAGCAAAGATTGGGTGAGAAGCTTATTCTATTGTGAACGCAATTAGTGGATCCAATTTGCACATGCTATTCCTGAAGTAGCCAGCTATTCCTGCCAAACCAGCTTGACAAAAGCAGTTGGTTTACATAGATATGTTGAAGAGATTGTCTGAAAACAACAGCTACGGGCAAAAAATAGCCTATACCTGATTAGCTGATCGTTAGCAGCAATAGTGTCTTCAAAGAACAAGGCTAAATAAACAAAATAGGGAGTTGAAATTTAAGTCTGATAACAGAACAAGGGGGCAATTAATTACAGAAATCTCAAAGTTCAGTGGGGTTTTGCTCCAAAATAGCCACAGTTGAAATGTAATTGCTAAAATATGCTATCCCGTTCAACTAATTAGGCAAATTGAAAATGACCCTGGTCAATCCTGGAAAGAAATTTCACAGCTTTTAGGGTTAACCTCGGGAAAGTATTTGTGTTGCATAGTTTAGCTCAACAGTAATAAGTATTAGTCTGTTTGGATTGTCTCCATACCTTGGAAAATCTAGAAACCAGAATTAGGCATTTTTGTTCTTACATGGCAAGTATAACACTATACACCAGTAGAATAAATGAACAACGTACAGAGTAGTCCTGGCACATTTCTCATTTTCTGTATCTGTAAATCAAGAGCAATCAAGAATGATCCTGCAATGCCAAACCAGGTATGATTAAGAGGAAAACATAGACTTAATGTGTCCAGTGGAATTGGACATATTCACCACACCAGCTTTGTGGATGCTCATTTTGTTGCTTATAAAAGAAAATGAGGATCTCCTTAAGCATATTCTTCCCTATAGAAAGACAAATGGATTTGGGCTCTAGGTTTTCTCAGTAGCTTTTCTGTAAAAGGAGCAGAAGTAGGGACCAGTTTGCCACTTCACTATATGTTGTTAACTTGTCCACAGCTTAATATTTCCCTATTTTATCATGCAAAGCTTTAATCTTGTGTAACTCTGTCTGGGCAGTGTTCTGCAGAGGCTGCTCTCTTTCCCAAGGGGACTGGAGTTCTTTCTCCTTATTGGAAGATGAAAGGTGTAGTAACAACTATGTTTAAAAAACAGTGTTTAAAACCTGTGAGACTTTTTGGAGACCTGAGTAATACACATGAAAACATTATTGTTTGTACCAGGAAAACAACACACATATGGAATAACAACATCAGTTCATGAAGTGATTATGCATTTAACCTCACATCCTGTAGAGCTCAAATAAATTGCCTTTGCATCTGACATCAAAAAATTAGGTCAATTTGAAAAAAAAAAAAAAAAAGAGAGAGACTGAAACAGTTTAAAAGTATTTCATTAGCTGAAATTTCAAGGACATTTTAAGAAGATGAAAATTAATTAGCTAAACTAAAATTTGGCTTTTTGTATAGTCAAAAGGGTTAATATCTTGGCAATAGTTTCTAGTTTCATGAAACTATCAATCACTATTAGTTGGGATATATGTAAATACATATGTGTGTGTGTATCTTGTCTAAGAGACAGCTTCTGAGATAACACACTAGACAAAAAATATATTTTCTGGCTCTTGAAAAAGTAAGATCTCAGCAATAGTATAAAATATTTTCCAAAAAGCTACCTGGCAACAATTTTCACATCATGCCTTTTTAATATTCATTCTACTGCTGTAAGTGTGGCTTTTCTATGGACCTGAACACAAACTTCATTGTACAGTAAGGAGTTGCAGTGCTACGGGTTGGAGGCACTCTGGGGTTATACAAACTGAATCCAGCCAAGAGCCTGGACTGACATTCTATGAATTATAGTAAGCAGAGTGTTTGAATCAGAGAAGCATTTTGTCTTAAATATATATTTGAAATGAAGCTAAGTTCTGACTACTCATAACTTTCACCTATTAACAAAAAATTATGTTTGGCTAATAGTGAGAAAAAATATTGCACAATATTGGTATTAAATGATATATTTCATATAAAAATAAATTAATGACAATATTTGTATACATTTTCTTCCCTCTAACACTGCGTTTTTCTTTAAGTTTCTTCTAAAATTAAGTGACCTAATAATTTGTATTCATAGCTGGTATAATATATTCTTCTGGATCCAGGGTGTTTTCTAATAATTATAGGACAATATTCTGCATGGAGAGGTGATGAAATTCCTTAAATTCTCTATACAGCTCTTTTGCTTCACATGCATTCCTAGTACACAACAGTTAAGGAACTGTTGTTGACACTGGCCCATACTTTTGATTCTGACACAAGGAGCATTGAAGTCTCTGAAAATAAACTACATTTGGTCTTTGATAAACCCCTAGCAACCTGGAGATGTCCTTTTGCTGAAGACATCTTAGGGAAAGAAGATCAAACAAAGATGACAGTGAAAATTGGAACAAAATAAATGCTCACTTAAAAATATTGGAATATTGCCCCTTGAGTTGCAGCAGATGCAATCATTCATATTCACTAGTTTATATGTTGCCGCAGAGTTGCTGATTGCCCGGTGGAAATGAGAAAATAATTAGTTGTCTAAAGATTATTTTATATTTATTTACAATACCAGTAAAGTATGATCACAGTAATAATTTACATGTGATGCTAATTAATGGAGAATTGTGTACTGAAATATAGAATAACAAGATATTTATTATCTAAAAATTTGAGAAAAAACCCGAACCCTTCTTTTCATAGATTTTAAGGGTTGGGTTTGTTCTTGGAGTTTTTTAATTCTCTTAAATTAGCTTCTGCTTTATTACTAAGGTAATGATAGCCAACACGTTCTGAAAATGTTTAAGAACAGTAGATAGAGCGGTTTGCTAATGGAAAATGACATTTTCCTCTTAGTCTCGAATTAACTAGAATTTCATTTCTCTTGCTCTTAAATGTATTCAATCATGAGGTAAACTAGCCATGATTCATACACCTTTGGGTTGGAAAAATAGTCATAGCAATAAATGGGTGACAGCTATTCATAATAATTAAGCTAACTTTACAAAAGAAACAGGAGAGAAGCCTCATGTGACTACTGCTAGAACAAACAGTTTCAGGTACATCACAGAACGATAGAAGTGGCAAGATATTAAACAGATGTACTGTCTTCCAGGTGCAAGGTTTATAGAAGAAAAGGTTATTTCCAATCTCATTTCAGTTGTAAATGAACTATTCCCAGTGAAAGATAAATTTTCACTAAATTGCACCATGGCATTTTCATGGCTTTGGCTTGGCTTAATACAATGTGGATTAAGTGCCTGAAATATTCCATTCCTTTCAATACAGGGAGATGTACATGGAATGCTGAGAGCTTAGAAGTTAAATTTAAATTAAGTATAAGCCACAAAAATACTCATACTCTTTCAAAGCAAAAAATCTGAAACACATAAAAGTAAACAAAAAATCACAAACCTGTTCCTGCCCCCTTTAAGATAACTTAAAATTGCATTCTTTCTTAGTCTGTCTAATTATTATAAAACTCTGTAGTTCACACATCAGATTGGAGAAGTCGGCATGTGCCGCCCTACGTTCACTTTTTACTGAATGCTACTATTTCTTCTGTGATTTCATCCTATTACAAATGGTATATTACGGTAACAAACCAAGACGCTTCATTCCTTTTCTGACATGCTAATCTGTTGCAGAATTAATAATGAGTAATTCTGCATTTTTTTTCTTTCCCAGAAATGATATCAGATACTTAAAATGTTTCTCTCTATTGCAAGAAAAGGGACTTTAAAGGGTTGTGATATATTTTGAATTGCAAATTGTAAATTGTGATTGTGAATAAAAACTCCTCAGTGGCAGCAGCTGAGAAGGACTTTGTTTCCCTTTTTTGCAGCAAGTTAAGGTTCTTAAGCAAACTTCATTTAGACCATGTTTTCCATTGGGATTGCCTGGGACCTAGTTGGCTAGCACTGGCATGGCTAGAGACTGAAGGCGAGAGTGCAGCTGTGGAGCAGCACCAGGAACCCTGGACCCGCAGTGACAGGCAAGTGTCTCGTTGTCAGCAGAGCAGTACACAGCTCCTGGCAGTGCATGTGTTAGCCTGCTCTGAGCCACTTCTGGTGATGGCAAGGATAGGACTTTTCCAGATGCATAGCCCCTACCTACTGTTCAGCCTCCTGCTTGATGATTGCGGGCAAGGACCAGATTTTGCTTGTAATACATGCTTTTCCACCTGTAAGTCAGGAAAAGAAACATACTGTTTCTGAGTTTATCTTTTACTAAAAGTTCAGCATACAGGTGACACTTAATCCGCCTCAGTCCCTCATTTTGCTGAGCTGTGAGACTGCAAAATGAACCTTTACAACAGAAAGTTCACATGATAGAAACAGTGAGTGCATCTGTGAGTTGAGAAATATGTGATATCACATGCCTTTTTCTATCTTTTTTCTCTCACTGGTTAAATTCAAGAAAAAGAATTTCTGATATTTTTTCAGGATTCTGCTTCTAAATCTGCCTCTGTGTTTTAGTAGTAATCCCACAGCTGGGGGACTATTTACTGTGGTCCTTTATTATGCCACAGTTAACTGCTGAACAGGTACAAAATTACTTTAACATTTTTGCTTATACTTGTTTTAAATAAAAGCTCAGTTTGACCGAATATGCAATATTTGTATTTGATTTCATGTGTCTGTAACAAAGAGGAAATGATGAAAATAAGGATCTACACTTCATGTTTTTCATAAAGCCGAAGATCATAGCTGTGGTCCTGTGCTTCCTCAGAATTCAAAGTCTTGAGGTACCAACCAATGGTTGCATGACATTATTAATTTCCTTCCCTTTGACCAAGGAGGTTTAAATCCACATTATCCACTGCCCAGGAATATGCATAGTTCACTATAATGAAATGTGGACAGATTTTAGGTGCTCCAGCTGCTCTTTTTCTGTGTTTTGTTTTGGGGGTTTTTTTGTGGAAATACACAGCGACCAGTTCACAGATATATAGGTTTTATGTCTAGCTGTTCTACAAAGGAGGCAACCAAATAATTAGAATAATTTGTCCCTAGCAACACTTAAATCAGAAAAAAAGTGCAAAAGCTTTAGTATACCCAATTCTTTGCTTTTTATTCTTTGATTTTGTGCAAGATGCCCAAAATCAGTTAAAATGCTCTGTTTCAGATCTGATAAATGTCTTGTCTGAGTTAAAATGAAGGTTTTCTTCCTTGTTCAGTTTGAGTAAAACTTACAGGTTTTGCATGCTTGTTTTGCCACGAGACTGAAGAACGAATTGTTGCAAAGACTATGTGGGAGTATTCCAACTTCTTTTACTTAGTGCACTGAGGGGAAAGGAGGAAGTAATCATTTTTTTGTAGTTAAGACATGAGTTCTTAATTTCTTAAGCTTTTATGCCTTAAATTTGTATTTCACATCAGTGCTTTCAGAGTATCCATTAATTTTGGATGTGTTAACATGTTATTGCATAACCAGAAACTCAGTACTTTCCAAAATCTTAATGATTTTCTTTATCTATACACTAATAATAGATAAGAAATTCTGAGACACAGTGCTTTGTGCTATGAAGGGCCAAGTATCTTGCAATTATCGAATGGCAGTTGCTCTAAAATATTCCAAACCTTCTCTTATTAAAAAAGAAGCTTCCTTGGAAGTCATAATATGATAATTCTATAAAATAGTGGTGTATTTTAAAATAAAACCCCAGTTCTAGGATTATGTCTCCCTCACAATGACAAATCAAATTGTGATTTGCAGTACAGTGAGATTGATCTGATTCCTTAGGTCATACTTGCTCCCTTGCTGCTCCTACAGTTTCTCAAAGCCAAGCACGATCTAATAATATTTAATGCTTTGTCCTTGAATCCAGATGCTAGTTATAATTTCACTGTACTTTTCAATACAATCATCCCTCAGCTGGTTCATGAACTTGAAACAGTCTGGTAGCAGGTTCTGTTAAATAACTTCTCTAAGAGGGATAATTTATTTAGTTTCAAAAGGACATATTATCTCTCAGAGTTTCTATTTAATGTATAGATTGCCTTCTGCAGACCTATGTCTTACTACAACCACCTCCACAGTTACATTGATTTTAAGAATGTTGATAGAGAAAGTGAAATTAGTACTGAAAAGTGTAACACTTTTCCACCAAATTACAGTATAGCTCAGCTTTGCAGAGTTGACACTGTCATATATTAATAACATATTAAAGAAAAGGTAGCAATTTTCACAATGAAGGGCAGTTCCAAGCAAGTTTCCCTAATGCTCTTTATAGGTTCTCTGATATCTAGCATATCGCTAAATATTGCAGAGAACAGATTACAAGTGAGGGGACAGAGTTCATTGAAATGAACGTGTTTAGGCTTGTTGATTAATGTTAACCTCAAAGAGGTGCAAAAATCTGCCATGATACTGAGTGTTTAGGCAATAAAATGGCAGAGGGAGCCTGAAGACAATTAATGAAAAGTAATGTTCACAGGAGAAAACATTTCAGCTGTATATGGCAGCACAGTGATGAGTTCCAAATTAGCTATCACCTCTCAAGAAAAGGATGAAAATACAACTATCTTGGGCACACAGTGAGCTCTGGTCCCTCAAAAAAGGGTAAAATAGAAATAGAAAATACACAGAGGATACAGAATTGTCTGTATACCAACAAGACTGATAGATTAAAAGTGCTATGTTTGTAAAAGAGCAGAGTATTAGATAATGATTTTTTTCACTTTCTCAAAGTGCAAGATGTAGAAAATACACATTGAAACAAGAAGTATATTTAGAACAAGCTAACAGAAATATTTTTCACACAGTTTTCTTGCTCATTCTGTGAAAACGATTTCCACATTTTTTTCTGAAGGATAAAGGGTCTCTGAAAGGGTTAGTAGAGGTTCGTGAGGAAACCTTCTCAACCGTGACTTTGAACATTGTAGTCGGCATTGAACAGCCAGTTCAGGAACTACTACACAACAAAAGCTTTAAGTACAGGTTGAGGGAGAATCACTGTGTCATTGCTTTGTCCATCAGCTCCATCTCTATGCATATGCATTGCATACTGCAGGATCATCATCTAGATGGACACCTGAATCTGACCCAGCTTGGCAGGTTTTATATGCTTGAACCTTATCCTAAACAGGATTTAAAAAAAAAAAAGGAGATGCCACCATCCACTATATCAAGCACTACTGAAACCACAAGACCTTAATCTTTATATACAAACAATATATGAACAATGTTGCACCTATTGGTAAGAGCAAGATTTGAAAGTATAACACTGCTGAATATTCAGATACACATTAGTGAATAGCAATGATTTACTTCCTGTAATACTTTCGTTTTGATCTTTCTCAACTGAAAGAAGGTTCCAGTGAGCAGCAGGCCGTTCTCTACTTCAAATTTAGAAAAGCTTCAAAAAGAGAGAGGGGAGATTGCCTGGAGCCCTTTAAGCTTTAATGCTCAGATTCAGACTGTTTTGACTTGGGGCCTTTTGAAAGCTAATGCAGGACATAGATGAATCATAAAACAAGTAAAACAGAAAATTGATGTACAATTATACATCTGCATTTATTGAATTTGAACTCAGCAGGGAACAAGTCCAGCTGAAGAGGTTGTAACAATCAGATGGCACAAGAAATTTGCTTAGCTCTGCTGGCAGAAAGAGTGAGGAATTACCTGTGTGTCCAGATTAGAATGTCTTGGATTAATGCTGTTTCCAAAATTCTTCCTTGCCTATATATTACAGTAAAATTTTAGAAATTATGTTCATGATTTACAGTAATGCTACCCTGTATGGATATTATTAATTTCTAAGTTGTCCTTGAAAAAAATTTAGTCATCATTCTGCATATGTTTTTTGGATTAAACATTTTGTGCTAAGCATTGTGTACTAGTAATGCGTAGGGGGGATTTTGTTTGGGTTTTTTTGTTGTTGTTGGGTTTTTTTTGCTGTTCTGAATTCATGGCTTTCTTTTCTATACTGGTGGAAGGTATTTCTTGCTCTGCTGCTTTCGTGGGAGATTTCATCATGCAGAATAAATTATGCAGGCACCTCAAATTAGATTGGGTTTATGCCCTACTTTGGCAGCTAATTCATGAATTAGGCTGCTTAAAATGGACTTCATCAAATAAAATACCTTCAGGACAAAATAGGGTTGTAATCTCTAAGTATGCAAAACAAAAAGTGCCTACTGCATTCATCCGATAAACAGGCAACTAATCTGCAGCTAAGATTAGGAAGTTTATAAAATCTATTTCAAAAAGTTTTAATTAAAATGGGTTCAATGAGCTGTGGCTTAAAATGATACTTCTACTTTCCTTTTACAATATCATGGGATTATAGCATTGCATAAAAGCATAGGAAGTGCTGTGCAGACTTCAGAGCACACAGGACGCTGACAGATGGACACACGTTAACTCTGAAACCAAAGAAAAAAATTTAAGTGGATACGGATGTGTTACACTGACAGATTCCTAACCAAATTATGCATCAGCTTTGTACAGTTTCACACACCAGGGACAGACTGATTGAAAATGTTGGGTCCTTTAAATAAAAGCAACAGGAAGTTAGTGCTCAAGTGTGTATGAGAACTATTATTTAGTGACTGAAGCTAGTTCTGGATCTGTTACTGAATCTCTTTTTGAGTTTATGGGACCCATATCTCTTTCCAGAGTCCCCTTTGTGATCAGTAAAATCAAAACATTAGTAAGCAATTGACTCATAAGAATGTGGTAAAAACTGACTGGCAACTGTTTACTCAAAGCTTTGAAGATTTTCTCTTTTCTGTCATTGTTTTCATTGTAACTCTTAGATGATGAATTATTATTTGGTAGATTCTAGTCACTGAGGCCAGAATTTCTAAATTTCCTCCTCTGTTCTGCCCCCAAACCAACAAGCTGTAGCAGATGTAGTTAAATCCTATTGTTTATATGGCATCTTAAAGTATCTGAGCAAGTAGAACATGGTGAGATAGCTGAAATTTACTGAACTACAGCTAGAGTCTGTAAGGACAGTCCCACTGTGTATCAAAACTTTATTAACAGTCTAGTCCCTCCTCTAAGAGATAACAGCATCTGAAATTCTTCATTAAAATTAAGATTATTTTTCACAATTTAAGAGAAATCATAGTACAACCATGACTACCCAGCCAGATATACATTTAATAACTTTGAAAAAGAATAAATATTCCAAAAGATTTTTCATTTATAATTTGTTTGTGTTCTGTCTGTACCGGAAAAGACTGCAGTATAGTTATAAATCTACTTTGAATATATCTGCCACAGCAAATGCCCTTTATGTAAACTTTTGGATGGCAGAATGTGCTGATGTGCTTTTTTTCCTGCTTCATTGCTAATTAGCCTATTAAATCTGCCTTTGGTAAGAAACAATTTTGGTTATTTCTGACAACTTCAAATCCTGTTTTGAAACCACCAAAACAGCTCATGTCTCCTGCCCAGCTGGCTTCATACTATAGTCCAACTTTCCTTCAACCCCACCTACCCTAAAGGCCTAGGAAATGTCAAAGAAATCCTATAGGGAATCAGAATAAAATATGTTCAAAGGATGAGATCTCAAACTTGTAGGTAGCAAATTATAAATCCCTTCATATTTCCTCTGCCTTTTGTTTTACAGATGCTTGGGGACCTACATCTCTTTGGGATGGGGGGTGGAGAGCAGGGAAAGCAAAAGGAGATCTAGTTCTTTATAATGGAAAGTCTTCCTTTCCACATTAAATTTTATTTTCTTTTTAAGTATGTTCAGATATTGAATACAAAATTAATCCAATTAAGCTGGTACAAGACAATTGTGTTGTTTATACTTTTACTGAAACTAAACCAACTCTGGCAAGTGCTACTAAACTAATTCAAGCAAGATTGGATGTAATTTCTCACTTCATATTTGGAAACTGGTAATGATGAAGTATGTTCTTTATTAAGAAAGTTTTCTAAAATGATGACTCAAAAAAATATTAAAATGGTAATGCAGAGCAATTCCAATCTGATCAGAAGATCACTGTAGGCTAGGTTCCCAGGTAAGATTGACCATAACAGCTTTAACTGAATAGAATTGTCATTACGTAAATCACGATCTTGCCTGTATCATTCTGTGTGTTTTTCCTTCTGATGAACATGTGGTGAAGAGAGAGATTAATTTATAGGCCTCAGTCCTCTTTCCCCAGTGGGCAGCCCTGACCTCCATGAAGGACTTGTCCCTGTAACCAGGTTGTCATGTTGACTTTGGATGAACACCATGGGCTGAACTAATGACCCTAAACTCAAGTCCGGGTGCTGGCAGCAGGGAGTGATAACCTGAGGTGTGTGTTGCTCCTGCTGAGAGGAACATTAATATGTTGAAGCCAGGGAGGGTTTTTGACCTGACACTGAAAATCCCTGCCCTACCCATCAGGATTGCTAGCAGGGGAGGCTGGCTGTTTGTAATGACTGATTGACGTATTAGAAATGGCAAATTATATAAATCCTGCTCAGAAAGATCTCCCTTTTCTACAGTGCATGGTTCACAAGGAGACCCAGGTACAAACCTTGCTTTCAAAAGATCATCCTGGAGGTCGCACAAAATGTGACAAGGTATTGTAGGAAACAAATGAGAAAGGATTTAGCATTAGCGACAGCGATTTTTCTCATACATGCTCAGTTTGCAGCTTCTCCTTTTCAATAAGGGAAGGGCTTTAATAGTCAGTAATCCATGCTGGGCACCTACCCTGTCATCATCTAGTGACAATGTACCCCTCTCCGCCTTTAATACCCATAAATAAATTAAAAATATATTAGATATTGAGAAAGAAAGAATGGATTAATCCATCCTACTTGGATTTCATGTATGATATATTATATACATTGAGAGAGAGAATGGATTAATCTGTATACTCAAATTCCTTCTGCAGAAGCAGCAGGGAAGCTTTATTTAAACTTTTTTTTTTTTTTTCCCTACTGAGACATTGATTTGTTCCTTCTTAACTCTTATCTACAGTTAAGCTATCAAGTTAAAGAAATATAAGATACTGCAAGAGAAAATATAAATCATCCACAAGAAAAATAATTTTAAAAACTGTGTTATACACTATATTTGAATGTGATTATGAATTTACCTTCTTCTGACTTCTGTTATCTATCTTCTTTGATATGTCTCAGGAACAAAAGCTGTAGCAGTCAGCAAAACTACAAAGAGAAAAAAAATGACAAAATGTTATACAGTTAAATGTACTGCTAGAAAGCAGACACTTTTGAAGCTGCCATGACTTTTGACAAGCCTTTAAAGTGTCAAAAAGTGTAAATTCACTGTTGTGTGTGTGTATATGGACTGCCTAACTTGCAACACACTGGGACTTTTATAAAGAGATATAGTTGCTTACTTAGCAAACTCTCTCTCCTTCAGCAAATTATAATGCAACAGTGGGCTAATCATAATGCTTGGGAGGGTAGCACTAGATCACCCTGAAATGTCTTTTCCTCTACAAGGTGCAGCTGTCAGCATGGTTCAAATGTTAGAATGGTGCAAATCTCTAAATAGTTTTGACTTGTTGAAAATCTTTTAGAAACAGTATGGCTTGTTTTTATCTTTCAACAGTTTAAAATAACCACAAGTAGGGGTAGTATTCTTCTTTTCCCTCTTCCTCCTGTCCCAGCCCCCTCCAAGGAGTAACCATCCAGGACATTTTAAAGTACAGAAACTACATCTAATTGCAAGCCTTATGTATTTCATTCAATTGATGGAGTTTTGGCCCATGCAGAGTATTACACATCTTTAACTTCTATATTGCATCTCAGATAGGCAGTTTAAGGCGATTTTGTCCAGTTTCCTTGTGCATTAAGGACAGATGACATTAAAAAATTAGATTGCCTGCAGTTCTATCCTATGCAGTCATTGACACGTGGCATGTTTCTATCAATAGCCTCTTTGATAGTTTACTCCTGGGAGTAATGTTGCAGTGCAAGAAAAATCAATACCAGTTCAGACTTCGGTGTCTTCTTTGGACACAACAGCTTAAGATAAAACTTCCATAAATGACATTTTCAGAGATGGCCTCAGTCAGTAACTCAAGATGTAGCAAGAGAAATCATCAAACAGATGATCTTAAGGCTCCCAAACACTAACTGCTTTGCTCACAGGTAGCAAAGGGTTGGAAATTGGATTTGGTTCATCCTTGGTATTAGTTCCTTTCAATTTCACTGTGTAAAATATTATTGATGCTACAAAGAAAGAGCTTTTGATAAATATACTAAAAAAGCCTAAATCAATAGTTCTCTTGCAGAAAGATACCTGGAAAAATAGAATATAGACAATCAATTGTCCCTTAGTGGTGTGAGTTTTCTGTTCTTCATCATTCAAAATATGACAAAAGTACCAGCAGCAGATGCTTCTGACGCTTTAGCTGCCAGGTAACTCATACTCATCTGGAATGTTTCTGTTGCTAATTTATTTGTGCATCTGCTGGAAAGGCTGCACGTAATCACGCCACTCACTCTTGGAAGAGAGAGGTGGCAAAAAGTTACAGCATACCCTGTACTGCATAACAAAAAGTGCATGTCATTTTGGGGAGCGCAACTGGAAGGACTATATTCTTATTCTCCCACCCCTGAATCCTTCCCTTTGTCTCTAGGAAGATCTGCTTCTGTAGAGAAAAATCCAGTGTTTTTTTCTGATAGAGAACTACAGCTTAGGCAGAGCTATGTGAAGTGCTGTTCTCTGTACATGCCAACAAGCAACAAGTATAAAAACAGCAAATTAATTTTTATTCACAAATTTTTAGAAATATCACTAGCAAAGCCATGAGAACAGATAACTACTCACAATTTTTTATGGCAAATACCCATCCAATAACCATCTTTTTTATTAGTGGGGTGGGGGAGTGGGAATGTTTGGTTAGGGTGGGTTTGGTTTCTTGTGTGGTATTTTTTTTGGTTTTTTTTTTTTTTTTAATTGGGGCTTTTTAAATATAAAAATGATGCAGACAAACTACATATGATCTCAAGAGATCATAGGCATAATTTTGATTCAGGTTCCAGTTTACTTTGGTCCAGACTGTAATCTTCATGCAAGTGTAGATGCTTTCTAAGTAATGTGAAATACATTAAATAACAAACAAATACATTTTTTAAACATATAGAAGACTGGATGGACTTAAGAGTAAGTATTTATAGCCAGATAATTTTTTTTCAAACTCTAATAAAATCTGCTGTATAAAGTATAAACAAGTTTTTAATCCATTTGTCAAACTTACTTTATTCTAAAAAAAAAAAATATTAATAAAAAAAATCTCCTGGGTTTTGGAGTATAAATTGATCTTTATCTTTTGGTCAATGAATCCATGCACTAGGTTTATGTGTGTAGCATCTTGCTTAAGGATTCTGCTATTTGTATGTATTGACTGTGAAAGAGAAAAGCCCTCACCAGTCTCATATGCAGCAAGTTGTGAATCAAAGAGGCATCAGTATTTTCTTTCTGATCTTGCCATAGAAAGCGAAGATCATTCTATGCTTAAATCATTTGATAAAGATTGGCCCTGTGGCAATATGATGTGAAGAGATTATCTGGGATTTGCTTTGTGAGAGATTGTCTAATGAGTAGCTTATTGAATGAATCACAGTAGCATTTAGTACTGATAATGGATTTAAACCCTGAGTTACTCAGATGAAGCAGAGAATCCCACTGCCATCTCAACCAAATCTGCATGTGACTTTAATATTCTGATATTTCCTGATAGGACGCAGTTTGGTTTATTTCAATGCAGAAAAAAAGAAGTTGCTAAGACCAAGTAAAAGTTCCTAATACTTAATTGTTATAAAATTAGACATTTTGGCAGATATAAAAGATGCTATACCTAATTTTAAATTATTTATTAATTCATTTCTGTTGTGGCCTTTAAAATAATATACATAAGCAAGTGCTATAAGCATATGATCTGACTGGCTTTAATGGCAGGTGCTGCTCTAATAGAAACACAAACCTAAGAGCACATTGAATATTCTGCACTGAAGCTCTCTGTAAGCCACTGAAAGCAGTAGTTTGAAGGTCACAAGTACACTGCATGAAGAATTAACCTACATTCATAGGTATAAGTGACAGTTGTTCCTGACCTGCCTTAAATATAAACACGGGCAGTTTATATCAGAAATAGAAAGAAAAATCATGTTTTCCTTTTTATTTCAGATTTCTTCTTTTGCAATGTTTACACCTATTTGAGTCAGTGTTTGTGCCTTCTTCTGTAATTTTGCGTGCCTGTCGTGAAAACACAGAAGCTAGACTTTTTTTTTTTGTGATATTTAAGAGAGTAAAAAATCTGTGTTGATGATATATATTAACCTGCAGAATATATATAGAAGCCTACTGAAATAACCAGCACTATATCCTTACTTTTAACGTTGGTTTGTTCCCTTCTTCTATGATAGGTAGCTAATGAACTAAGGCCCAATGCCAGACCATATTGAAAACCAGCAGTTACTGTCTTCAAGCTTATGAAAAAATAAATTAAAATATGAGGGCTGGGATTTTAGTTTATCTTATTTCTATCAATAATATTCACCCATTTTAAAAATAAATGTAAAACAATAACAAAAGTAATTTTCCAGTAATTTCTTTAGTGTTAGTTCATTTATTTGTTTAAAGACAGATATAAAACATCTTTCTGTAAACTTATTTGCCAATTATTCTGGAGTATGGCCAAAGAAAAAATGAGCCTGAGCCTCAGTGACAGACAACATTGTCTAGTTACACCAATAACAGAAACATACTTCATCTCTGTAAAATTTCCTCCAACAGCAACACTTCCTTTCCACATATTCTATCAGGCAGTGTCCTGAAGGTAAACAGATTTAATCTGTTTAGGACTGAAGAAACAGGAGGAAGCCTGTCTTTTGAGAGAGGATTCTGGTAGGCATCAGAAATTGCCCAGTAAGACCAATGAGGTCGAGACAGCATCATCACAGGGACTCTCTCAGAAAATTCTTTGCCAGCAGATCTTTCTCCTTTCAGCTGCTGGAATTAATAGAGGCATTTGAGCAGTCATTTCCCAATGATCTCATTTAACACAGGCAGAGAATCATGCTGCACCTTTTGTAAATTTGCAGGTGTTGTGGTTTGTTTGTTTTTTTTTTTTTACTGTAGTGGGTGAAAGTTGAAGATGCAAAAGCCTAGGGCTTATTTTAAAATCTGGAGCACTCAACATTGTCTCAGCTCTACTGTCATGAAGGTTTAATGCTCACATGAGTGGGAGTGCAGTTAGTGCAGTGATCGTTTCTTTTAACAGTATCACTCATGACATTCCTTTGTAATGACACAGTGTACTCCTTTCTAATAAAGACTTTTGAACAGCTTAAAAACGGAGGACGTTCAGGTATCTGAAAGACTTCTAATCATTTAAGTTTTATATGCTTTTACAAGCAGACTTGCACCCATGAAAATGCTGAAACGTTGTAACGTACCTACAGGATTCTGCTGTCTTTTCCCCCGTCCCTAGAATTTAACAAGGGCTAAAATAAGGATAGTTTTAATATGTTTCTACATAATTACTCTTAAAATAATGTATGGAATTGACTAGAGGGTAATTTTCTTTCTATAGTTTTTAAACCCAAACTTACAGACTTCTGTTATATTCTGCATGCACATACATTCCTAGTATGTTTCAAAGATAGTAAAAAGGAAATAGCAACATTATCACTTCTGTTAAATTCTAGACTACTTTCTCATAAAATTAGTTATGGCAACAATATTAATTTTAGAAAAGAAGCTTTCTGAAGGATCACTAATGTTAACCAAAGTCCTGTGGATGAAACACACCAAGCTATAAGGAATAAAAGTAGTCTTGCATTAAGAAAACTGCCTTGGAGAAAAGATTAATTCATCTGATTCACTCTGAATTAGTCAGAGTTGGGTGTTTGTTGAAGTGGAAAAAATGTAGCAGACTGTATATTTGAGCATGCGGTATTCCCACTATGTAAGAACAACAAAAGTGTACATATTTTATGAAGGACAGTATTGGCCTCTACAACCTCAGAAGACACAGAAAAGGAAGGGTCGACAATTTTTTTGACCACAAGATAGAAGCTGCCTATGATGGGTATGTTCTTAACTTTCAGTCCCCTTCCTGTACATTACATGCATTAGAGAGAGATATCTGAAGTGCTGCTATGGGAAGGTTAACATTTACTTATTTAATATTGTGTGCTAAGAATAGCAAGTTAATTGGTCCCCGGAGCACAAAGGATTAAAGTTCACAAAGTGGTAGTGCATGAGAGAGAAGCCATGAACAACTCTCTCCAAGATCCCCCTTTGTTGGAGGTATGTAAAGCAACTTAGTGGACAGATGGATTTGTCTCAGCTTGGACTGATGTTAACATACATAATTTCTGGTTTAGTAGATGTGAAAAGAATAAAACAAAACAAATAGAAAGGGGAAAAGTCTGAGGGTAGAAATTTTGTCAGAGACATTTAAGTTTGATATTAGAAAATACTTTTCTAAGCACTGGAATAATCTAACTAAGAAAACTGAGAATTCTCCATCAAACATTATACACTGAGAAAGATTAGACAGCCCAACTCTCGTGAGCAGTCTGGGAGGGGAAACAGGTAAGATCACTTCTCAGCATATTCCACAGCCCAATTTTCCATAATCCTGAGTCAAAGAATGGTAGCCCAACATCTCTTCTGTAAGTGCTTAATTTTCATTAGCCACATATCTGGAAAAGCCCTTGTGGAGAATGAGTCTTTTATAGGGCAATGCATTCTTTAAAATATTACCATGGACTCAAGTTCTTTATTCAACACTAAATTACCTGACTGAGAAGAATTACATTAGCAGAGTTTAAAAGGGAAGAGAATACAGATATGTAACACAGAAAAGATGAGGCACAATAAGGAAAGTAGAAAGCAACCATGCTATCTCATCATCACAGTGCTATTTAAAACAATCTGGTGTCAGAGATTGTTTCCTAATGTGAGTTTAAACAGTAATTCCTTCAGTGCTGGCAGTTTCAGTTTGGGTTCCAACCCAACCTTTAATTATATAACCGAATAAGCAGGTTACAACCAGGTAAAATGTGGTAGTTCAAGGAGCTTGAAATATATGAACAAAACCTGAAGACTAAATGAACGCCAATGAACATCTTCAATGTTTTAGTTGTTGTAACAGTAGAAACAAAAGCAAGACCATGCTATCCTACTACGTGGTAGTTCATATTTGTTTAATGAGCAAGATACGCTTCTCATGTGGTTGAGAGGGGGTAGCTGTGTGGGGCTCAATTCCTTCATTGTAACTTGTCTTCCGTTCTGATTCACAAAAATGCATCCATGTATTTTGTTACAGGTTTAGTATGGTAAAGTTTCCTTCTTCACCCACCAGAGCATCTCATTTGTGAATATATATTCTAATAAAGAAGAGCACCTTTTCTCTCTAGTTTAGTCTAGAAACTGTTTTCCTGGATCAGATATATTTCTCCCATCCACTACTCAAATATCAGTTATTGTCAAAATAACAGAACTACTTGCAAGTACTTTTACTTCCAACTTCATATTCTTTAATGCTTCACTGGTTTACTTTTTCTGTCTTGTCTCTGGGGCCCTCTTCCTTTGTAAATAATGGAAATGAGAATTGCTACATGATTTTGAACAAATTGAAAAGTTTCTGTCTTTAGTTTCTTCCTCCAATTTGCTGGCAAGTGAAGTGATGTTTCCATTAATTTCTTCTGTTCCTAGATGCCTTAAAGTGACAGATTATGAAAAGGATAGTCAATGAACTGCATGAATACTTGTGTCTTTGTCAAAAAAAAAAAAAATGTAAATGAACAAGAAGATGTAAAGAAGAGGTATGAAGTATAGGATAGAGGGAAATTGCTGCCAAGGCAGTAGTAACAGGTAGCATATTTACTGAAGTATTAATGGACAACCAGATAAGACATACCTGAATAGCAGCATTTATTATCATTCCGGGCAACAGTAAAATATTCATTTTTCCAAATTCTTCCAACTCACTTTCTTTGTTGACATTTTTCATGTGTTCTGGCTCACACAAGTTGCACCAGTACAATTCAAGTGATAAAGATTCCTTCTTTTCTCACTGAAAGACTTTGTTTGTGTTTGTGTGAAAGCACATGCTAATAAAGAGACACGCCTACTTGATCTCCTTAGCCTGATAAATGTATTCATGTGCTAATCCTATTTTAGAACAGATCTGTTTTTAGAACAGATTTTTTTTTTTTTTAACTAGCTGGTACTCTAAGGTTGAACATACTTTTTGCTGGTGTAGTCTATTATCATTCTCCAAAACAGAATAAGCTATCTGACTTCATTTTGATGACATAAAATGCAGTTAGAGCAGGAGACTCTGACAGCTTCCTCAAAAAACTTTTCTAAATCAGGACCAATGCAAAATGTACTTCCTCAACCTTTGCTTTAGATGTTTGAAGTTATCAACTTCATGTGTTTAAAGAGACACCCAAACACCAAGAAACTCCTGTTTAGTGCAGCAGGAGACAGTATGTTTTGGACTGAGTGACACAACTTCCAGTAAAAGTTTCAGATTGACCATCACAGAAAGTCTTATGTTACATCGTAGAATGAATGTTTCAAATGTAGCATCTGTACAGGCATTTCTGTCATCAATTATTAATATTCTCCCAGGTTGAGAAGGTAGCACAGCTTGGCCATTCGATCTTTCTCTTACACACTAATATTTTCAGCCTGGGTGAAAATTCACACCAATGATGAAGATGGCCTTGATGCTGTTTGAGACATTGTCAAGCAGAAATAGACTGAGATGACAGGTTATTTAATATAGCATCCTGGTTAGCTATCTGATACATGCACTGTCAATATGACTACTGTATGTCCTTTGTGGGTTAGAATCACTTGAAACAACTCTTGAGACATAAAACTTGATTTTGTAACAGTTTGCATTTTATATAACTACTCACACATAAAAATAAGAGTAAAGAAAATGTAAAATACTGCCTGAGTTGGTAGCACTTTACATGTTCTCTACTTTATTTATGGGTTGATTCTTTCCTTCCTTGTTGTGTAATATTTTTGTAATCACTTTTCATTCACATAATGGAAGAGAATAAGTGCTTCGGATGGCCCCAATTTTACTTGACAGTAAAGGAACCTTTCTTTCGTTTTTAAACACCTTGAGAGAAAACCGCAAAATAGCAAGATGAGACTTGGATTAAACTTTCCAGTTAGGAACAATACAGTTTATCCAGTCATTTAATTTATCCAATAATTGCATGAGTATGGCACTCATGCAGGATAAGGAAGATAGACACTCAGTTCCTTGTTATTTTCAGAGACCTGAACCTCCATTTTCTATTTCCCAGTAAAGCTAACTTCAAGGCTTTAAGTAATATTGCTGTGGGTTACTTTGTCTTCTCTGATAAATCTCTTCCTAATGGGTCTATTCATATGGGATAACTGAATATAGCCAGTGACTAAGAGTTTAAGCATTTACCTAGTATGTAGGATATTTATATCCTTCCTCCCAATCCAGTAAGTAATTTCAGAATTCTTTTTAGAAAGAGGAGCAGAAGAGATTGAAAAAAAGCTTCCTCAGGGTACCCTGGAGCACTCTTAAAAGTGAATCACTTCGCTTCAAATATTTGTACTACATCGCCAAGGAAAGAAAGTGGTAAGTAACGCCTTTTTTTAGGTCTGTGAACTTAGCTTATTCCCTGTTTATTTCAGAGAAATCTGTTGCATCCAGTCAATTTTTCAAGCATCTTCAATTCCTCCAAAAGCCTCATTTTTGAGACAACACACTATCCATCCCTGTCTGTGCCTTCATCCACCCGTTGTGACAAGTACTATCGAACCTGGAAAAAAAACACCACCAACAACAAAACAACGTCTATCCCCCTAAAAAAACACCCCACCACCACAACAACAATAAAAAACATAGTTTTACCTAGGAAAATGAAGTGTTCCTGGTTGAGTTGTTACTCTGTACCCTTCAGACAAAGTCTGCCTCCTCAGATGAAGTCCCAGGTGAGCAGAATGTCAGAGAGGAAAAGTGATGCTGGATGCTGTGCTTTGAATAGGTCACAGTGAAGTGCCATATGTGTGAGGTGGACTGAGGAGGAAAGTTTAGGTCAAGAAAGATCATAACAGGGCGGGGCGGGGGGGGGATGAAGGGCGTAAAAAAAGTAGTCATATGGAAAAATGATCTGCAATAATAAGGTTGATAGATAGTGGGTGTGGTGAACAGCACTATATCTATTTCACCCTACAGTAGGTTGAGATGCAGACATTGTTCTCCCAATCTGTTCTTTCCTTTCCAAACATCCTGATCCCCAGGGCAGGGCAAGGCAAGGCAAGGCAAAGCAAGGAAGGGGAGGAAGGGTGTGTATGAGACAAAAGCATGACACACTTAACCACTCTAACAAGTGGGTAGACTTCAGGGGGATGTTTCAGTCGATGTGTATGTGATGCCTGGATGTCACCTTAGATTCTTTGTGAATATAGGGATCAAAAGAAAATTAATTCCTCCCCTACTCCCATGCCTTGTTTTTATCAAAAGCATCACCTGAGCCAAGGCAATGAGAAGAGTGATCTATATTAGAGAGATCCTTTCTACAGCAATCCACATAATTTTTATGTTTTAGGCAAAAGATACATGCCACCTTATGGAGTCAAGTTTATTATGATTTTAAATATCTGTTTCTCATAAATCTGCTGATAGTTTTCAAAATTTATAGTAAAGAAAATAATTTTGCAGATTTTTAGCCTTTATCCCATATGACAACTATCAACATCATGACTTAAATGTGTTTCAGAGCTGCCTTTGCTGCCCTACTTCCTCTTCAAGCATAAGAAAACAAGCCAGTATAAATGTTACCTCTAAATCCAAGGGTGTATTAAGTACTATCTTCTCTTACCTGGTGCATCTGATGACTGGTATTGTTACACTCAAAATCCTGTCATAGGCAAGAGGGAACTATCACACAGAACCAAGAATTTACTGTAAGTTTAATTCAAATCTTTACAATCTAATCAAAACACAACAGTTATTATTAGTCCAGTTATGACAGTACTATCACTTATAGTCCAAATTAATGCAGAAAAGCCTCATTAGCAATATCCCTGAAAGCATGATAAAAGAAATTTACCAGTCTCTTTTCTCTCAGGAGATGCTCACCCTTTCAGTGTACCTCTGGGTTCCAAGACTGATGGTTTCAGTCTTTCTCTGGAAGAAGGGGGGAAAAGGTGCTGGGTGGATTTGGTGTAAGGAATGGTGGTGTTTACAACAAATTATTAGCATCCCAACTTCCTTATGGGGAGGAGTATGAAGGAGGAGCTTCCTCTTCCTTAGTCTTACACCATTTTTAAACCTTCTTTTAACACAACCCACTGTCTTCCCTTTCAGTTCCCAGTTGTCATTGCTATGAAGAGCTGCTTTTTGTCACCCACTGATTCCCAACCTCTGTCACACTGGTGCTGTACTGGGGATCACAAGGCAAAGCTAAAACAGGAAAGCTCATAGGCACTGCTCTTGTCAGCAACTGCTAAACCACCCTGAACCCAGCTGGGGTCACAGCGAGCCCAAACAAGCCTTGAGACCCTGTGCTGCTGGAGCAGTGGAAAGCCTGCAACTTGTTACTAGTCACAGCAAATCATATTTACTGGGCTACATTGTGAGCTCTTGATCAAGTATCACTTGACAGAGAATTGGCCAGCAGAAAGCACAACTGTGGCAAGTTCCTTGTAGTGAGAGAGCCACTTCAGCACTTCTTCAGGTGAGTCAGGAGAAGCGTACAGAAGTAGTTGGGATTTGTATGGTTATAGAATATTTTGTTGCAGCTCCTCCTGTAAAGCTGACCAAAAATGTACATTAGTGCTTTTTCTGCTGCTGACTTTTTTGGCCCTTGGGATTTTCTTTGTAGTACAATTCTTCCTCTGTATTATGTCTGATAAGATAGAACAAGAGACATCTAAGACAGGGGTCACGCTCTTCCGAGTTGCAACAGTTAATGCGAACTGTCAGCCTGCAGCTGTTAATGTTAGCACTGCTTTTGGCAGAACAAATCTTCAGCTAATGCATAGAGTATAAGGGTTTGAGACGTTTAGAGGACAGTCAGCAGAGAATTTAAACTTATTTTATTTTCTACGATGATTTTTTATCTTAAATGCCAGATTAATGAAGTCTTATAAAGCATCACATGTAAGGTGAACATTGCATAGCTGTTATTCTTCCTTTGAAAATGAAGATCTTAGCTTCAAGAATTATTTGGAAAGTAATTTAAATTTCCCTAGTGAATAGTTAATATTAACTTATTTAAGCCTTCATTTGGGTTTTTTTCTTTTTTTTTTTTTTTTTTCTTTCCCTTTTAGAAAATATTTGGAGAGGCTTCCCAATGGCAGCTGAGTTTCTTGAAACGTGTAAAAACAGATGATGGATTTCTTTCCTGTTTCTAAAGTTGCCAGGTAGTACATATTTCTCACTTTTTTCCTGAAATGCTTCTGCACCTTGGGACAATAGAACGAAAAGTTCAGGCAAACTTCTTGAAATTGTTAAGCAAAAGTGATTCATCACTGAAAGCCAACATACATCAATAAATAAATAAAGAGAACCAGGGTGACACCCGAAGGCAGCTGGGGTTGCAGGCCCCCACCTCAGATGATCCACCTAGTTCATTGTCTTCCTTAGGAAGGGCAGACAAGAAGTATTAATGCCTGGCTGCTCCTGACTCCAGAGTCAGAACAGGAAAGCAAATAAGCTTTTACCCCTGAGTAAAGAAGAGACAGGCTTTTTAGTGTAAGGTTATGGAAAATCTCAGACTGGTACCTCCTGGACCACAAAATGACACTCCTTCATTTCTGTAACTGCCTTCTCCATACATGAAACACTGTCCCAAAATTGTGTTTGTTTTTCACCTGTAGTAAACCCTTTAGTCATATTTTGAGAGCTATAATAAAATGTCATAAGACACCGTTATCTTTTTCACAGAAATGAGAACATCTAGTTCACTATTTGTGAAATATTTTTTAAACTTGGGCCACTATGTCTAGAAGGCAGGTGAAATGTCAGCAAAACATGACTAAGTATTTTATGAAAACTGGGTTTAAGTATTTGTGTTGGTGGGTCTTTTAGGATGTTGAATGTAGCTGTTTTAGCTTATATAAGTAAAACTTCTTTTTCAAGACATTGTTCAGGGTATATTTTTATAAATTGTAAAAAAGGGATGGCAAGATGAAGCATTTTGTGCCCAATTGTAGTCTACACAGATCAAAACTAAAAGTTGTGTCAACATCTTAAACCAATGGTAGAGAAGAATTACTTGAAAGGAAAAGCATTGCACCATAAAACAAGATATAAGCATGAACAGCTAATTACTGTAGGTTCTAGAAAGCTAAAAATGATTGAGAGAAAGATGCACATAAGAGACTCAGAACTGCACAGGAGCCTACCAACAGCAGTGACATAAAAGGAATCAGATGCACAAATTAGGGGGGTGTTTATAAACAGAGAAAATTATTTTTAACATATAATAGTGAGTCTTCCGTAGTGATTCTTACCCTTAATGTTTGCTTTATTCCCTCTGGGGTTTAAAGAAAATGTATAAAACTCATTGTCTGCATTTTTATACCCTAAGTTTTTGATCTGATTTTCTTTTCCCATAAGCTTTTGCATATAGATCACTGAAAAAAATCCATATGGACTTTTAAAACTTCTATTTGTTTTTATTTTCTTCTCACTTAGACATAATTTTCTGCATTTTCTAGTACTGCCTTTGGTCCTGATTTTCCTTTCACAGGAAAATTCCTTTCCTTTTGCAGGTTAACTTAATTTTTCCTTAGGGTATTTGATTCTGATTTACTGGCTTGGAGAGAAATCTGCAAACCTTACAGAAGCATTTCATATGCAAGCAACTGTTTCCTTATGAACCAAAAACCTGACAACTATGTGATTTTTACTTATTTATATACATCTAAAAGTAGTTAATGCTTTGCCTGAATCTAAAGCGGTCCTAGCACTTTCTTTAAATGTGAGACACCATCATCCATTACCAGCTGCATTTTTTTCCTCCAAGAGTAGAGTGTTTTCTCTCAAGAATAAATGGAAAAATTTTTAAGGGGTGTTCTCCAACACATCACCAATAACAGAAGCTAGTTTTCAGTATCAATCTTTTCATAATACTAGTTGCATTTCCTGGTGTAAGTAATTTAAGAAAATGAAGGCCATTGGCACTGCTACTTTTAATTGTAAAATAATCCAGAATGTAAAACAATGGCAAAAGAATGCTATTCACTCTGATCAATGTTGTCTTTGCTCTGTTTAGTAACCAAAGAAGAAAACAAGTAGGCACCTAACATGCTGATCCATCCAGAAAGGATGCTCATTGCATTGTATTACATTGTAACTTTCTTTAATAGTATGTTCAGAACTTTGACTTGACTAAAATGACTGTGTAAACTGCTTAAAGTCTGCACCTTTCCCAAGGCTGGGTCAGTATTTTCATGTATAAATGGAAGTAGTGTCACTTTAATTATATTTCATTGCAGTCACACAACCTGATATTTTACTACTGAGAAATAAATAATGAGTGGTTCTTTGTGAAGATCCTTACTCTCTCCGATAATGATAGTAATTTTAAAAAATTGGGAAGGAAATAAACTAACAGTTATCGTGTCCATCTACTGCCAGTTCAGAATTGCTCATTGTGATGTTTTTAGTTTTTTGTTCAATTTTGTTTTAAAAGCCCCATGTAACATGGCTTCCACTATTTCCATGGGGAGGCCATTCAATTTAGAAAAGAAATAATGACAGCTCTTAAGTGGGTTCCCCCCACCCCCAGCCTTAATTTAGGCTCACTGAATGATCTGCTTCCTTTGGGCATATTTGCTCAAGGTGACATTAGAGAACACTGGGAAGTGAGCACACTGCTTCAAAACATTCAGGCTAAAAATTCCCAACCCACTGAAATTTAAAGCAGTCACTGCCTGGAGTGCAGCTAGTTTTGGGCTGTGTCTTTTAAAGGACATCCCTGTTGTAAAGGATACTGACATTCACACATGTAAGACTTTCGGACTATAGTCTAATAAAAGAAAAAAAATATATTATTAAGGTCTTTAATGACTCTCATAGAAGGCTAAGCTTGCAAACTGTAATAGCATACATGTATTTTGCCGATTTTGGACAGTAGTATGTTAGACATAATGTTCCATCTTCTTCTAAATGTTCAAATTTGATTGTGCATACTTGATTGCCATTACTTTATTTCTGATGGCAGCCCAGAGTTCGTAGAATCATAGAATCATAGAATATCCTGAGTTGGAAGGGACCCACAATGATCATCGAGTCCAACTCCTGTCCCTGCATAGGACAACCCCCAAAATCATACCATATGTCTGAGGGCGTTGTCCAAATGCTTCTTGAATGTTGTCAGGTTTGGCACCATGACTACCTCCCAGGGCAGCTTGTTCCAATGCTCCACCACCCTTTGGGTGAAGAACCTTTTCCTAATGTCCAACCTAAAATGCCCCGGCATATCTTCCTGCCATTCCCTCGGGTCCTATCATTGGTCATGAGGGAGAATAGATCAGTACCTGCCCCTCCTTCCCTTGTGAGGAAGCTGTAGACCGCGATGAGGTGTCCCCTCAGTCTCCTCTTCTCCAGGCTGAACAGATCAAGTGACTTCAGCCGCTCCTCATACGGCTTCCCCTCTGTCCAGGTTTCAGCTGGGATAGAGTTAATTTTCTTCTTAGTAGCTGGTATAGTGCTGTGTTTTGGATTTAGTATGAGAATAATGTTGATAACACACTGATGTTTTAGTTGTTGCTAAGTAGTGCTTACACCAGTCAAGGACTTTTCAGCTTCCCATGCTCTGCGTGGCGTACAAGAAGCTGGGAGGGGGCACAGCCAGGGGGGCTGACCCAGATTGGCCACAGGGATATTCCACACCGTATGACGTCATGCTGAGTATATAACGGGGGCGAGTTGGCCGGGGGGAAAGGGATTGCTGCTCGGGAACAGGCTGGGCATCAGTCAGGGGGTGGTGAGCAATTGTGTCGTGTATCACTTGCTTTGTACATTATTATTGTATTATATTATTATTATTATTATTACTACTACTACTACTACTATCATTCTATTTTAGTTTACTTCAATTATTAAACTGTTCTTATCTCAACCCAGGAGTTGTCTGACTTTCACCCTTCCAATTCTCTCCCCCACCCCACTGGGGGGGAGTGAGTGAGTGGCTGTGTGGTTCATAGTTGCTGGCTGGGGTTAAACCACAACAGTCCTTTTTGGCGCCCAACGTGGGGCAAAGGGTTTGAGATAGTAACAGATTAATCAGAGTGTATTAAGGAATTTGTATCTGTTAACAGTTGCTGGTCATAATATTGATTCATCTGCTCTCGGTATTAGTCTACCTGATCTGCACCATGCTCTTGTTTTTGCAGTACATGTTAAAGATTGGTGTTGGTTGTTGCAGTTTTCTGTACTCTGCCGTGATTAGTGATGTTTTGCCTGGGAGATTTGTTATTAAAACACTGACCTTGAGCGCTATCTGGTATTTGGGTTCTGTACTGAAGCCATTACTGTACTTCGGGTACCACCTCATGGAGACAATTAGCAATTATACCTCTTCCTCTGAGAGGCTTTTTATGGAGGAAATACAGAATAGTACCTTCACTGCCGCCTTCTATAATGTTTCCTCCTTCATTACAACAACTTTTTTGTATCTTGAACATCCTTGGGTAGCTAAGATACATCTATTGGTATTTCTTGGGTATATTGTTTCGGTTTTCTCTAGAGTTAATATGCATTTTAAGAATATCATCCAGAGATCTGCCCCAAGGCTGGATAATTATGAGTGGCAGGGTGTGTGGGAGAGTATGGGCAAATGCCTAGGATGGTGGGCCCCTCCAGTGTTTTGGAGTTTCACCCCTGAGCAAGTGCAGAATCCTGAAAAATTAGTAGAACATTTGGAAAAAGTATGCTGTCATCCTGACAATTCTAGGGAGACACAAATCACTGCAATGTGCTGGGGCCTGGCCCATGCCTACCGAGCCGTATTAAACACTATTCAGAACCCTCAAGGGGAAGAGAAGGTCTCTGGATCTGACAACAAAACGACTGGCGTTGCAGCTATGCCAGCCCCGGCAACAGACACTACAGCTACGCCAGCCCCTGTGACGAGCGCTGCCGATACGCCAGCCCCTGTACCAGGTGCTGTGGCTACACCAGAGAACCAACCCGTGCCAGTATCAGTTGCCCCTATACAGAAGAAAAAATACACAAGAAAATCAACTCGTTTAGTAAGGGCTGATGATTAACCAGGGCCATCACAAGAACAGGAGGAGGAAGAGGCAGAACCCACAAATGAGATGGTAACAACCCGATCTCTGTCCCTGAGTGAGCTGCGAGATATGCGAAAAGATTTTAGTCGTCATCCAGGCGAGCACATCATCACTTGGCTGCTCCGATGCTGGGATAACGGGGCTAGTAGCCTGGAATTAGAGAGTAAGGAAGCCAAGCAGCTGGGATCCATTTCTAGGGAAGGGGGCATTGACAAAACGATTGGAAAAGGGGCAAAAGTCCTCAGCCTCTGGGAGGCGACTTCTGGCAGCTGTGAAGGAAAGGTATCCGTTCAAGGAAGATTTTTTATGTCAGCCAGGCAAGTGGACCACCATGGAGAGAGGTATCCAGTACCTGAGGGAATTAGCCGTGCTGGAGGTGATGCATAATGACTTGAACAATGAGCAGTTATCCAAAGATCCAGATGAAGTCGGGTGCACATGACCCATGTGGCGGAAGTTTGTGCGGAGCACACCATCATCATATGCAAACTCTTTGGCAACAATGACCTGGAAAGATGAAGAGGGACCAACGGTAGATGAATTGGCTGGCCAACTCCAACAATACGAAGAAAGTCTCTCTTCCTCCCTACGGGCCTGTGTCGCGGCTGTGGAGAAACTGCCTGATGTGCTAGCTGAGAAATTATCCCAGGAGTTCCAGCGATTCAAAGAGGACATGTCCTACTCCTCACCTGTACGGACCAGTATCTCCGCCATCAGGAGTAAGCATCCCTCTCTTCAAGAGAGAAGATATAGTGAATACACACCACGGGACACCCTGTGGTTTTATCTGCGTGACCATGGAGAGGCCATGAGGAAGTGGGATGGAAAATCTACCTCGACCCTAGAGGTACGAGTACGTGAGTTGCAAGGAAAAACAATTACAAAAGGTGGTTCTTCCAGGAAAATTGCTGCTCCAGTTTCCAGTGAGCAGTTCCCTAGACAGGATAAAAGGGCTGATTTTGCTTCCGATCTCAATAAAGGGGTTTTTGATTCGCATTTACAAGAAGTGAGTAATGAATGCTATGACCGGGACTAGAGAGGTCCTGCCTCCAGCCAGGTGGAGGAAAGGGACAAGCGGGTGTACTGGACTGTGTGGATTCAATGGCCTGGCACATCATACCCACAGGAGTATAAGGTTTTAGTAGACACCGGTGCACAGTGTACCCTAATGCCATCAAGCTATGAAGGGGCAGAAACCATCTGTATTTCTGGAGTGACAGGGGGATCCCAGCAGCTGAGTGTATTGGAGGCTGAAGTAAGCTTAACCGGGAAGGAGTGGCAGAAGCACCCCTTTGTGACTGGCCCAGAGGCTCCATGCATCCTTGGCATAGATTACCTCAGGAGAGGGTATTTCAAGGACCCAAAAGGGTACCGGTGGGCTTTTGGTATAGCTGCCTTGGAGACGGAGGAAATTAAACAGCTGTCTACCCTGCCTGGTCTCTCGAAGGACCCCTCTGTTGTGGGGTTGCTGAGGGTCAAAGAACAACAGGTGCCAATCGCTACCACAACAGTGCACCGGCGGCAATATCGCACCAACAGAGACTCCCTGATTCCCATCCATAAGCTGATTCGTCAACTGGAGAGCCAAGGAGTGATCAGCAAGACTCGCTCACCCTTTAACAGTCCCATATGGCCAGTGCGAAAGTCTAATGGAGAGTGGAGACTAACAGTAGACTATCGGGGCCTGAATGAAGTCACGCCGCCACTGAGCACTGCTGTGCCAGACATGCTAGAACTTCAATATGAGCTGGAGTCAAAGGCAGCCAAGTGGTATGCCACAATTGACATCGCTAATGCGTTTTTCTCAATTCCTTTGGCAGCAGAGTGCAGGCCACAGTTCGCTTTCACTTGGAGGGGGGTCCAGTACACCTGGAATCGACTGCCCCAGGGGTGGAAACACAGCCCCACCATTTGCCGTGGACTGATCCAGACTACATTGGAACAGGGTGGGGCCCCGGAACACCTGCAATACATTGATGACATCATCGTGTGGGGCAACACAGCAGCAGAAGTTTTTGAGAAAGGGAAGCAAATAGTCCAAATCCTTCTGGAGGCTGGCTTTGCCATAAAACAAAGTAAGGTCAAGGGACCTGCACAGGAGATCCAGTTTTTAGGAGTAAAATAGCAAGATGGACGTCGTCAGATCCCAATGGATGTGATCAACAAAATAACAGCCATGTCTCTGCCAACCAGCAAAAAGGAAACACAGGCTTTCTTGGGCATTGTGGGTTTTTGGAGAATGCATATTCCAAATTACAGTCTGATTGTAAGCCCTCTCTATCAAGTGACGCGGAAGAAGAATGATTTCAAATGGGGCCCTGAGCAACGACAGGCCTTTGAACAAATTAAACAGGAGATAGTCCATGCAGTAGCCCTTGGGCCAGTCCGGGCACGTCAAGATGTAAAAAATGTGCTCTACGCTGCAGCCGGGGAGAATGGCCCTACCTGGAGCCTCTGGCAGAAAGCACCAGGGGAGATTCAAGGTCGACCCCTAGGGTTTTGGAGTCGGGGATACAGAGGATCTGAGGCTAGCTATACTCCAACTGAAAAAGAGATATTAGCAGCATATGAAGGGGTTCAAGCCGCTTCGGAAGTGGTTGGTACTGAAGCACAGCTCCTCTTGGCACCCCGACTGCCAGTGTTGGGCTGGATGTTCAAAGGGAGGGTCCCCTGTACACATCATGCAACTGATGCTACATGGAGTAAGTGGGTCGCACTGATCACACAACGGGCTCGAATAGGAAACCCCAGTCGCCCAGGAATCTTGGAAGTGATCATGGACTGGCCAGAAAGCAAAGATTTCGGAATATCACCAGAGGAGGAGGTGATGCATGCTGAGGAGGCCCCACCATATAATAAACTATCAGAAAATGAGAAGCAATATGCCTTGTTCACTGATGGGTCCTGTCGTCTTGTGGGGAAACATCGGAGGTGGAAAGCTGCTGTATGGAGTCCTGTACGACAAGTTGCAGAAACTGCTGAAGGAGAAGGTGAATCGAGTCAGTTTGCAGAGGTGAAGGCCATCCAGCTGGCTTTAGATATGGCCGAACGAGAAAAGTGGCCAATGCTCTATCTCTATACTGACTCATGGATGGTGGCAAATGCCCTGTGGGACTGGTTACAGCAATGGAAGCAGAGCAACTGGCAGCGCACAGGCAAACCCATCTGGGCTGCCACACTGTGGCAAGATATTGCTGCCCGCATAGAGAACCTGGTTGTAAAAGTACGTCATGTAGATGCTCACATACCCAAGAGTCGGGCCACTGAAGAACATCAAAACAACCAGCAGGTGAATCAGGCTGCTAAGATTGAAGTGGCTCAAGTGGACCTGGACTGGCAACATAAGGGTGAATTATTTCTAGCTCGGTGGGCCCATGACACCTCAGGCCACCAAGGAAGAGATGCAACATATAGATGGGCTCGTGATCGAGGGGTGGATCTGACCATGGATACTATTGCACAGGTTATCCATGAATGCGAAACGTGCTGCAGTCAAGCAAGCCAAGCGCTTCAAGCCTCTCCGGTATGGAGGACGATGGCTGAAATATAAATACGGGGAGGCCTGGCAGATTGATTATATCACACTTCCACAAACCCGCCAAGGCAAGCGCCATGTGCTTACAATGGTGGAAGCAACCACCGGATGGCTGGAAACATATCCTGTGATCCATGCCACCGCCCAGAACACTATCCTGGGTCTTGAAAAGCAAGTCCTGTGGCGACATGGCACCCCAGAAAGAATTGAGTCAGATAATGGAACTCATTTCCGAAACAGCCTCATAGACACCTGGGCCAAAGAGCATGGCATTGAGTGGGTGTATCACATCCCCTATCATGCACCAGCCTCCGGGAAAATCGAACGATACAATGGACTGTTAAAGACTACACTAAAAGCAATGGGTGGTGAGACATTCAAACACTGGGATACACATTTAGCAAAGGCCACTTGGTTAGTCAACACTAGGGGATCTGCCAATCGAGCTGGCCCTGTCCAGTCAAGAATTTACGTACTGCAGAGGGGGATAAAGTCCCTGTAGTGCACCTAAAAAATATGACAGGGAAGACAGTCTGGGTTACTCCTGCTTCAGGCAGAGGTAAACCCATTCGTGGGATTGCTTTTGCTCAAGGACCTGGATGCACTTGGTGGGTGATACGGGAGGATGGGGAAGTCCGATGTGTACCTCAAGGAGATTTGGTTTTGGGTGAAAATAGCCAATGAACTGAATTGTATAATGTTAGTTGCTATATAATACTAGATGTCATCACTTCAATGATCACTATGTGCCATATCAACGGTATACAGTAAGAATCACCCAAATTAATGAAGAACAAACTTTGAGGAAACTGAACAAAGTGCAGTGGTGATGGAACCAGAACTGACTTCAGCATACAACAATCCAACACCACACACCATCTCTCCTGCCCTGAAAGACTGTTATGATAGATGAAGCCTAAAGTCATGAACTACATGAACTCAAGAAACATTTTAGAGGGATAGGCTATAGACTAGGGAAATTATAACTATATGTGTGTGTGTATATATATATATATATATAATATATCAAATGACTGGAAAAGTGGTAGTGATTAATTGGAATGTATTTGAAAGACCTGGGCATGACGTATATGGTATGGAATAAGGGGTGGATACTGTCCTGGTTTCAGCTGGGATAGAGTTAATTTTCTTCTTAGTAGCTGGTATAGTGCTGTGTTTTGGATTTAGTATGAGAATAATGTTGATAACACACTGATGTTTTAGTTGTTGCTAAGTAGTGCTTACACCAGTCAAGGACTTTTCAGCTTCCCATGCTCTGCGTGGCGTACAAGAAGCTGGGAGGGGGCACAGCCAGGGGGGCTGACCCAGATTGGCCACAGGGCTATTCCGTACCGTATGACGTCATGCTGAGTATATAACGGGGGCGAGTTGGCCGGGGGGAAAGGGATTGCTGCTCGGGAACAGGCTGGGCATCAGTCAGGGGGTGGTGAGCAATTGTGTCGTGTATCACTTGCTTTGTACATTATTATTGTATTATATTATTATTATTATTATTACTACTACTACTACTACTATCATTCTATTTTAGTTTACTTCAATTATTAAACTGTTCTTATCTCAACCCAGGAGTTGTCTGACTTTCACCCTTCCAATTCTCTCCCCCACCCCACTGGGGGGGAGTGAGTGAGTGGCTGTGTGGTTCATAGTTGCTGGCTGGGGTTAAACCACAACACCCTCTAAACCCTTTACCATCTTTCTGGCTCTCCTCTAGACACTCTCTGTAGCTTCATATCCTTTTTGTACTGTGGCGCCCAAAACTGCACACACTACTCAAGATAAGGCCGCACTAGTGCAGAGTAGAGTGGGACAGTCACCTCCCTCGACTGGCTAGCAATACTGTGCTTGATGCTCCCCAGGACACACTTGGCCCTCCTGGCTGCCAGGGCACACTCTTGGCTCATGTTCAACTTGCCATCGACCAGAACCCCGAGATCCTTCTCCACAGGGCTGCTCTCTAGCCTCTCGTTCCCCAGTCTGTATGTACATCCAGGGTTGCCCTGTTCCAGGTGCAAAATCCGGCACTTGCCCTTATTAAACTTCATACGGTTGGTGATTGCCTAGCTCTCTGATTTGTCCAGATCTCTCTGCAGGGCCTCTCTGCCCTTGAGAGTGTCAATGGCTCCTCCCAGTTTTGTGTCATTGGCAAACTTTGACAACAAACCATCCAGTCCTGCATCCAAGTCATTTATGAAGATATGGAAGAGCACTGGCCCCAAGATGGATCCCTGCGTAACCCCGCTAGTGACCGGTCACCAGCCTGGTGTAACCCCATTTACTATAACCCTTTGAGCCTGATCCATCAGCCAATTGCCCACCCATTGCATTATGTGTTTATCCAGCTGTATGCTGGACATTTTGTCCAGGAAGACACTGTGAGAGACAGTATTGAAGGCTTTACTGAAATCCAAAGAGATTACATCGACTAACTTCCCTTGGTCAACTAGGTGGGTAATCTTGTCATAGAGGGAAATCAAGTTAGTCAAGCAGGACTTTCCCCTCATGAACCTGTGCTGGCTGGGACCAATGACTGCGTTGTCTTTCAGGTGTTTTTCAATAACTCCCAGAATAATCTTCTCCATAATTTTGCCAAGCACAGAGGTGAGACTGACAGGCCTGTAGTTACCAGGGTTATCCCTGTTGCCCTTATTGAAAACTGGGACAATGTTTGCCAGCTTCCAGTCAACTGGGACCTCCCCAGATTCCCAAGAGCATTGAAAAATTATTGAGATAGGTCTCACTATGACATCAGCCAGCTCTTTCAGTACCGTGGGATGAATCCCATCAGGCCCCGTTGACTTATAGGGATACAGCTGGAGCAGCAAATCCTGCAGAAGTCTGGGGCTGGTCGGGAGTTTGTCATTCTCGCAGCCATGGTTCTCTGGCCCAGGGCTCTGGGGGTCCCAGAGCCCATCATCGGTGTTGAAGACCAAGGTGAAGAAAGCATTAAACATGTCTGCTTTGTCTATATCCCTGTTTGTGAGGTGATCGTGCTCATCAAGTGACAGGCCAATGTTATTTCTGGCCTGCCTTTTGCTATTTACATATTTAAAATGGCCCTTTTTATTGTCCCTCACAGTACTGGCCAGCTTCAGCTTCAGTTGAGCTTTGGCCACATGTATTTCCTCCCTACAGTGGCGAATGGCATCCCTGTAGTCCTCCCATGTCGCCTGATCTTGCTTCCGCTGCTCATACATTTTCTTTTTTTGTCTTAGTTCTAGCATAGGATCCCTACTCAGCCAAGCCGGCCTCCTACCTCACCTGCTTGATTTCCAACATTTTGGAATTGCCTGCTCCTGTGCTCTTAGGAGGTGGTACTTAAAAAGTGATGAGCACTGATGGACCCCAGCACCTTCAAAAGCCTTTTCCCACGGGACCTTACTAAGTAGCTCCCTGAGCAGACTGAAGTCAGCTCTCCTCCTATCCAGAGTTGAGGTCCTGCTGGCAGTTTTCCTCCTGTTACCATAGATTTTAAACTTGACTGTTTCATGGTCGCTGTGGCCAAGGCAGCCACCAGTTGCCACATCACCCACAAGACCCTCTCTGTTAGTAAGCAGCAAGTCAAGGAAGGCGCCTTTCCTGATCGGTTCTCTTAGTACTTGTATCAAGAAGGTATCATCCAGATGGTTTAGGAATCTTCTGGACCTGTTTGTACCAGCTGTGTGGTATTCCCAGTTGACATCTGGCAAGTTGAAGTCCCCCATAAGGACAAGGGCAGATGACTTGGAAGCATTCCTTAGTTCCTTTAAGAATAACTCATCCGTGTCGTCATCCTGGCTGGGAGGCCTATAGTAGACTCCCACAATGACATACGCTTTATTTGTCTGTCCCTTAATCCTTACCCAGAGGCTCTCAACTGTGCCATCGCCAACTGCTACCTCCATGCATTCCAGCCCCTCCACTACATGCAATGCCACCCCACCGCCTCACCTGCCCTGCCTATCCCTCCTGAAGAGCCTGTAACTATACATGGCACAGCAGTCACAGGACTCATCCCACCAGGTTTCACTTATGCTTATGACATTGTATCTCTGCGACTGGGCCAAGGCATTGAGCTCCTCTTGCTTGTTCCTCAGGCTGCGTGCATTTGTATAAAAACACTTCAAGTGTGGTTCATTGTGCTTGTTGCCTCGTGGAGCAGCCTGACGAATCTCACTAGCAGTCAGCTCCTCGAACTTTGGCGTGCCATCCCATTGCTCATCGCTGACTAGCCTTGTATTGCCCCTTCCCTCTTCCAATCTAGTTTAAAGCTCTATCAATCAGCCCTGCTAGCTCCCAGGCAAAAACCCTTTTCCCCTTCTGAGAAAGGTGCATCCCATCAGATGTCATTAGGCCTGGGGATGAATAGACCATCCCATGATTGAAGAACCCAAAGTTCTGTTGATGACACCAGCCTCTTAGCCACATGTTGATTATCTGGGTCTGCCTATTCCATTCATTTTTCTTCCCTGCTACTGGAAGGATCGAAGAGAACACCACCTGAACACCTGATCCTTCAACTAACTGCCCCAAGGCTCTGAAATCCCTTTTGATTGACTTAGGATTTTGCTTTGTTATCTCTTCGCTGCCAATATGGAGAACTAATAGCAGGTAGTAGTAGAGAGTTGTTACTCTCTGACCTGGATTGGTTGTCCTTCATTTCCTAGCCAGTCATGCCTGCACACAGAAATTCTGCCATCCCCATGAAACTGACTCAAAAGATGTCTTAGGCTATGCCTGTTTCACTCAGTTAGCAGTGCCAGGGAATGTTTTGGGGACAGGTATTCAGTCGTCCATATGGCTAAATTTACAGAGCAGTCCCTGACTACTTGTGAAGGCCCTTCACTTCTCATTCAGTACTCTTCATCATCTGCTATATGCTGCTAAAGTTTTGACTTCTATCTCTATCAGTGACAACAGCCTTTATTGCCTTCTCAAAGTGCACTCTAACAAATGCTTCTGTATGTTTCCTCAGGCAGCCACTCATACCGGTGAATCTCACTGTGAGCCTCAGCAAAGCCACCTCTCTGTTGCCTTCTAAATTTCTTAAATTTCTCTTCTGTGACATAGCCAGAGGAATAAAATAAAATAAAATAAAATAAAATAAAATAAAATAAAATAAAATAAAATAAAATAAAATAAAATAATAAAACAAAATAAGATAAAACAGCAGGTAGATGGTTCTTGTGTTGAGATCATTACACATCACAATGGGTCCTAGTACATCATAATTCCTTTTCCTTCCCTTCTGAAAGCATCCATCTCATTTATTGTCTCTGTTCTGGGGGGTTATGGTCCTTAACTTCAGGTAAAGGCTTTACCTTAATATAAATAATAAGCCAAACTGATATGACCATGGATAACATGAGGGACTGTCACAGAAATGTTACCTTTGTTTTATTTATTTGTTCTGCTAGAGGTATACACAAGGGAATAGAACAAAGTAATCTTTCTGAGATGGTCTTTATACATCCATGTCTTGGTTGCTCAGTCATTTGAGGAATTAGGAGTTAGATGTATATTTACATAGTGGCATACATATACATAGGACTTTCACTGATAACAAAATACATAGCAGGTGCTTAAGGACGCAAAAATATTAGATTCAAATAGGTTTTATTTTCATTACAGAGCATGACATTTCTGGAACTCCACTTAAAATACTTATTTGTTATAATAGCATAGGAATTATCAAGTTTCAACATTTCTAGGAATGCCAATACATCCTAATTTGGCATTATTAAAATGAAAAAAGACTTTGCTTATCAATTATAAATTAATGAAAAATAATTCTGATAAAAAGAAATATGCCTGAAAGAAAAAATGTGCTTGCAAAATACGTTATTTGACCTAATTTTCATGTATTAGTTAACTTTTTTTTTTCAAAATATTGATCTTTTGCTAATGAAAAAGTATTTAAGATAGGGAGTTTCTTACCTAAATCATATGGGAAGGAAAAGCAAGGAAAACAAGTCCTAAAGGAACCTAATACTTATTTTATCAAGAAGAGCCTTGTAACAGTTTTTCAAATCATTTAATGTTTCTTTTTATTTATTTATTTATTTTCCATTAAACAGTGTTTTCCTATTTTATTGGTATTAAAATACACTAATGTAACCATATGTGTTGTTCAGCTACTGTATGAAAATACATAGGTGAGGAACCTGTAGGAGCAAATGGGCAACAGCAGTTGAAATAGAAATCTGCAAATTTACTCTGTAATTCTTGAGAAATAAATGTACAGAGAGAGTGTAAATTAGCTCCCATTAGCTAATGAGCAGATAGGGATTTGCATAAATGAGCAAAAAAAATTTATATGATATTCCTAAGCTGCCATGCATTATCTGTGTTCTCTGATTGGCTGAGACAATTGAATTTCAGTATAATAATTAAAAGCTACATGGTCTAATGGGAACATTCAGACATTTAAGAAGATAGTAAATGTTTCTTATCATCCTAAGTTAGAAAAATACATTCAATTAGTATATTAAAATATTATGCATTGCCACAATATGTTTTAATCAGTTGTCAAGGTGAAATGTGGCACAACCACATTTCAGTATTTTGTTCAGATATAGTTGTTTACAAAGTAATAAGGGTCAGTAAAGGAAGAATAGAAAATAAAGCCTCCATTATATTTTGCAAAGCAACTTTTGAGATGTTTTTCCTTTCTTTCCTCTCTCTTTTTTCTCTGGGCAAGGACATGCAGAGCACCTGCCTGCTAATACATCAAAGTGTTGTTTGACTGAATGCTATTTCTAAAGCCTTTAAGACCAAATTTGAACCTAATAACCCAGTTCAGGAATCATTTAATAATAAAGTGGAGATACAGTGCATACTTCTTTTTTAAGATGTGCTGATCACTACACAGTGTCATTCTGAAGCTGGTTTTCTTTTGATACCTGTGTATGTGTTTGTGTGCATGAAGGCCATTGAAGAAATGATTGTGTTCCTGCTCATTGCAAGGTCTCTTAAATGCCTATTAAATGACATTAAAAGTTTATTGATTTGGTAAGAGCAATATTAGTTGTTATCTAGGGAAAAGAAAGACCCCAGTCTGGAAGCTACTTAATCAAACGTATGACTTCAGTTATTGCGTGGTTTGTAGTTGCATTACTGATATGTAATTCGATTGTACCATAACTAGTTTTCTCAAAGGGCATGTGGACAACTGCTAGTTTTCTAGTTTCTCTTTCTCTGTCTCTCTTCCTTTCCATACCACAATATAATTTATAAATGTATACATTATAAATGATCATGCTTTTTATGAACAGGATGGTTCTATATGTATGACTATACAACACAAAATACTTGAAAACAATGAATGCTGCTAAAATATTTGAACAATAATTTGATCTTCTCTTGAACTTAAACTTTTTATTACCTGGAAAATGTATTCTAAATCTGTTTATCAGCTATTATTATTAATTTAAAAAAAAAACCCATTATCTTTCTCTAGGCTCTGAAAGTCTATGCACAATGTCATATGTGCATACACAACTGTAATCAGGAATGTATTTGTGCTATTTTAAAACTGCAGTATTCAGTTAAATAGAAATCAGTCTATACCAGCGTTGCTATTCTGTGTGTCTGTCATATCTTCCAGTGTCAGATCAATTTGTAGTGAAGGCTAAAAATGACCAATTGTATGTGATTTATGCATGTGCAATATAAATGTAGGTAATTTCTACTTCAAACCAAGATGGACAGTTTGTGCTCAAAAATTAAAATATATGAAATATAAACCACTATTCAGAAAAATGATCTAAATTGTAAGTAGTCTTGTAAGATTTACATTGTGTGAAGAAGCCTTTTGTTTCCAAAATAAGCTGATTATGTTGTAGGTTTCTAGATTTGGTTTTGAAGTCCTCGCCCTGTTTCAGAGCTGTAAGAGCTCTAAGTTTGATAGTAAGTACACATGAGGAAAGAGAATGTTAAATACAGGAGTGAAATTTTGTGCTGATGGGAATAGATGCCGCTCCATGGATTTTGATGAAGTGGAAAACACAAACACCATCTGGGAATTCATCTTAGTTATTTAATGACAGCCTTGTTTAAGAGTAATTTAAAAACCTTAATATATGAACTGCAAAAGAAATATTAACATTTTTCAATTACATAAATATACTGCTAAAATTGTTTTAGATTGTAGTGAGTTGACTTTGGTTGCATGCCAGATGCCCTGCCAGCTACTCTCACTCCCTGCCACAATAGGATGGGGGAAAAAATAAGATCAAAAAGCTCATGGGTAGAGAGAAAGATGGGGAGATTGCTTGCCAATTACTGCCAAGAGCAAAACAGACTGAACTTCAGGAAGATTAATTTAATTTATTGCCAGTTAAAACTAGAGTAAGATAGTGAGAAACTATCTAGAGACAAAACTAAACCTCTGCCACCCTGCTTTACACCAGGCTTAACTTTACCCCTTCATTCATGACTCCTCTACTTCCTTCCCCCACTCAAGCAGAGCAGTGGGGTGGGAGTGGGGAATGGGGGTTGTGATCAGTCCATAACAGTTCCTCCTTCCTTCTCACACTTTTTCTGTGTGCCAGCATGGGTTCTTCCCACAGGCTGCAGTCCTTCACAAACTGCTCCAGCATTGTTCCTTGCCACCAGGTACAGTCCTTCAGAAATGGACTGCTCCACTGTGAGTCCCCCACCGGCCACAGGTCCTGCCAGAAAATCTGCTCCTGTGTGGGCTCCTCTCCACAAGCAGCAGCTCCTGCCAGGAGTCTGGTCTTGAGTGGGCTCTCCATGAGCTGCAGCTTCCATCAGGGCATGTCTACTTCCTGTGATGTGGGGTCTTCCATGGGCTGCAGTGTGGATATCTGCTCCAGTGTGGTCCTCCATGGGCTGCAGGGGGACAACCTGCTCAACCAGCCTCTTCTGCAGGGGCTGCAGGGGAATCATAGAATCATAGAATGCTTTGGAATGAAAGGGACCTTTAAACGTCGTCTAGTCCATCCCCCCTGCAATTGGCAGGGACATCTTCAACTAGATCAGGTTGCTCAGAGCCCCATCCAGCCTGTCCTTGAATGTTTCCAAGGATGGGGCATCTACCAATCTCTTCTCTGACACCTGGAGCACCTCCTCCCCTCCTTCTCTCACCTTGATGTCTGCAGGGCTGTTTCTCTCACATTTTTTCTTACTCTTTTCTCTCACAGCTGCTGTGCAATCTTTTTACCCTTTCTTACATATGTTTTCCCAGAGATGCCACCACCTTGGCTGAGGGGGTGAGCTGTGTCCTGCACGCAGTCCATTGGAGCCGGCTGGAACTAGCTGTGTTTGACACAGGGCACCCCTGGCCTTTCCTCACAGAGACCACCCTGAAGTCCCACTCCACTGCCAACACCTGGGCATGTGCAACCTATACAAAGACTCCTGCTTTTCCTATGGTATCTACTGTAAAATAATAACAATAATAATAAAGTAGCTGAGTAATTAAATTGTGCTATAATTATTTTTCCAAAGTTGAAAATGCAAGTGATGCACATCTGCAATTCAGTGGGCTTAAATGTACCTGACCTTTTTGCTAGTGCAGGCTTCATAAGGCAGGGAGGTGATGTCCACTAAGCCTTTTGTATTTTGCAAAGCCTTTTATATATTTTCCTGAAATATAGTTAAACTAGTAATCACATCTGTTATTTACAGTAATTCTACTGGAAAGTGGCATCCAAAAAATATGTAGAAAGAAGCAACAAGGAGAGTAAGTAGGGCAGCCTGATTTCATAGAGATGGTGACAATCCATTTTACTAAAATGTGATGTCCTCAGAACTATGTCCTTTGCAACTTGGTTCCAAAAAGTAGTATCTAGCATGTACTTTGCATAGAGGTGTGATGACTGATGGTCTTAGATATCATTTGAAATTGAGCTTTTTGCTTTGTGCATCAAATGTAGGCAATTGGCTTCCTCTTCATAATGAGAAACTGAATGTGTTGCAGTCTAAAAATTAAAAATAAAAAGCCTTTTGATTGATGTTGCTTTTAATTTAGTTGAAGCCATAAATCATCCTATGACTTTCTGCGAAGGAAGTTGTATAAATGTTTTGTATTCATGATTGGGTCACAAAGTGCCCTCTGTCTTGGTCTCTTGACTGCCATTTTTTTCACACCAAACATGATGTAATGAAATTGGTTTCAGAGAGCATATACCATGAATACAGACATCTTAGGCTTGATTGTCATCTTATTACAACCAGTACAACATCCAGCATCACTCTTAATGTTCAGACATTACTATGTAGCTGTAAAGGAAATGGTACCAAAATCAGGCCCATGGTTGCAACAGTGTGCAATTTTAATTTAAACGACTAAATCCTACGAGTGGGGAAATTATGAGTGAAAGTTGACCTAGAAAGGAATACTCCTTCTTTACAATGAATATGAATGCAAATCCCAGTCTTAGGACAGCCAAATTGTTACTACATTGGAAAGCCAAAGCAATGTAATGGAAGTCACAGGCAAGGAAATGGAGAGAAGGTAAATTCCAGCTCGTCAGTATTCAGCACTTCTTCATAATGTCAGGCACTTTTATTAATAATCATGAATGTTCTCTGGTCTGCTTTGTCAAACACGTTTTAGTTTAAAGCACAGCAAAAATAAATATTCAGTAGCATTAGGTAAACCCCCCCACCCCCCACTACACATATTTTTCCTATTGCAGTTTTGTTTTCACTTCCCTGCTTTTACAGTGTTTTCATCTGTCCATAAGTCAAAACTAAAAACTGTGCTGACCTGCATGGCTCTTCAACAATGTGGTTAAGGTGTCCTAAGGGACTATCTTTTGAAAATATTAAGCTCTTCTGGTTTGTAACCTCAGACACAGTTAACCTTGGGCAGAAGCTGTATCATTGTCTTTAGTCAAAAATGTAGAGGTAACCACACTAGATGAGAAAACTAGCACATGTAGTCTGGTCTCCTTTCTCAAATAACAGTCAAGAAAAAAGGAAGTACAAAAAAATTAATAGTCCAATTTTCTGAGCAATCACAATGAACTGACCTGACAGTGTAAGAAATTCCTCTTAACACTAGGAAATTTAGACTGTAGTATGCCTTAAAGGATAGGAAACACTCTCTAATTATAGAAAAAAAAAATCCTTTGTAATATAAAATGAATGGCTATGTTATCTTTGTGAGGATTTTTTTAATCCTATTTTTAATCTGAAGTATCTGGAGGTATTAAATTTCATATAATCAGTACATTGTATAAATCAAATTAAAATAATTTCTTGCCTCTCAGCTTCACTAAATGACCCCTAGCTTCTCTTGATTTCCTTTTGAATACTCAAAGAAGGTAAGCGCATGCTCTGAATTGGTCTGTTCATCTTTAATTTCACTTACTACAGGGTCATCCCTAGCCTAAATTGTCCCAGTTATGGTCTGTTCCATTTTTACTAATGAGGTTTCTGGTGGAAATGAAGCTGAAAATGGCAGCTGTGTGCAAGTCTTTGTTGCTGATGTACCCCTGTCTGAGAACAGCAATAGTAAATTTGAATGTTCTGCATATGTACTATGAATTTCACTATCTTGTGGGTGTCTCAGGAAACTATTGAGTAAGGCTTTTTTAAAAAAACACTCATTTTATAGTATTCCTACAGATTAAGTTGAAAGGACTACTGAAAATCTAATTAATTTACTAGTAGAACATTTGCAAGTGATTTTCCTTTGATTCATTAACATGAAGTAGAGTTAAAGAAGTCAGCTGAGAAGAAATATTTCATCATCTTTTAATGGATGCAGTTGACTACTTGTTTTTCTATTCATTGCTTTCTTCCAAACACCCTGATCTTGCAGTGGGTTCTTGTTAGCTAAAGGTGGCTGCTGTAGACAGCCAGTCAGATTACAGCCTGTCTCTACATCTGTAAACCAGAAAATATGATTAGATAAAAGGAAAAAAGAAAAAAAAATCACCCTGAGGGTGGTCAAACACAGGGACAGATTGCTCACTAATGTTGTGGAGTCTGTCTTTGAAGATACTCACAGCTTGACTGAACAAGGCCCTGGGCAACCTGACCTAACTGGACCTGCTTTGAGCAGGATGTTGGACTAGCTGACTTCCAGGGGTTCCTTCCCATGTAAATTATTGTATGAATCGGTGATCTTATACCTGGCCTCATGGTTCCATCCCTATTTGTCCACTTGAAAGCACACAGCCTTAGATCTTCTGTATATTATTCATCAGAAGTCGCAGGTTATATTTCCCAGCTCTACTTGCTATTTCATCCATACAGAGGAATATGACTCCATAAAATTTTAAATTATATTGAATTCTACATTTGAAAGGCTTTTGTTTACCAAATAAGTATTAATGCCTAGACTAACTGAAAATACTGGTTACGTTATGAGTCAATACACATTTGAACTCCTTTCCAAATGGGGAGAAAGTACTGGCTATCATATTGCAAAGCTTTTTCCTGAGTAAGCATGGATTATGGACAGAATGCACTCAGGTGATTAGAGAATTAACTACCAGAAATGTATATGGAAAGTAAATTATTCCATGTCTTTTTCACTTCAGTGTTCTCTTGCTATGCTCCCTTACTACCCCTTCCAGATCATTTTATGGACCAAAACTGGTTGAAATCTAGGTCTCTTCCAGGAGAGCAATTCTAATGTCATTGCCTTTCTGTTCTCTAATATTATTATGACAATTGTTATATTACAGCAGAAGCTAGGAATGCTCAACATCTTTTAAAATAGGGTCATATTTACTCAAGAACCAATGGCAGATTGATCTCAGTCTTTTCATATTTTATTTATTCTTTTCTTAAATACATAGTAATCCTGACTAAGAAATACATGAGGAAGACTACGTATCAGCTCCTCTTTTGCATTCCTTAGAATTAAAAAAAAAAAAAAGAAAAAAGAAAAAAGTCATACATGCAATAGTATGTTTTATGTTTTTGTCTTATGCATTTTAGGTTTGGTGGGGTTTTTGCCCCTTCACATCTTAGTTACAGTGTCCACATTTTATGTTTCATTAGGTAAGGTTGTGATATTAAGGCAGCTAATTTGTTTTGACAACTTCTAAAATTAACTGTCACTGTACTTGTTCTTTCCTTCATATTAACCTGATCATTGTGTCTAACCTTCTGTATATTTATTCAGAGTTAATATTCTTTGTTCTTCAAGTCTTTGTGCTCTCTTATTGTTATAATATTTTTTAGAAATGAAAGGGAAGAAGTGACAAAAGTATCTACAAAGCTTAAATGAATAAGACATTCTGTTTAGTCTGATAATCCTTCCTCCTTCTTCTAACCCTCCGTTTTAGAATTGTGTCTTTTTTTCCTGTAATTATAAATAAATAAGAGGGGCATTTAGCTATGTTTTAATATATGATTTTTTTCTGTAAATCCTGTGATTATTTCAAGATTCTCATACAACAGCTACTCTTAAAAAGCTCCTATTTAAAAAGGTTCTGTTCATTGGAAAGATATCTCCAGTATTTTAAAAAGTGGCTTCCCTTTCAAACTAGAATAAACTTTTTAAGTGTGTCCACCACACCTCCTAAAGTGTTCTGTACAAAGCTTCCAAGCCTGTTTTCTACTTCCACTAAATCAAAGACCTTTTTTACACTCCAAAGATATACTTACAGCTATCCTCTTCAGAACCTCACTTACCATCTCGAGATGACCCATGACTGATAAATTACTTATGAATCCTGCTTGCTGTCATGACTTGTTAATGTCCAAAAACCTTTTAGTCTCTTACCAAACACTTTCATTAAGAAAGTGTTCTACTTGTTGTAGAACACTAAAAATAAGCTATTGGAAGTGCAGCTCTTGAGGTCCTTGACATGTCATTCCTTAATTGAAACCAGTGCCTTGGAATTTCTGCAACACCCACATATTTACATGCTACATATGTTACAGTCTTTTACTTTAGAGTGCCTCAAACAACAAGTGGGAGAAAGCAAGCTTTTTAGGAATTTCCTAAAATTTAGCAGGAGTCTGAACAGTCAATAGGAGATGTGAGGCAAGATCCACAAAAAGGTGTAGGAACAGTAAAGCAGAGTTTAGGAGTCAATTGGAATATCAATTGGCTCTGTCTGGATTGATTCAGAAAAATAAGTGGAGGAGATTATGTGTGTTTGTTTGTTTTTCTCCATAGCTCAATATTCAGCACATTTAGAAACTGACAAAAAAAGATGTGAGAAACTCAATCCCTTACTCTGCCTGGGAGGATAGGCAATTGCATCTCTTTGTGTCCAAGATAAATATTCCATTTACCAGGCAGTGAGGTGCTTTCCATGTCTTCTGACTGAAGCTGCCCACATCACGCTGAATATTAAATGTGAGTTGGCCAATAAAGAGTTAGGAAGAAAGAGCAAGGGTCTCTAACCTTGTGATATAATGCCCAGCAGGACATGACAAGACATGAGGTTGGATTTAAGTTCCTCATGCTTAGGCTATCTTACTTACCAGTGAATTGTAGACATACCCTAGGATATCAGAGACATCCACACAGGACTGGTCAACAGGACACTGGATTTACAAGAAACCTATGTCTTTTTTCAATCATAATGAGATGCCAGGCTGGAATACCATAAGATATTTAGTGTGATACTACTTTCTTACATTTAAACAAGTTAAACACTAGTAGTTTCTTCTTTAAGTAATATTAGTATAAAATAAGTAAAGTTCAGATAGCTTTAGAGAGCCCTATCGTATCATCATGACAGGTTTACAACTTCTCTCTAACAAGACAGTCTGTTGCCTTCATAATCATATTATTATTTTAGCATGTCTAACGCTATGGTACTTTCCAAGAGGCCTTCACAACAATTGAAGAGCAACAGCATAGTCCAGCTCAAGCTGAAAGAGTGCAGTTTGGATGACCCCCCAGTAATCTGTCAATTCTTGACAATACCCACTCCAAGTACCACAAAGCCCATACAGTCCTGTATCCTGAAAAGTATTAAGTGAGCAGATAGGTCTGTGGAAGCTTCCCCAGCCCAAGGATAAAGACTGGAAAGTGCAGGTGGGACCAACCTTAATAATAAGATTTGAGTGTATTTATGACAACTTCAAGGCTTGTCTTTGAAAAGTATATACAGTCACAGTGGAAAACTTAATTTGGGAGATGGGGTAACAATCTTGAAATCTCCTCAGAAGCAGCACAGTCTGGTGAAGAACCTCTGTGCTGCCCCCAGTAACTACACTTCAGTAAGCTGCTCAGGTCTTGTGTTGCTAAATCTGATACACTTATTCCACATTGGAACTTGGCTTTGCAAATGCTACACAGAAAAAACAAACAAAAAAATCAGGATTTCTACTTTTTGCTGGGGTACCAGGGAAAAGAAAATTAAAGAAGTTCAAATTTTATCAAAACATTTAACAATTCTTATTACATTCTTATTTACTGGCAAAAGATTATAGCCAGAAGTAGCTATGTCTGAGCCCAAAGGTCATTATAACCTCCATGACGTTAACCCAGAAGCAGTGCTAAGAGATTGTCGCTACCAATCACATTTAAACTAGAGAAAATAAAATATACCCATTCTAAACATGCACTGCTCTGTTTTTTTAGCATGGAACACCAAGAAAGTAAAGGCAATATGGTGTAGCATGCTCACTGCAGTCACAATAATACATTGCTTCAATTGCAATTGCAAATAACTGAGTACCATGCATTCAAAATCAGAACACTTGTGCAATGTCAAAGACAGAGAGATATCATTGATTCTGGAAAACATCTACATTAAGGGCAACACTTAAAATATTCATTTGTTTAAAACCATTTACAATCATGTAAGGATCTAAGTCAGGCAGGTTCAAGATGCACAGGCAGTGAAGCATTCACCTTCGAGTAATCTTAAAGCAGGAGATCCTATGCATGGAAACATATATTCTGTGTAAGTGCTGTGGGTTTCTCAAGGGTTCTGCTTCATCCTATATGAACTTCAAGCCACTCTCCATCATTTATCAGCATTCCTGGTCAACTGGGGAGGTCCCAGATGACTGGAAGGTAGCAAAGGTGACGCCCCTCTACAAGAAGGGTCGGAAGGAGGATCCGGGGAAATACAGGCCTGTCAGCCTCACCTCGGTGGCAGGGAAGGTCATGGAGCAGATAATCTTGAGTGCCATTATGCAGCAAGTGTGGGACAACCGAGGGATCGGTCCCAGCCAGCATGGGTTTATGAATGGGAGATCCTGCTTCACTAACCTGGTCTCCTTCTATAAGGTGACCTGCTTAGTGGATGAGGGAGAGGCTGTGGATGTTGTCAACCTGGACTTTAGTAAGGCCTTTGACACTGCCTCCCACAGCATTCTCCTGGAGCAGCTGGCTGCTCACGGCTTGGGTAAGTGCACTCTGCATTGGGTTAAAAACGGGCTGGACGGCCAAGCACAGAGAGTGGTGGTGAATGCAGTCAAATCCAGTTGGCAGCCGATCACAAGTGGTGTTCCCCAGGGCTCAGTACTGGGGCAGGTCCTGTTCAATATCTTCATTGATGATCTAGATGTGGGGATCGAGTGCACCCTCAGTAAGTTTGCAGATGACACCAAGTTGGGTGGAAGTGTGGATCTGCTGGAGGGTAGGAAGGCCCTACAGAGGGACCTGGACAGGCTGGATCATTGGGCCGGGGCCAACTGCATGAGATTCAACAAGGCTAAGTGCCAGGTCCTGCACTTGGGTCACAAGAACCCCATGCAACGCTACAGGCTTGAGGAGGAGTGGCTGGAGAGCTGCCTGGCAGAAAAGGACCTGGGGGTGTTGGTTGACAGCCGCCTGAACATGAGCCAGCAGTGTGCCCAGGTGGCCAAGAGGGCCAATGGCATCCTGGCTTGTATCAAGAATAGTGTGGCCAGCAGGACCAGGGAGGTGATAGTGCCCCTGTACTCGGCACTGGTGAGGCCGCACCTCGAGTACTGTGTTCATTTTGGGCCCCTCACTACAAGAAGGACATCGAGGTGCTGGAGCGTGTCCAAAGGAGAGCAATGAAGCAGGTGAAGGGTCTAGAGCACAAGTCTTATGAGGAGTGGCTGAGGGAGCTGGGGTTGTTTATCCTGGAGAAGATGATGCTGAGGAGAGACCTTATTGCTCTGTACAACTACCTGAAAGGAGGTTGTAGCGAGGTGGGGGTGGGTCTCTTCTCCCCAGTAACAAGTGATAGGATGAGAGAAAATGGCCTCAAGCAGCGCCAGGGCAAGTTTAGGTTAGATATTAGGAAAAACTTCTTCACCAAAAGGGTGGTCAAGCATTGGAACAGGCTACCCAGGGAAGTGGTTGAGTCTCCATCCCTGGAGGTATTTAAAGGACGGATAGATGTGGTGTTCGAGGACATGGTATAGTGATGGACTTGGCAGTGATAGGTTAATGGTTGGACTCAATGATCTTAAGGGTCTTTTCCAGCCTTGACGATTCTATGATTGTATGATTCTATGATTCTAAGAGTGTTTTCAGTATCAAGTTACGGAAGAAAATATGAGAGCTGAAACCTTCCTAGACATGATCCTTGTGAACTGCTTCCTATCACAGTTAAAAATGTACTTAATTATGAAAACAAACTCCTATTCAGAGGTTAAAATTTTTAGGCAAGAATGTTTATGCTTAAGTCATTTTAGGTCACTAAAGGCTAAATCTGTTTTTCTTCTGTATTTTCAGTCACACTAATTCTGGTCTTCATTACCAAATGAAATACATATTTTTGGTATTTATCTTCATTCAAAAAAAACTTACATTCAAAATAAAATTTAAAAAATCAAGTTTAGGAGGTTCATCCAGGAAGATTAAGATACCTAAAACTGAGACAATGGTAAATAGTTACAAGCATGAAATCACTGAGCTACCTGAAATGTTACTATGGCTCCATCTCTATCGTATTATTGCCCAGGCATTATATTAATATCATGCCAAAATAAGTCGATGTTCCTTAATCATATTTCCTCAATAACTGATGCAAAAATTAAAGCAAAAAATTCCCAGCGTTTCTCTTGACCCATGATGTCACTTATAATTCGATGAAAAACTCGTGCCACAAAACAATAAACATACCCTTCTTTCTCCTTTTACTCAAAAAAAACAAAAGTAGAAGCTAATAGGCACTATGTTTTGATGAGTAGAACAGTAATTATTTAAGAGTGGTGCGTAACGTGTTTGTGAGTAGAGTTGTGTAAAGAACAGATATTTCAGTGCCTGAGAAGCAAAGTGTTTCCAATTAAAATGATCAGGCTTGCTGTTGTCTTTTTAGGCATTAAATTCTTTTAATTAATATTACTACAATTTATCTGAAAACAATCTTCAGGAATGAAAAATGTAGATATGTTTAAATCTGAAATATTTATGCTCTGCTTTGTCTAATTTTTGAAAGGTTGCAACTATTGTCTGAATTTGACTTGAACTGGAAAAAATTTATCATCCTCACCATTTATTTCTTTAGGAAAGTAAAACACTCAGTCAGTAATATTTAAGACTGATAGTCAGGTTGGGAGCTTTTTCCAGCAATTTACTGAAAACAAGAAATGTTACCTAGCAGATCATGAATTGAACCCTTCCTGTGCATTTTCTGCAGTAACACTAGTGCCATTTTCCATTTTGCCTGCAAGAAGATGTAGATGACATTACATTAAAGGTTAGTTCAATTAAAATGCATGTCTGATTTTTTGTTGGTTTGTTTTTTTTTAAAGAACATGTAAAAAATGTAGGTGGGAAGTTCGGTCATTTCTCTAAGTAATATTACGTTAAATGTTCTTTTCCTTTTTTGGTTTTTATTGCTCATTAGTAATAGCTTGCATCAAAATATGTCTAGTTTGCATCTTCTTCAGCCCCTCCACCTCCACGCAACCAAAACACAGAGAGACACATCTGCCCTCCTAAAGCTAGTTATGCGTTGTGTTAAAGGTTGAGAAACATGAATACAATTATTAAGGGGTTAATAAGACAGATAAGTCTTTTAATATGTCTTTAACTGAATGTTGCAGAGATAAAGAAGTCAATACAATGCACATAGTCATGGTTATCTACAGTATATCCCCCTGAGATTTTTTACAACCCTCAATAATGAATGCAACTCATATCTATAACGTTTACAATGGCTATTAATCCTTAATGTAATTATAAATAGGACTTTTATAAAAAATGTGTCTGAAAGACAAAACTTGCAGTTATGAAAGTAAAGAGGAAGATATTCCCATGTGTTTGAAGTGTTTTCTTCCAAATGTATACTTTCTTGAGGCTGCTAAAATTGCAACTATATTCAGCCAATGTGATCTCTATGCATCCTCTTAGTCTTCATTACTTTATGAATTCAACAAACATAAATAAATAACTTGAGTAAATAGTCACGGCCTACTCATTTTCTCCTCCTTCTGCTTAAATGCTATAAATCATATCATAATGTACATAAAATTATAATCATGTGCTAATTAAAAATAAATGGTCCTCTGGGGAACTAGCCATAAGTTGTATAACATTAAAACTAACTTATAAGAAAAATGGTTAGGAGTAAAATTCAACACAACTCGGCTTTTACTGTTATTGATAATGCATTATAAAAAGTTGTCTCCCTATCATTACAAGGATAAACTCTGTCCTGCAACAACTTTCTAGGGATTTCCCCTTGCTAATTACTGTAAAATATTTTGTTAAGTTACAAATTACTGTAATTTGTTCCATGACAAAGCACTCATCTTTTGTGAGTCAGTATCGGCCTGAAAGTCCGTTTGTGTGTTCCTTTTGTACGAATTTACTGAAAATATCAGACTATGAATAACATTTCGGAGAAAAAAAATTCCTGTTTCTAATTTTTCCTCCAACATGAATTTTCAGAACACAATAACAAATTGGCAATGCAGATTTAATGGTAGTGGTTTTCATGTTAAAAAGTCCAGTCTTTTCAGACAAAGTTCTGACTATAAGATTATTTCTGTATTTCCTAATAACTTTTTAATTCTATTTTATCTTAATCACAAAACTGGCATTGGAAGAAGTGAACACTTCCCTTCCTTCAAAGCACATAGAACATTGTCACTATGTTGATGGATTCTTCGCTGGTTTAATTATGTCGTATAAGATAGTTGAATCAGTCAGGACAAATACCTGTAATATTTCATCTGGGACTGACCCAATAGGTTGTTTTTTGGTTTTTTTTTTCCTTTTCCACCAAATTGAAGAGTCAGGTTTTTGCAGAGCATTAATCCCTGCCATTGGATTTACATGAGGCCTGTATTAGGCTTGATTTCACAAAGAATGGATTAGGACAGACCTATTTCTAAGGATTAGGCTTGGCTTTCATAAAGATTTTGTAGAGAAACACATTCAACTTGGCCTACAAATTGTTTGTGCTATAGATAATTAAGTGGCCTTCTTTTATCCACATCACATGGTTGACTTCAATCTGTGTAAACTGAAGGATCCAATGTCCACCTTTCATTCAGGAAAAATTTGTCCAATAATGCTAATCCTGTATATGGTTGCCACAGCTGAAACAATAATAGCTTCAGTCTCTATTACTGGGATACTTTAAACCCCAAAACAGAGTCATGTGCCAGCAAATAGCATCCTTTTTTTCCCCCAGGCTTTATTTCTGAATCAAGTATAGCTGTGTTTATGACAAAGAAAAAGAGAAGCAGGAAAAATGAAGCTGTAACATAGTCTTGAGGAAAAATTTAGAGAAAAAAAACTTTTCCAGATTGATTACTGGCTAGTAGATCATAGCTCCCGTTGTTTGATTCACCTGTTTTCAAGGAAACAGAGCTTTGTATAGGCTTTCACAATAAATGATTTTCATCAAGTATCTCGATGTAGTCATTTTATCTTAATAAAAACAAGATGCAAAACCACCAGTTCTGTCTTCTTAGATTAAAAAGTGTTCACATGTATTTCCCATCCTCTGCTACCTAGAACTGAATTTTATTTTCTGCAATGATTACACTATAAAGACATTACCATTTAATTGAGGGATATGTATCTCTAGTGGTAAAGAAGATAAGTTTTCTCTTTCTCCTTAAAATAAAAAAGCTTACTATAAACTGATAAAAGAAAACTAAATTTAAAATTTACTTATTAATCATTTATTATTTATTTAGATTTTTAAATTCACATTTTGATTAAAAGATACATTCTGTTAAAATGAAAATAAATAATTTATAAACTCAATTTCAATGGATATTCCTCATTCAGGTTTCTAAAATGCTGGATATCCAACAACAAATTTCTAGTAATGGGGTCATGAAGCTGTGGAACATTTCAAGGTCAAAGATGTAATCATTTTTAATAATAGGTCGGTTTTAAATTGTCTTCCATCTTAAACATAATGCCAGATGGCATGAAAAATAACAAGAAGAAAAATAAGCATTTTGCATAAGCTGACTGCCAAAAGGTATGTATTCCTGTAGGTTACAGCAGGGACACTTCTTAACAGAAATGGAGTTTAAGAATTAATGGGAAGTGGAAAGATTTATTCTCTTTTGTAGGTACGCTAGTGCTTTTTAGTATTGGCTAACCTCAGAAGGGAGGTTTTCAAAGGCACAAATGTCAGTCAGAAGCCCAAATCCCATTCTCTGGAAGTCAGTAGCTGTTAGGCACCAAGCTGGTACTGATGTCTTTGAAAACCTTCCCCAAGTGCCAGATTCTGTAAGATGTTGAGCACCAATCAACAGGAGATGGGGCTGCTCAGCACTTCAAGGGATGAAGCCCATAATGTCTATTGTGGCATTCACCTCACATCAAAAAGGAACTCCGTTACTGCTTAATTGATATTGTTGCTTTAAGATAATGCTTTATTTTGGGAAAGTTGTATTTTATCTTAGTACATATTATGTCTTATATCCTCACTAGGGGGTTTAGTCCCTGCACTTGCTGTGGGTTTGACATGTCTTAACTTGATGAAAGGAGGTTATTTTCCTAACTTTAATGGCTATATCATCTGTTCCTTTTAGTTTTTTCTCATACATATATATATGAAAAATAGAACACAGAAAGTTAAAAAAACAAACTATCCTGGCAGTCTCCTACACAGAAATTACTTCAGCATTATGCCAATAATGAAACTAATGTACAGTGACAAGTGCTGTCACTCTCAAAGACACAGTGAGCCTAACATAGACAGCAGGGAATAATGGCACTTCTTCAAAAATTGACAAAGAAAAAACCACATTCATTATGTATATGCATTGATAAATACAAATTTGACTAGATGAGAGAAGAAGTAGTTTTAAAAATGTAATGTTGCATCTTGTATGACATCCATCTAGTAACTTAGGCATTGTTTTGGTAGAAAAATAATATTTGTGCTGAGCTTTGAACTTCTACAGAGTCCAGTCTTATTCTGCAAACCGTATACTTAAAAAAGAGTAGATTCATAAGCATAAAGAGGCATGTACTGTTTCATATTTGCAGAGAAGTAGGAGCAATATGCATGATCAATTTACAGAAGTCAGATTGGGAGACATAATTCTCTAAGCTAATTTGAATGTTTCTAAGCATGTGAATTTGCCCCAGATCCTAGCACAACTAATGGAGTTTCAATATTTGGGATGATGTGCTTCATCCTGACATTCAGTGCCTTTTTATAACCTTTTAACTTTTGACAGCAACAATTCCAGCCTTCCTTGTGCTTTCTGCTAGGAATCATTCAGCCCTATGAAGTCAGCACACAATTGCGTGTCCTCTTTTAGACCAGATGGACATATTTGCAGAGATCCCTGCTTGCCCCATCACTCCTGTTAATAGCGCTCCATTTTAAGTTTGCTTTTGTCATTTTTTCATGAAGTCACGAATTTGTAGCAGGTTGGTGGGCCCTATTAGTAAATGCAGACTTAACCTGTACAATCATTATTAGTCTGTATCAAGCATTCCTTCATTTTATGTATATAGTAGGCCAAGATTTGACTCTCGGTTGATTTTGGAAATTTCATGTAATATGTTCTTCCCTTCCCTAATTTCTGCTTGAGGAGGGAAGAAATTCCTAGGTTTAGAAACACGAACAGAGATTTTATTTAATTTGTTCTCAAAAAAATTGTCTTTTGTCCAAGTCTGCCTTTGTTTACAACATCCCACTCAGATCTCATCTGTTATTTTTGTTGCATATTTTGAAGATCCCTTTGCAAATATTTCTGGATTCACAGATGAAATAAATTATCACTGTCTCATCCACATATCAAATACAACTCTGAACACCATCAACCTGACTATGCTTAAACGTCAAATGTGCAATTAACATTCCAGGGGATCTAATTTTGTGTCCATTGCTGTTGCTGCCCTGGAGACTGATTCTTGCGAAATTCATGAAATATTACAATTCACACAGAAAAATAATGACAGGGACAGTAGAAAAGGAAAAAAAAAGAAAAGATACCTCAAAAAAAGTCACAGTCTTTTGTTGTGAGATAGATAAAAATTTCCACACCCCCTACTTAACGATAATGTCTGTCAGACATTCTAGCATTTTCTAGCATTTTTTCAGTTTTCCAACAGTGACCATTAGCACACACCATGAACCACAGAAATCTCATATAAGCGATTTGCATCTGTGTAAGATTTCACTGTCTCCTCCCTGTTCGTTTAAAAGTTCTACTTACATTTTGCCAATGGTGAAAGGTGGCACAAATCCTTTGATTAGGATTTGAATTTATTAGCACCACTTCACAATTTCATAGCTGAAGATAGCACATACTTTCACGATTCCAGCTACATTCTGTTAAGTATTGAACTGTATCTTCCCTTACACATTTCTGAAAAAGACATCTCCATCATTACAGTAATATTCACTTAATATTTCTGATGCTATAAGTAGTACTGTAAGGATAGAGCTGTATTAAAGTGGTAGAAAGCCATTTCACCCATTTATAAAATGAAGCACTACAAAATTTGTGGTCTCTAAGAATGTTAAATCTTCCTAAGCTGAGCATGCTGTCAACTCTGAAATATTTTGTATTAAAAAAAAAAAAATCTCTGATTGCAAACTTATAAAGGGCATATATACAAAAGTAATCTACCACTTTAATTCTCAGCTTCAAATTATGATAGTTTTGTATTCTCTATGCAAGTGAAAAATGGAGATGGGAAAAAAAAAATCAGAATTAAATGAAAACGAGTTACTAACTTAGCACTCATAAAAATGCTTTTACTTAGAGTAGCAAACCTCAAGTCTTCTAGTTTTAGAGCCAAAGACCTATAAGGAAGGGTTACACCAACATATATAAAGGGATAGCTGATACTGATGATATGCAAGAAAGTATCATAGATCACATATTAATTTATTTTAAAATTTTTAGTACTTGGGCTAATGGAAGCCTTGCTGCTATGGAATACCTGTTCAAAGCCGATTTACCTCAGCCACTAATAGTGCACATATAAAAATACTGAGAATTTCAAGAAATATTAATACAATAAAATATACTATTTAAGAAATTTTATTTGATTAACTTACTGAATGAAAATTCTCCAAAGGGTGGAACTTGGGTTTTGCATGCAAAATTTAATAAATTTACATGTAAAAAGGATCTAAAAATTTTGGAGAAAATTTTCTAATGGGAAAACTAATTTAACTGAAATAAAAATATTCCATGGGTCAGGGTTGATTTCAGTGTCAGCATTGCTTTAAAAAAAAAACAGAAATGAAAGGTTTTAGTATTGTATTTTGCCTTTGATTAAAATGTGTTGTTCCAGTTTTGCCAGATAAATGCTTTATCTTTACTTTTGTGATACAATATTTCATTATTATATATAATGTCATATATTTGATTATGGGTCATCTTATCAAAATGATGCAAAATTATGCAAAATAAATGGTTTCAGTATTTCTGAATTCCTGTTCAATGGAAAATGTGGAATTTTTCTTGCAATTTTAACTAAAAGCCAAATTTGAAGCATTAAAATATCCAATGGAATGGAAATTGTCTTCATTTCTGTGAACACTTTTATTTACCCAAATTCTTGCCACTTAGCATATTTTAGATGTTATCAGTGTGTGTCCAGTTCTATTCCCCCATGCAACACTCTGTGACTTTGACCAAAGCCATTCCTCTTTCCCAGTAAATATTACAGTGTAGTTCCAGAAATGCCCAGGACATGTAGTTCAGCTAGATCTACCCCCCATCCAAGTCCTGCCAGGGCCAGTGCATGAAGACCAGACACTGTCTATGGACAGCCTGCCCAAATGCTTACAGTCTGTTGTCCTCAGAATCCAGGTGTGTTGATATGTAGAAGTACACACTTTGGAGCTACATGTACAGGTTAGCTGCCTAGCTATGTTGATGCTCTTCAGAAAAACAATAAAAGTACACCTCTTGGTGCCTTGCTCACAGTATTAGGGTGTTGGGTTTTTGTTTGGTTTTTTTTTTTTTTTTTTTAAAGAAAAAGGAAAAAGGAAGAAAGAAAGGATGTGAGAGGGTGGAGGGGAGACGAGAGTTGATTACCTTTACTAATATACTATTTGTGTGTTACTGTGTTAACCTACTACTCAAATTCTTGCCAGCATCTTTGGGAGCATTATTGCATGTCCTTCTCCATATGTTCTTTATGTATTCATAACAGAATGCCTGCCTGAGTGTCCTGACTGTGAGCAGACCATTAAAGATCATGTTCTGCATTATTTTCTCAGTAAACAATTTCAATAAGAAATACTTTCTCTAGACTTTTTTATTGTTGAACTAGTGGACTTATTTCTGATTCATACCTGTCCTGATTGACCACTTTCCATAAATATCTGCTCTTTCTTCTGCTGTCCTTCAAAGATGGTAGTCCTTCCAAATGATGTTTCCTCTTCCAATTATTTAAAATATTCATAACCAAGTAATTTGTTAAAACATACCTTTGTCTTGCTGCTCACAAAAAGCTTGACAGTAGCTAGACAGCTGTGCCCGCTGTTTATCACCACTGCTGCTCATAATTTTCTAATTATTACCTTATGTTCCTCTTATCTGCTGGCTGCCTACCCTTTGAAAGCACTATCAGGACATCTTTTTGTTTCTTTTTTGCAATACAGAGATTTATTTGCATACACAACACATATAAATGGCTATATATATTTTTGTGAACATTGATGTACAATGAATAGTTAGTGCTGAATAACAAAGGTCTGAAAAAAAAAGAATACAGGGAGAAACCTCCTGAGTACTTTCTTAATTTCTTCAGGATTTTCCTAACTGTGATGTAACTGACGAAGCTGAGGTATAGTAGCACTAAACTTTGCTAAATCAAGATGTAGAGGAAGCTGCTTGTCTTCCTAGAGAAGTCTGCAGTACCGTTATGCAGTATCTGTGATAGGGATCCTCTGTTCTGGCTGACTTTATTAACTGAATAATCTTCCTATTTTTCCGCAGGAGCACAGGAGGCCTAACAGGTCAAATCAAGTAGACCTCCTCATAGAGTCAATCTCCTACTAAGTGCTTAGGTTACTGAATGTGCAAGCCAAGGATTCTTTTTTTTCAAATTCAGCAATAAATTCCTTTTTAGTACTTGCATCCCCTATGCATACAGAACATAAGAAACTCTCTACCAGGTTCCTCAAATAAATGTGTTCTGAAGAGTTTGGTTTGAGAGACTTTAAGGATTGACTTCTCTGTTGTCTGGGATATTTGTTTTTTTCTTACAAGGAACAAATGATTGGCAGCTCACTCAAAGATGGTTTATGGCAAAAATAATGTGTCAAATAGCTAAAAAATTTTTGTAGCTTTTGGTCAAACAGGCTGTTCTATTCTACCATTAAAATGAATGCTGTCAAATACTGAATACTGTTTTGACAACAGTGTAATTTTCCTTCATCATCTCAGATCATTTTGCTGCCCAGATACATTTTGTTAACATTTTTTCTGTCTGTTTGTAGAATGCATACTGTAATCTTCAGAAAGTATTTTCTAACTCAAAATTGCTCTGAGAAATATTTTCCATTAAGAGAAATAAATACAGTCAGCTATCTAATAAATACAGAAAGGAAAACAGTACAGAAAGGAAAATGTATTTTCTATGTTTAACTATAATATTTCTTGTTTGTATGGTTTTTATTTATCAATCATCACTACAGGCAAAAAAATTAAATGAACTTTACAGAACTGATAAAGTTTATCAATGGATAGTCAGACAATAGAACAATTTTTAAAGAGCTTTGAAGACTAGAGTGTTCTGATAGAGAGAAATATATAAAATTTCATTACTTACATTGTATTCAAGTCTTTTGAATCTGACTGACCATAAAATGTTTTCTATTAAGTGAAAGCAAAATGACTACACTGAATTGGTGTCTCATATTCTCTTGTTCACGTTCCCATTTTATTTTGTTTCTCTCTCTCTGCATGGAAACCAATAATTGATCTAAGACTATGAACAATGTGTTATGTGAATGAAAGATTTCCAAATTATGATGATATACTTGCAACTTTTAACAAATCATGATCTGCTTAAATAAGTTTACCCTTTTGTTATACACTGCTTTAAGGTGTTCTTGACAATGTCATTTTTTTCTAAACCTTGAAACAGACATAAAATTATTCTTAACCTCATACTTGGAAGTGATCATCATGTGAGAAAATTTTGCTGTGAGATATCCTTTATCTGTCATGTAATCTCTAAAAATTTTATGGCAGAGATGCAAATATTATTGTTTTGGTTTTTTTCCTGTAAAAAAATTCAAAATTCAAAGCACATTTAAAGAAATTGTCTTTAAGCTGAAAATATTTCTGTCAACCTTAATGTTTTGCTTTTGGTGTTTTCTGAATACTACAAATATTGCTCTCAAAAAGGAAAGACAAATGTTCATTTTTTTCTAGCTTTTCTCTCACAGAAATCCTTTTATTTATTTATTTATTTTATCCCAAAGGAAGCTGCCAATTTCAGTCTAAATTAACAAATAATTTTGGTTGAACAAATCTCTTGACAAATGACCCATTCAGAAAATGAACAATGATTGTCTACCTCTGATCTTCAGTTATCTTTTCAACATGTGCGTTATGCGCTTTTCTTTCAGAACCTGCATATGTCAAAAGGATTTTTTCATGAACAAATTTCCCAAAGCCCCACCACCTCTATAAAATGCATATCACTGTCAATCACTTCTTCTGCCTCTCACATTTCAAGTGAGAGACATACACACATGTACCCAGTCACAAAGTAAGACTGGTCTTCCATCATTTGAGAAATTATCACCAAATTGACTTTATCAATGCACTCGGTGATAGCTTTCAAGCTATGACATACGATGCAGTGTGTTGGAACTGAAGCAGGAATGCTGACAGCCATCTATCTACCTTTGATTTCCAGAAGCTTTGTCACGAAAGAAACTATTATAGAAGATAAGCGCATAAAATTAAATCTTTTTTACCATTCCTGTGTTGAGACAGAAGGTGTTTTATCTCAAGACCGGGTATTTTGAAGTATAGCGTGCCTCTGCCCTCATTGCCTCCGTGCAGTGCCCAAGGGACTACAGTTCTTGAGCCAACTGCAGTCTGCTGAGAAAATTCCCAGCCAACATTGAAACAGACCAAACACCACCGTGGCATCATGTGGAAAAAAAGAAAAACATACGTCCAAAGCACTGTTTTTTGGTGGGATTTTTTCTTGTGCTTCTAATGTCTAGCTGTTGCTTAAGCCTCAAGGTTTCTACCTTGCATTTCTGGTGTCTCAGACCAGTTAATCTGTTCACTTTCGGTTGAGATGTTCCGATTACTGCACTGCATAAGGTTTTGGATTAATAGACATCTTGATTTCCATTTTTTTAGCTCTCAGTCTTAGCACAGGCCTGATCTTCCTCCACCACTCTCCCCCCAGCCCCAAACAATGTTTGCAAGCTTCAAACACGGACATCGTTCCTCCTTATGCTGATAGACTGTTTCTATCCTGTCTCTCCAGCACAGCTGAAAACCTACAGCACCCTGTGAGCCTATGATGTAAACTGTACATCATATACTATTCATTGCTTGACTATTTGTCAGGCAGATAGAAGTTGTTCATTCATACTGGTTTTTTTTTTATTATTATTATTATTATTATTGGTTTTGTAGCATAGGATAGGAGAATGGCTCCATTCCAGCCATCCAGTTTTTACCTCCCCCCCTTAGTACTGCTGCAGTCTGCTCTGGCATTAATCACGTTAGGGTTAATTGTAATGGAGAATTAAAAATGCTTGCAAGGAAAATAAATCCAAGCAGGAGCAAAAACTGTGGTCATTTTTCATGAAAGTAAGAATGTGATGTGGATAAGAAAGACAATTTTGTGAGGATTTCCTTAAGGAGGATTGACAATACTTCACATGAAAATTGTGTATTTTAAAATTTAAGTGGAATTAAATATTCTTTTTTAAAACCACTCTTAGGGAGTAGCACAAAGCTCCATAATAAATTCTTGAGTTGTGCTGAATTTCACTTACTATTAATCAGTTCTTTTTGAACTTTTGCTGAAGGGACTGACTTTTCTGTAGTCTACCCATGATGTCTCATTGTGTGGCTGTGATGGGTAGGATGCATAGACTCTGCTTGTCGGGGGGAGTTCTTAACCGCCACTCTAACTGGACATAGTGTGGCAATTGTACTGCAATCTGAGCAATGATTGCAAGGAAACTGTGGAAAAGAAAAGAAAAAAAAGATGAGAGAGAATTACGAGAAAAAAATGCAGTGTAAGTAACAGGATCTCATGCTCCATTTATGGGAGAGAGTAGGACTAAGAAGAAAAATATGTTTTAGGATAGTAGTTTTAGGAAAGTAGTTTTAGGATTTTGATTTCAATTCCTTCAATGTTTAACTTCTTTCTCTGCTACAGCACTTCTACACAACTTTTAGTCAAAAAATTTGTGCACAGATCTGTAAGTATCTAGACACCTGCACTCAGGAAAGAACATGAGAACAGTCAAACAAAGTCACACCAAAGACCTTTCCATTCAGTATCCTATCTCTAACTGCAGCCATTAGCACATGCTAAAGAAAAAGCAGAAGAGGCAGACAAGCACATAGTGATATTTACTTGGTGTCTTTTAATATTGTCCCAGACTTTGTGATATTCTGACTTTCAACACAAATCTTCTTTTGAGACTTTTCTTCCATTAATTATCTGTTTATGAGCCTGTGTAAAGTTTTAGCATCCACAACATTATGTAGCCAGGATATCTGCAGCTTGTTTGTGCACTGAATGAAGAACTACCTCCCCCCTTTTTTTTTTTTTTTTTTTGTCCCAAATCTGGCTTCCCTTTGCTTCAATGAATGCCCACTCGTTCCTGTATTAACAGTGGCAGTGGTCAGGTAATCCTTATTTGCCTTCTCCATGCCACTCCTCATTTTATCAACCTCTGTCAAATTTTCTTCAATACATCTTTGTCTGAACATTTTTTTTCAGTTATATTTAATTCTTTTAATGATGACAGACAATAATGAGAGATACCAACCCTCATTGGTCCAACCATCCAACCTCTTATGATATTCAGTGCATCTCTATTCCCCATTAGTAGAACAGAGTTAATAAAACTTCTGCAATTTTCAGTGCCACATGGGGATAGATACAGAAAAGAGTGTGAGGCTCTATGGAAATGGCAACTACACAAGCCCCGCAAGTCAGAGATAAGCAGATGAAAGATTGTTCTCAGTGTGGTGATATGGATGATGTAACTGTGCTTGTAATGTGCCTCTAAAATCTGTGGGATTATATGACAATATCGTATCACCTGCTTCTTTCCTATCCTAAGTCACTCATAGCATGTAGTAAGTAACTGACATATATAAAACCTTGCCTTAGAGTTATTGTTTTCAATCATGAGAATGAAAAAGTTAACAAAAACAAGCTTTAAGTTATAAAAATGTAAGTTACCACCAAAGATACCACAGCCTCTGGAAGTATTAATTTTATGCACAAGGCACAATGGGCAAGTGACCTTTTTTTTTTTCTGGAGGGCACTTAAGTGGCATGAGCTAAATTAATGCATTGAATCTACTGCATTCTCAAAATCCACTTTAGTGTATGTTATGCTTTTGTAAAAGTATCCATAGTAATGTGTATGTCTAAATGGTTGTTTGCAAGCACAGCTATGAATTTTATATATGAAATAAATGCATGTACAAATATGATTACAGCTTTAGCGGCCATTTCTGAAAACCTGGCCCTCATAACCAAACAGAAAGCAGATTGTAAACTGTTTCCTGATTAGAATATGTTACCATTAAACGAGCTTAATACATTGGTGTTAATTTCAAATCACAAAGAAGGAAGGGCTCAACATATGTTAGTGCAATAGAGGCAACAAATATCAAGTCCCCTGAGCTGAATTTGTTGCATTTACAGGTATGTTTTAGAAAAGTACAAATGTTTATTTGGCTTATTTTGAAGGAAGTGAACACAAGGCATATGCAATGCTATAATTCCCTGTATGACTTCTCTGTGCAAATTGATTCAGTTTGATTGATGCAAATTCATTTCTTTTCCTTGTATTTTTAGCAAATTAGTTTCATAAAACTCATATTCTCTGCTCAGTCCAGGAACACACCACCTATTGGGAGGAATTAACTTCTTATTTCCCAGGGGAAAACACCTGCATTGAAAATTATCTCAAAGATATTCAAAGCAAGTAACAGCATGGAGGTCAAGCAGCACACTACGGCACTCAGGGACTCACTGACAGAAATCATCAGGAACAATGCAATACCATACTACAAATATCAAGGAAAACATCTGGTCATAAGCGACAAAGATGAAAGATAGAAAGCATAGCTTTTCCTTATTTCATATCAAGAAGGATGTTTTGGGAATGAAGCTGACTATACAGGAATATGTTTTGTAATATGTCACATCAAAAACAGTAAAATGTCATAAAATACGAAGAACTGCCAGAAAGCAGGGAAGTCCTATGTGCCAACTCCTGCTCCCAGAATTGACAGTCTTTTTCAAGTGACACACCGAATTAAAGAGAATAGAATGAATCTTGGGAGCAGATGTTAGAACCTAAATCTCGTGCTGCCAGCTAAGCACCCTCATTGTTAACTTCTTCCATCAGACTTTTTCTTCTATTAAGTCTCCTGCACACTTTGAATTTTGCATTATTTCTGCTGGAGTGGTAAAGAGCACTTCTTTCATCCATTTCTTTTTGACTTCCTCTCCCCACCACACTTCTCCACACAAGCTCACATTCAGACTTGTTCCCATCCAGGCTACTCTACAGCCTTCTTGCAAATGGGAAATGTGGCCTTGAACCTTGACCGATTGATCAGAATATTAAACCTCAGTATCCAGGTTTCTGAGCAGGTATTCTAACTACAAAGTTATAATAGTAAAGCATAAATAAACTAACTATTACTTCTTCATCTGGCTACATTTGTAAGAAAGTCAACCTTTTATTTGCTTTATGCATGCTCGGAGCATACTTGTAATATCTTAAAGATGTAGATTTTGCTCTGTTCTATTGAGGGGTTTGGTCCAACTTCAGCAGCATGGCGACATACAGAGACAGTCTGGGCATGCAAAACTTAAACAGCCAGGTCCTGAAAATGTTTATGTTGAAATCAACCAGGTAGCATGAAGAAGTTCAAGGGATGAGTGGTTCCTGTAAAATGAGGTTTCTGATTTACGTCTTTGGGCTCAGGAACATAATGCTTAGTGAAGTTCTGGTTTAGTTTTCAAGACTAAAAGGGGAACAAGTAAAGAGACTGCAGATTCCTCTTACTCTTTTGCACAAAGCAGAACACAGGCTAAAAGGCAACCATCCCTTCTGTGCAATGAGACTGAGCATCTATGATGTGTGTGAATTTACCTGTCTCAGACTTTAGACAGAAAAACAATCAGTTTGAATCCACAGCTATGAGACACATGTAAATTAAATTCTTCCTGTTATATGTTAAAAGGGGTTTATGCCATTTCTGTTACTATACATGACATTCTGTATTCAATTTGTTTTGTGTGGGGCAGCAGGATCCATTAAGAACCAGAAGGTATTTATTTGCCTGGCTGCATGCTATAATATTGAATATGAATTATTTTTTCCCGCATTTTTTTCCCAATAGCTTCATATAACCTGTGCATGTACATGATGACTCTTCCTAATACTGAGTGTAGAAAATCTGTAGAGACACAGCTGGATTAAGAACCAAGAGACAGGCCTCTTTTCCCAGCTTTTGGAGCACTTTTTGAATGGCTCTGAAAAATTAAGATACAAAGACAAAGCTGGGTGTTTTGCAAGGTACAGCAAAGGCATTCTCACACTCAGAGCTGTCTGAATGGAGGTGTCAAATAGGAACTAATTTTGCTAAGTCCATTCTTGTTCTAGCTGACAACAAAGGGAAATGGCTGCAAATGTGCAGGGCTGAAGTCAGCAGGAGACAGCCACAGTGAACCAATGTACTAGAAGCAACACACTAGGGAAATTTCTTGTTCTGACAAAGTCACTGCACAAGAGTTAATGAGTAACATATTTAGAGATAAGATTCAGAATGCTGAAATTACAACCACAAATCTTTATTTTTCAGGAAGTTCAGATGCTGTTATATCCTTCCCCATTCTCCAAGCCATATTTCGATATGAATCTCTGAAAGTTAATATGCTCCTGTTCTAAGGGCATCTATGTTTTCAGCATTTCTATTATCAATTACAGTAACTCAAAATAAAGGATTAGCTCACTAGCTAATAAAAATTATTAATTATTATGAATTATCAAATATTTTGCTGAACTGTGATTGATACTCAGTAAAACTGAACTCCAATGTACAGTTAGTAGCAATCTGTTGAGATCAATCTGAATTTTTCATCTCCCCAAACCCTTTTAACTATATATCTATTGAATAAATACATAGAAATATATTTTAATTAAGCTAACCTTTAAAAATCATTCTCAAAACAATCACCAGACAAGAGAGAAACTGCTAGCATGGTGGTGTAATTTCTACAGAACTGCCATACCAAATCTAATAATGCATGTCTGTGCTGATATTGAAGATTGAGAGCTACAATACCTTTACCGTCTGTTTTTAAGTAATTAGGCATGTATTCATCCAAGAAAACCTACGTATGAGTTCTTTGCAACACATATTTCCACAGATGCTGTGGAAAACTAGAGATGTTAGGTCTCACAAGTCCAAATGTTATTGTCATCCAAAAATTAATTGAGCCATAAACAAAAAGGGAAAAAAATCAAGGCATACTTTTAATAAGCAGACAATTGAACGCAGTATTTTGGCTTTCCATAGCAACAACATACTTTTTAGGCTTTGTGTCTGACTATCACCTTTGCAGTGAAGTGACCTCCTGTTGAAAGCTACTGGGTTGCATTTTAAAACTCCCTGGCAGATGCTGGATCCCCCTCGGACAGTGAGACACCTACCATCTTCAAATTCTAAGACTCTTCAGAGCTGTTCTTTTTTTTTTTTTTTTTCCCGGAACATTGGCAAATGTTTATTATATTGGTGTTTTTCTTAGAATCTAGATGATATCTGAGTTCCATGCATGCTCCCCAGAAGGAATTGCTTTCAACAAACATGCTACAAGGTTATTATTGAAAGGTGTATCTTTCTAGCGTGCCTGTATGGTATTTTGATTTCTCAACAGAAATATTTGTAGCAGGATACCTGCATATGTTAAATGTGGATTAGAGACTCGGTGGAATGAAATGGATGTACACACACTCCTTTCGTTAAGGAAACTTGTATATGTAACTGAATTTTGCAGCTCTCTAAAATGCAGAAATGAAGTGTATCACACTAACATTTAGCTGGCATTTTTTAAGGGCCATTACAAAGATGGTTATAAATCCTAGTGTGGATAGACTGTTCAAAATCAGCAGGCCAGGGCTATGAACCCTGAAATCATTAACAACATTAATGCTCCTCAGACAGTTAGAAGCTGCTATAAAGCTGTAGATGGTTATGAGGCGTTTGTTTCTCTATTAATAGTATTTTTGTTAATCTAACCTTAGAGTTAGGCATAGTGGCCCTGCTTCACATATAGGAGTGATAACAGAATGATTATAATAGGGAATAGTAAAGAGAAGGAAAGGATATAGAGGAAGAAACAGGAATGCCTATCAGAGTGACGAATTGGGAAAGTATTTTTCTAAGCAATTTCTGCTGCTACCCCAAAATAAAGGTTATCAACCTGTCAAGGTTCAGCCAGAAGCAGCAACTACTAGAAGAAACCAGAACATTTGGAAAGAGGGAAATAAGGGTAAGAAAACACCCAACAACTCAAAAATAAAACAACCTTGAAGCAGCTGAATTCTAATTAAGATATTTCAAATGTAGGAAATAAAATGTTCTGAATTACCTGAAAGCTCTAAATATAGTTTGCAACCATTTTCCAGATTTTGACTTTAAAAAAATCAAAACACTAGATTTTTTAAAACTTAATTGAATCCAATAATGTTTTTCATAGGACAGGAAAACAGAACAGGAAAGGCAAACCTAGAGTCCAAGCAGCTGTCTCTCTTTACTAGAAACTCAGTTTTCACTGAAAAACAGTAAGATTTCCCATTCACATGTTTACGCAGAAGTTATTCCAGGCATGAATTTGACCCAAATCTTTACATTCCATTCACCTTTGCTAAGATTAAAAATAGCTGAAATCCTTTTTTGTTTCTAATTTATCGTCTTTTTGACATGTAGGAAGTACTGAAGTAGCACAAGGTATTGTTCCTCTTGACCATTCCATACATGGATGGGATAAAGAATAAATACCTGTTACCAGACAATCTCTTGTTTTGTTTATGTTTTTTGTTTTGTGGGTTTTTTTTTTCCTTTTTATCAGCTTTGGTGGTATGAGAATGATTTGGATGAAAAGCACAATCTCTGGATCCTAATCCCAACTATGAGCTTTTGAGATATATCCTTTGCTAAATTCTACTTGGAATAAAGAGTTGTTTTCCATGTTTTACCTCTGGGTAGCTGCAGAGATCAATGCTCTTGATTACAGCTTGTACATTCATATCACGGAACTCATTTTACGTCGTTAATAAGAGCAGCCTGACATTAGCTCAAAGAGAAAAGCAATCACTTAAACTCTTCCCATTCGCTTAGTTTTTAAGTGCCAAATGTTACCTCCTGCATAGATATTCATAGGGAATGAACCAAAGGGGACATGAAATTCTGTGAGTTTCCCTTTGCAAATTTTTCTTCAATCTTTTTCTCTGAAAGGTGAAGTTTTGTGGGCTGTGGAATGACCAAGAGACTATCTCCTGCTTTTCTTTTCTGCTGCTTTTCTGGCCTCTTGTGAGCCATCACTGTACCTCTTTGAAAGGGGCACAGATATAGGTCTTCAGTTAAGCCCCATGAAACAGCTGTGACTCAGGCATGTGTGTGTTTTTATAGATATAGCTGTATATGCAATATACTTGTGTGAAACTTTACATAGTGATCAAGTCATCAAGATGCTAATAAAGATTAAAGTATGTCAAACCAAGAAAATTAAGAAGTCTTTAGCAAGTTTCACAGGGATACATAGTGACACAAAGGGACTGACATTATTTTTGTTCTGATCACTGAAACATGGGCCAGAGGATAGTACAGTGTATCAAATGCTCCTTAATGCATACTGCACGCATCCACATAACTGACCCTAGGGTGGCTACAACGCAGCAACCTGCATATCCACAGTGCATTCCTGCACTTGATGTCATGTCAGATCCCTCCAGGGAAAGAGCATGGACTGATTTATCTGCCCTGTGTCATTCATGTCACATTGTCAGAAAGTGTTATGGGATACATGGCAAAGCATTCACATGGGCAGGAAAGGACATTCTTCATTGCCCAAAAAAATAGGAGAAATGTGTCTGAGTGTTCAAAAATGCATCAGCTGGTACTCGTGCTCAAAAATCAGTCTAGTCATGGAAGCATGTTTCAGGAGGACTTGCTCCAGTGCACAGGTTGTGATAAATGAGCTGAAAGAATGTAAGAAAGTCTTCAGTGAAAGGCTAAAGATTAGGTAAGGGAAATACGCTTGCTCCTTGTTTTGTACCTTTGCTCTTTAAGTACCCTGCATTGGGGGGAAAATAATAAATAAAATTTTGATCTAAAAAAGTTTTGAAGGTGTAGCAATAAGGTATTACAATACAGTGCTGGGATACTTAAGACAGCTTTTAGTGGGGCAGATGTGAAGAAAGGCTGCCCACAGCTGGGTAGAACTTGGTGAAATTGAAAATCAAGGGTAGGTTTATTTGCTCTATACTGTTAAGATTGATTCTTACCAAAGCTAGCAATTTCCTCTCTACTGAAGCCTAATAAGTCATTTTAGCTAGTTTATTGTACACAGATCCCTCAAGCTGCTGGTACCAAACACAGGGAAACTACTGTGTTAGAACTTCATTATATGGGGAAGCTGAGGTTTAGAGATGAGAGTGAAGATAGGGAAGACTATATGATTCTATCCAGAAAGAGGCAAAGAAAGAAAATCTCCATCTATATGTAGTGGATATAGATTGAATGATATTAACTGTCCCACAAGAATAATAACGTGATTAAGTATTTTGTATGAAACACATTTATGCTTCTGTACATGTATATGCTTCTGTACGTGCTTCTATACTTTAACATTCAGCATTTAGTTTTGTACTACTTTAATTTTTTTTTCAAGATTAAATATGGGATAGGAGATTTTCAGTATTCCTAAGAAAATACATATCAAGTTTAATTTGAGAACTATCATGATAAAGTAGGGAACTAGAGAATGTTTTTCTCCCATTTGTGCTGTTTGTCTTCAATAAAAATGCAGACCCTTGCCTAACATAATTTATTGTATTTATTCCTCTCACTCTTAACATGAATATAGTTTTCCTGGGTGTTGTCATTTCTGGGTTTTTGTTTTTTTCCTTTGCTCCCTCCTTCCCATCTGTACTGAAGCACTTCCCAGCACAATTCAGCCAGAAGGGCTGGAGAGCAGCTGTCTCCAAAGTGCAAGCCAGTGGTTTGACAGCAGGGCATGCTTCTGCACAGGTTCATTAGTTTTCCTCCCCCTCCCTTTTAGGTGTGATCTCACTGTTTTTTAAATGCTAAGTATAATTTAAACCAGGACCAAGAGACTTCACCTTCCTCTGAGCAGCTAAATAATGTTTGTCTTTCTAACACTGCTAGTCTTTATGGAGGTATTATATGGAAGCTCACTTTCAAGCAACTAAAATGACAATATAAATTCAATGCCATGGTAGTCATTTATCACTTTATGATAATGCCAGAATATACAAATGATAAGACTGAAGGGCTCAGGGAGAAATCTGAGGGGTTTTTATCATTTATTTATGGACTTAAGTAATATGAGGCAGTAAGCACTGAAGGAGGAATACAAAGACATTTCATCTAACAGGTTGATTTAGTGCTTCCCCTTGCCTGATCAATGACGTCCCTTATGTTTAGAAGAGACTGAACACTCCAGAAAGAAGTGTGTGTCTTCTTTGTTAAAATTAGTCAGAAAAACAGGTGGGCTGAGTTATACTGTTATGATTAAGTCTGTGAATAAGGTATAATTATTAATTCTTTAGCTAATGTGTATGTTGCCGTAAATGACACTGAGCTTAAAAAGGGATATCTGTCGCAGAGTACTGTAGCTGTTAAGAAACTTTTCAATAAAAAAGAGGGACTCAGGAGTACAAGGATGTGCAGGGTCATGATCCAGATGCAAACTGATGCAAGTTGAAAGGAGATTTAAAATGTTAATAATAACAAAATGTTGAAGCATTAATTTTTTGGTATGCATTGTAAAAGAAATATATTATTTGTTTTTGTTTTTCATTTTTTATATTAGGTTAAAATAAGCCATTTATTTCCTTTACTTTTTTTGTGCAGTTCTAAACTATATATACAAAACTAGGTATCAACATATGTCATATTTACCTTTTCACCAGATACTAGTCTAATCTCTAAACTCTTTCCATTTATAACAGGCTGATAATAATGAAATCCTCTGTGAGTTTCAGGTTGTCTTGTTTCTTTCCTGTGGAATAAAAGAAAACTCTGCTTAAGGTAATGTAAAACATAAATATAAATGCTAAATACAACATCACATTTATCTTTGTAGGATCCTAGTTTCACTTCGTGCAACTATATAGTTTATGGTGATGATAGCTTGTAGTGTACAAGACATACGTCTTACATAAAGCCTTGTGAACATACGCACATTTAGCCTATACATGTAGCCTTTTAAAGCAGTCAATATCCAGGAAAGTGACAGCTGATATCTTAGATAACACAGCTCAGACTGAACAGAATGCCCTACTTAACTGAATATATGACTGTCTATAGTTAGGTGTAAGAAGTTAGCTGAGGAAAGCAGAGATTATAGCATGTCCCTATGATAAATCCAGCCTCACAGTGTTTCAAACCCAAAACAACACCCACCTGTGTGTCTACTGCCATTTTAGTTGATAAGTAGAGTTGACACTGAGACAGATATCTCAGGAGATGGAAATATTAGTCTTTTCGGATTGCAACAAATTCCACAAGCTGTGTTACAGTGGCCTTGTACACTCTGCAGTAAAGGAGTGATAAATAACTCAAACTGATGCCAGTTCTGTAAGTGCAAGTGATAACTTGCAAATGCCAAATTGTCTTCTCAGTCTGCTATTTCTGCATGCTAGTTTTCAAATTGATTCTGAAATAAACTGCTGATCTTCCATTTTCTAAGCAAACACAGAGAGGCTACCAGAACTTTGATCTATGTGGGCCTGCTGGTGCTGAGGCAATGTAACAGAGCTAGGACTTGTATCAGTGACCTTTTGGATTTTATAGGGTGCAGGTGACCAGGTGTTGGCTGCAGAGGGCTGCAGGGGTGGCCTCTGGGAGAAGAGACCAGGACTGCCCCATGATGAACACAACCGATTCCAGCCACTCCAACGGACCCACCGCAGGGCACAGATGAGCCCCTCAGTCAAGATAGTGGTGCCTCTGGAAAAGCATATTTAAGAAAGGGCAAAATGCTGTGCAGAAGCTGTGAGAGAGGAGTAAGAAAAATGTGAGAGAAACAGCCCTGCAGCCCCTGTGAGAGAAGGATGGGGAGGAGGTGCTTCAGGTGCCAGAGCAGAGACTCCCCTGTGGTCCTTGGTGAAGACCATGGTGACGCAGGTTGTCCCCCTGCAGCTCACGGACGTTCACGTTGGAGTACATTTCCACACTGCAGCCCATGGAGGACCCCATGCCACAGCAGGTGGACCTAACCTGAAGGAAGCTACAGCCTATTGAGACCCCACGCTGGAGCAGGCTCCTGGCAGGAGCTGCAGCCCATGGAGAGGAGCCCATACAGGAGCAGGTTTTCTGGCAGGACCTGTGGCCTGCAGGAGATCCATGCTAGAGCAGCCTGTTCCGGAAGGATTGTACACCATGGAGAAGACCCATACTGGAGAAGTTCCTGAAAGACTGCAGCCTGTGGAAAGGACCCACATTGGAGCAGTTCATGAAGGAATGCATCCACTGGAAGACCCTCAGTGATGCAGTCTGTCCCTGAAGGACTGAATCCAGTGGAAAGGACCCACACTGGAGATGTTCATGAAAGACTACAGCCCATGGGAAGGACCCACGTTGGAGCAAGGTAAAAGTGTGAAGAGGAAGGAGGAATTGTTATGGACTGACCACAAAACCCCATTCCCCTGTGCCACTCAGAGGGGAGGAGGTAGAGGAATCAGGAATGAAGGAGTGAAGTTGAGCCTGGGAAGAAGGGAGGATGGTGGGACGGTGAGTTTTTAGTTTTGACTTTGTTGCTCACTATTCTACTCTACTTTTAATGCCAATAATTTAAATTAATCTTCCCCAACTTAAGACCGGTTTGTTGGTGATGGTAATTGGTAAGCAATATCCCTGTCTTTATCTTGACCCACAAGCTTTTCATCTTATCTTCTCCCGTTGTCCTGTTGAGGAAGTGTAGTGAAGGTGGTAGTGATAGAGTGGCTTGGTGGGCATCTGGCAGCTGGCCAAAGTCAACCCACCAGAGGGACATTGCTAGAATATTTGTATTAACTACTTTATTTGTTTATAAATTTCCTTGTGGAAGATGGAATTATTGTGATTAGGTACATTTCCTAGTGCTGTCATGGCTTCTACTATCTCATAAGACTCAAGGATTGTAAGGCCTGTTCCTGAAATATAAAGATAGGGTATTTCAAAAAAGAGGCAGATGTTATAAGAAAAAAGCTGGAAGCATCTGGGGCTTCTTTTCTGCCTCCAAAAGAAACCTACAATGTCACAAAAAGAGGAGATATTCTTGCTAGAAACTGCAGAATAGCTCAGCTGTAAAGTTGCAATGCAGAGCACAAGAAACACTACGTACACCTTGGCAGCATTTTCTTGTCTATAAAGACTGCTTCAACTCCATTTGAGGCAAAAAGATTTGTTTACTCTCTCTTATGGCACGGTAAGAGATTAAGAGGCTATATGTTTTATACACTTTTCATTAGTCTTCTTGGGGGATCTTATTTCCCATTCAGAGAAGATATTTCAGACTATGAATAAATTATAGACCTCAAGAGCACTTTCAATTTCCTGGCTCCAGATATGCTTCCTGGCTCCAGATATGCACCCTGGCTCCACCCCAAATATATACCAATAAAAGGTCCACAAAAGCAGCAGCACTTCCTGATCTCTTCCCGTTCTTATTTGCACAGAAAGTACAAGCCCATAGGGCAGATGGTGTCAGCAGCATTTGCTCAATCATCTCAGCACCTAAGGGACCTGGCACCTGAAGTTCCCTGAACATAACCGTAGCAAGAAAATGTAGACAGTCTTAGGGACTTTGAGGCCAGTAAAATATTTAGAAAACTTTTAGGTTGCTGGTCCCAAGAGTGGAATCAAGTTCTGTATTCTCGTCACCAAGACTCTCTGTACCGGGTATGAGAAAAGTCAGTTTCTCTACACAGGATGAAAATGGTACTGGGCTCAAAAGTGATGCTACTGAACTTAGAAAATAGGGAATGATTGGCAGGAACAAGATGTCACTCTGGGCTTGGGTACGGTTCTCAGGGATTCGGAGAAGCACTTCCATCCATTTGGGATCCACAGCTTCAGGCTTCCTACTGAAAGTAGGTGACTGTGTTGTTATTTTTCAAAGAATTGAATAGAGCTAATTTCTGTATTCAGAAGTATAGGAGAAAGGAGTGGATGTTGTGTTCCATGTTACAGATTAATGATTTAAATACTTGCTCAGGAAATGAAAGCAGAAATATGAGATGTCTGAGTACAGACAGAGCTGCACGTTACATGTAGTTTACCACCAGCTCAAGACCGATGGGAGCAGCTGGTGACCCCAGACCCCCAGCTCCAGGAAGAAAGGAACTTTCTGTGGCCTCTGAGCTCCCTGTCCGGAGGTCTCCCCTAGAGAAGGTGGCAAACCCAGCTGAGTTTGGGGATCCATTGCCATCTATTGCCTCTGACTGCTCCCACAGGGCTGTCTCTCCAAAAGTTTGAGGAAACTGTGATGCACCTGTCAGCCAGGTGAAGGTTTTAGGTATTATTTAGCTGGTTGGTTCAGGAAGACTGGCCATTGGGATCTATGACAGCGGGAACGGAATGCTCTCTTATGAAAACATGGATAACTAGGGTTTCTTTTTTTGCTGAGAAAGTGCCTAGTGATCTTTTAGTACAGTGTAAAAGGAGTGTGACATCACCAACTGATTTTTTACATCACACTTTAAAGCATCAACTACTTTTTGTGACATACTCTGGGACCACATGTCGGACTGAGCTGCTTTGTGAACTCAGAGGAAAATTTACTTTTTAAATCCTCACAGACATTAGGCTGAGCTGTCTAGCTAATTCAAGACTGCAGGCCTATGGGGAGTCACAACATCTGGGAAAATATGAAAATTACAAGTGGCCATCTAGAAACTGATACACTGCTCTGTTACGGGTACAAGTTTCAGGTATCCAGAAACTAGAAGGCATGACTTGAGTGGCCAGTCCCACAAAATGAATAAACAAACATTAAGTGAAGTTAATTACCAGCAGCATTTTTCTATGCATGTTTCAGCTCCTGAAAACATACATAAGAAGTCTGTTTGTACAATTTCTTATGGCATTCTCAGAAAAAGGTTTCATTTATTAGATTATTCCCTATTAGTATTTTCCCCAGATATAATGACAGGGATTGTTAAATTAATTTCTATTCAAGTAAGTTATTTTTAATGTCTAAATATATAAATAGTAATGTATATAAAGTTTTAAAAAATATATTTTATGTAAGATCATAAGAAGTTACACGAAAATATGAAAAAATGTATGTTAGTAACATTATTTCTTCTACAGACAATGTATTTGAAAAAAAGTAAATTTTTTTTATAGACCAGGCAAAAGAATCTGTTTGTTTCAATCTATAGCACCTTTTAATATGAATACTTGATTTTGGTATATTTTGACTGTAAATTCAGTGCCGGTAAGAATATCTTTGTAGGGTAGATGCCACAAAATAAGATAACATTCTGGTGGTTTAGTTATTGCATACCCAAATTCTCTTATTGCATATAAAAAATATCCAAGAAAAATGTCCTACAGTTTACACATATAATGTGGGCAATCTTAATAAAAGCCCTTCATTAAATACAATTATTATAAGTGGAAATAAAGCAATTCTTGTTATATTCTTACAGCGTTATCTTACAAAGTGAAATCATCAGGGCAGCAGGCACTGTTTATGTCCATTCATTCCACCCTAGTGTATCTGCAGAGATGCAGGAAAGCTCACACTTGGGAGAAACTAATATCTCAACAGTGGCTGTGTGAGGAAATGGTAATTTGGCTATGTAATCAAATTGTAATGTGTTCAGTTAGCAGATGTGAGCAAATAAAGAGAAAACCAAATTTAGATTTTGTGCCAATTGCTCTTTTATATGCTTGCTTGTTTTTGAGGACTCCCTATGATTTTTTCTACTTTGCTTGATGGTGGTAACATGCGGCATAGTTTTGTACACCTTCCGGCTGCAGCACTGCGGTTTGCCAACAGATGGCATGATGCATTTCCATTACTCGGTGTCTCTCCAACATGATGACTGTCTGCCTGTTCATCTCTGAAATAAACCCAAAACACTGCCCTAGGCCTTAGCTCTGCAAAGATTTAAGCATGTGTTTGAATTTGCATACCAGTGCCACTAAATCTCATCTTTCCTGCTGTGTTAAAGGCTCTATTTTTTCCACTGTGGTAGGAGAGCAGCTACCTATTGCTATGTAATGTCAAATTATTTAGGTATATAATTACAGTGGGGGAGAATATTCCTGAACTATTATTATGGAACCTATTCACTATGGTGTTGTCCAAAAAGCTAGACAAATATATTCAATTTTATGTGAATACAGTCCTGGACAAATAAATTGAATTATTATCTAGCACTGCACTGCAAATATTTAATCCAATATGTTTCTTATACTTATTTCTTTACTTCTATCCTGCACAGCTGAAGAAAAGATATAAACAGTTACATGAAAAGGATGTTACATGAACTAGTAGTATGAAATAGGAGTGTGAAATAGGATGTAGAATTGTGTGAAATACATGCTGAATACTCAGTGAATGCTGGCACTGGACATGAGCTACTTCTTGGCTATGTAGTCAAAGACTGAGCATGGAAATTGCAGGAGTTCCCCTTTATCTGCAAATTCAGTTTGGCTCTAACCATGGAAGTACAACAGATCCCTCTGTGCTTTGAAATTAACAATTAAAGCTCTGAAATGAATTATTCTTGAGCAAATACTTTTTTTCAGGACTTTTGTCTGATGGCACAGAAGAAGCTATGGCATTACCTACATGCCCAGAGGAGCAGTAGGGGGAATGGATACCATGTTAGGAGTTAATTTTATATCTCGATAGGATTTGGAGGCTAATCTTCAGTTTCAATGCATAGGTGGTAGAATATATGCAAAATAAGGGATGTGCAATGAAAGATTTTACTGAATTGCAGAAATGTGTCTAACATGCTAAACAGGACCAGTCCAGACCATATGCTGGAGGGTCAGTGAACACATAGGCCAATGCAATTCAACTTTCATTTAAGGAAAACATCTTGTGAACTCTTCCCAGTTTCTTCTATGCTTCTTATTAATCATATCAGTAGAAATGCTGATACATGATGCTGAATACAAAGATACCTGTCTGTTAGGGTGTCCAGCCTAAAGGTTCAACTGCTAAACCTCTTGTCACCACTTCTCAGAAAAGGGAGTTTGCTGTTGGCATATAAACTTTGCTCTTGGTGACTTTATGTCTCACCATAATTAAATACTTATTGTTTGTTTTGTTGGTTTACTACCTTGTTTTGAGACTTTTCAGCTTGTCAGGGTTAAGACCATTTAAAGTATTCCAGTTTGGTTTTGAAATGCCCTGTTTCTTTATCTAATGCCTTGCAGAAATGTAAGAGTATTACATCAATAGAAATACCTTTACGAACAAAATCCATAATCTCATAAAAAATATTAAGTTATGTTGACAAGATTTGTTTTGTGTAAACTCACACAGACTGTTAGTAATTATATTGCCTTATTTCACTTTTTCAAGTTCTATTTCAGCCATAGTGCTATTTTCATTGGGATCAATACTGGGGTTTGCTTGGGTCACGAAGCAGAAAAGTACAAAAGAAAACAGGTCAAGGCCTAATCATTCCTCACACCCTCTTCTCCACCAATTACTTGAAGTGGAAAATATCTAGAGATCTTGAATCACTTCCCATGTCAGCCTGATTTGAAGACTGGATAGGTCTTTGTAGAATGTATGAATTTTTGTGGTATTTTCATGTTCACTACTCAGACTTCAGTTTCTTAACTTGTAAGTCTGGTGTTTCTCAGAGGAAGAATGCATTAAACCCCAGAGAGACAAGAAGTCATGGGTATTTCCATTGTTTGGACTGCAGTATCATGACCCTTCAGAGCTGGAAAGGGCTTTATTCCTGAGGGAAGATGTTCACTGGAAAGGCAGGGGGAATATCATTCACCGGACTTTAACATTTAACAATGATTTCTCTCTCACTTTTCCACAGGCTTAAAAGAAATTATGCATGTTTGAGGAAAGGGCAAGGAAAGAAAGAATACAGGACCCTGCTCAATGAGATGGAGTCTATTAGAAGCAGAGAGACATTGACAAATGCTTTAAAGATTTCAGGACGAAAGATGGTCGCTTCTGTGCTCTAACTGACAAAGACTTTGTTGAGATGACATTCTGATTCAATAACTTTGCTTCTCTATCTACAACTGCACTTAAAGGCCAGTTTATTTTAGAAAAGCTCCCTTGTCTGGCTGTGACTTACAGTTAGTTGCTACTATGTCCCTTTACAAGAGAAGCTCTTTATTCGGTGTAGATTTAACTCTGTTAAAGAAGTCACATATTAAGCAACTTTATCCTCAGCATTGGAGCCCAAGAAGCCAGAGGGACTTATCCATATATGGAGATTAAACCCAGAACAATCTTTAAATACTTACAAAAAAAGAATAAGTAAAAAAAAAAAAAAACAAAACCAAATACACCGAACAAAAAACCACAAATGAAAACCCAGAAACATTTGCACAAATCTGTGGTAAAGCTTGATTTAGGGTGGCAGAGCAGAGGAAGCAAATCTTTTCCTGTCTCAGCAAGGTTTGGATACTATTTAAGCTAATTTTTTCCAAACTCAGAATAATCTGCCAAACAGCATATGAGTGGAAGGCAGGACACTGCAGGGTGCTAAACAGACATGAGCTGGTAAGCCTTCACTTGGCACAGTTGTGTGAATATACCAAGCTGGATGTCCTCACATCTAGGATTAGAAGACTCCCAAATCTTTCTCAAACAGGACCTTTAGGGTCAGCAGGAAAAGCCATCAGTAGAAGCACGTTACTCTAACAGAAAGATCTCTGTGTTCCAGTCAAGACACAAAATAGTCAGATGATATGAAGTGGATTGGTTTTTAGGCTGCAAGATTGCAGTGTCATTTGATGCAATATCTCCTCCAGATAAGGACTGAATAAGATATAGAACATTCATGGAATAGGGCCATATACTGTAAAAGTCTTTCTCACCTCTGTTCAGTCAGGTGAGACCAGCCAATTTTCAGGTCAATTTACAAAGCCCTTTACAGCTCTCATGGATGAGACAAGGACTGAAATAATGTCATTTAAGAGACTTTATTATTGCTATACAATCTGATCTACCATAAAAACTGGTAGCTTTTGTAATTACGATGCGTATTTTTATAACAGCTTTTGTTAGCTTTTTATAATTATACATATGGTACATTGCATGCATTTTTTTCTTTTAAGGAACTTGAGTATTAAATATATGCTAAGAATGAATCTTATTGTTGAAGCTTCTTGAACTTATTTTGCATGCCTCATTTTCTTGACTGTGAACCTCAACAGATTCAGAGTCACCATGTGCATGGTTCCTCCTCGATCACATTAATTATGCTGTGCAAGACTGCAGGTTGTCTTATCTCTCCAACAAAGAAGTTCCTATCAATTCACAGTACACTTGTACTTCTGCACAGTACTAATCACCATTTCTGGTTTTGTTTATTCTTAATCTCTGTCTTTTCCTCTGATGTTTTGAGGTATTTATACACCTTTACATCCACCAAAGCTTTAAAGCTGAGCAACTGACATGTTTGCAGACAAATTGCTGAAAGCAAGCACACATGCATTTGTTTTCTCAAGTGCCTCCAGGTGATTAAGCTTAAGGCCAAATTCTGCTCCTGTGAGCAGAACCTAAGAAGTATTTTGCCTACAGGAACTGTGAGAATCTCTCCTTTCTCACTCTGTCAGAAGGTCCTGAGGTACCAAGGCCACAGATGCTATCACAATGCTAAGCTTGAGGCAGTATAGTTATATAAATTACTGCTTCTTATCCCTTACGTGTTTCTTGAGCAACAAATGCATTTTTCAAAAAAGCCACTGGTTCCATCTTTTCCAGACCTTTGTGTATTTGGGTACCTCAGTCACTGTACACTAAGCTGTCCTGGAAGATTGCTGCCCCCCAGATCTACATGGCCCTGTAGTCCTACCGCACCCTGAAGCTTTCGTGCCCTGAGCAGGCATGATTCTCCCCCTCACTAACTAAGCAGCTACCTTAATGTAGGGCGCAGCACTGAATCTCACCTCAATGGCAGAAAGAACTTCCCTTCACACAACCACCATCTGGATACGATAACTGTGTGTGAAATATGTGTTTACCTCTAGGCTTCTGCAGAAACTAAAAATATCTGCCAGGTGGATACAAACACCTCAAATTCTCTTCCTCCTATGTGAAGTCTGTGCATTACAGTCAAGCTCCTTTTTGATCACTCTTCTCACAACTCCTAAGTCTAGCTGTCCTGGAGTTGTTCCTGCTCAAGACGACTGGTATGCCACACTCCCACTTCAGATTCTCCACCATGTCATTGCTAGCATGCTTTCTTGAGGTAAACTCGATCTAAGTAGTGTTAAGAAGATCAAGGCAAGTACTTGATTATAAAGACTGTTTACACCTGCATTTTAACTTTTTTATTAATAAATTGACCATTAGCCACCTGTGAATTTGGAACTACATTAAGCACAATACAGAAGATGGTCACCATCAACCAGTACTTAAACTAAGCTACTATGTGGTTTTGTCGCTCTCTTCCCAAACCTCATGCCAGACCCCTGAACACATTCTTCACCAATGGAGTTCAATTGGCTGCCAACAGCTGGCTTGCTGGTGAGCATCGTTGTGACAAGGGAGCTGAAGGGAGGCCTCAGTGTTGCAGCCATGTCTGTGCTTGGTTATGTCCTCAGTCAATCCAGAACGCTGACCTGCAGATTTGACTTCTTCACTTGACCAGCCTACCCTTGCTGATCCTTTACATCTGAGTTGCAGTCCTGCTTTTAGTGGAAGATGGATGTTCTTCCCTCCAGAATAAGTATTTCTCAGATTTTCTTAGGGATGTAATGTTTAAGTATTTGGTGACTTTTTGATAAAGTAAAGAGGTGTCTAAATACCATAGACATCTAATGTGGCAACCGATCCTGGAAGGAAGGTGACTGAATTGTTGCTATACATTTCCAGGGCTTTTATTCATCTAAGTCCCCAGCTCAGTGGAGTTCAGATGGACAGTTTCTTATTAAAAGATTTTGCTTGCCACTTTGCCATCAGCCCTTCTGCTGCTTTTATATGCACAGGAATATTTAATAAAGTTTTTCGGCACTGACATATTCATCATATTGTAGTTGGTGTTGATCTTACAAATAATTCTGTTGTGTTCACAGGGAATGGGTAATGGAATGGGCAAAAAACATATTCTCATAGTGACAGAAAGCTCAGCATAAAAATGCAGTTAGGGAGCACAGAAAACAGCAGTCACTCTCAATGCAGAGATCACAAAAGAACTAATTTGCCAGAATACCATTCCAAGCCCATGACCACAGCATTAGTAATGCGGCAAGAGTATGGAGTGCACCTGAGCCCTATGCTCATTAACCTTTTGGGTTAATGTGCAGCTCACAAACATAAAGGGGCTCTGTGTGTGGTGTAGGAGAATGGAGGGGGGGAAAGCAAGCATGAGGGAAAGAAAGGAGTGGGAATAACTCAAGGAAAAGACAGAATCCTTTTGATTCTTGAAATGAACTGAACATTGTTTTTCTCCCACGTAGAACTGTAAGAAAGTGAATGAAAGAAAGCATTCCAAAAGACAAATGAATTCACATAGCTATGGCTTCGCATCTAACATATATTTAGATTAGCTATCAACCAGATAATTCTCTAATAAGAAAACTGCTAAACAGTAGAAACATTTGATCTCAGATTTGTCCAGATTCCAGGCCTGATTGTCTTTATTTTCTCATCAATGGCCAAGGTAAAGTGACCAGATGTCTCAATTAGATTGCACAAGTACCAGTTTTTAATAGACTGGCCCAGTGTTCAGTGATTTTTTTATTAAGATGCAGAGACATCCTGTTGTTATCCTGCCACTGATCCGCCCCCAGCACAAAAATGGCTGATTCACAGACTCTGCTCCTCCTCCCCTGTATGTTATATCTACAGTAGATGATCAAATTCTCATTAACACAGGGGAGAGTACAGCCTGGCACCTGCAAAATGTTTTCCACTATGACTGCTTAATGTCTCTTGGCAATGCTGATTTGTAACTGGAAGCCAAATAGTGATGCAGCCAAGGATGCATTGCATGAGATCTCTATCCCCAGGCAATTTGACTTGGACACAACAGACTTGGAATGCAGCTTCACTTTCATCTGCTGCCCTGTGCTCACTCCCATTTCGCCCTATTCAGCACCCCTTTTTCCTTGTTCATCGCGGTCTCCCCTCACCATTCCCTCTCAACCACTCATTTTCATTTTCCAGATGGAGAAGCCGGAGCTTTCACAAAGCTAGTCTCATGGATTACATGAATAAGGAGACTGACTGTGCTGTTGTTACATTTAGAGAACATAAACTGTTCCTGAAATTCGTGCAATTCAGGTAGGCGCGATCAATGACCAAGATTTTATCTCTTGGTTAAAGCTGAATCAGGCACAGCAATTAGGGGTATCAGGCTTCTGATAAGATTCGTAGGGAGACCTTAATTGTTTATGGCCATTTTTATTAAACTAAGACATACAGTGGTTTTAGCTGTCTAAATTGGTATTTAATATACCCTACTATTTATAATATTTTGCATATACACCGTTTTCCTTGCAGTTTCAACAGTCTCTGTTGCCTTTACTTCCTATTCTAATCAATGAGTGGAAGATGCTATTTGATCACTTTCCATTCAAGAGATGGCAGCATTCAAAGGAAGCAAATGCTGCACTGTGCTATCAGTGCAGCTTTTATTCCATACAGGTTAATCTCACGAAGCATCTCGGAGTTTTTGATCAGTCTAAAATACAGCACATTTGCTTGAAATAGGACTTTGAAATTTTATCTATAAGTTCTAAATGAGACAGTAATACAAGCTTCTCCAGGTCTTTAATAATACATGCAGTTATGTCATTTTATCTGCATAGGAATATAGTAAATGAAATCAAAGCAGAATAAACATAACCCTTGCATTTTCAAAACTGCTAAGACAGCTCAGTGTACATTCAAATCTTTCTTCCTATACATACTTAGTGCAGAAATATAGTATGGTATATTGCTGTTTTCAAACTGAGTGCTTCCTGCTGCATTCACTGAACTCATACCTAATTAATGCTCCCATTCCCTTTAGGATCAGAAAGGTCAATCCTGCAGCTTTTGACCACTTTGGGAATGATTAATGTCTTTGGTCTTATATTTTGTCATGTAATTCATGCCAATGAAGTCCCCATGAGTCCTTCCAGTTGCATACGAACCTAACTTGTATGTTGGGTTAGGCACCTTGAGTTGTATTTATTATAACTTAGACATGCCAAGTCTAAGCACCCCAGTTCTAAGTACCTTGAATGTTTAGGCTCCAGCTTTGTATTAAGATTCGTCAATAGGATGTTTGTAGTTAGGAGAATATTTTTCTTAATTCAGATACCTCCTTATTGTAGTCTAGCATGTGGAAATATAAATGACCTTTTGGAAACTGAAGTTATGCTGCAGTTCATGGCTGGCATTCCGTTGCTAGATGGACGCTTAAACACAAAGTGATTTTTTTTTTTTGTGTCTAAATAATTAAAAATAAAAACACTAAGTTAGCATAACTTACAGGTCAATAACATTTTTCTCTGCCTCTTGTAACAATGGTGATGGATGGCATAATGTAATATGTCTGCACACTAAAAAACACTGCCTGAACAGTTTAGTATCATTAGCAACACCAGTACTATATTTCATATCCCTCGCTGCTCTCTTCTCTTTGAAGGATTGAACTCTTTCATCTAAATGTATGTAAATAGTAATAAATAGAAGACTGGATTTCTGCTCTGTGGACTTTGCTGTGATCTGTGCTGGTCCCTGGTTTGGGCTGGTTCGCTGCACTTCTACTGCATCTGTGAAACTGGTGTTTCACAGCCTGCTCCCACCAAGCAGGCACTGCAGTCCTAGGCACCCAAAGTAGGAAAGCTGGGAGAGGGCAGTGCTTCAGGCAGATACAAGGCTTCCTCTGAACCGCAGAATATGTTTCATCCCTAATAATAGTTCATGCCTCAGCCACCTTAGTGCTGTACAGCACCCGACTGAAACAACAATACTGTAGGAATGAGAGATACTTTCCCTCTTGTTACTGACATGAGAGCTTATTTTAGAAAGCTGCTAGCTTTAAAATCAGAAGTTTTGTGCTCTGATTAGTTCATAGAAAAGATAGTTATATGTTTATATTTCTTGTGGAAAATGTTGCTGAAAAACATTCAGGTGAAATATCAGTCCTTGGCAGATACTCATTTAAACAGGTCTGGGTTTGGTTGCTTGGTTTTTTAACAAATCCGTACATTTTTCAAGGAATGTAAACTTTCATGTGAGAATTGCCATTTTGCTGAGAGCCTGGTTTTCAAGGAAAAAATGATAAAAAATGTTTGTTCATCCCTGACTTGAAAATGGACTCCAGAATGTTCACAAATCCCACAATTTTATTGTGAAAGTGTATGAGAGTTCCTTTTTTAGAATGCAAATTCCTGAAAACAAATGCTTCCATGAGAATCTTGATTTTCTGTGTGGGGAAAAAATACACTTACATAATGTCAATCAATTTCTTGAAAATTATTAAAATAGTTCAAAAACATAAATTTATTTTTTTTTAAATAAAAATCACACTTTACTAAGCCTATCCTCATGAGCTTGGTAAGACCTGGTTCACATTTTTTTAAAGTTTAGTGTTGACTGTGTTATGAATTAGAAGCTATATGTGAACGCGTGGCATGACTAAGTTGTAATAAATTCAGTAAGACTGAATAGTAGATTGTACGTAGTTTGTATTTTAACATTTACAAGAGAGCTAATACCTTTTCCTCTACTTTAGAAAGACAAGTAAATGAAGTAGCCTTAAATGAAACATCTGTGGACTGTAGTTATCCATGATGGTTTTGTGAGTAAATCAAGATCTTGGTGTGGCCTTTTCCCTCCCTCTGTTACTGTTGTTGTATTTAAAAAGAATTTGCCCGCAATAAATTATCATTATTGCTGCTTTGTTCTTATATAAATCTTTTTCTCCAAGGTGCTCTTAATACCTTACTAGCTTATGTGAATCAAACCTTTTGTGATCCTTGTGAAGTAAAGAAGTCCCCCAGCCCTTGAACCTCTCTATCTAAAGAAAATATCGAAGACACTACAATGACAGAAGCTCTCCCCAGTGTTTCTGATCTTATCATACAGGATTTCTGAGAAAGCTGTCATGCTTAAATTTAAAACCTGAAAAACATATTAACTCATTGCAAGCAGAACTAAAAATTTGAGTATCACGTTCTCCTGATCAATTCAATAAAACAGATAATAAAAAATCTCTTCTATATATTAATAGTCTATCTATAATCCCTTCTAAGTAGATATGCTCCATGTCCTCTGATATACATTGGGGAAAAACATTCTTCCTGGAATATATTATTAATTCACCAACAACTCACCTGAAGAATCAGATTAATCAACAAATACTAGATAATAACTACTACACGCATTGCTAGTATCAGTCCCTGTTTAGCCAAGTACACAGGCACATATAAATCCAACCTCATTCCACAGCTAAGTACATGATTAAATGCTTCACTGAATGGAGATGGACTGCTGAAACAAGACACTGGGCAATATTTCAGCTCCTGACATCAGTCAGATCTGTATCCTCCAAAGATCTAAATAGAGACATTTATTAACTTTATTGCATTTCAAATCAGGCTCATAATATGTAGGGCTTTCCAGTTCCTCTGAGATATTTTAGTCAATTGAGAAAAAGACTTCATATAATTCAAAATTTCTCCTCCCAAATTAACAAATTTGTGGGTTTTTCTTCTGGGCTGCACCATTATTTAGTTGCTAATCCATTTGGTTTCTGGAGTCTATAGCAACCAGATGCTTTACGCTGCAGCCAGCCTTATGATACCCAGTAAACTAATTGTCACTACTTGCCACAGAAAAGACAGTGAAGTAAATGAAAGCTGTTCTCTTAGGAGAAAAAAAAAAAAATCCATTCTTTTCCCTTTATGCAGCTTTTTTTAAGGAAAATGAGCTGATCAAAGACATCCACTCCATAAACTTTACTGACGTGTAGCATTAAGTTGCGACATCAGCTCTTAGGTAAAAAGTCTCTACCTGCTAGATGCCTTAAAGCTATCAATGATATCAAATCTTATGAATTGAAAGTTAAAGTTATTTTGGTTACCCTGTGCTGGAGGAATCTTTAAACTGTCAACTCACACAGATAAAAGAAGGAAATGCAAGAACTCACTCACGTATCAATGAACAACAAACTTGCTACCAGATTGTGCTTTTATTTGTATCACAGAAAGTTCAATCTCATTTTTTAAAAAAAATTAAGGGGGGAGGGGAAATATCAGTATGGGCATAACCTTGATTTTCCTTGAAATTCAATTCTGTTAAACACAAATCCTCAGATTACCTTTGCAGCTTTCACTATGTTACCAGTCATGTTTGTTCAATACAGCACTCTTCTTGTTTTTGTTTTTTTATAAAACAACAGATTATTCAGATGCCCTCTCTAAACCATTAAATCAGTCTAACTATGTATTAAAACATCTCGCAAATTCCTCAAAATGCTATTTTCCTGACATATTTCTTTAGCAGTACAAAATCCAAATGTGACAAGGAATAAAGCTCTCTGATGTAAAGAGCTGGTCCTATAGACAGATCCTCACTGGGCAGATGGTTATTTTTAATAGTCTGACCTAATTTCTTGGTAGTGATCTAGGGATAGCATAAAGCCCTATGGATAAACTGGTTTATTGTGTTGAAGTAACAGAAGAGAACACTAGATATTCATAACAGCACCATTTGTTGGTCTGAGTTCAATCTTAACGAAGCCCACAAACATTTATTGTCACAACAGTTAAGGGTTCTGAGGATGGGAAGACTTATTATGACTGACCTGTCATATGATATCAGGCCAAACTAGCCATCTTTAGGAGCTGAGGAAAGCCTTCAGAAAGTGTTTTTTGTATGACTACTGAGTTATTCCTGATTTCCCTCACAGCGTTTTCTTGCTTGTATTTTCTCTCTCCTCATAAAGATTATTAAACCTGAAGGTAAACAAATTGTGTTATCTTTTTCTCTCCTCCCCGTCTTTCTCCCATTCTCATTCCCTCAGTTCCTCTCCCATTTTGCATTTGATCTTTCCGGAACTGCTAAGATCAGAGGCTGGTAATCAATCTTAGTGAAAGGAAGAAATACAGGCTACAGATTTCAAAGACATGAAATCTACTTTTTTTCCCATTGCATTCAGTGAAGTTCACTTTAGTTTAAACCAAAGTTGAGAGGAGAATCTAGACCACAACAAACAGATATTCAGAGGCTGCTATTGCAGCACAGAACAGCAGCCATGCCTGAAAAAAATAACTGGACAAGAAATTTTATATAGTACTAGCTACATTTAATCCAATTTCTATTCTTATATTCATCAGCTCTGCACAGTAGCAGACAGGATATGCATTTGAAACTAAAACTCATAAAATTCTCTTCCAGAAATTCATTAGAAAAGTTGTCAAGGACAAAAGCAACACTCTATAGTCAGTTGCGTGTTAGCTAAAACAGAAGTTTACAGACCCTGTGCTCAGACAAGCTGCATCCACCTCTTGGATGGAAAGTAAGTAAAGTACTGTTCTACCACACCATGGTGCTCTGTCAGAGTAAGGGCTATTTCTCCCAAATGGACCTATTTGTATAAACATTCCTGGTAAAAGAAGATGCATTGTATAATGGTCAGTTCACCTCAGATATAGTACTCAGCATCTTACTTAGTTTTGAAAACTAAACTTTAGTCTAGTTGTTTTCAACTTTGTTTAACAATATTTTTAAACTGTTCAGAGAAAATAATAATCTAATCTCATGAATGCAGTTCAGTTACTATGACTGATTTTACTAATATTCACCCTTAGTGCACCAATTACCCAAATTGAAATACTGGATACGGCTCTTGCATATTCTCTGATGTCTTAACACTCCATTGCTTTATGACAATATGAAAATAAGCTATGGGAAAATACAGTCATTGAGTTTCCATCTCTTTATTGAAAACCCCAACTTAATATGTCGATACATGTTCATGCATAAGTTATAACAATAGCAGAAAATGCTTTGTCTCCTCCCACGTGCCAGTTGTGCATCTTCTCCAGGACATTCAAAAGAGAGCATGCACTGAGTGACCTGGAAATGCAGGTCTCTTCATGGTACCATGTTCAAGACCTTGCAGGTTTCTGCAAGAATAGGCAGCATGTGAAATTGTTTCCACGTAAAGCCATTTCTTAGAGATTGTCCTATGAGAAGTTAAGGGACTTTATGTTAACAGGCACATTATGATTGAAGTTAGTAGTTATGATGTTAGCAGACAGATAAATATTAACTCATTTTTGGTGTAAGAATTGTGTCTGAAGATATATCCCAAGAGGCTAGAAATCTTCAAGTAGACAACATGGGAGGCTGTTTCACATAAAAAATATATTAGGCTGGGAACTGGAAGATGGAAGTCTCCCTAATCAACATGGCAGCAACCCTTGGGCAAATACTTTTATATTTATGTGTGTCTATATCTTTCATCTCTATTTGTTTATTCTACCCAGATTATACAGTTTTAAGGCTAGAACTGTTCCTTAATATATTTTTAAGCAGTAGGTCTGAAAACTCAAGTGTCAAAGGGCTAATTTTATATATATACATATATAATAAAACACCATTCTCATACTCCATTGCCATACATTGGCAATTTACTGTCCTTTTAATACTGAAGTGACTCTTGAGGATCTCCCAGGCAAGAAATCCTATCAGTCCTATAATACCACTAGTGGAAGTGCAGTTAACAAACCTACAGCCTTATTTCTTCACAAAGTGGAAGAAATGGTCACCATGACTTGGTCTGCATGCAGAAGAGCATATGCTTGTGACAGCTGTTTCAGTATGTCTTGGACAGCCTTTCATCCAGCTAGCTCTACCTTTCCCTAGATATACTCCAGACAAGGATCCTTATAAAACTGCACATGGATCAATTATATGTGCAGTTTAATATGAATATTTCATCTTTCTTTAAAGTAAATGTTTTTTAAAGTATTTAAGCACCATATGCCCAAATACACTTATGTGCTTACAGTTAAGCATATGCTCAAGGAACCTGAGAAAGTAATATCAGTCATGCTACAAAGGCAGAAGCAAAATTAGGTAACAAATGTCAAAGGAAAAGAAGTGCTCAATAGGGACATGTCATATTAAATACCATTGTTGTATTATTTTCCTCCACCCAAACTTCTTGAGCATTTCCTGTCAAAAATTAATTTGAACTAATACAGTTGAAGTATGGGTTCCACAGACACTTGAGTTTTTCTGTTATCATGTCAAATAAATGAAAGTTGCTTGCATGATATATTTTCTGTTAATACTATAACCCATTCATTAACCATGGGAGGTCTTTCCAATATATAAGTATAATTTGTTTTTACCAGCTTGAGACATTTTCTTCTCCTTTGGGATTTTTCTTTATACATATTATTATTATTTGATTTATATAGCATTGCTCCCTATGTGCTCATGGTACTTCTAGAAATTCAACAGAGTCAAACTAAAAGGCAAGAGACTTCAATTATTCGTAAAAGAGAAAACTCTTTAGTGCAGGCTCTAGAAAGGGAAATGAGTAACAGCAAGATTCCCTTGGGTGTAGATTTTCAGGCAAAGGTCACAAATTATTTTATCTGCAGAACTGTTGATCATTAAGTCTCACTGAGGACAATGTGAACTGCAAGTGTTCAGTGCGGTACAAAACTACATCATATATATGCCAATAATCAGAAATGAGAGGTGAAAATCTCTGTCAAAGTATAGATGATATAAGAAAAACAATGGAGAACATACGCAACCAATGTCCTGAAAATCAAAGGTGCTGAGATCTGAGGGGTGAATGGTTTCATTTGAAGCAAATCTCACTTTCAAGAATATCTTCTAGGAAGTAACAGGAAAAAAAAAAATTGTAATCACTGTCTAGTCCAAAAAAATAAAAAAACATTAATTTGGGGCCAAACCAAAAGGATAATTTTGGACTTTCCCACAGAAACATCTCCCTCCTCCTTAAGTTCTATGTTGTGTTTTCCATGATAAAATGGAACATTTAAAATGACACATTTCCAACTGAAATGTTTTGAAATGAAAACGAGAACTCTTTTAAACTTCTTAATTAAAAAAGACTGAGATTATTGTAAATACAGCACTGATTTTCCAATAGGTTCTCTTAACTTGTATTTTCCAAAAATTTCGTTCTGGGATCTTCAGTTCAAAAGTTATCTAAAATTAAATAAACATCACTAGTGAAGCCACAGATTTCAAGCAGATCAGACCTCCTTTTTACTATGACGCATAAAAGCCATATCATCTGGCTTGATAAACGACTTTCTCACCACTTTTGACAACACACCTATTTGATAACCAATTTACGTATTTGTTTTGTGTGAACCCTGACCTGCCTTTTTGCCTTATTCCTGCCTTTAGCACATGTTTGTTTGTCCTGTTCTGTTTTAATCTTAAATTGTAAATGTTTCCTAAAAATACTGGTTATAGTGGGATCTGGGTCAGACATAGTGGCTTTTATGCCACCAGCATAAAGATAAAAATAATCATTAATTATAGCTTTAATGAAGACATTGATTTGATATACAAAGCTTGGCAAGATGGTATACTGTGAAGTATTTTTAATTCTCTGTTATCTATTTTGATCTCTACTAAGCCTATATCCTTTGTCTACATAAGCAGTACTCCTGAAGCAGCATTTTAAATGCCTTGCTTTCTAAGACAAGGTTATGAAATTTTGCATTTGTATAACGTATACTCCTCTTTCCTTTTTGTTTAAAAAAGAAGAGATGAACCATGAAGCCCTGACTGTGATAAATGTTCCATGCTAATCAACACAACAAAACAAAAAACTCTTAATAAGAGAGATACGGACACAAATAACAAGTAATCACCATTTGTCTTGACAGCAGGATAACACAACATAAACCACATATTTAATATGTAAAACAGGATCTCTTAAAGAAAGGTTTTAGCATGGCCTGAAGCATTCTCTGTTCATTTCATCAAAATATTTCAAATACACATGAAATCCTAACTTGAGGTATTTTTGATTCACTTGGAATTTCTTGACACAAATTTTCTATTTCAGCTAGGGTTCAATCTGTTCAATCAGGTCTATTAAATCAAATACAAACTAGTAGCTTTTTAACATGCAGCAGACACTGAATATGAATACTTGGTGAACGTGTCTGACCAGCTTCTCAGAAAGGTAAGGTGCTCTGGTAATTTTTTAAGAGTGTTTCCTGGAAATAGTAATTTTCTTGATTGTCTGAATTTTTTTTCTTGTTCTTTTCTATTTGCCAGGTAGAGAAGATGAGGTTCTTCTTTCTGTGATTTTAAAGTAGCCAGTAGGTTAATTTTAAATAAAAAGTATCCTGCTTAGGTAGGCAGTGGGAGTGGACAGAAGAGCAGGTAAATCACAAAAAAATGTTCACTCTTCCTGTTTGCCTTGGTTTCATTACATTGTTGAAGAAGCAGACAGACTGCCTTTGCCGATTTGAAATTTTCTGGCTCACACTGTTTTCTCTCTGCACTCTTGAAATGCACAAAGCTTTTGGAAGTTTTAATTTAATTAGCTATCTATTTTAAATATTTTGGGGATGAGTTTATTGGCTGTTTTTGAAGATGGCTGCAATTTATGTTGTCAACAGTAACATACCCATGATAGGACAGCTACGCAAATGATGAGCATAGACTATTCTCTACCATGGGGCTTTACAACAAGTGGTGCAGAGCTGAGTTATTCCAGCATACTTCCACTGATGCGTATTTTCAGAGTGTAGTAAACTCCTCAACTGAAATCTTACCAACTTTAGCTCTCTGGACTTATACTGTACCCTACTGCATCCCTTCTGGATGCAGCTATTCTATTCAGCCATTCCCCAGCTGTGGCAGGCACTCAGGAGGGGAGTTTATTAAAAAGTTCCCTTCTTGAATACCAGTCACACACAACCTAGCCAATAACAAGGAACATTTTTTTTTTTAATTCACTATAAACTATTCATAATAATCATTTGTTGAAGATAAGGATGTTGGGAAGGATTTGGCATCTTTACTGCAGGGTTTCAGTAACACTGTAAAACTGGATCCATAGATAAAAAGCTTTCAGAGGGCATTCCTGGATTTTCCCTTTTGCGTGAAAAGTGCCTGCAAACTTACAAAGCAATCCTTATCATCAGGACATAGATATGCCAGGAGGAAAGAGGAATAGTGAGCAGGGAGCCATCGACAGAGCTGTAGGGTCATATCAAGGAAAGATCTGGGAAGAGATCATAGAATCATAGAATCTTTAAGGTTGGAAAAGACCCTTAAGATCATTGAGTCAACCGTTACCCTATCAATGCCAAGTCCACCACTAAACCATGTCCTCAAGCACCACGTCTATCCGTCCTTTAAATACCTCCAGGGATGGAGACTCAACCACTTCCCTGGGTAGCCTGTTCCAATGCCTGACTACCCTTTCGGTGAAGGAGCTTTTCCTAATATCCAACCTAAACGTCCCCTGGTGCAGCTTGAGGCCATTTCCTCTTGTCCTATCGCTTGTTACTTGGGAGAAGAGACCAATCCCCACCTCGCTACAACCTCCTTTCAGGTAGTTGTAGAGAGCAATAAGGTCTCCCCTCAGCCTCCTCTTCTCCAGACTAAACAACCCCAGCTCCCTCAGCCACTCCTCATAAGACTTGTTCTCTAGACCCTTCACCTGCTTCATTGCCCTTCTTTGGACACGCTCCAGCACCTCGATGTCCTTCTTGTAGTGAGGAGCCCAAAATGAACACAGTATTGAAGGCATGGCCTCACCAGTGCTGAGCACAGGGGCGCTATCACCTCCCTGGTCCTGCTGGCCACACTATTCCTGATACAAGTCAGGATGCCATTGGCCCTCTTGGCCACCTGAGCACACTGCTGGCTCATGTTCAGGCAGCTGTCAACCAACACCCCCAGGTCCTTTTCTGCCAGGCAGCTCTCCAGCCACTCCTCCCCCAGCCTGTAGCGTTGCATGGGGTTGTTGTGACCCAAGTGCAAGGACCTGGCACTTAGCCTTGTTGAACCTCATCCAGTTGGCCCCGGCCCAATGATCCAGCCTGTCCAGGTCCCTCTGTAGGGCCTTCCTACCCTCCAGCAGATCGACACTTCCACCCAACTTGGTGTCATCTGCAAACTTACTGAGGGCGCACTCGATCCCCACATCTAGATCATCAATGAAGATATTGAACAGGACCTGCCCCAACACTGAGCCCTGGGGAACACCACTCGTGATTGCCGTCGACTGGATTTAACTCCATTCACCACCACTCTCTGGGCTTGGCTGTCCAGCCAGTTTTTAACCCAGCGCAGAGTGCACTTACCCAAGCCGTGAGCAGCCAGCTTCTCCAGGAGAATGCAGTGGGAGGCAGTGTCAAAGGCCTTACTAAAGTCCAGGTAGACAACATCCACAGCCTTTCCCTCATCCACTAAGCGGGTCACCTTGTCATAGAAGGAGACCAGGTTAGTGAAGCAGGATCTCCCTTTCATAAACCCGTGCTGGCTGAACCTGATCCCCTGGTTGTCCCACACGTGCCGCGTAATGGCACTCAAGATGATCTGCTCCATGACCTTTGCCAGCACTGAGGTGAGGCTGACAGGCCTGTAGTTCCCCGGATCCTCCTTCCGACCCTTCTTGCAGAGGGGCGTCACATTAGCTAACTTCCAGTCATCTGGGACCTCCCTGGTTGACCAGGACTGCTGATAAACAATGGAAAGTGTCTTGGCAAGCTCCTCCGCCAGCTCCCTCAGTATCCTTGGGTGGATCCTGTCTGGCCCCATGGACTTGTGAGCATTCAGGTGGAGGAGCAGGTCAGTGACTGCCACCTCTTTGACAACTGGGTCTTCATTCTGCATCCCATCTCCATCTCCCAGCTCAGGGGCCTGAAAGATGCACCCTTAGTGAGTGGGAGGGAAAGCAACATATGTCAGGAGGTACAAGGAAGGGTTGTTTTAATCCAAAATAAATTTGTGCCCCAAATACTTTCTTGAGGTTATCTGGCAACCCTAACTGAGGTGGTAGTTACTTGTGTGTATGGCTCTCCGTTCAGCTAAGCTCAGCTCAGCTCAATCCAGATCTAATTCTCATTAATTGCTAATTTATCTGTAATTTTTGCAAGCCTCACTTTCATACCATTTAGATACTAGCCTCACTGAGGAGCATTGTATTACAATCACACTGCTTTTTTAAAAAATTGAAAATCTTTCAGTAGTAACCAAATTATCCTAACTTTTTCCCCCTAAATTATATTCTTCTATAAGTGAAGTTATCAATAGTTCCTGCTGCTACACACAAAATGAAGCAAGGATATGAAAAAAAGTCTCTGTTGGATGTAAAACTGCACCGACAATCAGTCACGTCTAGTTGTATTGAGTACAGGAATGCCTGTTGCTAACAGCAGCTGAGCTGAGTTTGAGCTTTCCCCCCTCCACCCCAACCCCCCATTTTCAATCACATCTTGTAGCATATTTTTCAACCATAGCTACTACTGCTGTAGGTAATTCAATTTCTTCTATGCAATATAATTATCACTGGAGGAAACAAGAGGGCAAAGGTACTAGTCTATCTAATTTTCTATGACTTCTTCATCCAGAACTTATACCTTCCCACTCCCTAAACACAATGCTGCACATTGTATTTTGTGCCACCACGTTGGTCATAGGATACAATAAGGTTCATTTTTTCATACTTCTCCCTTCTGTAAGCATGGTATAGAAATCACAGCAGAGTTGCTAACAGCGTGTGACTGACAATCTTGCTTGATAGACAACCTGTGATCCTTTCAGCCTTTTACTAATAAGCTCATTAGGATAGAAGAGCTGAAAATACTTTCTAGGATATAGCAATGAACCTCAGCAAATTCAGTGCATGTCTGACCACTCAAACTTTAGAGAATCAATCTTTCTTCAATCAAAACTCTGTCAGGTTCTGCTGAATGTCTTCTGAAGGTTACCATGGGTTTTTTTGTTTGTTTTCTTCTTCTCCCTCTCTCTCTTTTTTCTTTTTTTTTGGTAATACATGTTCCTTCGCAAACCCAAAAAGCCGTCCAAACTAATGTAGGTCAAGGTCAAATGGTTCTGAACACTTTTTTTTTTTTTCTGAAGTTCAGCTTTTGAAAACCTTTTAAAAGATTTTTGCTGTTTTTTAAGGTATGACCTTATTTTGCATGAACTTTTCAATAAGCATTAATTTTAAGAAAAGCCTTAAGATATGTACAGCCTATTGACATTGGCATTTAGACTGAGGTTTCCAAAATGCAAATGGAAAACTACTTGAACAGTGACTAAATAAGCTATTTCATAGTTCCTCTTCGTATTCTGATTCTGGTCCAACAATTATAAAAATCCCATTTGACACACGAGCAAAGGGAGGCCTTAAAATCCATTTGAAAAAAAATTACTCTAAAAATCACACTGAGATAGTAAGTGCTTCTGAGGAATTCTGTCTGTCATAAGCAGAAAAATAAGTCAGGACATCCATACTATGGTAAACATCTTAAAGGTGATCTCTTTCTGGATTAATGAATATCTTTAAATGACCAATATGACTAAAAATTTACTGACTGAGCAATACTTATGTGACAGAAGCTGATAAAGTGTTCCAGGGAACGGGGTAGGCTAGTTTTTGAGGAGATGTCTTCCTACACCATAGGGAACTATATCATTTAGCTGTACTGGGGAACTGCAGCATGTGGGACTGCTGTCTTTATTTCTTGTGCTGAATAGCTGTGGTCATGCTTCTTCACATGGCTGAAAACTGACTCTCCTTCTGCCTCATGATCTACAACAGATATTTTGTTCTGTTAGAATAACCCATAGGTATGGACCTCCTGTCCAATAAATCAAAATCAGCATAAAGAAAATGCAAAAATGTATGCTATTCTTCACTTTATCTTAAATCTACTTTTTTTTTTTTTTTTTTTTTTAAATTCATCTTCTGATTCTCCTGGTTCATTTTCATGTTTTTTTTTTTTTTTCTGTCTATCTTCGCCATCTTCCTTTTTTCTATACTTCCAATTTTATTTTTTTCCTTTCTTTGGATTTCCATAAAAGTAAAATTTTCTCTCTCCTCCTGGGATTTCCTTTTATTCTACTTCTGGTCTTCCACATCTTGACCTTTCCTCTTTTAGACCCTTGCACTTCCTCTGACCACTTCAGGCTCTCTTTTGCACTAAACGTCTCTCCATTCTTCTAACCCTGTTCTATCCTTCCTCTGAAGTTTCTCTTCTTTCACCCACAATGGGAGATGCAGCTGAATAATGATTACGAGGAGAGAAAGAGAAGCTGCAGTTTTTTGTAACAAAACTACAAAGTCTTAGTGGGTTGATGTAAAAGAATAATAACATCAAGCAGTCAATAAGTAGCACTAACAAATCAATGTAGATAGTGAAAGCAACGAATTAGACAACTATCTGCCTCAGGCAATACTTACAGATGCCAGGATTAGACTGAGACATCTTGACTGAGGACCAGGGTGTCTGTGCCATTCCTTTTTCTTTTTCTTTTTTCTTTTTCCTTTTTACTTTTTTCTTTTTCTTTTTTTCTTTTTTCTTTTTTTATTTTTCCTTTTTTCTTTTTTCTTTTTGCTTTTTTCTTTTTCTTTTTGCTTTTTCTTTTTTCTTTTTTCTTTTTCTTTTTCTTTCTTTTTCTTTTTCTTTTTCTTTTTCTTTTTCTTTTTCTTTTTCTTTTTCTTTTTCTTTTCTTTTTCTTTTTCTTTTTCTTTTTCTTTTTCTTTTTCTTTCTTTTTCTTTTTCTTTTCTTTTTCTTTTCTTTTTCTTTTTCTTTTTCTTTTTCTTTTCTTTCTTTTTCTTTTTCTTTTTCTTTTTCTTTTTCTTTTTCTTTTTCTTTTTCTTTCTTTTCTTTTTCTTTTTCTTTTTCTTTTTCTTTTTCTTTTTCTTTTTCTTTTTCTTTTTCTTTTTCTTTTTCTTTTTCTTTTTCTTTTTCTTTTTCTTTTTCTTTTTCTTTTTCTTTTTCTTTTTCTTTTTCTTTTTCTTCTTTTTCCTTTCTAATTTCTTCTCCCATTTACCTCCCAGACTCTTCCTACTTCAGAGGAACAGCCTGTTAAAGATCAATAGCACTAAGATTTGTTTATTTCAACTATGTCACCAGAAAGCCTTTCACCTCATTCCTTCCTGTAAAAGGCTGAGATAAAGATGATTTACTGTGGCATAAAATTTGAGATAGGTAGAGGCTGGGCACAGAAGTCCAGGGGAGCAATGCAGAATGCCTTTGGTATCATGGTCACCTAAACCCTAACATCAAGATTCTCCATACATATCAGCTTAGCTACATATATTCTCAACTCGCTACCTTTCTCTTTCCACTGAATGGTTACTGAAATATTGCTTCTGCACCTTGTAGGCTCTATTTCTGCCTAATGGACCTTTAATTTCTACTGGTGCAACAGCCCAGTTTCAGTGTGGTCACCAGATATGTTAGACACATTATTCTATAGTCAGCTAGCTAGGGAGCAACAGGGGGTATCTAATTGCTCCTAGGACATGGTTAACCACTGCCTGTGCAAGAATGAGTGCCATGCTCTTTCCATTCTTTGCACTTTCATAGCTCCTTATGTCAAGGAGGAAGCCACTCAAAAATACCCACACCCTCACATCACTCAGTCACTCAGCTATGCTGCCCAAGGCAATCATCTAATTCCTTGTTGCCAAAGGGTAAGATTCAGAGTATCTACTTTGGTATCTAAAATGCAAAAAAGAGGGCACAGACTGAGTCTTACAAGATGTTTGAGCTCTGTGCGGAGAGAGGAACCTACTCTTAGCGTAATTCTCCAGAGAACCGTGGAGCTCTGGAAAGCCTGGAGGCAGCTACTAAGTATCGCAAGCTCACATGTTGTACTTCAGAAAAGAAAGAAGTATGGACAGAGTCATAGCCCTTAGCATTTAGGTTTTGGCTAGCTCTGCCCTACCCACTGTTCAGATTGTGAGAATTATTTTTTTTTTTCTCTCAGACCAACATAAGCTCACCTATCTCCCTGTCACACAGGATTCCATTTAGCATCTCTGAATTGCTGAATTACTGTATTTTTTACTTTCACACTGCTTACACCTACGTTGGAGCAGCCTGCCTAAGTTATCTAGGTATTACCCTAAATGGTCACTGGATCAGTTTATTTTAAGGTAAATAATAAAAGGATTCTTGTCAATATCTGCAGTCAGTAGAAGTTTAAGTGTTTTGGAAACTGCTTAGATGAGAGACAGTCTCTTTCTCTGATTGTTGCAGTGGACATGGAAATTATTTATTGGAGCTATATGAACTTATCATGTATGTGTTTTAAATGTTTTACAAAATTACTCCTGGTAATTGAATAAGAACAGCAGCTGCTAGAAAAGAAGAGAACGTAACCTGTTCCCAGGCCAGCCATGCTCTTACCTACAAGAAATTATTGTTCTTCCTAGGCGCATAAAATTGTTTATTATTGTGCCTCATTTTCATTCTTATTTTGAAGCTTGCAGGTGAGGCACATTTAATTTTTGTTAATTACTAATAACGAGTTTTCCCTTGACATGAAGATATTATACAGCATGCTGTTTTGCCAAAATGTGAATTGAACTTAATTTTAAAATCTCTAATTAATCATGTAGTTTTAGAATACAGTTGTGCATTTCCTTTTAACTTACAATCTTATCATTAGTATATAGCACTAATTATGGTTACCTAAAATCTAGGTACTGTAATTGGATGCACAAAGTGCAAACAAGTTACTGATAAAATCCCTACTGCAGGCAGAGGAAATAATTCAATTTGAATGATAAAATAGGAACAAAGGCAAGAAGCACAAATAAACATAAGCAACAGGATCTATTACTGAACTGTGTCTCACTGAGATGTGGACTAAGGCACACTTAAAACAATCCACTCTCTTCCAAGTGTTAAAGTATACTAAACAGAAGATATAATACCACTGCAGACAGCAGTTAATAAACCTCTAATGTGACTGATGACTAGTGAGATTCTTTGCAGTTTGAAATGGTACTGCCCTCATTCTGATGAATGACCCAGCAATTAAAGAAGAGATGGTCCTACTCACATCCCATTTCATAGCAGGAGTGTTTACAGACTGAAGAAGTTATGAAGGAAAGTAAGAAGTCATTAAGGAAAGCAAGAAGTCAAGGAAAGCTTCTATCCCTGTAAGTCACAGCACATGTGAATCTGGGCATAAAATGAAACGAGCTAGTTGAAAGTTTATGGATCAAAATTAGCAGGCACAACAACATGATGATGTTGTAATGTGCTTCTTCTATAGACTGCCTGATCCAGAAGAAGTAGATGAGCGCTTCTTCAAACTGGCGTAAACCTCACATTCACAGGCCCCAGTAATCATAGGACATTTTTACTATTCCAGCATCTGCTGGAGACACAATACAGCACAGCACAAACAATTCAGGAGGTTTCTGGAGTGCATTGAGAACAACTTCCTGACACAGGTGATCAAGGGGAGATGCTCTGCTGGACCAGATTCTCACAAACAAAGTAGAACTCATTAGAGATGTGAATATCAGAGGCAACCTCGCTGCAGTGACCATGGGATGTTGCTGTTCAGGATCCTGAAAGGAGGGAGCAAGGAAAAAAACAAAATACAACCCTGGACTTCAGGAGAGCAGACTCTGTCCTCTTCAGGAATCTACGTGGAAGAATCCCATGGGGTACAGACCTGGAGAGAAGAGGTATCCAGGAGACTTGGCTGATTTTCAAGGATCACCACCTCCAAGCTGACAAATGGTCTATCCCGACAAGCAGGAAATCAAACAAAGGCAGCAAGAAGCCTGCAGGCATGAACAAAGAGCCCTTGACTAAACGCAGACATAAAAAGGAAGTGTACAAGAAATGGAAGCAGGACAGGTAACCTGGGAGGAATGTAGAGAAACCATATGAGCAAGTAGGGGTCGTGTCAGGAAAGCCAAAAGCCTTCTGGCATTAAATCTGATGAGGGACATGAGGGGCAACAAGAAGGATTTCTGCGTATACGTCAGCAGCAACTGGAAGACAAGGGAAAACATAAGCCCACTGCTGAATGGAGCTGGGACCTTGTTACAAAGGACGTGGAAAAGATCAAGGTACTTAATGCCTTCTTTGCCTCAGTCTTTACTCTTAACATTGACCTTCAGGAATCCCAGGCCCTCAAGACCAGTGGAAAATCTGGAGAAAGGAAGACTTGAAGGAGGATCCGCATAGACAACATTTAAATGAACTGGACAGATGCAAGTCCATGGGATCTGATGGGATGCACCCACAAGTACTGAGGAAACTGACAGATGTCATTGTGAGGCAACTCTTGACTGTCTTTGAAAGGTTGTGGTGATCTGGGGAGGTTCCTGAGGAGTGGAAGAGAGCAAATGTCACTTCTATTTTCAAAAAGGGCAAAAAGTAAGTCCCAGGGAACTACAGGAAGGTTAACCTTATCTCAATCAGAAGGTGATGGAGCAACCAATCCTGGAAAGCATTCCCAAACAGATGAAGGCAAGAAGGTAATGAGGAGCAGTCAGTATAGATTTATGAGGGGGAAATCATGCTGAACCAACCTGGTAGTCTTCTACGATGAGATGACTGGCTCAGTGGATGATGGGAAAGCAGTGGCTGTTGTTGATTTTAGCAAGGCTTTTGACACTGTAACATCGCCATAGACAAACTGATGAAGTACAGACTGCGTAAATCGAAAGGGAGGTGGACTGAAAATCTGCTGAAATGCTGGGTTGTGATCAGCAGCATGAAGTCTATCTGGAGGGAGTCACTAGGGGTGTACGCTAGGGCTTGATGCTGGGGCTAATACCCTTTACCATCGTCCTTAATGACCTGGAAGATAGGGCAGAGTGCATCCTCAGGAAGTTTGCAGAGGATACAAAACTGGGAGAAGTGTTTGATATGCCAAATTGTTGTGCTGCCCTTCAAAGGGATCACAACAGGTTGAAGAAATGGTCCAGCAGGAATCTCATGAAGTTCAACAACAGGAAACACAAATTCCGCATCTGGGGAGGAATAAACCCAGGCACCAGTTGCATGCAGGTGTCTGACTGGCTTGAAAGCAGCTTCACAGAAAAGGATCTGAGGTTCTGGTGGACAGCAAGTTGACCATGAGCCAGCAATGTGTCTGGCAGCAAAGAAGGCCAGCGGTATACTGGGCTGCATTAAGAAAAGCATTGCTAGCAAGTTGAAGGAAGCTATCCTTCCCGTCTACTCAGACCTGGTGAGACCCATCTGGAGTGTTAAGTCCAGTTCTGGGCTCCCCAGTACAAGAGAGACATGAACATGCTGGAGCATACCCAACAAAATGGGCCATGAAGATGATCAAGACCTTGGAGCACCAGTCATGTGAGAGGTTGAGAGAACCAGGACTGTTCAGCCTGGAGAAGAGAAGGTTCAGGGGGATCTTACCAATGTATATAACGCTTGATGCGAGGAAATGAGTAAGAAGGAGCCAGACTCTTTTCAGTGGTTCCAGGTGAAGACAACTGGCAATGGCCACAAATTGAAATATAAAAAAATTCACTTAAACATAAGAAACAACTTTTTTTACTATGGGAGTGGTAAAATACTGGAACAGGTTGCCACAAGAGGTTGTTCAGTCTCAATCCATGAAGATATTCAGAACTCAACTGGACACAGGCCTGTGCAAGCTGCTCTAGCTGACCCTGCTTGAGCAGGGGCATTGGACTAAACAGTCTTCAGAGGTGCCTTCCATCCTCAACATTTCTGTGAGTCTGTGATTCTGTGATAAGAACTAAAACAGAAGACCATTGTGTCATCTATATTATGACTTAGTTTCATACTGAGCATTCAGTATAAGCCAAGAACAGATATTTGCTTTGATTAAAAAAGCTACTTTTTCAAGTTTGGAGAAAAGTTTGCCAAATGAAACTAATTAGTATTCATATAATGGGGGAATTGATCATGTTAATAAGGGTATCAATCCTGAAACTAGTACCATCAGTGCAAACTAACTACTGAAAAATTAGACAAAAATGGATAACTGTTGCCTATAGGCATGTGAACCAGGTTTGCAGTGACAACACACAATGAAACCACACAAGTGTATGTAAACAACACATTCTGAGTTAGGCCATCTGGTCTGTAACTGCTGCCTCTGTGTTTGCTGACATGGGGTACCAGCACATGGAAGACTGACTGATATTTATAAAATATTTTTATCAAGTACAATCTTGCTATAATTAGAGTAACACACACATAGAGATAAATCAGAGTCAACTCTGGCATTTCCTGATATTCACGACCTAATTATTGGAAATCTAATTTCATTATTTTCAAATAGATCGGCATGGATATTTTTCACATTTCACATATATTAATTTAACATTATAATCTTGAGCTTAATATACATTTGGGCATTTTATTCTTTATGGATATTTTTATAATAATGTAATGTGGCGTGCTTCAGAAAAATTATGAGAAAGATGTATCACTAAAATTAGTATTAATTTCAACATCTATAAATAGGTATTTTCAAAAGTCAGGTATAAGTTCTCAAAAAGCAAAGTCATCTATAGAATAGAAACACTTTTGAGAAAAAGAAGCGGAAACATAGCCATTACTAAGGGTTGCTGACACTGTAACGAACACCTCATGGAAATGATAAAGGCATATGAGATTCCATCACACAAGAAAAAGATCATGGTTCTCTCCAGCTCTAACAATTCATACCGCAGAACCTGACATATGACTGATGCCACAATGTGGTAAGATAATACATTTGGATTTCGTCTCAATAGGTATTTTTTTTTCCCCAGTAACAACTAAAGTGCCTGAGATAAGTATGTCTGCAAAGAACTGATTGTTGCAGTAACTCTTGGCTGCAAAAGTACATCCATCTATAAATATTTTTAAAATAAAAATAACCTGAGGCAGAGGGAAAACATATATTAAGAAATGAAGTAGGGGGCTTGATTCTGAATGAAGGAATTCATAGAGAATAACATTTCAAAAGAAGAATAGAAATTTGAGCACTGCCAAATGTAGGCACCAACAACGTGACAAGACCATTATTTTTTATAAGAGGCCAAATACTTTGATCTTACTTTACATCTGTCTGTGACACTATTTTTAGTAACAGCAAGAAGAAAAATTTGGCTCTGGTTGGCCTCAAAATATATCTGATTTCAAGAGGTAGCAGATTTAATAACGTACTTGAAAGGGTTAGTGTTTTTAGGATTGTAATTTTGAAGAGTGTATCAAAGGGCCCAATTTGATCCGGTTTAAGTCAGACCTTATTTTACATAGTGGAACAGCACTCAGCTCCCTGTTACTAAAGTGCCTAAATGTTACCTCTAAATACTATCATCTTATGTATTTAAAACATGGTTTGGGGAGAAAAACTTTAAGGTCATTTGAGTAGATATTATCTTCTTCATTGTTTTATTTGTAAACACTCTCTTTATACAAACACACTGAAGAAATGAGAGAAAAGCACAAAATCAGTATACACAGCAATAATACTGAGCTAATTTCCTGCTGGTTTAAGTCTAATGGGGTCACCTGAAGTATAACATCAGGGAAATAGACTCCTTTCGTTACAATCTCCAATCCACGGCCATGGGATTTGCATTTCTAAAATCATCTCATTGAAATAAAAGACTGAAAGAAATGTTTTAAATTAAGCACAAACAAAGGAAATCCAGAGTTAATGCTGTATTACTGATGCTGTTCTTAATGGATTCCCTTGTGCCTAGGTGCTGTTGCAGCCCCAGTAATTCTTGCAGCATTGCTGGTTTTCTGAGTTCATGAAGAGTGAAAACACAAGGGGATGAGTTAAGAATACAGGGACAGCCCTGCTCTGAATTTCTGTGCCTTAGCTGCCTTAAATGACAGCCATAACAATATACAAGCAGTTTAACACTGTCAGTGTGGGATTTGGGCAGCAGGTTTAGTTTACTGTTGACAAATATAATACTTGAGCCTGAACCATCTATCCTGGGATAGAACATGGTATAAAAGGTTGTTGACTAGAAACTCTGAATAATTCATTGCCTATGCTCTCTTTTCAGTAAGCTAGTAAGTCCCATTTTAGATCAAACTTCCCAGTATAGCAGGATGTTGTCATCTAGGATGATTGGAAACATTTTTGCTACTCTCTTAGTTTGAATTGAGCTCTAAAGAGGAGTTCAAAGGGGCAGAGCTGACAGGGATATTCTCTCATAATAATCCTAGCAGTATGAAATTCACATGGATGGCCAAAGGAGAAGAGAAATAAGCCTTGTTTTATAGCAAAGAGACTAGAAATGCTTTGTGTTTTTCCTGTGATACCTCTGTTCATCGCAAGTGCCACCCTTGAAGAAATTGCGTTGTGTGGATGGGACAGAGCTCAGATGCTTTAGGAGGGTCTTCATCCTGGGGCAATTACACCATGTTTGCACCCAAATTGTACGTTTCAGTGTGGGCATATCACAGTCATACGCCAAAGCGTGAGAACCTGGTAATTTTAGAGAAGTAAAGCCAGTTTGTTAGTACTTCTGTTGTTCAGACTAGATATTTGCAACTAGAAAAAAGGCAGGTTTATCATTAAAATATGGTGACAGCTCTTTTTTTTTTTTTTTTTTTTTGCCTTGCAGAACAACCTTACCATTCAACAGAGATACCAACAAAATAATTCAGCAGGACTTTAGAAGCATAAGTATTCATTCAATGCCAAGCTGTCTTTCTATTCCTCTTTCTGTACATCAACTCTAAGTTAAAATGTGATTATTTTTTAATCTTTTTAACTGACAAAGCATGCTAATGTAACATCTGACATAACAGTAGTCATTTACATTTCATGATGCCTAACTTTCTGATCTTTTCACAGGAAGTTACTATGATAAAAAACACTTTTTTTCTGAGCATGCTCTTTGCAGGGTGGGCTTTTAAATTCAGCAAAACCAAGTAGGTACCATTTTGAAGCAGCTATTTTACAACAGCTGCTACTCACTGCAGTCCCTCCTGTTTTAGCTGGAAAGAACTTCTAAGTTGGTATATGGTTTTCTCCCAGTCCTTTTTGGTTTTATTAATTTTGAAGAAACAGTAACTATAGTTCTATATGATTATATCTCATCATTTCAGTGTGCTTATTAGCTATAGCTGAATTGTTAAAAATATTTAGGATGCTTTTCTTTGAGTTTCTCTGCTATGGTTAGTGGGGGGGAGGGGAGAGAGAGAGGCTCATAACTTAATATACATGTTTTGGGTTGTCAGGCATTAATTTTAGTACTAGGCTTCACCAAAAGAAATTATCAGACTTCAGTATATGTGTAGGGACACTATCTGGCATAAAATGTAGTTGCCTAAGATGCTGCATGATTCAGTAAAATTGTGCATCTGTTTAAGTAAAACTTAACTGTATGGCAGAATATTGTCACCTAAAATTATAGTTGGGTTTTGGGATTTTTTTTACATGTTGTATTCTAAATTATCTTGTGAAGGAGATCCAAGAGGCTGACATTGCCGAGAACACTCTCTAAAAATGACATTGCATACAAATCTTAAAGGATATTTAGAAGGCTAGTGTACTTAAAAGTAGAAAAGCTTTAATTTACTTTCTAAAAATATCGGCACTTAATTCTTCCTAAGATTCAACCCAACATTTCAATTACTCTAAAAGCTTAAGAATTTAAACCAAGTAGCATACCAGTAATTCACAGGGAAAGGCAGAAGTTCATAATTAAATCCCTTCTGTAAGCCATTTTAAACATACTAGAGGTAAAATGAGGACTAAAATTACTGAAATTCCAGCCCTCACAAAAAAGTCTTAAATGATCTTTCTTAGAATAATAAATATGAACTGAAGTAATTAGCACTTCTTCTTTAAAAAAAAAAAAAAAAGAAAAAAAAGAAAAAGAAAAAAGTATGATAGGTGTAAGTTCAGAAAGAGGATAAACTACCAGAGTTTGATAGCTGCCTGCTAGCTTTGGGAACAAATCCATCTGACCATGAATGAACTACTTGCCGGGCTGTGAAGAAGGACGAGGACAGTTTTCTTCAGACAGTAGGTATCCCAGCGCTTACCACGTGCTGTAGAGGTGACAAGTGTGTGAGACTCCCATGTGAGTGTTGGAGCAGCAGAATGCAATCAGCAAACATTCATAAAACACTCCAATGAAAGCCCCACTCTGCCCTTTCACACCTGTTGGACACTATTACACTAAAGCTCAAATGCCACCAGAGTGCTGATCAAGTGTACTGCTGAGGCTTGGAAAATGTGTTTCAGTTATCTCCACATAAGTGGTGAAACCAAACAAATGGGAGGAAGGCATCTGTGAAATATTCAGCATCTGCTGCCTTCCAGAACAATGACTGGTTGTTTCAAATTTCTGATACATTTACTTTGTGTCCACATAATGATGTATGAAAGATTAACCATGTATGAAAATATTTACCAGAGCACTGTGAATCTCTGAAGAAAAAACAGGGCTATTTCTATGAGTCACAGTTTTGCAAGTAAACAAATCCAAATGATAGCTTTCAAAACCTCTAATGTACTATAGCATTTCAGTGTTTCCATCCTATATATATATATATATTTATATCTATTCACTGAACTCAATAGCAAAGACACATAATAAAAGTCTACTGCTATCTAGGTCAGAATAAAAAGTGCTTCTGCAAGGTGCCTTACTCTTCAGCAGTTTCTGGTGGCCAGCATGCTGTGCAAAGTGTGACAAGACAAAGCCTGTCCCTCCTAGGCAAAATATTCAGTTGAAGATGAGTATGGGGAAAGAAAATTTCTTCTTATTTATTCCTAAATCACCTTTGTGTGCATCTTGACCTCTTATTTTTGACCTTGAATGTTTGTACTTATGTTTGCTTTCTCTGTCTTTCCATGTTCTATGTACTCTACTCTTGTTCATGTTTGTATACAACATCTTGCACACAAAGAATATCCAGTGAGGCTTTTAAGAAAATAATGAAGCTAACATCTGTTATATCCTGGTCCCCAAGTCGAAAAATGGATAATTTTAGACCTGCTTGCTATGTCATATTTGACATGCTTGTGATTTTACAGCAGCTGTCATTTCAGCCACTGTTTGGAAGTAGAAATATGACCTTGCCTGGTTCAAGATAAAGAGCCGAGTCCTACAGGCAGGAATTGCAATGAACTAATGTCTTCTGTGCATTGGGCACAGAGAGGTGTGTTAGATTTTAGCCATGAAAGCCAGTCATAGTCAGAATAGAAAGTGGTAACAATGAAGATGATTACTACTACTCAAGACAGATGATTAAATTTTCCTAGGGAAACTGGGTGAAATCTTGCCTTCATTAGTATCAGCAGGAAAACTCCCCTTGGTCACGACACACTTGGGATTTTGTCTGTTGCCTCCTGCCCAAATGAGCTCTTTCTGTGCTCTCTGATTGTGCCCTCAGAAGCTCCTAAAGTTATTTGTGTTATCTGCATTCTCAAATACTCTGACAAAAGCACTTGGCTCATAATGAGCAGAATTTTAAAATTTTAGCCCATCATGTATTTAAAAACTTCACCTGGAGTGAACATCTGGGATTCTTAGCAACATTGTTTTAAAGATGTAGTAAAAGCCCCAAAGCCCAGCATTTTGTGCTCCCAACCTCCCTTCCTCCACCCTCTGAAAAGCTCACTTGTTTATAACATGGCAATTTTTAAGCTACACTTTCTTTCTTACTCACTATCAAATAAAAAGGCATTGTAAATTTTATTGTAGTGCTCCTAAACTTGACAGGGCAATATGTAAGGCACCCTCACAGTTCTCTACTTTATATATTATTTTTATGATGAGAATTAAGGGCTTTATGAGGCTGTAATTTCTAACATCACCATCTTTTCCTGGGAACTCTGTTATCCCCAATACACAGAAGAGAAACTACAACTTTTCAAGGTCAACCGAACATCTCAAATTAGGAAAAAGCAATGTGAAAAAATGTCTTCGCCCTCTGCCCTAGTTGAAAACATTTTCACCATAAAATTACAAACAAATAAATGCAAAGTTGACATGTATTTATGGGCTCTAATCCTAAAAGAGCAGGAGCACTACTATACCTGCATTGAGCATCTCTGAAGCGATGGGTCAACAAAGTTAATCTGCTTTAAAAGGGGATAACAAAGATGTGGGAGAGAAGGTCACCCAAAGCACATAACTGCCGTGTATATGGAACAGATGGTGTTCAGTAGACTGGAAATCTCCATCTACTCCCCTGGTATATGGTCTCGGCACTTCACCTCACAAAGCGATCTGTGCCTGAAATGTCATCTTCTCACTTTCCCCTATACTGCAGGATCCCCTATGAAAACAGGTTTACAATAACAGAAATAAGAGTAATCTTTCCATAAAACTTCATGCTAGAGAGATCATTACTGTCAGGTGGTCTGACCTAATGGCAATGGCTCTACCAGAAAATTACCATCAATGCTAAAGTCTCCTAAAGGGACATAACTAATTCATTTTGATTCCTAGAACTCACTTCACCCACTGTTTTGTATGTGCTGAACAGTCAAACTGGTTAGATTGCAATACCTCTTACAATCAACATATCTTGTTCCATATATAACAGGATATACCAGAAACTGCTCTTTCTTTGAATGAATGCTATACTTAAAAATAAATATATAAGTCAAACAAGCAACCCTCAGGCTCTGATCACCTATTAATTCCATTAAAGAAACATAATAGTTTACACAACATGGAATTTAGACAACTCAACAGATTCCTTTAGTTGCTGCAGGCTACAATGCTTTTAAAGCCAAAAAAATGTTGCAATTGTGATTGTGTGTTTACATGTATGCATAAATAGAATAGAAGTTTTACAGTCAGCATAATTTTCTCTTTTAATCTTGCATTGTGAAAAAAAATATTGTATTCTAATGAAAAAGGTGATTTTTCAATCAACAGAAACTAATTCTGCTACCTTTATTCACCCTGGCGCTCACCATTCACTAAGGAAGTGAGTCCTCACTAATAAGGGCTAATGTTGGTTTTGCTAAAGCAGTTATTTTCATTTGAGGACTAGAAAAGGCTTAATGCAGCATCTGCTAAAAAAGTTCTGCAAAATTGTAGAAATTGTGTTTCCTGACTTCTGATGTGTTTCTGGCTTTGTTCTTTTGATTTGATTTTGAAAGCATGCAAACATCTTTGAGGTAAATAGTTTATAATTCTTCCACATAAAACTTGTATCAAAATAGTTATTTCTCATATCTCATAAGATTAGTGTTATTAATTTCTCAAATTTGTCCTAGAGCTTTGTCTCTAATTTGTGATTTTGCTTTGTTCAAACAGCAACAAAAATTAAAGTAATGGAAGACAAGGACATGTTGACAACCTAACTAGTGTACTACACCTTTGAGTTTTGACATGTATTAGAACATGGACTGCTTGCTTTTTTAGTGACAGCCCTAATCTTTTGAGCAAGGTCTCACACCTCCATTCTTTGCAGAATTCCAGTTGTGCTATTCCTTCAGTGGAAATGAACTCTGAGACAGATTTCTACACTGCATGTAAAGAAAAACGTAGCACAGAAGCTATCCAAAGCATACTTCTACTTAGTATATAGACTTGCAAAAAAGGAAATAGGTTGTTTCTGTCCTGTGGGTTCTTCTAAAAGCGCTTCCCTGACTTTGCATCCATGGGGGAACCTTGTGAGCTGCCTGACATACCCTGTCTGTGGGATACCAGCAAATCATAGTTAAACTGGTACACTGTAAAGCATTTCAGCCCAACAGGACAGGAGCAAAAACCTGTGTAGCAATGTTATTCCATAAGGCAAGTTATAAAATGCTGCCTTTCTAAGAGGTGGTCTCAGACAAAGCAACTGTTATATGAAAAAAAAGGTTATATGAAAAAAAAGCATAGGTACTTTTACCAGTAAATAGCCATGTACAAGGCAAAACTTATCCTTAAACTAGGAGTTAAACATGGCTTTTTGATGGCAGAAACTTTTTTAACACTTTATATGTACTGCTAACACAGCAACATTTATTACTGAAAATCCTAGGTGTAAAGTCCCAGGACTAACACCTCACGTTTGTTGCATCCCCATGGTTGCCAACCTAGAAATGAAAGCATCTGGTTGGTTGTCCTTCCAAAAGGTGTAGCTATTTTTGCATGCAACATGTATTTCCTTCATTGTTCATGAATATATTAAAAATCAGATCTTGTGGACTTTAATACTGCAGGGAACTACTGTACTGACAGTCCTGGAGACCGTGGTCCTATATTAATCTGATTTACATATTATATAGTAGTACCACAGGGCTTTATGAAACACTTCAGAGAAGAGAAATTCTGGGATATTCATCTTGGTGAATACTGAATTTTTCATTCAGTCTTTTAACTGGCAACCTCAGTCATCTATGACTGTAACAGACAGTCTACAACACAAAATCAAAGTTAGTGCTGTGGTAAATATGGCTCAGAGTTATAGTTACTTTGGTAAATATGCTTATGTTATTTTATTTTCACTCTGATAAATCTGTGTACAGTTTACCAAGATCAGCAAACTGAAGTGTTTAACCTGGCCATTTACTCCGTCTTGCTCAGTATTTTAATGAATGTATTACTAAAACTTTTCTATTCAGCTGTCAGTATCATAGATTAATCAATTCCTCTCTAATATTAAATACACAGGGAAGCAGAGAGGTTTAATGATTTTTTTTAATTAAAGTTTTTTCTGTTTTGCATGATAACTTTTTCAAATTAAAAAAGTCAACTTAAAATGACGTTTTCTGAAAGAGGAAAATTTAATTAATTTTAAAATCTTTTGGTTATTACAAATTTCCTATCATTGGAAATGAAGATATTTTCAAATTATTTGAATATTTCTAGCTGTCATGATTCGTAAGTGATCCCTCTGACTCTGATGAACACACAAAAAATAATGAAAAATATTATCAAGTACAAAAGCATTGCAGCAAGCATTTTTTTCTTTAATGTGACTTGAAATTCAGGGATATTTTACTCTTGCCTGAACTCATAAAATCTTGCATGTTATTAAGATATCTTCAGTATCATTTATTTTTTTCATTATGCTCCAGAGTATAGTTTTTCTTAAGTTATAGGACAATTATAAATATTGGATATCTCAGTCTTAAATTCGAAGTATAAACTTGTAGATATAATTGGAGTACCCATTTTTATGACAAGACTGTGAGTAACTGATTTCTTTGTAACCAGACCCTGGATTTCCCACACAGTCCTCAGCTGGACCTGGGAGGCATCATGAGCAGTAAGGAGGAGTTTGGAGCTGCACCACATGAAGCTCACTGTTCTGCCTTTTGGTTTACTCTTGGCACATCCATTCACATAAAGCAATCTTGACAACTAAGTACTTCTCAATCTGCAGCTTCCTCCTTTTTACACTCATCTCATGGGATGCATGGATGTTAAATAAATCAATGCCCACCCCAGTCCTCCCATCTTTGCAAATCTGTTTTCATGCTGGCACACTAAGAAGAGGCCAGTTCTTATGGTTTGGGGAAGGTAGTCATCCAGTTATGGACCCTTCTCTGAGGAAGAACTTTCTCCTTTCCCATTCTCTACTGGCCATCCCATTATCACTGAGAAAATACAACCCTCATTTTCACTTATCTCTTACACAGTCCAAACAATCCTTGAATCAATGGGGGGGTTTTTGGCTCAATATGTACTTCCAGATTTTGTCCAATGTGTGTAATATAGTCAGTTCAAAAGTTAGTTCATCATCTTTCCCCTTTCAAAAAAGAAATTCCTATCTCTTTCCCTAGTACTCCGTATTCAATAACACTTAGTTCCAAAAGTTTCTAAACATTCGACTGTACTGATGTTTCATACCATGATGTCATTTCACTGATCTCATTGAGCAAAGATGAAAACAGAGGAATTAAATGTTCCAAACATTCCAAATAAAGGTAGATATTTTGAATGAAATGATACCAGCATGAAACTCAGTGCCTGGGTTTTTTTCCTAAGGACAAAGAAAAAGAGCTTGTATAGAGAGAAATCAGAAGTCTAAACCACACACATCATCCTCAGAAATAAGTTTGGTTTTCATGAGAAAAAAGACTATTAATGAGAAAACACCCAAAAATGTTATTCCACTTTTTCAGTTCTTCAAGATTCCACACATGAACCTTGAGGTCAAACCAGTTTGACCTGAGCTACTTTGTACTACTTAGAGTAAAGCAGAGAGAGCGGAGTCCTGCACATATAAAATCACTCCACTCCAAGTAAAAACAGGCAGTTCTGTGCAAAGAGTAATAACGCTGGAAGCCTGCCTTAGCTATCAAAGGTAAAAGCAAAGGAAAGAGAGATTTAACCCAGATTCCTCCATCCACAAAGAAGAGAGAAATCCTGCCTTAGCCTCTTTCATGCTCTAGCAAATTGAAAGAGAGGTATTACATTTGGTTTTCAGATCCTGATATCCATCTCCGTATGAGCTATAGTATACAATCAGGACCTAGTCATAGAATCATAGAATCATCATTAAGGTTGGAAAAGACCTCTGAGATCATCGAGTCCAACTACTAATCAAACTGCAAGGTCCACCTCTAAACCATGTCCCTAAGCACCACATCCACATGTTTTTTGAATACTTCCAGGGACTGAGATTGCACCACTTCCCTGGGCAGTCTGTTCCAGTGCCTAACCACTCTCTCTGTGAAGAAATTTTTCCTAATATCTAATCTAAATCTCCCCTGGCACAACTTGAGGCCATTTCATCTCGTCCTGTTGCTTGCTACCTGGGAGAAGAGACTGACTCCCACCTCACTACAACCTCATTTCAGGTAGTTGTAGAGAGTGATAAGGTCTCCCCTCAGCCTCCTCTTCTCCAAACTAAACAACCCCAGCTCCCTCAGCCGCTCCTCATGAGACTTGTTGTCTAGACCCGTCACAAGCTTCGTTGCCCTTCTTTGGACACGCTCCAGCACCTAAAGTCATGTAAGGGTTGTTTCCAGTTCGCACATTCACGCAGGTAGAACTGATATTTTTGATTGCACATTCATTATACGGCAAATTGAGAAAGTGTTCAGCCAAAACATTTGTGAGTTACTGTTGAATTCCTTTTCTATGACTGTTAAAATAATAATAATTAAATTTAAAAAAAATCAGAAAGTTCTATAGTTTCATTTTAACATTTTATTATTCTTAGCTGTTAATTTTAGGTTCATTTTGCCTACACTTTCTCTTAAAATTTTAAAAAGAAGAAAAATCCATTTTGGATAGAACAAAATATTTTAGTCTTTCAAAGCAATTTTTTTTTGTCCCAATATTTTCTTCATCTTCTTGGTCCAGTTCAGTGTGATTTATTTTTCAGCTTAGCTTGCTAATAAGAAGTCAGCCATTGCAGCATCTATATATGATTTTTGTGATTAACAACCTCATCTGCCAGGCAAACAGGTTCTATGAAATTCAGATTTTGTTTTTTATGTTCATTTCTATAATTTATGTTTACAAAATATGGCCAGAAAAAAGTTAAATTAATAACTGAAATAAATACACACTTGGAAAGGGTTATTCAAAGCTTACACTTCACCAAAGAAAAAATAATTAATAAATGGGGGGGCACTCAGAAAACACTGAACTGGCTGAGTAAGGTTAAATATATGGTTTTCATCTTGCTTCAAGTTACTGCTTGCCTGAATTTGAAATTGTTTCATTTTTAGTTCAGGCTAAGTTCAAAATCTCGTTTGGTATAACAATGCCTATTTATTTTGATATTACATGATATAAAACAATGAGAGATGTGAGCTAGTGAAGGTTCGGACACAAACCAAGCAATCTCTGTGTCCTTGAGGTTAAGTGCAGAATTCCTCTCTGTTCTTAATGGCTCATGGAGATGCCACATAGGCAAGAGGCAGTAGTTTCTCTCTTGTATTGTTATATAAGTGCAATCTTCCTTGTGCTAACTGACATAGTTAATGGCTAACATTTATAACCAAGCAGTTTATTCTGCAGCTGGAGAAGTAAATCCAGCCAAAAGTAAAAAAAAGCTGGATTTGTGTTGAAAGTGCTTAGCCAAGCCCCACACTTCACTTGGAGAGGTCCTTAAATGAGAAGCTGCTCAGGTGCATACAAATATTTGCCTACAGCAGCTGCTCTTCATTCTCAGGGGTGTAATGTGTAACTTATGCTTCCCCACATGTAGTGCATGTCACTTCTTCAAATGCGTTTATAGTATCCTAGTGGAAAGGCTTAAAAATCTGCAAGGCTCAGACCCCAGGAGTGCAGAAGTTTCAAAGGTTAAAAACAATGCTGATGTGTGCAAAGCCAAGGCAAAGGAAAATAAGCTTGTTTCCTCTTTTGTGGGTGCGTACTCAGAGAGCGATTGTTGTGATGGGGAAGTGAATATCAGTGTGAAATTTTATAGGCATTATAATAGAAGTAGTTGTAATATACTAAGTTTCTCATATTTAGAAAACTGTTTAGAGAGCTTTTTAGTTCTGTTCTTTTACAGAAACACAAGACATACAAATATACTGGCTCAGGTTGGTCCTCCATTCTCTCTCACTTAAATACCTTTCATGTTGCTCATTCAGGACACAGAATTCTCTGCACTAATTTCATGAGTCTTTTGATCAGGCATTCTATATAAAATTTTGCATTCTATCTGTTTCTGGAAAAGAAGTCATTTTGATCATCTGCTAAAATAAATGTTTAATCTTTGTCTGATTGCAACTAGGATGTTGTTGCTGATTTCTTTGTTTTGGTGGTGAGGCTTTTTTGACAGTTTTAAACTTCTATAATATTTTTAATTACAAAAAAATGGGATTTTTAATACTGATTTGAAGGCACCACAAAACTCAAAAGTACTACCTGCTTATTAAGAAATATAGTAAACATGAACGTGCATCTGAAAGTCAATCCCCAAATACAGATAAGCTTGTAGAATGCTCAGGTTTTTCAGGGCTAGAAACAGAAACATCGTGAGACCTATTTTAGGTCATTTGTTAAATGTTGTCACTTGTTCCAGCCATCCATAAAATACCCACCCATATGTGAATCCTTACATATTAATTGGATTGAATTATGCAGCCAGCTGTTACAACAGCCAGAAAAAACACCTGTCCCTTTTAATGACTACCATCAATAATCTTCCTTGCAGTGTTTTGAGTAAAGTGAGAAAAGTAGTTTTCGTGTGATATTTTCAATCCAGGTGAACCAGGAAGCACAAGAAATCTTTTCAGAAACTTTTTCTCCTGGGTCTTTTAGTTGAGATGCTGTGACTAAACAGGCTCTGATAAGTTCCAAGCAATGAAACTCCAAACCTTTTGAGAATCATCCCTTGCTAATTATCATTCACTATGTTAAAACATCTTCAGCTCACTCACGTCCACTAAATTAAAATAAGAGGCAAGACCTGTATGAGTTGATTGAGCAGAAGCTATTTCAGCTCTCAGTAGTTTTGGAGCTTCCTGTTCCCTGCTGCAATCATATAAGAGCAAGAGAAAGGTGTAGGCTGTTGTGAAGCTGCAGTGGTTTGTTTGTTTGTTTGTTTGTTTTTCTTTCAGATCCTGTTTACTCCTGGAACATTCCTGCGTAAAACTACCACTTTCCACTCAACCACTTCTTTTTGGTAGTGCCCTATCTTTTAGTGTTTCTCCAAGCCTGTTAATTTTGAAACTATTTGGAGAGCCTATTGGCTCTGTTAAGTAAACACTTAAGTGTGATTTTTCAGCAGTGAGATCTCTGTGCTTTTTTAAGACTTAAAGATCACACCCAACATCGTTTCATTCATGTGACCAAGAAAGCAGGTAAACAGCAAATGTCCCCTGAAAATTGTTGCTAGCAAAAAGAAAGAAGATAATAGTGATGGCAAGCTTAATCACTTAATAAAAATTTCCACAATGATTTTCCCCTTTTATAGAATAAGCTCCATTAAAAGACATGCTCTCCCTCTTCAAAAGGAACTCTAACACTTCCCATCTGTGGATTTCTCCTTTCTTAAGGGACATTACTCTCCTATTTCTTTTCTGTCACTGAACACTTTCGTGCATCAAATTACACTTACATGATTTTCCCATCCGTTTGATTCCTACTACCGTATTGCTCACTCTTCCGTGTTGCATCTTCATGGTCAGCCTAACCAATTATTCTAGCAGGCCCTGGCCTGTTGTTGAGTCAGGAAATTTTTGCCCCACAAGCAGATCATTAAAATGTAATCTACTGGAAGCAGGAACTCCTGTCTACAAGAGATAGAATGGCTTAAGTAACTGTCATAACCTGTTGTGCATTCCTTTTGTCAGGACTCTTTCCTGGTTCATCAAATAAAGACATACCACTTCTCAAGCCCAGGAAACGGTTCTGTAAAAGTTAAGGATTTTCTTTTTTTTTTGAGACATTAAGTTCTCCTGAAAGTGTTACAACCTATTAATTAGGCATGGTATTTTTTTTCATCATTAAGTTATCAGCTTTTACTGTCATTAACTATCAGCTCAGTACTGCTGTTTATGAGAATGTTTGGTTGATTTGCATATATCCTGAATAAATGTTTTTGTACACCAGAGAAATACATACTCAATTCTCTCTTGCCTTGGGCAGACATAATCCCAGAAATGAAACAATTAAAAATGAACATATTTTCTAACACTTTATTACAATGCAGCAGGGCTTGCACTAAGGTACCTTTATTATTTTCATCACAGTATTGCTGAATGGTGCTCATACACCACATACTTAGAAAACTAAACGACTAATCCACATTAGCACAGAAGACTTGGAGAATAGCACAAAGGTCACTGTATATTTCAGAACTGCAACATTTATATTTTACAACCCCCAGAAGAAATACCTTTTTCTTCACTGGAGGTGAAGAAAACCAGCAATACTTACCTCAAAATGTCATCAAAATAAGTGAATGAGCAAGCACAACAACATTTGTGAAGGAGTATGTTGGCATGGGTCTTCCAACAAGAGACATGTTAATTCCTGAAGGAGCATCTAGAACTAGAAGAATACTAGAACTAGAAGGCTATGGACCAAGTAGTTTTCTGTAGTACAAAATGCTGAGTGTTTTGTTGAGCAACCTTTTGCTCAAAGGCTGTGGCATATTTAGAGCAATACAATGGAAGGCAGGACCTCTGAGTTTTCTGGTCCTGCTTTTGACATCTATACCCCCAGAAACTTCCCCCCTTTCCCATCCTTTTTTCCTCCCCAAATACCATTTCTCTACCCATCTTAACAGATGCTTTTAAGGTCATTGATTATAGTGAACAGGTTGTCTTCTAGAACTTTTCAGCGGAGTTCACACAGATGTTTATTCTGACTGCAACTTACAGTGTCAGTCACACATTGCTAAAAAGAATGTCTGAGAAGGTTGTTCGTTCAATGCTACTTTTTACAGGGAATCTGTAGAATGGAATTGTTTAATCTGTGAAATGTGATCAGAGGATGTCCAATATGCCATTAGGCATAACCTAGAAGAAGTGGTAATTGTGCACAGTGTAATCAAAAATACATGTCTGGAATGCTGGAAACTTGTATTCAAAATATCGCTTTGATTACATTTCTCTTCATTTCTACAAAGGTAGCATAATTATTAATTCCTTTCTCACTAGAACAGGTCTTTCTCACTTCACTTTTTAGGAATTAAACATTTTTCTATTATAGGCACTTTCTCTTAGTATTTTTGCAAGACAAATACATGCTAACAACTGTAGCGTGTTAATATATGAGGGTTATGAGCCTGTAATAAAACAAACAAACACCAGAGTTTGTAAACCTACAGCAAAGCAACATCTTACCTTCAAGGTGGAAGCTTACAAGCTGTAAAATTCTACTAAGAAAAGTTTCAGTTTTATTATATTACTTTCCAACCAGTTTCAAGCCACAATTTTGTGACCTCCTTTGCAGCAAGTGAGGCTGAGAACACAGGGCATTCAGTTCTGCCACAGAAAATGCTCCTCCAAGTAAGACCTGCTGCTGATTAGAGTGACAGGCAAATGTTTCAAAGAGAAATAGTATTTAATCACTCCTAGCCCACCATTCAGTCATACACCTAGCTATGCAGTACTACACCATGGCAGAAGTATTTTTTTAAATCAGCTGGTGGTCTTCTTATGCCATGAAAAAATGAAGATTGATAATACTTGTATTTTTTTATTTATTATTTAGCTGGTGGAAGTGAAAATGCTACTGTAATTCATATAAATTTCAAATATCTGCCTTTACCTTAGTAAAGGTAAAGTTATATTCTCATTCTTATCAATTGGAAATAGTATTGTTGACAGTCGGGAAAGAGAAATGGGAAGGAAGGATAGAAAAGGGAACAAAACCTAATATCAAAACATGTTTGTTTCATTATATATGCAAATAAAATATGGCACATACTCATTAGAAATGTACTCCACTGTTATATGAAAACTAGGTTGCTACTGTCTGACTCCAAGGACAAAACTATTAGGTGCGGTGTTCTCTGTCCTCTGTGAATATTTCACCTGTAATAAATTCCCTTCTATGCCTCTTTTACAAAGAGTACATTCAGTATTAGAACTTTTTTTAATACTTGCTTCCTTTTTAAATATATCTTTAAAAATAAATCATAATCAAAATTAGAACCTTTTTGAAATGACAGAAACATTTTTAATTCTGATTAGCCAGTAGATATTTCTGAGAAGACTGGATACTTCCAGTGAAAGAAAATGGGCTCTTATTTGTTTGCTTTAAGATTTTCCATTTTGCTGAGTGCTTACAGGTTGTTAAGCAAAACAGTAAAAGTAACTTACAATTGGGACCATACTGGGGGAGGGAGGGCTGCTGTGGGTTGTTTTTAACCAAAAGTGCACATATAAATGTAATTTCTAATGTAATAGAAAAGTCTGTGGAAACTGAAGTTTACTGTTTTCTTCTTCTGACCTTTTGTCGTGACAAGGGTTTGACCAGCTCTTTTGTTCTGTTTTCATTTCATCATCATCTGTGCAACTGTTTCCAGAATCAAAACAGGTTTTTTATTGCAGAACACTTATCATTTCTGAATTGGCATTACATTAGTCTTTAATACATGAAGAGTCCACCACTCACTGAAGAGATAGTATAAGGTACACCGTCTACCTATCCTGCTGATCCTGAACGGGTATCTCACTATGACAGCAACATACCTGTGACAATGGCTTTGAAACTGCAAATGCTTGTTACTTCATGCTGCTTTCAATTAGGGGAGTACTGAGAGCTGATTTTTTTGGTTCAACAGTAGTTCTAAAAAGACAGGAAGTAATTTGTTCAACCTGCAACAATCGGTGTTGATGAGAGAGGACTGAGTGATGTTTTTTGTTGCTTTTTCAAGCTTACGAAACTTTTGCAAATAGAATTTGAGGTCTTTTTGAAACTGAAATCTTTCAAATAATAAAGTAATGTTTTGTTTAAAGCATAGAAATTATGTATTTGGCTAGATATTTTGGGTTTCTTACCTCTGACAGAGAGCACAGAGCAAAACCAAGACAAAATGTATTATCTGGTGCCACTCTACGTTTAGACCAAAAAAAGAAAATCAGTGAAAGCATGGATCCTGAATCTACTTCAGGAACACCAGTGTGATGAATAATTCAGCCGAGAAACCTGTGGTCTCCATATGGTCCTGTAAGAAGCGCTCTGATAAGCTGCTTTGCTTGCTACTGAGAAACAGATATGAGAGCAGGTAAGATACTGGGGTTTTGGAAAGAAAGAGAAAGCATGAGCAGGTGTTTCATCTTTTAATTTGGAGGGCAGTGTTCAGAACTAGCATTTCTGACATAAGCTGCTTTGAGTGACTTTCTCCGAGACAGTTAGCCTTTCTTCAAATATCTGAACATATCGTACTGTAAAAAATGCAACTCCGTTACTGCCATCTCAGATCTCCTGTGCTTCTGTAAGTCAGTTATATGTGAGGGAAAGGAGAGGGGAAGACTATGTATTGCAGACATTGCTTTTCTTTTGTTAAAACTGCACAACAAAGGTTTCTTTATTTTCTTCGTGAAACAAGAGGGAATGAAACAGTACCCTCACCAAGCCAAGAAGGATATAGATGCTGCTGGAGTGATATTTACATTCAAATGAATATAAGAGCATAAAATGTTTTAGTTGGAGAGGTTTACCCATCAGGACTATTAGCCCATCAGGGCTCATCCATGTTAAGTATTCCATTTCTTTAGAACAGCATCTAATTGTTTCTTGAACGATCCTTGTGTTTTGCCTCAGCAATAGTGCCTGATAGGCCATTCCATATGTTTATTATGTGCTAAATGAAAAAAGTCTTGCTAACATCTGTTGGAAGTTACTTTCTCTCTCATTTCCATTTATGTCTCTTGAAATTCATACTGGGTGGGAAATAGTGATTCAGGCTGACATTTTGCACTCTCACTGGGTTTCAGCCTTCTTCAGCAAAGACCCTCTAACCTTCATTCTATCTCACATAATATTTAGCACGTGACCTACATCTTTTTTTTCTAATACAGTTTTTATTATGGTGCCAATAAATAAATTTTGCCAACATAAGCATTATGAAAAGAAATTTCAAGTAAATGCTGTTGGCTTGATGGTCTGCTGATGCAAATCAATATATTTTAACTGAAATTAATGGAGCATGATAGTTTGCATTAGATTAGATTTGGCCTCAAAAATAAAATAGTACAAACCCATGAAAGCTTGAAAAATCAGAGTTCGAGATAATGTATCATCTCAAAAAGTTTAAGAATAAAAAAGTTATTCATACAGGAATCTATGGAACAGTATGAATTAGGTCTGCAAGACAAAAAAAATAAATTATAATGAGCTGAACTGGAATGGAAGAAACAATTTGAGTTTTGCCTTGATTTGCTTTGTCCGAAAGCTGACTTTTAAAAATAAATAGAGCTTTTAAATCCTCTGCAGAGCTGCATGATTCAATAGTGCTGTTCATTCCTGATGAATGCGCAAATGATGCTTTCTTTTAGCATGCTCAGAACTTACTGGTGCAGTAAGCAACTGACAGGACTTACACTGCAACCCACAGAATCCCATTTTCTCCAGTTAACCGAGTGGCTCTGTTGAGAAAATTTCTTCCTGATCTGAACCTGAATCTTGTTTTCTTTCTGTGCCAGAAGTCCTTTAAAGAAAAGGATTAAAATCTGTGTAGTAATACCAAAACTACTTCCACTATTGCTTCCAGAATATGAACACAAGTTCTTTCAGTATTCTAAAGATCAGCTGGCTTCTCCCCAACATGCTGCACCAGGCATGTTTTCCCCGTAGGGGGTCTATGCTTTGCTGTAGCCAAGGAAAGGAGTCCCACCTCTCCACTACATCTTTGCAATGAAAAGCAGATTGGCATTGATTCTTCCAGACCTTAGTGGCCGTGAAGTACTGAAAAAGAGTGAAACATAGTAATGAAAACATTAATTACTATTTTCTTCCAAGGCTCCCAAGATGCTGTTTGTGCAGAAATGAAGGAAGTTAAGTAGTAGGAACAAGTGCAAACTGCTTTTATTTTCTCCGCCATGTACCTGTACGTGTGTTCTCATACATACAAATGTGTGTGTGTATGCATGCACATGCATTTCTATTTATGCATATAATGCAAGCTGCAATGAAAGCTGATATCCCGTTAGTCCTAGGAAATTCTATGAGTCTGGGGGACTCTGCTGGGAAACAAACCTGTTTATCTTGTTGCTGATGGAGATATGTTTATCTCTGCATGCAGTTCTGCATATATATTCTCTGAACTCAGCTCATTTTTTGTATCTGCTGCTACTGTGTAATACTGATCTTTTCTGGCCTAAAAGGTCATGTCTCCCTTTTCTTAGATCCTTTTTTATTAAATTCTAAAGTTCCTAAACAGCAGCAAAAATGGTCACATTCCAGCATAACAGTATCTCTGTGACTTCTTGTACTTAATAGATGCAGTGAACTCACAAGTCAAGTCATTTATGTTTAAGCTCTTCAGCAAATTCAGTCTCAGATTTGAAGTCCTGTAATGTATTCCTCCCACATATCATCAGATGAAGCTAAGTATTTGAAGATAAAATTTTGTCCCTTTGCCATTTATAATTGTTTGAGTTCATTACATTAAATACTGTCCTCAGTTACATCTGATCACCTTCACTGACCATAATAAATCTAAGGAACTATGAAAGAGGTTTAAGTTAACCTATCTTACCTCATAATTCATTGTTCACATACCCCTATCGGAAGGTATAATTTGTATGTAGTTCTTTATTACTTGGCAATTGGAACAGGCTGAGAGATTTCATCCATACTCTTATATTCACCTCATTAGCTGACAGTAACATATTATGTCACCACCACTTAATCTTGTTTGATGGGTGCCTATGCCATGAGTTGGAGTTTGCCCTGCTGCTTAGTCACTGGTACTGTTGATGGCTTGCAATGTATGTGGAGCCAGACTATTCCTGGAGGGGCACATTGGAAGAATGAGGGGCAATAGACAAGTTGCAGTAGGGGAAATTATGATTAGATATAAGGAAAAATTATTTCCAAAGGAGATGGTAAAACATTGGAGCAGGTTACCTGTAGAGGTCGTGGAATCTCTGTTCTTGGTGTTACTTCAGTTTTCAAGAAGAACGAACTAGGGTTCGGAGAAAAATATCACAACATATGAAAAAAACATAAGATATTTGCAATGTAAAAAGAAGCTGTTCGAGGATAGTGTCTACATTTAAACTAAAACATTTTAAAATCCAAACAATAAAATATGGTTGAATATTAATTTCTTTTATACATCTTCAAGTGCCAACACTACCTGGAAATTTTGCCACGTTCCAACACTTTAACTAACATACAATTTGGATTGAGATGTATGTTTTCTGCATGTGCAGCAAAGTGGGTAAAAGTAATTTTCATAGAACCACAAAACTGTAGAATAGTTGAAGTTGGAAGAAACCTTTGGAGATCAGCTAGTCCAATCCCATGCTCAGAGCAGGGTCAGCTAGAGCAGGTTGCTCAGCACAGTGTCCAGTTGGGTTTTGAATATCACAAGGATGGACACTCCACAGCTTCTCTGGGCAACGTGCTCCAGTGTTTGACCACCCTCACAGGAAAAACAGTTCAACAGGAATTTCATGTATTTATGTTGTGTCTCTTGACCTGTCACTAGGCACTATTGAAACTTCTTCATTCCCTCCCATCAGGTATTTATACATACTGATGAGATGATACCTTCCCTAAGCCTTCTCTTCTGCAGGCTGAACAGATCGAGCTCGCTCAGCCTCTCCAGTCACTGAACCATCTTCATGGCTCTAAAATTTCCTTTTTGTGCAGGCAAAAAAATAGTAGTTAATAATAAAAGAAATTATCTGTGTTATATTAATACTTTTCTATCTAATAACTGGGGAAGAAGTTATGTATAAAAAGATTGAATAGAATATTTCAAAATAAACTTAAGAAAAACAAAGGTAATCCTTGAAGTGACATTTATTTTAATTTAAAAAATAATTACATAAGATAATTTTATATTAAAATTATTCTCTAGTAAGGATAATAAAAATATCAGCTTTTTCCTGTTTCTCCCTTCAGTGCTTATTTTCCAATCACTCAGACTTGATATTATATATATAATTAATTAAAGATGTTTCTTTTTGCAAACTATCATTGAAGATGACAGATTTATTAATGAAAATATTTCATATAATTGCAGAGGTATTCCACCAGTCGCCTCTTTTCTATTTGCATTGAAGTTTAAGAATTCTGCCAGTTAAGAAACTCCATTCTCATTTTGTTCAATTGTATAACACAATATGGTATACATGCTACATTTCCAGCTGCCTGCTATCAATACAAGGTGGTGATTCTTGTCTTCAGCTAGTAAAAGGTTTATTTTCTAAAGTTGCCACCTTAGCTGAAATAACACAAGAAACGGATATAAAAAGCTTTCTCTAGGATGTGCAGTCCTGTTGTAATTCGAGCATGCACAGACTCTAGTAAGGGTCAGGACAACTCTTTCTTTATTTATAGCAACACAGGTTGACGTTTCTTTTACTTTTTTACCTCAGTCATGAGATTGCACCATTCAAAGGTCTCTGTGAACAAGATTTTTTTTGCTTTCTGTTGAATAATATCACATATTAATAGATGACAAGATGAATGTGTAAAGCTTAAGGAAACGCGCTGTTAAGGACCCTATATAATATTTGGTCATCTGTATGCTGTGCATGTTCTCTAACTATGTAATTAACTTCCTGGGCGAAGCCATTGCATTATTATATCATATAATATCATCATATCTTTTTGCAACTATTACTGTCAAAAGAAGAGCACAATGCCATCAAATTTAAGTGACTGTCTAGACTTCCAAGGCTCAACTTCTTCCATGTCAGAACAAATTCACTGTTCAACCTCATTTCTAACACTTGTTTACCTGTTTCGTAGATGCCAGGGCTGTCATTCAAACATCATATATGTGAGAGGTGGTTCTATGTTTGGTAAAGTACAGCCATTTTCCTATAGATACTATCCCCAAGCAAGAGAGAGAAAGCACTTAGTGATTCATTCACTGCAAAACTCATCCTGCAAAATCTATTTATATTTAGTGTTATAGTCCTGTCGATCTTATGTTTTGGTGTAGAAAGGCCAAAAGAACAAAAAAAAAAGAAGGTTTAGGTAGAACAAAGCTGTTACACAGACCAGATCAATTGGCAAACCTGTCCCAGAGATATTTATAATGCCTTCCTTCCTCTTCCCAAATACAGCCCAGAAACAAGTAAGACAGGTCAGAGTGCCCACAGGCACAGTCTCTGCTTTAGTTACTCTTCATTAGATTTCAGTATTCCATGGGATACTCAGCTGTAGTGGGAATGACGTCTTACAGGTTCCTAGTTTAGGAGGCAATGTGATGAATCCTATTGAGGCAGATCTTTCACTGCACTTTTTTATTTTCCCAGGAGAAAAGAATGGGTTAACTCTACAGTCCACATGCAGGAAAAGAAAAACAGCTCTTTCACCTTGATATTTAGTTAAACTGAAGGAACATTCATTTTCTACTGTTTGTAGCATGAAGGAATAATCAAGTCATTTTTTACACCATCTTTACTAATAGGAAGACTATGTCTGTGGTTTTTTTCTTAGCTTCCAAAAAGATTTTATGCCTCAAAGAATGGCAGGAAGTAAAATTGCGAATAAGATTCTCCAGTTACATAGCAAAAATAAAACAGATATTTAGATCAGGAACACATATTGTTGGTTATAAAGTGAATATTTTTATATTGCAATAATATGAAGAGAGTCTAATCAGAATTGATAGCAATTTATGCTAGGTTCTTAAAATATAAAGTGGCTGGCAGGGTTATGGTCCGGGTCTGTTAAATATCCCAAAGATAAATTATTTCATGAATTACAAAAATACATTTTTTTAAATTCTAAATAATATTACTTGACCATCTAGATTTATAATTTACATTTATCTTCAAGGAACATGATGTAGAAAAGACCCTGACCTGCATCTTTAGAAGGTCTTATCCAGACCAGTTGACATTGTTTGCTGTAGTACACGTAAATTCATTTTACAGTATACCTATCAGTGAGAACATGGGCATGAAGGAGGAAGACTTGATAACAAGTTCTGGCCTCTGTGAATTCTGAACAACGTCAGAATAAAGAAGGCAAAGAAACTGCCTTGAGTGGAAGTGCAGAGAGTTTAAAAGGAATATAGAGGATAATTAGATAAGGTTTAACCAAGGCACCACTCTGAATTACCAGTTAAAAAGTGACAGCAAGAAAACAGACAGAAGGTAGCATTATTTCTGATGCTAGCTGGTTTTGACATACTTGGTGCTTTTAATAGTTTTCTGCTAGTCAGAGGCAGCTAACCATAGCACAGTATCATCCAATGGAAAAAATAATTAATGAATAAAAGCACATGGAGAAATGGAGAAATCTTTGAAAAAAGTAAGGGTGAGAATATCTTTATTTCTGCACTGGCCTGGCACTCAGGAGGTTGTTTCTTCTATGTCTCCTTGCTGTTCTTATACACTAGTGAAAGACAGCAAAGAGGTTAAGGTAAAAGCTAAAATTATTCTTTTTTTCTTTTTTTTTTTTTTACTTTCAATCAAAGGAGATTAGGCTGGACAAAACAATGTGGCTCTGCATGAACCGCAGGGTGAGAACTACAGGTATAAATCATACGTCTGTAACGCAGAACTAAACAATTTGGATTAGAAATGGTTTACTACAGTCCTTTCTTTGCAAGGTTAATCACTTTTTGAAGCATTTTTAAAAATAATTCCAAAATCGTATTTCATTTACTTCTCTGATTTACAAAATGGATGGTATTTGTTGCCATGTCTACAACTTGTTTTAATGCCTTCTGTACGAAGAGTTCCATTATAAATGACCATGTCAAAATTAACATCTAATACAATGAACTTCTTTTCCTGTTTGCAATTGTACAGGCCATCTACACTCTCAATCAAAATCCCATTTATGTTTGTGCAGCATCTCCATGGCAACTGCAAGAAAAGCCTGTTGGAAAGTACCTTGGCAGCTTATCCTTTTTTTTTCTTGCTGTCTTTTTAATGAAAAGTCCCAGTGTTTTAGAAGTAACTGGAAGAATAAGCAGCCAACATAATGTGGCTTTCTCTGATCATCCCGAGATAACCTATACCTGTATTTCAGGGATGGGGGTTGAGGGGAAAAACAAACAAATAACTACAAGAAAAACTAAACCCAGTAAATAATCTTCGTCAGGAGTGCAGGAGCTGCAGACGTCCCCATTGCTGTGTTTCAGCCAATATCATTAATAACTATATTATAAACTTAGAAATAAGGCTAACAACAGCAGTTTCTGGAGCTGATCAGAAGAACATGTAGATTTGTGTAATGCATAATATTTCAACAAATTCCCTTTTTTCAGTAGATTCACTTCTGGGAAAAATGGTATATAGCTTAACATAGCAAATAATAGCTAACCTGTATTTCTAGTGCCCTGCTGGAAGAATCACTTATTTTCACTCTTCTTCTCCATGTGAAAAGTCATTAATTTTGCAGAGAACAGTTGGCATTTTCACAGAAGTGACTATTTTTCACCTGAGGAGAATGGAAAAAAAAATCACTATATATTTTCTTTGTGTGGAAAGCATAAAAAATATGAAGCAGATCCAGTAGTTTCATTTTTCACAGAACCTGCGATAATGTGATTTTCACTGGTCTTCTCAAAAATTGCTTTGGCCAACCTAGGACATTTCTAGTTTTTATATCTACACTGTGGTAAAATAGTTAAACTATATTTTCAAAGAATCTTCTTTTTGATATATAACTATGTTTTAAAACCAAGATGTTATTATTGATGTTTCTCACATACATTCATAGTTAAAGCATTTTAAGTGTGCTTTCCAAGTGTAACAGCATCAATACCTGTTTACCCAAAATATTGCTGGACTCTTAAGACATCAGTGATCAAATCAGAAACATCCAAAAAGTACATTATTATCAAAATTTGTTCACACATACAAGCACTGCAAGAACATAAATACAGCTCCTCCTGTTTAAATATGTGATGCCTGCAAACATCAGCTTTGTCCAGTGAAAGTTGTACCAAGATTCTCGATCTTGCAACATTTAATGTCAGTAGAAGCAATGACTTTAATAGTGCAGGATTAGACCTTAAGTGCTTTCTGGGCTCACTGCCATTTTCTGAATGCTAGTAGGTTGCTCTTGTCCTTGCAAGTTATCTTCCTAATATTCATTACAAAATGAATATCCATCTGTAGCAACTGATCTGTAGTGATTTCCTCTCTGGGCATGTTAGGTGAGAATAAGCTCTTCTATAGCTCCCTTAGTAAAAAGAGTCGATAGGAAAAACATCCTTCTTTTGAAATATTGAAATTCAAAACTGAAACAATATACAGAATCGATATTCATCTCAAATATTTTTTCCATGTGATACAGTTTTACTATCATTCTTTAAACCATACCTTACCATATTGAGTGTATTGAACCAAACTCAACAGGCAAGAATATCATGGCAGAGAGCTAAACACGTAACAAGAAGAAAGATTTCTGGCCTAAATTTATCTCCTCCCAAAACTCTTTGAGAAACTGCTTTATGTTTTTTTCTATAAAGACAAATGCTAGAGGGTAGAACAAAATGTCATGACACGTACCTCATAGACACAGTCAACTTAGCATTTCATTAGACACAGAGATCTATGTCTCACATTGGTAGTCATTTAGTTACAGCATTAATTTAGGAGTAACTTAACAGGTTGAAGGTTGGGTTCATGCCACTGCAGCACTCACTCTTCTAGTTGTTGTAAGATACATAGCTGGAAGGTAGTGATTCACATTTCCGTACTCCAGGAGGTGGACATCAGAAAGTGGCTGGATCAAACTACTTGCTAGTACAACACTTGATTTTGCAAATCTATCTGTTTCTACTGGGGAAAAAATAAATGGCTGCAGTAGTAACTGACTGAAGGATGGAAAGGGAGAGAAGCTGGGTTAAGCCACCTTACCTACTGGTCTTGCAAAACGTGAGCCAAGCGAAGGAAGTCTGTGCCACACAATGGTGAAAGCTGAGGGATTCAGATATTACTGAGGCTAGGTAACATTACTGTTAGAACAAACTGGGATTTTTACCTTTTTTCCCAAGACACTTTAGGAATTAGGGTTTTTGCAAGCAGTAACACAATTAAGAATGTGACTTAGTCTTCCGGGTTTCATATATATTATGATATTCTTTTAATTGAATGAGTAGCCAGTTGTCCTGTAGGGTATTGTCACCTTCAGTGCCTAAGAAAAAGAGACACCACAAGCAAGACAGTGGCATGAGGAACTCTAAATCCAGGCATTCTTTCCTTTACATCCTTAAATTTCCAAACTAAATAATTTTAGCATAGGCTTTTTGTGGTTAAAAAAAATAAAAAATCTGAATAGCTACTCATCTCATGTTTAGTTTTAAAAAACAAGTATTTTTTAAACACTTAAAATGATAATATATCGATAGATAATAGTTTTCTCCTTGATCAGCCTAGTCCAGTATTTCAAAAACTGTTACTAATGAGTAGAATTTATCTGATTGTCTATTTAATTGTTTCTATTTCATACATCAGTAAAACTCTGCTCAACTGAAAAAGGTCATAACTTGAAAATGCAGTTCAAGAATATATATATCTTCTTGTTTTCTTCTGTAACATCTAACTCAATTGCTTTTAATTACAGATAAAAAAATATTTTTTTGTGAAAGTTTAAAACAAGACAACTGAAATAGAAAGCTGTTCAGCTCATTTCCTTTGGTTGCCATGAAGTTGATATAATTAGCAGACTTTCAAAGCCTTTTGTAATGTTTATATAGAGGATGTTTTCTCTGCATCTTTTGGTAGTTCAACTATTTTTGAATGCAGGGGATGTTACATGGTCTTCACTGTGTGATTATTGGTCTTTGCAGGCAGTCTTTTTTGTGTGTTGGGTAACTCATAAAATCTAGGTGGTGTCTTTAGAATGTTATTGCTTTCATCAAAACCTTGATTGAAAAGCTTTAGGTTTCTTTTCTGAACTGTATGGTTAGTTAACTGTTAACACTCATGGTTGGCCATTTGTTTCACAGAAACATGTTGGCATTCTAGAAATGTATACTGCTCCACTCACATACTCATGTTTCTTACAGTCCTACATTATTTCATTGGTAAAATAATTGTATCTTTCTAAACCCTGCTCACTTCAGGCAATTCGTTTCACTGAAAGGATTATCATCCTTTCAGTGCTGGGTTGTACTATAAACACAGACTTTTCAGATGCCTTTTTCTGAAACAGAAACATAGCAAGCAGCACATGTATTTTGTCTCTATTTGGTATGCAGGAGCACGAGCAGATCCAAAACAAAGCCACGGATATGATTAGTTCTCACTCCTCATCCCCCTTACCCTCTAACAAACAGTAAAAAGCCTTCATTGTACTAGAGGTGTTTAGTCTATAATGGCAAAAACTTTACATCATAAATCTCTGGTGACACCAGAGACAGGGAAAAGTGAGGCAATTTTTCTCTCCCTGTTTACCTGAACTCTACACCTATCTTAAGGCTTCAACAGAGAAAGTGTAGAGTTAGAAAATTATTCTCTCAAACCCAGAATATTTTTGCAATGCTAAAAATGTTTTCTGCTCTGAATCTAAGATCAAAACTGACCAGCTCTACCTCAGATTTTTGTTCCTTTCCACCTGTGATAACAGAAAAATAATAGGAATACAGCAGCCATTGCATGTCACCTAGTGATTCCTACTAAAAAAAAAAACCAAACTTTCTCACTTGTGACATATGAAAAAATCCAGCAGTGGGCTGAAAAGGTAACCCAAATTGTGTTGGAAATTTCTTTTAAGATTGACTGCATGCTGGTTTACTATGGTATACCACAAGTTTAGGAGCAATGAGGAGCTACAGCAACTTTTATTACTATTTAAAACTACCTTCCCTACAGCCTCATGGGAAGATAAAGGTTATGTCCTTACTGTTGATGGTGGGTGCTTATCTGAATAATGACCCATTAATCAAACCAATACCTGCCCAAGTTCACAAGATACTATAAACCAACACAAAAGTTTCAAAGCAAGCCTCAAATAAAAGAAATGACAAGACATTTCACCCATCTCCTATACTTACTGCATACTTAACTAAAAATCTAATATTAAAGCTTTATCAGGACATCCCAGTTTGGCTGGAGTTGGTCCAGCCACTCAAGGCAGAATGTCATCAATAGTAAGGATGGCAAGAGAAAAATCCAGGAAATCAATAGCCGTAATAATGAGACAGGCATTGTCCTCATTGGAATACCCTAGGGAGGAGACTCAGAAGTAAATGGACTGGAAAATATCTCCATATTTAGCTACCTGGTTTTATTCTGCATTTAAACTAATTGTGTATATATAAAGTAGCTGTTAAGACTAATTCTACTAAATCTTCTCTAAATAGTCATCATTGATTTGCATTATATTATGGGTCGATGAGGAAAGGAAAAGTAGAAAGCATGGGTAATGCATAAAAAAACCCCAACCCTTCTGGCATTTTTTCATAAAATCGTGCCAAAATGCACACTGTCAGTAAGAACTTTGTGTTTTAAATGCCACCTATATTGTATAGTAAATTTAGATATAGATAGGGATTATACCTAGGCTCACGAATGTTCAAAAAAAATTCTGGTGTTTATTTATGCAATACCAAAGCCACATGAAAAGAAGATATTGTATACAGAGATTACTTGATGGGTAAATATCTAAATTCAGAATTTCAGTTCTATAGAAAAAAAAACATTAAAAATTACTTTCATTAGAAATCCATTAGAAACAACAAAGACAAAAAAAGAAATTTCATGCTTAAGAAACAGTGTGAGAAAATGGGAGTTCCAGATTTTATATTCATAAGACAGAGTGACTAAGATGAAGAAATAACCATGAAGTGTACAGCTTGCTACAAATACTATATATTTGTATACATATACATATATAGAGATGTATATTTGTATACACACCTGTCACGGATGAGTAGTTAGGTCTCTTAAAGAGTCACCATCAAAGATATTTGCAAATAGTGATTTTAATAGAAATCTATAAAAGTGTGATTCAACAAAGTTCAATGTCAAGGTTCATTGGGAGTAATAATAGATAGTACCTATTTTGGAAGATGCCTTAATTGACAAGAAAAGCACAGATATTGTAAAAGGTTTTAGTTGAACTAACTGTGCAGGGAGGTCTTGCATAGTAAAGAGAAGCACCTGTACATCGCATTGTTCCCTTCTGCATCACAAACACACAGATCAGATTCTCAGCTCATGTAAATTACTGAAGCTTCGTTGATTTTGCAGAGATCATGCATGGGTAATGGCATTGTACTAGAACCCAAGAAGAAGTGGAGCTATAGCCCTCCTGTTTATTCTGGGGGCCAAAATCTTGAGTGGTGTAAAACTGGATTCCCCTATGGCTGATTTGTTTACGATACTGAAACCAAACTCCCTTACACAGAAACAGAAATCCACCCCTTCTGTGACTTGTAGTGCATTTCACAGCCTTTCCCCAGGTGAAGACCTTACCCACTCTCTCTCCCTGGGCTAATGCATACTCTGAAGATCCAGACCCCTCCTGACTGCCAGGGCCCAAAGGATGAATATAGTCGGCACAACAAAGTTAGTTTAGATGACTTATAAGCACTGTGTTTTAGAGAGTTACAGGCACTGGAGTTAAATATATATATATATATATCTTACCATTTTGTTTAGTACCTTTTCTAAAAATATTTGTCCTTTCACTGACACCTTTTATTTTAAATCACTCAAGCGATAAACAACAGCCATTTATTACAGTGAAGGGCTAGCTCCTAGCAGTCTCAACCAATTAAGGCAAACTTAAAATACTATTTCAGTCCTTCTGCTTCATTCTACTCCCTCCTTCACTGTCATTTTGGGTGGTAGTGACTAGAAATGCTTTTATACATATTGGGAGAGTTATAATAATATTTTTAAGCATTATGGAAAAGGAAATCTCCCTACACTGCTGTTTTTTGCTAGGATCCTCAATAGACACATTTTTGTGCTCATTTCACTAGAAACTGTCAGCATGCTTTCCTTACATCGTTTCTCAAATATACAGGTTTCATGACATGATTCCTATGTTCTCACCACCTAAATGTCCCCCTTTAGCCAGTAAATGCAGATAAATAAGTAAAATCCTGCTCCATTTTCAAGGGCTGAAAGAGATGTTAGCAGCTAATCCTCGGCATCAAACATTAAGTCTTAAACAGGACCTGAATTTTCACAAGAAAGCTGTAATTTCCTTCAGATCCTGCAGGCTAGGACTGCTAACTCTTTGCTAAACACCAACCCTATAAGGACCAAGTGATCTCCTGAGGAAATTTCCCATAGAGAAAACATGCTTTAGACACCTTTATGTTGTGGGAGATAACTTCCTCACGCAGCTAGTAAGAGAGCCAACCGGGGCATTGCCCCGCTGGACCTGCTGTTTATGAACAGAGAAGGCCTCGTGGGAGGTGTGGTGGTCGGAGGCTGTCTTGGGCTCAGCGACAGTGAAATGACAGAGTTTTCAATTCTTGGAGAAGTAAGGAGGGGGGTCAGCAAAACCACTACCCTGAACTTTAGAAAGGCCAACTTTGGCCTGTTTAGGAGTCTGGTTGACAGAGTCCCTTGGGAGGCAGTCCTGAAGGGCAAAGGAGTCCAGGAATGCTGGATGTTTTTCAAGGAAGTCTTAAAGGCACAGGAGCAGGCCACCCCCATGTGCCAAAAGACAAGCAGGCAGGGAAGAAGACTGGCCTGGCTGAACAGAGAGCTTCGGCTGGAACACAGGAAAAAAAAAGAGAGTTTACTATCTTTAGAAGAAGGGGCAGACAACTCAGGAAGACTACAAGGATATTGTTAGGTTATGCAGGGAGAAAATCAGAAAAGCAAAGGCCCAGCTAGAACTTAAACTGGACACTGCAGTTAAGGATAACAACAAATGTTCTTACAAATATATCAGCGACAAAAGGAGGGCCAAGGAGAATCTCCATCCTTTGTTGGATGCAGAGGGAAACATCACCACAAAGGATGAGGAGAAGGCAGAGGTACTTAATGCCTTCTTTGCCTCAGTCTTTAATAGTCAGACTGGTCATCCTCAGCGTACTCAGGCCCCTGAGCTGGGAGATGGAGATACGAAGCAGTATGAAGCCCCAATAATCGAAGAGGTAGCAGTTAGCGACCTGCTACTCCACCTAGATGCCACAAGTCTATGGGGCCAGATGGGATCCACCTGAGGATACTGAGGGAGCTGGCAGAGGAGCTTGCCAAGACACTTTCCATCATTTTTCAGCAGTCCTGGTCAACTGGGGAGGTCCCAGATGACTGGAAGTTAGCTAATGTGACGCCCCTCTACAAGAAGGGTCAGAAGGAGGATCCGGGGAACTACAGGCCTGTCAGCCTCACCTCAGTGCTGGCAAAGGTCATGGAGCAGATCATCTTGAGTGCCATTACACAGCACGTGTGGGACAACCAGGGGATCAGGCCCAGTCAGCATGTGTTCATGAAGGGAAGATCCTGCTTGACCAACCTGATCTCCTTCTATGACAAGGTGACCCGCTTAGTGGATGAGGGAAAGGCTGTGGATGTTGTCTACCTGGACTTTAGTAAGGCCTTTGACACTGCCTCCCACTGCATTCTCCTGGAGAAGCTGGCTGCTCACGGCTTGGGTAAGTGCACTCTGAGCTGGGTTAAAAACTGGCTGGACAGCCAAGCCCAGAGAGTGGTGGTGAATGGAGTCAAATCCAGTTGGCGGCAATCATGAGTGGTGTTCCCCAGGGCTCAGTACTGGGGCCGGTCCTGTTTAGTATCTTTATCGATAATCTGGATGTGGGGATTGAGTGCACCCTCAGTAACTTTGCACACGACACCAAATTGGGTGGAAGCGTTGATCTGCTGGAGGGTAGGAAGGCTGAAAAGGACCTGGGGGTGTTGGTTGACAGCCGGCTGAACATGAGCCAGCAGTATGCTCAGATGGCCAAGAGGGCCAATGGCATCCTGACTTGTATCAGGAATAGTGTGCCCTGCAGGACCAGAGAGGTGGTAGTGCCCCTGTACTCGGCACTGGTGAGGCTGCACCTCGAGTACTGTGTTCAGTTTTGGGCCCCTCACTAGAAGAAAGACATTGAGATGCTAGAGCGTGTCCAAAGAAGGGCAATGAAGCTGGTAAAGGGTCTGGAGCACAAGTCTTATGAGGAGCGGCTGAGGGAGCTGGGGTTGTTTAGTTTAGTGAGGAGGATGCTGAGGGGAGACCTTATTGCTCTCTACAACTACTTGAAATGAGGTTGTAGCGAGGTGGGGGTCAGTCTGTTCTCCCAAGTAACAACTGATAGAACAAGAAGAATTGGGCTCAAGTTGTGCCAGGGAAGTTTTAGATTAGATATTAGGAAAAATTTCTTCACAGAGAGAGTGGTTAGGCATTGGAACAGACTGCCCAGCGAAGTGGTGCAATTACAGTCCCTGGAAGTATTCAAAAAACGTGTGGATGTAGTGCTTAGGGACATGGTTTAGAGGTGGACCTTGCAGTTTGGTTAACAGGTTGGACTCGATGATCTCAGAGGTCCTTTCCAACCTTAACGATTCTATGATTCTGTGATTCTATGATTATGGGCTTATATATATGTCATAAATTTAGGTGAAACCTATCATTTTAAACTTGTGTCAACTGTTCATTTTATCCTTTTCCTATCAGTGCCAACAGATCTGAAGATTAATGGAATACATATGTTTGGGGCAGATGAACTGGCAGACCTACCTGCAATCTTGGGTTTTGCATGTAGCTATCAGACTTTGCAGGATGCCAAAAGTTTTCTTTGGTTGGCTCTAATAATGAGGCTTTCACCTCATAGCTGTTCATCTAGAAGGCTCCAGAAGTATTATTTAAAAAGGGAAATGCGGTGATATTTATTTCACTTTTTGTGACCAGGGCTAAAGAACTATTAACCTGATTAGTTAACAAATTTCATTTACTTGTTTCCTTTTTGTTTTGGGTACATGAAAAGCAGTGAAATCAACTCTCCACAATGAACTTTTGCTTGTGAAAAGGTTGTAGAACATACTTAAGGGTACAGAAGCTGTAGAAAAAAAAGGACCTGTAGAGATGATCAAAAATATCAAGAGGTGTAAGCGGCAGATCAGAGACTGAAGAAAGTAAGTAAATCTGCGTTTGCAAGGTGAAAACGTACTTGACATTGATCTTCTGCCAAAACTTTGACGTGCATAAGATCAGCAGGGAACAAGGTCATGAAGCAGCTTTGAGTTTATTGACATGAATCTTAACCAGACAGGGACAACAGGTCTCTTTCATATGAATCATAACTGACTTTGAAAAATGCATGAGTAAATAGCTCAGGAGGATGTCATGGAACATTTAACCTTTTAATTGGTTATTAGAGCCTATCCCAGAGGTGGTCAAATGCCATTGTCATCAGAAATCTCTGGAAAGTCCTTTTGTGATTTATGTCGGTGATCTTAGTCCAGATCTACTGGATACATTTTCATATCATGAAAGTTAGCTACCAAATTATCAAACCAGCAAATATTTACTCTGAATATTTATTCATTCCCAAAGAACTTCTACAGAGATTCATACTATGTCTTTCACTGTTTGCTCTGCATATTAATAATCCTAGTGATTGTTTGGATAAGACATAGCTGCATGTGGAAACTGATGATACTGTAAACTATTGCCATGAAACAGCAGCCCTGTTAATCCTGTTTGGGACTTTAAAAAAAAAAAAAAGAAGGAAGGAAAAAAAAAAAGAAAAGCCTTACGCACATTTTTTCTTTAAGTTCTATTCTGCAATTGCAAGTAACAGATTGGTGATTGTAAAGATCACATGTCCACCTCTTAGATATCATCCCTTAAGCAGCACTTATTTGATTTCTGTAGGTAGGTTTACATTAGTGGGACAAAAAGCTTCCAAGGTTGCATTCCTCTTACTAAACAAATGTCATTAATTAATGAGCATAAAGATTTCAAAAGGACTTAAGCCACCCAAAAGTCTAAATACCTTTGAAAGTCATTCAGACTTAAGAACACCAGTAACTTAGACAATCCCATGATCTAACACTAAATCAATGTAAAATCATAATTAAACCAACATAAATGAAAAAATATTTTTTCCAAAGATTTATTAAATCTTCCTCATCAAACAAAGACACTTGACCAGCTTCATAAAGGCCTATTTTCAAATGTGAATGCTGTGATTATGTCATTGGTGACAGGAAGGCAGATGATAAGTCTGCCTACTAATTATGTTTATTTTTACAATGTAATTATAGATTACAGTTCTGTGTTGTATGAAATTTGAAAGCATTCTAAGTATTACCATGGTAAAAAAATAGATGTTCTCAACCAATTAAATTTCTTCATGCAGGAGAATTTAGTCTCAACAACTCATTTTAGAGAACTGAGCGATCACAGGAATGAATGCTGTTTTTCTGATGTCCAAACACATTGCTACATTATTGATTTCTTTGACAACAAAGAAACCATATGGTTTATAAGGTCATTTACAACACTTTGCTTTTTGCAGATATAACAGTTTCCTTCCTTCTTGAAAGCATCTGTAAGATCCTGAAATACTACAGGAAATAAGCTGCCTGTTACTTTTAATAGCATGTGGTCTCACAGAAATTCTCAAAACAAGGTTGAGGGGGAAATGCAATGATGTTGCATGTATTCTTTCCTTTGTCATGACCACAGCTTTAGATTTTCCTGCCTAAGGAAAGTTTCCTGTGTTATTAGTACAGATAGCTGGAGGTTGCAGTTTGATTTGCTTTCTAATCCAGTTTTTAATTAAAAGAAAATCTTTTGAGGAGAGATCTTCTGTGTTTGCTTTCGTCCTGGAGTTTAACATTTTGGAAAAGATCAGGAATCACATATGCTACCAGCTTTTTGTTCTTTTATAGGGAGTTTTTGGTGACCTTGTGCACCAAAGAATTCTGTCCCAGGGAAACCATATAAAATACTGATTTTTAAGTTAATTTGCTGATGTCTATTTAGTTGCATAAATGTGGCTTTCTTCAGATTTATACCTGAGCACCTCCAGCAGTTTCAAGATGACAATGTTCCTTTTTTCCACTCTCAAAAATGTTCTAATCTAAAGATCTAGTAACTTCTGTTCCCACCATTCCCTTCTCATTTTTTCTGTCATGGAGATCTTTGGCAAGACAAATTAATTTGTTCTTTTGGTGTTTTTTGTTTGTTTGTTTGTTTTTAATGGATTATATTACTTCTGCTAGAGAGTTACTGAATCAAGTAAGGTACTACAGCAGGTAAACAGACACTCATTCTTTTCCTAGCGGTGTATGCTCCACATTCCAAATTTATCTGGTAAAGTCTCCTCTAGTTGTGGCCTGCTATTATTGTTCAATATTTACACCCTTTCAGTGGGATCAGGGTGTCACGAGCTAGAAAAAGAAGTAGAGTCTCGAGGAGCCAGCAGCTTTCGTATCGAGCATTGAAAATATGGACAGTAAACTTACAGGTCTGTTTCCTCACTGAGGAAACACTGAAGGTAAGTGTATGTTACAGGGAGAATCCCTGATGGCTGGCACTGCTGAAGCCTAGCTGAATGCAAATAAAACTATTTTAGAACTAAAGCTGCTGGCAACAACATTGTACTCACTCACTCTAGAGAGACTTCATACAGGTGAATCCACGAAGCAGTCCTGCAGTAGTAATGAAAGCATAATGGAAATTGGTACAGTGATCAGTGACCCGAACATGTCAGGTCTACTACCTATTATTATATAAATATGCATTTCCTATTTTCCATGTTTTATTGACCCAATGTCAGCTGAAAATCACCGGCCAGCACTTTTGGCTGTTTCAGTGGAGGAGAGAATGCTCCTAAGATACGGATACAAATATGACAAGCTCTACAGATAACATGAATAAAAGATGCACTGGTTCCTGTTCTAGGGCGGAAGATTCTTTAAAGAAATATTTTTTCCTATGAGGAAAATAGCTTTTCCTGAGCAGTAAAATGTTCAAAAGAATCTTGTTTTTTGATTACTTACAGCATTTTGAAGGCACTATTCCTACCCTTATTAATCTATGTGATTGACAAGGTCTACATTTGACTGCATTTTTACTTCATTAGACAGCTCCACTTTTCATTTTAAATAGCGTAACAAATCCACTGCCACGTAAGTATTTCAATGTTGTCACTAGACCTGTGCTGCAGCAATTTAAAATTTCAGAAAAACATGTAGGATTGAATCCCATTTTTCTGTTTAAAAAAGCCTGAGATTTAAAAACTCTCATAAAATTTAACTCTAGAAGGACACTGTTATACACATAAGTTACTCTGGCAAATACAGCAGAACAGTAGGTCAGTAACTACTTAGTTTGTCATAATTTAAAAGGAATCTGGAGAATTAATAAAATAGTAGTGTCATCTTCTTAGTTCCCATTTCAGTGTTATACCTTGTACCTAATCCCTGATGGGTTGACATGTTACTTCAGGAAATTAACATTGTAATGGCAGTATTGCCATTGCATTCATTCTAATGAACGCTATTAGGAAATTAAGCATGTAGGTTGGTCAAGTAGTACTTTTAGTACACTTTTTAAGTATCCAGAGACATATGTCCTTATCCAAGCACCTTAACTCTGAAAAGCTGGACCTAAACTACTATTGTAAAAAAACCCAGATTTCTTCTTGATATTGAGGTTGCGATTGGTTCATTTCTTGGATACATTTTATGATGAAGGCCGGTATAGGACAAATTAGAACAAAAATAAATGCATAATTCATCATGTGTCATAGAATGGGATGAATTGTTCTTGCAGATATTGCTCTCTTGCCATTAGCTGTGTAAGGAATCTATCCAATTAGCACAGACCAGGCACCTAATCAGACTGCTCAGTTCAGGTGCTCTCATTTAATAGTTTAAACATGTATTTGTCCCCCTCCTTCCACAAACATAAAAGTCATGCCCAGCACCATAGCTGCATGCCGTTAAATCTGCTGCTCCTTAGTCTCTCTGTTGGGGCTGTCTTGGCTTCCACCGCATGCTGCAGGATATGTCCCTCAGCACTCTGCACCCACCTGCTGAAAGCTCCTTTTCATGCCGTGTGTTGAATACTCTTCCCCTTTCAAAGTGGCAAATAATTTTTCAACCTCTGCAAGCTTCTGTCTGGACTGAGGTACTTTAGCCTCATTGCAAATTCTAATTGCTTTGTCATGGGTTAATCAAAAAATTAATAATATTTTGTTGCAGATCTCAGTCATAAACTGCACCTTCGTCAACCATATAAATTGTGAGACTAGTTCTTCAGTGTTGTTTTAGTCACAGAACATCTGTTTCCACCATCTTTTAGTTACCTTGTCATTTAAAAACATCCCTGGGGATGATATTCACGTTTCAGTTTTCCATAGTCTGCTGCTTGACTTTAAAGATAAGTTAGCAAGACATTGTACCTCCTAACATGCTTTAGTATCCCTTAACATGCTACCCTCCATTGCCTGAGGCTTGCTTACACTATCTCCTGCTGGCCTGAAGTCTCAACTCTGATGGGACATTTAACTGCACTTTTCTTCTGTTTTGGTATTCATTTGCACACTCAGTTTTATTCCTTCCTTATATTTCTCAGATATCCCTCAGAAGCAGGGAGCCTGGCAAACGAGTAGTCCACAAGCAACTGTACCGTATAGTGCTGAGCGGCTCCAAGACACCTTCTCTGATGTCCCAGATAGTGCTCAAAGAAGGGTATAATCACCTAAGCTGGGGTCACGGCCACGTGTCGTTTCTCAGGCAAGCAAGCTATGGCAGCACCCTGAGCAGATGCAATCTTGTCCTGCCCAAGCTGCTGGCTCGCTGGCATTGCTAGCAGAGCACTGAGCCTGCCTTATGAGATAAGGCTCAGCACCAAGGTAACATAAGCACACAGCTTTCTGCTATCCCAGGGTACCAGCAGAGCAAGCTCGGCACAGAACAAAAAACCTTGTAGACATAATCGTGAACCTGGAGTAAATTCAGAGGTGGAATAACCCTTAAAAGTGGCCTTGCAGTGTGTGGGCTGGCCACACTGAACCCCTCCTCTTCCCTTCCCAAATCCATCCATGTCTCCAAGCAGCAGCTTCCCTCACTACCTTTTTCAGTCCGTGCCGTATGACATGCAGCACTTGCTCACCCCTAATTCAACATGCTCTATTTATTCTTTGGACCACAAGCTACTGTGGCAAGACTATATTCCTTAATTCTGTACAGAATGGGGATTTTAATCATGAGGAACAAAGTCGACCCCTAAAGAGCTGTTAGCCATAATGTCCTTTTGGAAGTGGTTATTTGTCATTCACAGTAACAGGTCTACACAATTAGCCTGTGATCATCATGTATTTAAAAATAAAGATGAGGGGGAGGGGACACCCTCACCCTGATGGAAATTGGTCCCACTTTGTAGAGTTTATTGTTGTCTTGATTGCAGAGAGGTTACAGGCTGCAGCAAAGCTCTCGATGAATAACCCTTATTATGTATTACATGATGCATGATTTATGCTGAACATGGCACCTTTTGATCTGTATTTCCACCATCCTTTCATAATGCTTTTGTGACTTAGCTCAGCTTGTCCTCTCTTTAACCTTTGTATTCAAAACATATTTACAAATATGCATATTTTACACATTTATATGTCATTCTGCCCTTTTGCCTGCTGACTCCACCTTCAAACAATGCTGGAAGCCCCACAGGTTTTAATGCATTCCTGCTTTTATTTTTTCTTTTGGAATGGACCAAGGACCAAGATGAAAAACCTATCGTACCATTGTTCTTCATGAATTGCACTCATATAAAAGCTGAGAAAAAAGAGAAATGGAGCAAACCCATTGCCATTACAGTTTAAAGTAAAATAATCTCCACCATTACAGTTTAAAGTAAAATAATCTCCACTAGTCTTCCCATAAATGTAGGAGGAGGACAGGCTAATGCATATTAAAACAGAATGCTTCTTGCAGACAGGATCATTTAGTAGCACTGATGAACCAAAGGAGATATCGTAATGTAGGAACAATTCCTTCAGCTATAGATGTTTACATATGCTGTGCAATAGGAATGCACTTTGGGGAAAGCCAACGAAAACAGGTTGTGACTTTTACATTGAAGATTGTGTTTCCTTGAAGAAGATTTTTTTACGAGTTAACTTTAAATGTTTCTTACCTTTCTAAATCATCTAATTGTTTTGTATCTTTCTAAATAATTTTCTAAGACACTTGGAATTAGATTGATGAAAAGTGCTACAGACAGGCCAGGTACTGCTATTTGAAGTAGTAGTTTTGCAGCATCAAGCTGATGGTGTCTTTTTTTCCCCCCGAATGTCTCCCAAAGAATGCTATACTGTTATCATCTTGATATATTTGCAGCGTTGTGCCCAGAATTGTCTTGGGTAGGATAACCAAGTACGGTAAATATATATGCAAGTCTCTCTGCAAAGCCCACTTTCTTTTAAGCCTATTTCTGCCTTAATGGGATTCATTGCTTCCCTAAGCAACCCTTGTAATTTTCAGCAAGGTCCTTTAACTCATTTAATGTGCAACATTTGTTCATGCCTAATTTGTCTGAGCCAGGCCATGTTTGTGTTTTCCTTGAGTTGCAGAAAGGTTGATTGTGGGGGTGGAACTGCCTGCCTCCAGTGAATATATTTCTTTCCGAATTACAGTAATTACCGCAGGTTTCATTTGGTTGGTGCTCTCCTCCGTGCCCCTCCTTGACAAGGTTAACAAGCAGAAGGTAACTGAACATCAAAAGATAAGTGCCTAATCACATGGGCAATTGTTGACAGTACCATTTCTCTGGTGATGGTGATAACGTTCCGTACTGGATTCTTCTGCAAAGGCACGTAGGAATTAAGTTTGTAACCCTAAGGATAGCAATTGTAGATGTCAATAGATCTGCATTACCCCCAGCTTTTATCCCTAAGAATATGCTTCCTCTGCTAAACAAAGACAGTAGAGAAAATTAGAGATTTTTTTTTCCCCAATTCCTGCCTTACTTTTTTAAAAAATTTATTTATTGAAGCTAACTTCTAATGAAAGGTAATACATTCAGTTAAAATATCTGTGTTGACTTATACCATCAGAATGGAACCTGTCTTGCCTCCCTTTTTGTCTCTGCAAATATGTATCTGGGTACATATATATACGTATTATATATTGAAAATATATGTCACCAGGAACATATACATAATTAAGTCTACATGTCTATGTTCTCTCTCTCTCTCCCTCTCTCTCTCTGTATTTGTATAGGTATCTAGAAAAGGGAAAGATAGAACTCTAATTTTGCCTTAAGAAATCCAGAACTGTATTATAAATCTGATTTGCCCTGAAATATTCCAAAATTAGTTCACTTGTAAAGTACTTACAGCCATCACTGGCCATCTCAAGCTGCATTTGGTGACCTCAAACTCTTAAATGTAAAATTATGAAGGAAAATCTACCTTTCAGCTATTTTCTCCTGGTGACAACTGCATAATAAGGGAACAGATATTTTAGTGTTAGCATAATTTCTCTTTGAAGTTCTTCCCTCTAAAAATTTCTCTTACAATAGCTTATATCACGAGGCCATCCAGTGCTTAATGAACTGTAAGACCTAATATCAAAAACATGTTTTCTAAGGAGACAAGATTTATTCTTAAGATTTTATAAACACCAGGTGTCTCAGAAGACTCTCATAATTAGCTTAATGATTCAAAGTAACCAGTTCTGTCTAACTCCCGTCACCCAGAACATTTATAATGGTTGCATTTACCCTATTTTTTCCAGTGATTAGGTCACCTCTTAGTCACAACCATAATAAGTTAAGTCAGATATTTAGAAATTATTCATATTCAGACATAGGTATAGTTTCTGCAACTGTGTGACTGAATGTTTCTCATACATGAGTGATACAGTGAAAGTTCTTAGACATGTAAATGGCATATTTATAATTCTCTTATTATGAAATTAAAAATCACAGCAGTTTATCAATAACTTATAAACTGGTTTCCAATCTGATCTCATTTGCTCATGTTTCACAGAAAGTTAACTCCAGTGACTTCCAGAAAGTGGCATTTGATTTATCTTAGTGTGAGAGGCATAGAAGATTCCTTGTTTTAAACAGATACTGACTTTCAGAGCATTTTAAGCATGTGATTACATGTGCAATACCCTTTCAGATATTCTAGGAAATATTTGTATCTGGAAATTTTCATCAGAGGTCATACAAAAGAAATCTCACATATAAGGGACTTGCATTTTTCACATCTTAAAATAAGTAAGGGAATGGACCTCCTTTTCTCTGAGGAAAGATTAGAAGAATTTTGTTTCTTTTGGTCTAGCTCAATGTATATATAATAATATATATATATTATACTATTATATAATATGTAATTATATTCAGACTTATTAATACCAAGGAGGAACTGTGCACGTTTTTCGCATCCAATCCATGATATGAAGATGTAGAGAAGAATTTGGGTCACAAGCTGCCACCTAGCATACCGACTTACGAAGCAAAGCAAAGCAAAGGAAGAGGGAAGAACAGAACAGCAAATTTGTTTTGTCTCTTCTCAGGATGAAAACCACGCTGCTTCCCCAAGCTTCTCAACTCCACATCTCCCTATTTGAAGCAGTGCCTGCCAGTCATGAACTTGTATGCAGAAGTAACTGCCTGGATCTAGGGGCTGCACAGAAGCTCAGATGCCTCTCCCCAAGCTGGACCAGTGTAGGCACTATTAAGGGGAAAAAGAGCAGGCACAATGGTTCTTATAGAATTAGATGAAATCAGAAAAAGTGTTGGTTTGATCACAAGCTGAAACAGTGGACCATAATTTAATAAGGAAGGAATCTTTTTGTGCATACCCAAAACACTCTGACTTCAGTGTGATCGCTTACCACACAATTTTTGAACCATTTAAGAGTACAGGCAGACCTGAATAAACCTTCTCCTGCCTCAAGAAGTAAGAAGAAAGAAAGAAAAATAAAATTCAGACTTTTAAAATACTTGCATAAGCAAGGCTTAATTTGTTTATGAAAACAAATTAAACGAATGGTCCTAGGTAGCACCATTTCTGATTTTTCATATGACAGGAGAGAGGTGGACTTTATCCGACAGGCTGATGCACATGGTGCAGACCTCTGTAGCAAAAACCCCTCTCCTGCTCTACTCTGTCCTGACATGTTGGAGTCCAAACTCAGCAGCGGGTACATCTGATGCCCTTAAAACACTGAAAGCAATGAAAGCACAAGGGTGTGGTGTAATGATTGCATGAAAAGCCCTGTTTGAACAGTGTGTAACTTCACTGAGGACGAACACCATTCAGGTGCAAGCAAGGTCAATTAACTCACTTGGGAGGAACGGACATTCAAACCATTTGCCTGGGACATTTAAGGTAGGCTTCAGTCAAAGGACCAAAGGTAAAAGCCAAAGCTCCTTTTTGTAGTCTGTGAAATGAGATCAACACAACCAGGAAGGCAATTCAGAGAAACTAAAGACACCTAATTTATATGCCTGTAGCAGACAGTTGTGAATATCCCCTGTGGTGAGCAACAAGAATGTGTCAATGCTATTCCACAGTAAAAGGATTATTAACTGCAGAGCTGAAATGTAAAGAAAAAATAACTTCATAAAAATACTCCCTACTGAAAAATGGAAAATTACTTTTTTCTGTCAACAGGTAAATAGTACTTTCTTGATAACACAGTACATACACTGGAAGAAACTAACATAGTGTATAGTTCACTCAAGCTCATAAACTTCAAAGCAAAACTTGTCCTCTCTCTTTTAAAACTTAAAAAAACCCCACCCAAACTCCACCCAAAACCCCAAAACCTGGCTGTGTTTGGATAAATAGACAAAATTAGAGTAAAGCAACAACTTGTGGAGCATGTGCTGTAAAAAAGAACAAAATCTTCAATAGCAACAACCTTTACACACAGAAACAGAAGACTGTATTCTTGTGGGAGGTGAGAATACTCTATTTTAAATCACAATATTCTGTTTAAAATCATTACTTGAGAACACAAAGGGTGGGAGAGAGCAGCCCTAATGAGATGTGCTGGCTGGAGATCTCTGAGCTACATTCTCTTGGAGTCAGACTCCCATTTTACAGTGAGCATTTGTACTGACAAAAATACATCTACAATTGTATCAATATGTATTTTTTTGCCCATCTTTTGGCTGAAGACAGTTCCTTTTCAGCTAATAGAGTATTACTGACACACAGAAGGTTTTTCAGGTCATGGGGCTGCTGCTGATTTACATGTAGATTACTATTCAGAGCTACACATGCTGCCAAACTCATTTCACTCCAGATGAAGAAAGAAGAATATTTCTCAGACTTTATCACAAACTCAAATGGGTTTTCATTTTTGTAAGAGGACAGGTTTGATATTATGTTCTGCTTATAAATATATTTAACTCCAGCTAGAGCTTTGCACAAGGTCCCATAACACACCAAAGAAAGGGTCCTGAGTATACGGGCTACAAAGATTGAGAGCAACTGATGTTTTTTAGCTTTGCTTCGAGGACAGTTGAATTGGGTCCCACGGAAGATTCAGCTTGTTGAAATACACAGAAAATGAGAGTGTTTCCTGGAACCACTAAATAATTAATTACTTCTCTCTGTGCTACTGTGTGATTCTCTTTAATGAGTATTTTACTGACAGTATTAGGGAAACCTGGATGGCATTCTCACTTCATTTCAGCCCAACCTCCAGTTGAGTTTCATTTGATCTGGAACTGGCTGACCATTCACTTTCAGCATGCAATGACCCACCTTTCAGTGTGTTACAAAACCTCTGAGTTTTTCTGGAGTATCTGTCCTGCACCTTGCAAAACAATCAGCTGTTTCATTCACACTATTTCCATGCGGTTTTATTACTACCTTTACAAGCATATCCCTGTGGAAGAGGAGCATTAAATAAAGCAGACAGGATCCTATGAAAAAGACACTACCTACATGTTGTTTACCTTGTAACTGAATATTCAAATCAATAGATCTACCTGACCTTCACTGCTTTTCCCTTCCCCAACCTTCATCTTGCCTATTATCTTTGTACAGAATTAAAGGTCTAGTTCATTTTATTTCAAACCTCTCTGTATTTGTGCCTAAGAAGATGCAGACATGTATGATACCACTTAATGGCCCCCCAAAGCAAGCCATAGGGCTTGACCCTCTCAAGCTACCTGTCCCCAAACACAGCATTGCATACCTTCAAGTGTTTATTCTGTGACAAGGCAACTGTGAGTGCTGCACACTAGCCATCCTCTACGTCTGGAGTGATTTCATCACCCAGAGCAGGAAGACACTATCTTCTGATGGGGTCTGGAGTCAAGGATTTTTATGCACTCAAACACATTTAGAGAGAGATGCAGAGGCATTGCAGCAGCAGACTCAGCAGTCAAGCCTAAGTGACCCATTAAGTGTAAAAGGGCTTTTGCCTGAAGAGTTCAGGGTCTCAGTGGGGAAACTGTTGAGCAGTTGCATGCAGCAGGTGGCCTCTCTTGTCTTTAGTGAGCATCCTAAAAAATGCTAGGGGGGAAAAAGCCCATTTAAACACCTGAAATATGGTAACGGTCATGTGTGTGGAGGAAATCTATGTGCATATGCTACTGTCTGTTTTTAATACCTGCAGAAAGAGGCCCCACTAGAGACACAATACAGAAGTAGAACACAGTTATCTTTCCTACAAATTACCCCTTCCTTTCTAAGTCTGTACATTTTATCTGATCTATTAGATAGCCAGTAGGTAAAGAAGAGCTTTAGAGGCAGTGGAAGTCTCTCTCTCTCTCTTTCTGGCTATGTGTGTATTCTGGAAGTGCAGAACTAGCTCCATTGAATAACTTTCTGTCTATTAACTACGAACAGTTCTTAAAAGAATGGGAAAGAATCTACTTAAATATGAATCCACTTAAAACTGCAAACACTAGACTTTAACAATGCAGAGTTGCTGCTGGTATTAACACAAGTACTGTCTGAATTCTCAAGATGCTTTTCCACTTATACAGGCATACTGCTATATCTGCAGTAAAAATTAAATACATTTCAGTAAATATGCATAGCACATACTGGTGGAATGGAAATGATATGTGCAGGCAGATGCAGAAAAACACATATATGTATACAAGCACATAAAATACTCAGACTGAAATAAGACTTCTGAGAAACTCATTGCATCTTCACTGTGCAATTTTGCTGTCCTAAAGAAAACCCAAGTGTAAGTGGCAATCTGAAAACAGTAAATTGTTCAGCTGTAAACCTGGTCCCAGCAGCTCTAGCGTCATGGTGTTGTAGACCAGAGAGGAAGAGCAGAGGATCTCAGCAGCTTCTATCCTCTCAGAACCATCTTCCTCTGAGGCGTCAGTAACACTGAGCTCCCTGGTCTCAGGCCAATACAGACAGACTTCATTGTAGGCTTGCTGCTTTCTGCTCAATAAAATCATGGACTGGAAAGGCCTTATATTTACTGAAGCAAAAGTGATCTGTTCTTAGTTTCTTTGTTTTAACAGAGCATTACCAATCTGAGAAATAATTACAGCTTGCTTTTCCATAAAACAACCAAGCAGGCTTAGAGCTGTAGTTACTTGTGGCGAAGCTGTAAGAGTCTCTATCATATTTTCACAAAAGGACTTAGTTTGTGTGTCTTATGTCATTATAAAAATCCACCTTTTTTTCTGGTGAGACGTAGCCAAAGTTCTAGTTAAGTGGTTGCAAGTCCAGAAGACACAGAAGCCATTAGGTACATTATTCACAAATTTTGGGAAAATAAGGAGGAGATGATGAGGGAATGGAACTTCACATACACCTTATTTAAGACTTTTGGCATAAGCTAACTCATCTAAAAGAGCCCCAAGACTAGCCCAATTCAGTGTATTCAGTGTTACCTCTCTTTCCATACTGGGAAAAATGTTTTAATGTCAGTATGAATAGTCTCCCCAGCAAACCATAATGAAATGAACTGTTGTTATTATGGGACATCTCTCTGAGCACAATAGATTTTTAATGAGAAATACATGATCCTAACTCAGACCCTATGGCTCTCATTTGCTTTCCTTCCCCTCCCTCAGTTACACGAGATGGTTTCAAGGATGCAAAATAAGCTATGGTCACTGTTCTGCACAGACTCTAGTACGTCCCCAATGTAAATCTGAAAAGTTTGGATTGTTTGGGGGAACAAGCCAACAGTGCTTTTAATTCTGTTAAATGCTATGCAAATAGCTCCTTCTGGTCTTGAAGTGGAAGGCCAGTGTGTATTTGTTTATCATCAGGGAACTGTACTAGGTAAATATGGCTTACACTTCATTACTGTTTGATGTCCTTTCTGCTGCTGTTTACACTCACATTTGAAAGGAACCTGACAACTGGAAAGTTGGATTTGTAAATGGATTAACACTGTGTGCCACAAAGATAACTGAAAAAATCAGTGAAAATTGGACCTCCCCGTGAGAGCTGTTCATATGCTTCATAAGGGCTGCTTTACAAGATTTATTTGTGCATCATTTATAATAACTACAGTCTGCTGGATATTTCTTCATGCACTGATAGTAGGTGTAGAATTTCACACATGTAGAAGTTTTGATTTTTAAATGAAATCATAAAAAAAAATTACCAAGTCACTTAAATTTCTTGTATTTGAAGACTGAGTGAACTTCTGTACAATATAAACAATAAATTAAGTAACCTGAGAATCATAAAATGTGTCCTTGGTTTTTGGAGGCAATACCAAATGGCAGACTGTGAAAGTGTCATTATAACTTTTAGGAAAAGTTTTCATTGTATTGCTTTCTCATCAAACACGACAATGGGAAATGAAATCTGATAGGAAGACTATTTCAGGACTCATAAGCACCAGCAATGATGGATTGTTTGAAATCAGTTTTAAAAAGTTGAAATGTGCTATCTTTGTTGAACATTTTTCCTTATTTGGTAGCATTTCACCTAAGAGTCTGTGTTTTGTGAAACAATTAAAATACACCCACATCAGTAGTGAAAACACAGTGTATAGAAAAGTAATGGACTTCAGCCATACTTTGTAATAATTCACTGGCTGTTCAAAAGGGCAATATTTTAAGGGTTTCTTCAGACATTTAAACAAACACGTCTGTAACCCTCCCTTCCTTCTGCTCAGGAGCAGAAGTAGAGAGATCAGATGAACACCAGCACCAGTGTAGAACTCCTAGCTCAAACTACCTAGTAAATAACAAGTGTTATTTGGCTAGGCAGTTGCAATTACTGCATCGCATGGCCTGGGGTATTTACCATACTACATGGAGTGAAGGATGAGTTAAATCTTTGGTCACCAAGCCAATTCTTCCCTGTTTCATTGCACCATGTAATTGTTTTCCATGTTCAGCATAAACATATGCATAGATTCTTCATATATGTTTCTGTGTGGATGTTTTAGAATGAAAAATTCTGATTTAAAGGTGTCTGAAGAGGCAGGTTTGCATGTAGATCTGATTGTCCATGCAAAAGACAAATCTGATGACGGTTCAAGACCATAGACACAACTCCAGCAGAAGCTACAGGTGGTCGCAAAGTTTAATAATTTCCCTCCAAAGCTTAAAATGACCATTCTGACCTTATTTAATCTAATATAAAACACAGTAGAATGTATATACTTAAATGATTAGGCTTTGAGGAAGAAAATTATTTCAAAATACTGTTCAACAGCTACAGTTTGCCCTCAGAGGAGGGATATGGGAGAGAATTAATCAAATTGAACCTCTGGATAAAGAACTTCTTATTCAGACGTTGTTCTTTATTTGATTATTGGTGATATTACTGTGAATTATCATTTCATGTTTGGGCTATGTTAGTGTTTGTAGTCAAACTCAGTAGTTTGGCTAATGATCAGAATCCAAAGATGTATACACATAATAAAAAGTTAGGCTGTGCCCCAAAGACATAATAAATGCCATTTCAGTAAGAAAAATAATCGTGACGTATTGCAAAATTCTCCTCTTTTCTTGTCCCTCCTGCTTGTACAGAAAATAAAGGAAAAATCACATTTGAATGTTATCTTTTTATAAATTGATTTTTGATTCATGCTAGTGAAATCTTGTTCAGAAGCTAACTGTAGTGGTAGGAAGCTGTTGCTCCTTTTACATTCTCAGTTATGTAGCTGTGAGATGAAGCGAGAAAGGAAAATAAGTGAATCCTTTTGGAGATAATTCTCCTCTACATGGGATTTTTTTTGTTTGTCATGAATGCCTGATATAGTTAGCAATGTCTTTGTCTTTCCCATGTTCTCTGTTAACAGCTTTCAGTGCATTGATGCATAACTTCATCATTTGGCAATGGTCTTTCTCAAGGAAGAAAAAAATCTCATTTGTGCTCTTTTATACTGTCTTACTATATAGACTTAATTTTAACCATGTAACTTAGGGGTTTTATCAGTTTCCTTTTCTGTATAATTGAAGTAACGTCTGTTTTCCATGCACAATAAACCCTTTTAAAGCCTATGTGCAAAAATATTTATATTATTACAAATACTACTATTTGTAAATGATTCTAAGACTTTCTCTCCCTGCCCTAGTAGATGGGCATGGGTATGATAGGTGTACTAATAATATACAAAATCTGAAGGAAGGCAGCTTCTCATCTTGATCCAATGGATTTAATTGTCAGTCATTCATAAATAGGATACTGCAGTAATTTTCACTAATTTGTATTCAGGGTAGCGGTTTAGAAAGTACAGAATTGTATTTTTTATCTCATTTTTGTGAATATTCTGCCAGAGGCTCTAGATCCAAATTTTCTAACTTGGCAGTTATCTGTATCTATTTAACAAATTGCTAGTCCATGTCATTTTTCAGGACATCCATTGCATATTTTTTCTTAAACCCAAAATGCCACAGATGACACACTACTTTTTTTTTTTTTTTAAATAATGCATAGAAAAATAAATGTTCAAATGATAGCAGGATTGAGCAAAGATTGCTTTCAAAATCTAACTCCAAGTTTACTTGTGTGTCTATAAATTTGAGGCATTTTTCCACACTGCAATGAATGATCTTGACAAAAGTGCTCTCACTTACAGCTCACTGCTCATCTTAAAAAATATTTATTGAATTTCCATTGGGAATTTTTTCTTGGGAATTGTCCCTATATTTATAACTATATCTTGATTCTGGTTATCTTGCTGAAGAATAACATCACATTATATACATGTAACAATCACTTCAACATAACAATGTGGCATAGACTGTCATACTACTTACCCCAAATGTTAGTATACTGTTTAATATCACTGGCTAGGGAATCATCAGCAAACTAACTGCTACTTTGAGAGAGTGGGTTAATATTCATGGTGATGTATTTCACTGTACTGAATCTTAATCCTCAAGGTTCAATGCTGTATCTGTCACTTTTTATATATACACTGTACATAATCCTTGAACTAAATTATGCAGAGCTCTAAAGTCTGCTTACCCTGCCCTGCTGTCCATACTACAGTGCTTACTTTGCCAATGTGCTTGCAGGCATGAATAACTAACTGTGTGACCTCTCAAAAGTTTGCCAGCTGAGCTGGAGAGTGGGTGAGGTTGTAGCCACTCAACTCTCGAGGACACTGTTTCACGTAATTTCTACCTTTAGAGCTTTGACTTGTTGAAATGAATGATACGGTTTTGCCCCTAGTCCCTGATTTGTATCTTGCTGGCCTCACCAACAGTAGGAGTAGTACCATACTCAGCATAAAGCCTCGCTGCCACAGGGTACTCCAGCACAGGCTGGAAGAAGAAAGTTCTGGTAGTGGCTAAAAACAGGAGGTTATGTTTCTGTTTCTAGGATCTTTTCTAGCCATGCCATGCCACAGATACTTATTCCAACAGTTGACCTTTCTATGCTCTTGATGTTGTCCTTTCATTTTTTCTATATGTTTGCTTTTTCTCTTCTCCACAAAAACAGTATTTCCAAGTTGTGATCATTATTCATACCTGGGAACCTGATCATCCAGTTCATGCCGTGGAAAAATATCACTGTGCCGAATTGCCTGATAGAACCAGTCTGATTTTTTGTTCATCTCAAATACACCAGGCATATTCTTGCCTGTCGGCTTCTTTCTTTGTCTTTCTCTTGTAACTTGCTACCAATCAAGCATGGAATTGATTTTTTTTTTCAGGTCTTACTTCTTGCGTATAAAGCTGTATCTGACCTATTCCATGAGCATGTTGTGTTTACTGTCTTTATATAAAGCTCTGCATGTCAGCTTGAGATTGAATTGTACTGGTTTGATAAGCATTGTTATATCTATCATCTGATTTCAAAGTGACATACCACTGTGCCTCAGAATATTCTGCAAGGAGATATGTGTGATGTTTGGATCTTTTGATCCTTCTCTGAAAAAAGGGAAGTGATAACATATTTTCCTGAAGATTCTTCTGCTTGCTTAATATCATTAAGTTTTAGTTTGCTTTTAAAACAGCATCCAGCATTTTGCATAGCAGGTATGAAAAAATAACATCAAATCAAGCAGCAATGATATTTCAAAAACTGCTTAGAAGTTCACCAAGAATTAGGTTGTCATTGCCATTGCTCAGCTGTACAAAAAGCAATATTCAGCCTGTGTGTCAACAGAGGGGAAAAGCAAAGACTCCTTACCCAGTTCTCAGAGATTAAGTAAATGGGAAGTAGAAAATGGGCAAAGATCATCAGATACTATAGCCCTGCTCTTCCTTCTTCTGTTCAAGGTGACTGGAACAGAGCCAGCTGCTTCACAAAAAGGGAGGGCAATGAAGAGAAAGAGAGCGTGAGGTACATTCTGGTATTTTTTGTCCATCTCCTAGGGTACAGGAACTGGGCTTCATCCTTTTGATCATCTTATGGAAGAAAAAGAATCCAGAAAAAGTTGTTTAAAGATTCCTGTTAATCCTATTTAGAGAGATATGACATTCTAAGTCAAGCCTTATTGTGCAAATTGTGTTATGAAAATTGAAGTAACCCCAGAGCACAGAGAACATAAGTGCATAAAGCACCTGTGGGGATGTCTGTGATGCAGGAAAATATCATGCACAACTTTTAATTATTCAAGGCGTGACTCTTTTAAAAGGTTATATATGTAGCCTTTCAATAAAACTTTCAGCTTTAAATAAGACCTCTGTAATTTAGCCCCAATTAACAGTTAAAATATGGAGTTGTTACTTATCAACAAACACTTTTGTGAAATAACTTCATAAATGTATAGCTATACACAACCAGTGTTTTCATTGCCGCCTGAACTCGGCTCAAACTAAATAAATGATTTTTAAAGAGGAAGAGAGTTTCCCGAGCAGAAAAAGAAAAGAGGGAAAAGCACCCTTTTTCCACTCTTTGACAATTAAAAGAAGAAAGTTATGAATATCAGAGGACTGTGGGTACCCAGTGGAAAAGGTAACTAATTAGTTAAAAGGACTCTAAGTAAAGATGAATTGCCAGGATGACCTCCATGCACTGCTCAGGCATATTCACAGTATGGTGTCATACCTGCCATTCTCATTACCTTTGTTTTTCATGATCCTCCAGTTAGTTATATTTCAGGATTTAGATGGAAGCTTCAGCTGCCAATCAAGAGGCAGAGGTTAATAGATACTGAAATGTTAGAAAATATGAGAACTGTATGTTAAAAAGCTAACTAGTCTTCAGAGAGAGAACAGAGCTGGAGCCAGGAAAATGGCATTATGTTTCATTAGCAAAAGAATAACTAAATTGACATTACTTGGTAAAAACTTTTCTAATTATTAAAGTAAGAGATGGAGAAAAGGAGAACTAAAGTAAGTAAGAGATGGAGAAAAGGAGAACTAAATATTAAATCTTCTATAGCTATAGCTTACAAATCAGTGTTAAAATCAAAATGGGATTATGGAATAAATAAAGGAAAACTAGGCAGATTGTGATTGTCCAATCAAGGGAAAAATGGAACAGGTAAGGTAAAGCAAATAGAGGAAGCATAAATTATTGCAGAATTATGGATCTATCAATTTTTGAAGGACAAAGCACAGGAAGCTAAAGTAAGGATAATAAAGGGTAAGAATGACGGAAACTACTGCACATAAACAGACCTGTGTTATCTGGTTTAACATGTCTAAGAAAATACGAAGCAGAAAAAAATCTTTTCTGTTTCACAGAACACAAGAAAGCATGTGTAGGAAAAATGTTTGTAAAGATAAGAAAGGCCAATAAATTATAAAAAGGACTGATCACAGAGCACTTTAATTAATCTCTTATTAATGTAAATTTAAATTAAGGAATAGCAAAATAGGACCTATGTTCTTATATGTAATAGATAGCAAATATGCAATAAAATTGATTTTATCCCTTTATAGAATTGTTGCAGACAGCTAATGTTGTCTCTAAAATGTATAATATATCAGATTTAACCATGAAAAGTGGTGAGCTCAGACTAAATACTGAAAGTGTCAGATTTTACTACTAGTTATAATTGCTTGAATTCAGCAAGAAGTATTTGCCAGTATTTTTTCAAGTATCATCAGCACATTTGTTTTGTCATTATTTCTCCAGTAAATTTGTCTCCTTTCTTATAATTGGGCAGACTACTTTTTTCCTGGCAGAAGCAGTTTCAAAAAGCAATAGCAGGAGTGCTTCAGCACTGGAAATATTCAGTGCTGGACTGTGAGACCATGAAACAAGAGTGAGTTTTGGCAGTAGAACTGGAAGAATAGCTGTGGTCTTGACAAGCGAAAACGAAGGAAGAGGGAGAGAGGATGAACAACCAGGAAAGGCATGACAAGGAAAAATTGCTTACCCTGACTTTCCAGAAACCGTGATGCCTTAACAGCAAGGCAGCCTGTTGAAGCAACAAGCAAGAAGACGACCTGAGATCATCTCTTAGGTATATACTAAGAGCATCTTCCTGTCCTACCCTTCTTCAAATCTAGTGCTGTTTCCTGCTCCTGATCACATGCTCTATCATCCACTACTCAGAAGACTTAACTTTATTCAATGTCATTCTCTGCACATTGCCTAAGCATTCAATGTGAATAGGGTACCCATCATCTTTCTCACACCAATCCCCAGCATACTATTGCAAAGAAACAGCAGCCCTCCTTCCTCAAAGCAAATGATCTTAAAAATCAGAGGACTGAACACACAGAAACTTGTGGCAGGGAACCCCTCAGACTTTTTCCTTAGAAGGTCAAGGAGGTATGAGCCTCTTGGGAAACCAGTTAAGGCCTCTTGTCTCCTGATCTTGCAGAAATTTAAAGTAGCCAAAGCACAGCATACATGTGAGCATTGTCTTGCAATCCAAGAGATGTGGGTCATCCAAACTCTTAGCTTCAGTACTGTTGGTCCACAGTAGTGGAAGCTACTACCAAGGGGAGCTGAACTTTCTGAGTTTTACCTGAACTACACAACAGTGCATGGTGATGTTGGAAGGTCAGAGGACTCTTACAGCAATAAATAGACAATTCAAGGAAGCAGAAAAAGAAAAGAAATTTTGTACTTATGCCTTTTCCTTATCCTGAAATATAGCTTAGGTAGCTATGAAAGTCCTATGAATGAAAATCTTTGGTGCATATGCACAGTTTAAATGCACTTCATTTATTTTTTGGAGGCAGTAAAGGGAGAGAAAGACATGGGGTTGCTGAGAAATGTATGTTTGCTGCTGGTGGAATTCTTGGCCAAAAGAGTCTCAGCATCTCTATAGAATAGAGAAGTACCCCAAAACTTGGATATCTGTCTGTATATACTCACACAAACCACTTTGCTTCCAGACTGTTGTGGTTTAACCCCAGCCAGCAACTAAGCACCATGCAGCCACTCGCTCACTCCCCCACGGTGGGGAGAAAACTCATGGTTTGAGATAAAGACAGTTTAATAGGGAAAGCAAAAGCCGCATACGCAAGCAAAGCAAGGAATTCATTCTCTGCTTCCCATTGGCAGGCAGGTGTTCAGCCATCCCCAGGAAAGCAGGGCTCCATCACGTGTAACAGGTACTTGGGAAGACAAACGCCATCATTCCGAACATCCCCCCCTTCCTTCTTCTTCCCCCAGCTTATATACTGAGCATGATGCCATACGGTATGGAATAGCCCTTTGGTCAGCTGGGGTCAGCTGTCCTGGCTGTGCCCCCTCCCAGCTTCTTGTGCACCTGGCAGAGCATGGGAAGCTGAAAAGTCCTTGACTGGTGTAAACACCACTCAGCAACAACCAAAATATCAGTGTGTTATCAACATTATTCTCATACTAAATCCAAAACAGCACTATTCCAGCTACTAGGAAGAAAATTAACTGTATCCTGGCTGAAACCAGGACACAGACTCAAGGAAAACCGAAGAAGAAGAGGTAATTATAATATTTTTGATCAATTTTTAAATGCTAACCTCCCAGAAAAGAAAGATCAAATTATTTTTCTTTAAGCTCGACTCTTTTGCTTAATTCCTTAAAAAAGACGTGCGTGCATGTGCCTGTCATCATAAAATATGAGAGCTTTTTTCCTGTCTGTGATTTTTGTACTGTTCAGCATTTTTTACTGACATTTATGAAACTCAACAGGTCTGTATTTCATTTTCCTTTTAAAGTGCTTCACCTTCTCCCTAACTTCAGCCTGAATTATGAAGGTCAGCCTACTGGGTTCATTGACCAAGCTTTGCAGAAATTCCATGAGCAGCAAATAAATAGGATTGTTGTAATGTTTTTTTCCCTGTTAGCCAAGTTTGCAGTTGAAACGACATTGCATAATATAGATTTCCATTCACAGGCTTAACACATTTTAAACTGATGAGTCTCTTCAGTGCCACTATGAAGAGTGTGTGTTCATGGGAGGTGATTCTCCCCCTCTACTCCACTCTCGTGAGACTCCACCTGGAGTACTTCATTCAGGTCTGGGGCCTCCAACATAAGAAGGACATGGACCTGTTGGAGCGAGTCCAGAGGACGGCCACAAAGATGATCAGTGGGCTGGAGCACCTCTCCTATGAGGACAGGCAGAGAGAGTTGGGGTTGTTCAGCCTGGAGAAGAGAAAGCTCTGGGGAGACCTTATAGCAGCCTTCCAGTACCTGAAAGGCGGCCTACAAGAAAGCTGGAGAGGGACTTTTTGCAAGGGCACATAGTGATAGGATAAGGGGTAATGGTTTTAAACTGAAAGAGGGTAGATTTAGATGAGGTATAAGGAAGAAATTCTTCACTATGAGGGTGGTGAGGCCGGGGAACAGGTTGCCCTTAGAAGTTGTGGCTGCCCCATCCCTGGAAGTGTTCAAAGCCAGGCTGGATGGGGCTTTGAGCAACCTGGTCTAGTGGAAGCTGTCTTTGCCTGTGGCAGGGGGGTTGGAACCTGGGTTGGAACTTTAAGGTACCTTAAGGTCCCTTCCAACCCAAACCATTCCATGATTCTATGATTCTATGCAAGTACGGTTCTTGCAGCCCAATGAATGTATAATATTATATAAAATCAGATCTAATAATGTCTCAAATACAGAATAATGAAGACCTTGTTTATGACCTACCGGAGTGGGTCACAGTAACTCAGGTGACCTACTTTCTCTAGATTCATGTGCATGAGTTACAATGCATTAGTTTGAGAAGCAAATTGGTGTTTAATTTTTTCTTCTTCTACTATTTGTAGATAGAGAGCTGTTTAAACTAGATTCTGAAGCCTGTAGTAGAAACTCTTGCCTGGGTTATAATCATAACACATGCCTCCAAAGTAAACCTACATTAGCACAACTCAATGTGGTAATTAAGATAGAAGAAGGCAGTACTAAGCTGCATGGCCTATCAGATTCCTTGGGGAGAAAAAAAGGACTGATGTGACTTGAAATGTGTCCAAAGGGTTTAGTTAGCCTCCAATTAGCTGCAAACTTCCTCTATTAAAATGCGTAACAAATACCAGCCTACATGTCTCTGAACCCTTCATTATTTAAGACCTGATTTCAGATGGTTCTTTTATTATAGCATATATCCCAAAAGCTAGCATTGACTTTTAATTACACTATACAATCATTGCTGTCAGGTGATAAGTTGGAAGGACAGAAGACTCCAGGGCACATCAGGGTGAACCACAAGGGCTCAGCTCTTAACCAAAAGCAAACAACTGAACAAAGGCAAACACTCTAGGAACAATCTACAATAAAATGAAGGCCAAATGGTCATCTCTCCTTAACCTTGCATTTCACACCTGCCATGAAATCCAGAGAGTTTACTCAGGCAGCCAGACAGTATAGGGAGTGGGAATGTGAAGTGGAACAGAATGTGAATTGTGCTCAACTCCTTGCACTCCCTCAAGTTCAAAAAGGACACACACACATTTCTTTTTTCCCTGTTACTGTTATTGATCTCGTATTACAAAGGTCATACTGGGAGTTGTTTGCTGAAGATTTCCATACTGTGCCAATATAATTAATATATTGGGGCACGGGGGAATTGCATTAAGCAGGTTTTAGCTTCTGTCTTTGCATTTGTTTTAATGCTGTTTAGTGTCTCCTGGCCATTGTCCATTATAATTTTGTCTGTGTGAGAAACCCGACTTTGAAGGTGGGCTGCAACAGTTGATTAAATTTTGAAATGACGAGGTGTTCATATGTCCTTGGGATTGCTGGGTGGTGGTGACTGCTGATTCCAAATCAGGAGGACATAAAGCAACCGTTAGTAAAAAAGCCATGGTCAGAAGAGCACAGAGCAAAGAGGGAGCTGGTTGTGAGTGTCACCCTTTTAAAAGTGAGTGGCCTGCCTTACCTGTCTGCTCACATCAGGAAAAACAGAGCTGGGAGAAGACATACACAAGTATTATAACTACATCAGCAGTTGTTATATAAATCAGTTATATATATCAGTTTATATAAAGCAGTTATATAAATCACTTCTTGATTTATTTATTGTCTACATTTATGGAAAATAAGCCACTTACTTAGGTTGGAAGAGCTTGTTTAGCTTATTTTGAGCTTGTTTTCTTGCATGGGGAAAACATGACAGATCAGCTGATGTACAATAAAACAGTGCATATCCAACCAAGAGTATATTGCTCAGAAATATATTCTTCTGCCTGCTGTGCACCCTTTTCCCCATTCACAATGTTCTTTCATGTGGGAATCTGGAAGACTTAATATTCAGCTGAAGTGTATGATATGCAATAACCCTCTTTTTTCTTTCCTGTCTCTCAGTGCAACTATGACATCTCCACTGCATGTGCAAGTCACACAGGGATCATATAGGAATTGTACTGAAAACAGACACTTTTCATTTTGTTGCAGTTACACATATTTGGAGGATTTATGAATCAGCTTGTTTATCATACATAAATATTTTCTAAAAATCAGGTATTTCTTCCTTAAAGGGAAAAATCAAGTGAACATGCAAAAACACTCCTTTTCTTTCCTTAAATGTTTTCAAACTAAAATCCACATTTTCTAACAAAAAATAGTATTGGTAACTGCTATAGCTTCTCTTTCTTCACTTTAAGACGGCTGCAATTGTGAAGTTAGGAATCAAGACTGGTACAGCCTTCAAAAGATTCTTTTCCTCCCAGTTTGCTTAATAGTTTCCTGGGAAATTTAGTTGTGTTGGAATGCAGTTATGTAGGATGGACACATTTTAAAGCATTCCATAGCAAATACTGAATTTTCTAGGGTGAAACAAACCTGAAAAGGTAATAGGCAACAATCATTACAATGGTAGGTCAAAGGATGCTGAAATCCCAATTCAGTACTGCTACAATTAAGTGCAGGCTGTATTCCTGTGCTGAATTTGGTCACAAAGCATATAATAAAAATAAGAGAAGAGTCAGAGGAAGCTATAAAGTAATGACATGAAATCATTCAAAGCTTTTGCAGACATTTGGAAGTCCTAGTTTGAAATGTCTAACCAGCTGGAATCAGTACCGTTTGGGGCATTTTTTGAATACTCAGAGGTACTGAAATGTCAGATGTAAGCTTAAAAAAGAGATGCCAAGTTAAGGTGCAGGAAGTTACTGAGGGAGTGAAGAGATGAATAAATACACTATAATACTATGCATTGCTGACATATAATTACTTGTGTTTGTTAAGGTTAATATTCTCCTTTCTAGATAAGCTGCACAAGAATGAGTTGAACATTAAGCCTAAGGTAAAAGTCAGTCACTGAATAATATTATTTTTCCAATGCTGGAAACTCAGTGTGAAATGTTTTTTAATCATGCCATTAACCCACAGCAGACAGGTACAAATCAACAGAATGTATACAGCAGTGCCTTCTGTTTACCAATGAGGGATAATCCCAATTAACAACAAATCAATTGAGAGTGATATATTATTAGAGAGAGAAGCTTTTTCTTGCATAAAACTGCTTAAAATAACATATATAGGTCAAGCTTTGGGAGGTAGGCATAAATCAGAAATACGAAAAGAGTGACCTGTTTAAAACACTGCAGAACCAATCTTCACACAAATAAAGTGGCTATGACTATTTAGCCAGGCAAAGAGTAGTTCTGACTGCACTGGTGCCCAAAGCCACAGTATTTTGTGTTAATAGTGTTCGTGGCTAAATTAATTTGAAGCTCAAGGTCAAAATATTCATGTTTTAAATAGTTCAGAGCACAAAACACAAACAGAGCAGTTGGATGGGATGCTATCCTGCCTTGGCTTGATAGAGCCAGACTGCACTGACAGAACCATGGACCAGCCTTCAAAGCTTCAGAGCTCAACCTATAACTCCATCTAACCATGTATTCATATGTAAGAGTACAAGTGATTGGTGAATCTGATTGAAAAATCGGTTTGGATCTTCAGTTAACTGACTGTAGCCTCTCCCTTTGAGAGGTTTCCTCTGCAAGCCTGATTTGACTTTTTTTTCCCCCAAGAAATCAATATGTATACTTAAGTATTAATTAACAGCCCTGGATTCAGTCCAACAGGAATGTTCTTATGCCATACTGCTCTTTTCATTTTTTTCTTTTACAGGAAACAGGAGAATAACTGAAGTCTGGACTTCTTGACCAAGCTCGTCCATTCAGGGCCTGTCCTGTGCCTCATGACTGATATTAGCATTCTTTGTATAATTGATCATACGGGGGGAGGGTGAGGGGAGAGGTTCAGAGATCCTAACTTAAGTTCCTGGAGTTACCTGAATCCTTCATCCAAGTGTAGGATCCTTGAAAAAAAAAAAGGTATAAGGAGCTATGAGAATTTATTTTGTACATGTTCTTATTGGTATTCCACTGAACTAATATTTCAGTGGACTGTTCCTAACAGCATCCAGTGTTACAGGCTCCACCATCTCCCTAGGTGATCTATTCCATTGCTGTTTCATTACTCAATTTTTTTTTTTTTCCTTTTGCAAGTAACAGTATCTCATGGGATTATTATGAGGATCCATAGTCACCGTAGACCTGGAGAACATTTTCCTCCTTTCCCTTTTTGTAAATTATACAATCCTTTAATTTTTTTCTCCTTTAGCCTATAAAATCCTGATTCTTTCCCTTGTCCCTCACAGGCGGAGCATACTAGATCCCCAATCATGTCTCTGCCATCTCTGAATTTTTTCCCTTGTAGTCCTCAACTTTTTCAAAGCAGAATGCCCAAACTCCACTCAATGCCCCCCCAACGCCTCATCAAGTCTGAGCAGAGTGAGAGGATTGTATCAAAACGGTAGCATGCAAAACACCTGCTATGTATCAGGTAAAACATTCACTTTTTTTCACAAGGTGCTGTTATTGTTGATGCTGGTCCAGTTTGTATTCCACTCTAACTCATTTTTTTTGACCATCTTCTTGTTTCCCATCCTGTGTTTATACAACTAATTATTCCTGCCTAAAAGAAAAACTTTGTATTTACTGAGCTTCATTCTACCCTTTGAGACCCTTTGCTGGGAAGATTTTGAATTCTGATCTTATTCTCCAACATACAGTCTCTTCTATTGTCATGTGGCTCTCGAATGTTAACAAATATGTTGTTTTAATCAGTAAGATCATCAGTGAAGATATCGAAGAACTGAAAATCGTGACTCTCCTTGAATTAATCGTATTCAATGCTTTCTTCCATTTTGACAATGAACCATTGGTAAATACAATTTTAAGTGCAGTTTACCCCTACCCAATTATTTTTAGAATGGATTGTGACTGTAGGAGGACATGATGTATAACACCTCCTGTTTTCATCATTATCCTTGTTATGCAGAAATCAAAGGAAAATATTGGTTTGGCTTTCCTCAGTTCCTTGTTATCTTGCAAATAGTTAGCTGAATTTTTTGTTCCAGATTTTTCTGAGGAATTGAAAATAACTTGACTGATTGTCAGTTCTCTGACTTTTCTTGTTTTCCTAACTCCTTGACCTCTTTAAAGATTGACATGATGCTTGCCTTCTAGCATCCTATGAGCCTTCAAAGATAATTAGAAATGTTTCTGAGATTTCTTCAGATGAACAGCAGAGCTTAGTGAAGTTAAAAGTACTGAAGCATTGGATACTCTGAAAACAATCAGAAGGTGGACAAGGAAACTCATGCAAAGAGTTAATGCAGTACCCTCTTAAAGCAGCACATTCTGGCAGATGTAGAGTTCTAATTAAGACATTTTAAAAAAAAAAAAGTTTAAACTGCTATAAAATTCAAGAATTAACTAGAGTTCTTAATAAAGTAATTTAAAATGCCGGTGGAAAGAACTTTTCACTCTCTTGTAGGTATTTTTCTTCCTGGTGCAAGGGAATACACATGAGAACCAGAGTTGGAAAAAACCCGCTTTGCTTTCACAAAGTTTAAAAAGATATGTATATAATCACATTTTTAATAAATACATTATACATTTTAACTGTTTATGGTATATAACCTAGAGATTTTTTTCATCCACAGGAGCTGGCTGAAAAATGAAATTGATACCATTAAATTGGGAATATTTTTACATCATTTTATTCCTTACATAGTTCTTTATTGCTCATCTTCTTTCTGAATCAAACAAATAAATCTGAAAGAGAAGTGAATATATTTGAGCTTCATTCAACAGTTTAAAATACATTTTAGTGAATTTGCTTGTTTATTGACCACCTAGTAACATGAGCACAGCTAATGGTCCTTCAGAACAATTTTGTGCTTAGTGATTAGTAATTTTTGCTTCCACAACAGGAAAGACTTTCAAGGTGGCTAGATTTTCAAGGTATAGATTGTTGCTGCTGTTGAATACTGGACTCCTTTTATGTATTTCAAGTTTGACATGCAACAATTGACTTGATAATTTCCTTTTATGCTATCTGATTTTAAACTGAAAGAGGACAATTGTGAATGCAAATGCCAACCAATGGTGTGCCGACCTCATGAGAGTGGTATGATTCGTAACCTGCACAATTTCTCCATTCTGCATCAGCTTTGTGTACCGCACAGCAGAAACAGGTTCGTCTTGTTGGAAAGCAATTTAAAAGTTTTCTCCATAAGGGAATCATATTACCATACTTATTTGCTGCTATATTTTCTCTGCCTCGTTTGCCCTGCTCACATCTATTACAGCTGGTGATGCTGGGGAAGAAGGGAGTGGAAGAAGGGAACAAAGGAGGAGGGAGCAGGAAAAAAAAGGGCTATGAAATTTTTACTTTCTTTCATCAAACCCTGTATATTGGGGGGTTAAGATATATTTGCTCAATGAATTTTGGTGTGCTTTGATGCATCTATAATCCCAGAACTTATTTGAATAGGTATTATGGACTAAAAAACTGATTATTTTCTGCTTAGCTGAGTGAACTACAAGGAGAAGAATAATTCTACAACCTTAAAGGCAATGGTCTGAAGAAAAACAAATAGCAGAAAGTAATCATGGAAGGGGCAAAAGGAGATCAGCCATTCTGCTAAGGAGGAAGCAGCCTTCAATTAAATATCTATTCATTGGTAATGAATGCCAAATAACATTAAATAAGCATTTAACAGAATATTAATCACATACTTAAGGGCTAATTGCAGTATATTAACAATTAATGGCCCTTTAAGAAACTAAATATACGATGGCACATAAGAAGTGTTAATTGAAAGCTATTTCAGGAACTTTATTTTGCTTTTCTTAATTGGACAGTGACACAATATACTGTTACTGAGCCCTTCTGTCCCTATCCTTTGAAGTAGTGTTGTTGCTGCTATGCTGCAGAGCACAGCAGCAGATTTCAACCAGTTGTGTTCCAGGGAAAAAAAAAATCAAGTATGTTTTTCATACATATGGTTTGCCATAATCCTTACTGATAGCACATGTGCTTTTTGACCAGTAATTTTAGTTCACTCTACAGAGATGATGATGGTTTAAGAGAGTTACTCTATGTTTAAACCTGTCTTCCAGCAATTATTCACCAGAGATACATCATCCCCCTAGAAGTTACTGAAACATTACTGTGGAGAGCTCTGAAGCTGACAGAAGGCCAGATAAACCTAATTTCAAACACAGGTTTATGGTGTAGTTATTAAGATTTCTTGTCTTTATGTATCACAGAAATAATCATGATGTTGGAATCTACTTGCAATAACCTGTAAACCTAGTTCTCTGTCAGAAACTCTAAAACAAGAAAGGAACAGAAAATTAAAAAAAAAAAAAAGAAAAAAGAAAAAAAAAGTGTTTAACTCAAAGCAGGGGAAAGAATGGAGAAGAAAGTGTAGAGGGAACAAAACGTGGATCTAGTAAAACTGAAGTACGTGAGGCAATTCTTCAGTTTTCTCTAAGAAGCTAATGAGACCAAAGTTAGACATTTTCCCCTGGCAAGATGTAAAATTTTGTGTGGCATTTTTGGAAGTCTCTTTCCTCTCAGCCCAAGCTGTCACATACACAAACAGTTCCCCATGTGACTTCACACCAGGGGGCTGTGTTATACCCAGGGTAAGAGAGGCTGTAGACCAGTGCTGCCATCAAAAGAAGCTGCCTCAGTTTTCCACTTGGTCCTTTGTTCTCATCCCCTCACTGTTCTTTCTGGTGCACCAGCAAAATTTTTCATGTAGTTAGAGAACTGAACAGGTTGGACACCTGATCCAGATCAAATTGCATCAGAGGAAGATTCATTCTAACTCAGGTCATTTCCCCAATGAAATTACGAAAATCCCAAAGGTTCTTTGTCTAACATGAAATGACTAGATTTTTCTAGTGAGAGACTGAAGCTCAGACTTTGGGTTAGACATTCTGTGTTCCCCATTTATTGCAAAAAAATAGCATAGCACCAGCTGTCTGCAAATGCCTTCTGACCCTCCATGACTCCTCTAGCAAAGGAACACAGCATTTAATGGTCAAAGAAAGACATAGTTTGTGTTGAACACAAGGTGTTTTTCAAGTAGAAGACATGGACGAAAACAATATGTACTAATTCTAAGACAATGCATTGGGGTTTTTTTAGGGGCTTATCACTGCGGTTTCAAAAGTTTACTGAGGCTGTTCATTAACCTTTAACAGTAGTATCACAATACCAGAGCTCAGCAGGTTGCTGTACAGAGCATTTTTACATCTCTTCTTTTTAGAGTAATTGTGCTGTACAGGAACTTAGGACTTCACTCATATGAGGGTTTTTTTTTCTCTGTTTTTGTTATGACTGTCACATTCTTACTTCACTAAAGAAATTCCCCCAAAAAATTCTTGCCACCAGCCTCGTGGCATATGGGTTTGTAAGTGAATGACTAAGATGGTAATATTCTAAAGTGGACATTTATTGCCAGCAGGTTTATAAACACAAGGTGGTCACAAGCCTATGTTTTGCTTAGAAATGCTGGCCATCTATTCTCCTACCACTTTGGGACCTGTACTTCATGAGATATTTTCAACTGTTTTCCTTATATTTAGATGTGAGTTCTGGGTTTGTTTCATTTAGTGTTTTTAGAATATTTAAGATATTTGTGGACTTCTGCATATACATATATATTCTGCATACATACATATATATATATTCTTTTTACCAAAGATAGGTTCCATCTTAGATTAAATACTGAGATGGTGTGAATAGGTGCAATTACCAGAATGTCAGAAGAGTCGTACTATTTTGCACAAACTAAAGATATGCCCTTTTATTCTTCATAGATAGTAATTATAGAATGTATAATATCTCAAAAGGACCTACCCAATATTTTTACTCAATTACATTACTCTGAATAATATTTTGCTCTTATAATTTTTAAGTGCTTTGCTGGACTAATAGAGTAAATTATTTCCACAGTAAAAGACACTGGAAGATGCAAATCTATTTGGGGCTTGGGGTTCTTTTTGGTGTGTAATTGTAGTATGCAACACTGGTATAAAACAAAAAGAGCATCAGCCAAATATAAAAATACATTTAAAAACTGTTCCTAAACCTGTGCTTTAAACTGTAGGCCAATAAAGTGCTTATGCACAAAGTAGTACACTGTAATTTATATGTATTGCCATATATTATTTATATTTTTATTAATTTATTTATACAGAATTACTTATCTATACTAGCATATTCTTCTCGTGGTTTAACCCCAGCTAGCAACTATGCATCATACAGCCGCTCGCTCACTCCACCCTGCCCTGGTGGGATGGGAGAGAGAATCAGAAGGGTAAAAGTGAAAAAACTCATGGTTTGAGATAAGAACAGTTTAATAATTGAAGTAAAATAAAATAAAATAGAATAGTAATAAGAGGAGGAGGAGGAGTAATAATAATAATAATAATAATAATAATAATAATAATAATAATAATAATAATACAATAATAATATACAAAGCAAGTGATAGACTACACAGTTGCTCACCACCCACTGACCAATGCCCATCCCATCCCCAAGGAGTGATCACTGCCCTCTGGCCAACTGCCCCCGTTTATACAATGAGCACGATGTTGTATGGTACAGAATAGCCCTTTGGCCAGTCTGAGTCAGCTGTCCTGGCTGTACCTCCTCCCAGCTTCTTGTCCACCTGGCAGAGCATGGGAAGCTGAAAAGTCCTTGACTGGTGTAAGCACTACTTAGCAACAACCAAAACATCAGTGCGATATCAACATTATTCTCATCCTAAATCCAAAACAGCACTACACCAGCTACTAGGAAGAAAATCAACTCTATCCCAGCTGAAACCATGACAATTGTACATCCTGTGAAACCAAAGGGTGCTGCAGGAAGCAACAAACTGGAAAATATAAAAAAGGTATCAAGTTCATATGTGCTGTGAGCCACTTCATCTCTATCCTCTGGCATCAAACATTGAGAGGTAGAAAGTGTCTCTGCCCACTCAGGGGTTTTTGACTGACTATCGTAGCTTATTAACTTTATTTTTAATGTTTTAATTTCTCATTATCACATATTCTAAAGTATATATATTTACATGTTCAGTTCAAAAATATTAACAACATGCATTTTCTTATGGGCAATTCTGAATGTTAATGTCACATCTGAAAACCACATTCAAACTGTGGCCAGTCTATGGAACATCAAGAATACTCATTAACATATTATCTATTATCAGCTTCTTGATCTAAGTTTCTCTGTTTCCATCTGTCTGTCTCTCCCTTTTTGATTCCAGTTCCTACTATAAATCTGATTTCTGGGAGTGGGAAATGAGACCAAAGTAACACAGTATAGACTGATCTCTGCTCCAGTAAGCCCAGAGGAGACTGAAGTAATTGAAAAAGTGGGTGAGGTAAAACAGCAGTGATGGTGAAGACTCAGGGTAGCCTTTCTCTGATTTTGATGAGGTAATGTTCACAATAAATTAAAGCTGACTTCTCCAGATGCTCTCTACCTGCCTCTTCCTGTACCTACTGATGAAGGATTAAAAAATAAATTTTAAAAAGTCACTTCCCAAAGGAACTCATGAACTTACTGTGAGAATTTGCATCTTTCTGTACCAAAGAGACAAATCCAACTTTTGAACTCAACTATAGGCAGCTACTCACATTCCCATTAAGTACCTTTAAGATCTTGGCTATCGACCTCTTCCTTATTCCTCCACATATCCAAAATATATGACATATATAGATATACACCATTACATATATTTAGTAAAAGATGCAGGAATATTTCAGAAATGCTTTTTCTTCATACTGCTACCCTTTTTATTAGATGCGCATAAAATATTTCTGGCTGAAAAGTCCTGCCAATGATATTTAACTGCAGCATAGTGGCTCTATACAGCCAGTAGTGGTGAATTATCCCATACAACAAAAAAATGGCAGGGTCAAGCAGGGTAGCAAATTCAGCTGTCAAAAATGTCCTCTAGATCAACATCAGGTTTATTCTCCCAAGCATTGTGTGTGACCCCAAACAGTCTACCCCATTGCTGAAGCAGTTTTTTGCTACCATTTTTTAAAAACTTGAACTAGGAATAGAACTGCTTCATCTTTTTTTCTTTCCAAAAGTGAGTCCACGTTTTTCTGTGTTTTAATTTTCACACAGGTCAAAGCTTTTGCTGTTTACCATATAAGTTCATAATAACTGGCAGGTCTTGGTGATTCCAGCAACTAATTTCCAGAGTAACTTGCATTAAAACTCTGTATCTCTGACAGTAGTGTTGCTTCTTGTGCTGAAAATAGATTTAAGGACAGAAGGCACCCAAATGCACTGATTTCCAGGGCATGATCTTAATGACTATTTATTCTGCCAGCCTAGTAAAAAAAGAAGCTATTTTCCAACACATAAATACAATAGCATTAAGTTCACCTTACGCTCCAGACCAAGGTTTCTGTATTGCCTTACCAAAAATTCCAGCGGCATCCCTTTGTATTCAGAGATGACTAGTACAGCTGTGGGCAGCTGGGCCTCACAAATATACTAAGCACTTAGCACCAGAACAGGCTGCATATACTAGGTTAGGCGTTCCACAACCTATTGCAAGCCAAGCTGTAGCCAGTAGAGCTTCAGTAGTACCCCCAATGAGAGAGCAGATAGAGAATGAGAGCTCTGAGCCTTCATTAGCATTGCTTATGCCCAAAGCCAGCTTTAGCTTGGCATGACCTGTACAGTTGCAGCTAACCCGCCTACCCATTTCCAAATGAAATCTCCTTGCCTCCTTCATGTTTGCTGCCTGGACAAGGATTATCTCTTCCTTCATGAGGACTGTCCGATCTTCTTTTGTCCCCATCTGATTCATGCTCTTCCTCTATTCAGTCAAGCTTATTCATTCTCCTCATTTGTGCCCTCTAGAAGACAGTGGGGAGGAGAGATCCCAGTGGGGAGAAAAGTCATGGTTTAGAGTCCATGAAACCAGGGTTTACCAGAAAAGACAATTCCATCCCATGGGATGAAAAGAGATCGTTTGGTTGATCCATGAGGATATCCTCTATCCTCTGTGAGTTTTGAGGGAATGCACCATCTTCAAATTCTTTGGGCACTAAAATCTGAAAAAACTTTGCTGCCAAAAAGCTGAAAACTGTAGTTTTGGAAGTATTTGTATCTTCTTGAATGTGAATGGAGTATTCAGAGGGACTGCAGAAGATGTATTTGACACATAGGCGTTATCCTGTAAAATATCAATAAATGTAATTTTCCCCAGTTTAGTTTTTAAGAATCAGAGTTAAGCTGAAAATGCAATGTGAAGTCTTCTTCACCTATATATAACATTTCAAACAATGTAACTGAAATATGACTCAGTCATGAACAGAAAACAATGACTTGTAATTGTTTTCTGATACTTCCCCAGTAGTGAATGGTACAGCAGTCACACTTAGAATAACAAAAAGGAGTAGATACACCAGATAGTCCGATCTTATACTGATTTTCTTGCCCTGCCTGTAGAATGATCTCACGAGACATCTTCTGCTATCTAAGGAACGAACACATAATAGTAGATGTTAGATGATCATGCTTTAACATTATCAGTTTTCTATTTCACTTGTCTCTTTTACATTTTGCTGCAATATATCACAGGAAGATGTACTAAAAAAATCTCCAAGGACATTGTATTCTCCAAAGAAACTACAAAACACTTTTAAAGCTTTTGTCTACAATTTTAAATACACAACATTCAGATAATAATAAAGGAAATGTCTCTTCTTACAGAGCTTTTTTTGCTGTTGTTAAGTGCTCTATACAGAATTGTAGGTGGATAAAGTGATGTTATTGTAAGTGTCCTTGAAAGTAAACCTTAAAATTGTACCACCCTCATTAAAAACAACTAGGCTTATCAAGCTTAATGCTATCACAAACAAATCAGGGGGATTAATACTGATTCATCATTAGCATGTTTCATTTAAAAAAACAAGAAGTGCCTTCAGAAGACATAATGTCATTTTAGGGTCAACGCACTGATGGGACAGAGAACGTGGGTTTTGAACTCCTAGACGTTTATACAAGGATATATATTTTTTTGTATGGATGGATTTTACAATTGTGATTGACCACTGTTTGCTTATTTAGTCAGCACTGACTGTGTCCTTGACCTTGCACAATACGCAGATATCAAAACAATCCATTCCCTACAGGGTTTACAATCTGCAAGACAAACATGAGTGATACGACATGCTAGGAAACCCAGAGGATATGTTCCCTGTAAATGACGGTTTTTTCTTTGTGTTGTTGATTTTGTTTTTTATTGTGTTCCTCACATAGAGATAGGAAAGAGCAAAGGTCTTCAGAGTCCTCTGAAAGTAAGTGGCAGGAAATATCAGATGTTCCTGTGCCTTGTCTTGACTACAGGAGGTGAAGTTTTCCAGTGCTGCTAATAGCTAATTCAGTACGGTCCTGCATCTTGCTTTTCAGAACAAAGAGAAAAGTTAATAATGATGATGCCTGTCTTCCTTGTAAGATGAAGATTTTCTACAATTTCAGCAGCAATATCAAATTAACTTGCTGGAAAAAGAAAAGATTTTACAAAATTCTTAGACAAACATTGAGAGTTACAGGCCAACTAATACCTAACATCCTATCATCTAGGATTTTTATCTGACATAGAGAAAGAGAGTCTGAGAAAGAGAAAGAGAGAGAACAAAGACCAAACGTTAGTGTTCGGAAATTGTATATGTCATATAAGCTTCAGCAATGATGGAGAATAATTTTGCTCACTTCAGTTATTTCTTGCATGAGAAATATTATGTATATTACCTTTTACATTTTTGGTTGCTGACAATTGTCAAAGATGCTATTGCCCACTAAGTTCTGTAGTCTCTTTAACTAAAACAGAAAAAGAAGGAACCTGTCTGGGTGTTCAATTAGGAGACAAAATACTGTTGGGATCTCAAGTATCAGATTTTTTTACAACGACCAGTAACATTTCAATTGCCAAATCATGTGTTCCCAAACTACAGTGTGCAAAGGCAAATGAAGTAATGAACTAAACTGGCAAAATACCTGATTGTTCGCGTTGTGGGCATAAATACAGTTTTGTCTGTAAATCTTAACTGACTATTATCCAGTTATGTTTTGCTCTAACTAGATCACCTTAATTTAAAAATTACATTGAAATCAAAGAGATTACTATAATCCACTGAGCTAGAATGTTGTGTAGTTTATCTGACAAATTTAATTTTGGATAATAAGTCTGTATATGGTTCCAGCTACTAAGACTTATCACAGATCAGTCTTTTTGCCCATGATATATTCTCTCTGTTTTCTCTGTTTCCTCTAGAAAAGATGTTTTCTTTTTTCCCAGCTTTTTCTCTAAGCTATTTTTGGCAATTCCCTTTAGTAAATGTGGCTTCTAAGGAAAGATTTGTGTGAAAACTGATATTAAAGTAGATCTTTGACTGTTAGATTTTTGTTAAAATGAGAATTTTCCCTAGGGCCTGTAGAGTAAACTACAAATTAGTGGCAATGTAAATTATACCTATGAACACTTGCAAGAGCATTTGCCCTTCCACTAGAAACAAATCTATAGTGAATCAGCATTAGCAATCAGGTGATAGTCAAACAAACCCACACAAAAGCATGTAAATTCCCAAGAGAATTATATTAATTCCTTTTTCCCTTCTCTGTTCTGAGGGAAAGGTAGAAAATCTGGTGCAAACAGTATGTCTGCATAGCTGCAAATGCTGCTTTAGGTCAATGAAATCTGATCTCAGTTTAGAAGTTCAAGGAATTATTTAACCTACTGTCTTTTCAGCCTAAGCTGATGTGCTCTAAATGAACATTTTCTCACTTGAGTCATACAAACTCTTCAGGCTTCATCAGGAAGTTATGTTACTGAGTCTCAAAGATATTTCTTATAATTCTCTGTGTGTGCATGCGTGTAAACGTGTGCCTGGGACAAATGCAACATCAGTTTAAATAGGAGAGGGGAGCAGTGCAGTCCTTGTGCCGTAGTGCCTAAGGATCCTTCAAGATAAGCTTGCTATTGTTGTTAAAATTTCAGTAAAGATGTTTTAGGGACAGGCCTGTAACAGATGTCATTCATCTCCTGTGAAACTTTGATAATAGATTCTTTGAGGTAAGATGCTGACTATCTTTTCCCTGTTCTCGATGTAAGCAAGAAGAGCAAAAGTATACACATACAGATACATATTTATGAAATTAATTTAACTGTACTGAACTACAAAAAAAAATTGGGTCTGAAGGTTGAGTGTTTTCTGTGAGCAGCTGAAGTTAATAGGAGGGAGCAGATGCTTTGTATCACTGGTAAATTAAGGCCTTCTCATGGCACCTGGAGGGGCAGTGAGATTTTATCTGAATGTGTTTGCTCATTCTTTCTCATGAAATATATGATGTGAAGATAGGAACTAAACATACCTTCTGGTAAACTTGCTTGCAGCCAAAGGCATTTCAAAGGTAATAAAGTGCATACTACTTGGTAGAGAACAGGAAAATATAAGTGGACGACAGGATGACAGCCACTGAAAAACATCAGTTCACCTCAATAACAACAAATTGTGTGTACTCTGCTAATCTACATTTATGATTTCTGTCTTCCTTTTCCTAGCATTTAGCACTGAATACCAAAAATTGCCAGAAAATGCAGAAGCTTTAACTCTGGTCTCTGTTGCCATCTCTCCACCAGTTCTTGAGATTTGTTACCAGAGCTGTCCAAGGACGGTTCATTGGGAACGACATTGTCAATCTACACACCAGAAAAGCCAAGGCTTCATGTGGCTTGGTTTTAATGTTGTTTTAAAAAAAAAAACAGATATGACTGAACAATTAAATACCATTTCTAATCTGGAGAAAGATAGATATGAAGTTAGAGTCTGTTTTCTTTCACGAGCAACATTCTGTGTGCTTCACTTGGAAGTGAAGCAAGCTGAGGCATAGACATGCAATACACTAGCATTACACAATAGCTACCCAAATGTATATGCTCATCCCATGGTAGGCATAAAGTAACTTGCTTTCACTGAGATGCAGCCAAAATAAAGGCATCTGACACCTATAAAAGTGCACTAATTAGGATATAATTAATATTAACTTGACTTGAACATAAATATAAGCGTATTAAAATAGTGTAATTAAAAAGTGTATATAAGAGTTTTGTAAGACTGTGAATGTCATTCTATATACATATATGAGCAAGGTGACCACCAATGGGAAAGATGAAGATTAGAGAAAAGTTGATGAACAAGGACCACCAAGGACCACAGCCATCGGTGCTGACTAAATGATATCAGATCTCTATACTGATATATACTTTAGTACATAAGTGTTAAGATCAACAGTATTGTATATGTATTGATGAAGATTAATAATGTGTAAGAATTAACCATTTGCAAGTAGTGTGCTATAAATGAATGAATTAGTAAAGTTTAAAACTGTCCTGTTTTGTCTGTCTCGTAAACATTCCCATCACAGTGATGTCTGAGTCCCTGTATACATATATATACATATATTCAAGGGCAACAGAGAGATAAACTAGCTTTTACTCAAGTGCTTTCCGGGAGTATGCAGAGTGTTTCTCCTCACCCACCACGTGCAAATTTTGTAGGGGGACGCTGTGTTTATTGTATGTACTACAGAAAGCATAAAGCAACACTTCCTAAGAGGAAGGACTAGAGAATTCTTCCAGTGTGGTGACATGCCTCTTGGATCATTAAAAGTCGTGAAGAACAGGCTGAAAAAATCCCTACTGTTTCTTCTAAGACAACATAATTCTACACATAAAATCACAGTCCTGTTTATTTCTTCCCTGCCCTGTCATTTCTGATCCTTCCTTCCTTTCACAGTCAGAACTTTCTGGTCAGAATTTTGCCTGATCTTTACAGAAATCACTCAAGAAAAGACAGGTCACAGACAGAATGTCTGGGAACTTTCCATTTTCCCATTGCAATGGGAAAAACAAGAGGTGTACCAGACAGCCTTAAGAAGATAAATAGATAAAGACTGCTTACCTTTCATGGCTGAAGAAGATGGGTGAATTCTTATTTATACGGCCCTTGAGATGTTTTTTGATGATATACTCTATGATTTGGATTATGATGCCAACATACTTCATAGTTACTGAAGGAAGTCTATCAATAAAATATGACAAGTACAGGCAAAAATGCACAAGCCCAGAGAGATAAATTGAATTGTTGGTGCAATTCCACTCACTTCAGTGGGACTACACCAAGAGATGAAATTGTCCCTCAGCATTATTTAAGGTTCAAAGAATGCATTTAAAACACAATAAATGGATAATGCCCAACTTGGGCACTTTATAAACAAGTTTTCTTGCTCTCATGGGGGATGATCCAGAGGCAGTGAACAGTTATAACCTTTCGTTTTTCATTGGTATGAACATATATCACTATGTACCCAAAGTACTTTATATGAGAAAATCAATAAATGCAACGCTTAGACAATAAATGTTTACAATTTACTTGTTTGTTGCTACCATGTCCTAATAAAAACACTACCTTTAAAAGAAAGTGAGGTTACACTTACAAAAGGGAAAACTGTTCCTTCTTCTTAAGTACAAAAGTATGTTATAATAAATATAATTTCTTGTTTTTAAACACTAGGACATATGGGTGTTTGGAAAGAATTAAGACTGGCATAAAGAAATGATGGCTAAACCTTAAATTCTTCAGTGCCTTTTGAAAGGTGTTAGGCTGAGGATTGTATGCTTAAAGCTGAGAGAAAAAGTTGGCCTGAACTTCATTTTCCCTTTGAATCTGTGATTTATGTGTGCAACAAAGCAAGTAGTAAATGCGAATGAATTCAACTGGTTATTCTGTCCCTCTGTCTCAAAAAAACCTTTCTTGCTGATGGAGTATCTCAAAAGCTAAATAACCCAGTGTCACCATATTTTATGTGAAATAGCAGCAGAGAGTTTCATGTTTCATTTGAAAGGCAAGACAACATGATATGCATGTACAACGTGACAAAGAATTTTTCTGACTTACATATATCTTCTTTGTTAACTCACACTGTCAATTCACCATTGTATGGTCAGGTGATATGCCACACCAGAGAGAAAGAAGTAATTCACTCTATCTCTTTCCCCAGATGATTTCTTTTAGTTTACATATTTGCTGTTGGGCCTTTTAATACTTTGGTAAATATATGGTATAGTGTTTTTAAACGAAGTGTAAACAAGGGGAAAAATGTGGACTGATTCTATGAAAACTAAAATTCCTGTAGTTACATCTTTTTATCCCATAACTTGTTCATCATCCCACTTAAGAACCTGTAATTATAACTCCCTTCACAATAATTCTATCTTTAGCACCAGTACTTTTTTTCCTGAAAAATCATTTATCTCATTGTAAAAAAGACATGGTTAATCTCTGTGTTCCCATCCTGACTTTGAAGTATAGCTTCATCCAGACACTCATTAATAGAGTGGGAGTATACAGGACTCTTGCTTTGGGCCATAGAGGCACTCTGAAATCATCTTGTAGAGAAAACATTGACAACTAGGATAAAGCTGTTGCTTCCCCTACTCCGAGTAAAAACTGCTTCTGAAGGTCTTGTTTTTACAGTAATAGCTTATGAATTTTCTTTCATCTTTCCACATTTTATACAGAAATATTGCCATACATTTTGCTCCCCTTTAAACTGGAAGAGTTGATTTACTTAAGGTCTACGGCAAAAAGTTGTGTTTGAAAATTTGGCACATTACTGAATTGTGTCCCATTGCCAAAAAAAAAGTCATTCAATTTTTTCCTCTCACTCCAATCTATTGAAATGCGCCTGCATGCAAGAGGCTGAGACATTGGAAACTATCAGCATTTTACATTCAAGATGGTCATGCTTAGAGAAACTCTGGTTGGTCTTTGTTCATTGTTTTGTCAGTTTGCCTCAATATGGGGCACATCAGGAATGATGATTCCCTCTGAATAAATTAGTTCATTTGGCAAACTTTGGAGACTCACAATGTTGAAACTAAATGATATAATGAAATCAAGTCTTTGAGTTGGTCAGTAATGGTCAGTGAATGTGAGAGTATCACCAAAAGAATCCAAAAACAGTTAAACAGGTGAAAAATATAGAGAATCTCTTTTAGTTCAAAATGACAAGTGAATATTTTTCTCATAACGGAAAAACAATAATTAAATACATTGCATTTAAACTACAAGTACTTTGAAAAATGACAACTAAATTTGAACCTCATTATCTGTGCAAGATAAAGAGAATTGTGTATAAAATCAAGTTAAATGGATTAAGAGCTACTTCAGTGGTAGATTACAAAAGTTATTGTAAATGAGAAATAATCATCCACAAATGATTTTTTTTCCCCCAGTGATGTCTTAGATTTCTTCTTGGCTTCGTGAAGTAAATATCTTTAGCAATATTTATAAAGAAAATGATAAGTTTTCTGGATTGCTGGATGCAATGACGTGAAAGTGTGTGGAATGTTAAATAATGATGGGACGAGTTGTTGGTCTAAAATGTGGATTCCTTTGAATAACTGAAGCTTTAATGCAGCCAAATACAGGTTCAGACACAGGGAAATAAGAATGTAGGTCATACTTATGAGAAGAGCTGCATTCTGGATTGCAGTGACATTGAGAGGGATTTAAGGGTCAAAATAGATAATGAAATGAAGAGTGAAATGCTGTAACTAAAAGGGTGAGCATAATCCTGGGATATGGAAGCAAGGAAATATCAAACAGGAGAAAGGAGACAACTTCACTGATGGCATTCACTGAAATATACTATTACTGAAACACTTGTGTGTAGTTAAGGTGTTTTCTCTTTAAAGGAAACCTCAAAGAGTTGGCAAGAGTTTTACATGATGGCCATGAAAGAATATTAAACAAACAAAACCCACAGACTTATTTTATAGCACTCCTGTGAACCTCAAAGTTGGTATATTCAATCAATCAATCAATCAATCAATCAATCAGTGTGACTCAGTCCCGGTCTACAGGAAGATATGTGAGGAAATGAATTAGACTTAATGACCAATACAAGAAAAAAGATGATCTTGTGGTTGAAGTCTGAAAACAGGGAGATGAGACAACAGTACGGTTAATTACTAGAAAAAGATATCTGGACATATGTTGAAAGTCTTCAGCTGATACAAATTTCAAACAAGGCTGGATATGCTTCAAAAATGTATGTTGTAGCCATACAGTTTAGAGGCTTGAAACAGTCTGAAGTTTGATTCTACAGCCTGGAAGTTAGGTTAGTGGAATAAAATGGTCTGTATTGGCCTTAAAAATTTATGAGGCGAATGTACTTGAGTCTCCAGGATGTAGTCTAAGATGTTCATCTAAGAGTATGAAAAAATCTAGCAAGAAACAAGCTGGTTCTTCCAGGAGATCCCAGTGGATGGGTAATGTTTTCATGTAAATTTAAAGTGGTAGAACTAAAATGTCTCATCATCTTTGATTCAAACCAAAGGAAAGTAAGACCTATGGTTTGTTGGGAGAGAAACCTGCTTGATTAGAAAGGAAGGAAATAGTTGTTTCTTTTTGAAGTTAACTGCTGTCCTCCTACACTTACAAAAGATGTACTGTGCATCTGCTATATCATTCTGATTATGAATCTTTTCCAGCCCACTGCAGACCTCACTTTATAATGACTTTAGTTCTAACTGTTGAAATTTCAAATGTAGTTTCAATGGAGCCTTATGTGCCAGATTTTCATTAGAATGAGAACTATTACTATAGGTTGAAATAACCTACATATTTTTAGCAGTACAAACAAAATTCTCTGACTAATTATATCTTTCCTTTATCTTTCAGCCTTTAGAAATGAACTTGTCTGAAAATGCAATGGATTGGTCTTCAAAAGTGATCATCAGCTAGAAGACATCACAAACAAATGTTCCAAAAGGTGATTTATTTTTTTGTTTTAGGTCTACAATTATATAGAACTAAACGGCAAAAACCACACTGCAGTTTGTGTTACTGCCAGGAAGATCATAATTATTTTTCTAATATCTCTATTTTCCTTTTTTATCATTTTCGTCATGTATCCTACTTGTGACCCATGTAAATTTGATCTGGTTTGATTGTCTTATTTGTAATGTGAATCCTCTAGGAACTATAATATTCCATACAGATTCTTCAGAACAATGATTACATACATAAAGAGCATCAGCTCACTTACTATGTTGTGAGCCATTTTTCCCTAGCAATGTATTTTTTGTATCTCCTACTAAATCATCAGAGATTAATCCAGTTGCAAACTGCTTCTCTATTTGTGTGTCTCTCTGTTTCTCTCTCAGATTTGCTGCACTTTTAAAGTGAAAATTTTACAACAGTGTTTTAAAAATATCTGTGTAGCTCCATGTGGTGGTTTCAAATTCCCAGAACAAATTATCATGTTTGTTTAAGAACAATGAGCAAAACCCCATAAGGCTGCATAGCCTTCAATGACATCTGGTAATCTAGAGATGTTCCTTTTCTGAATTTTGGTGGTGGGGTAAATGAGTGCTTTCCTTGCACAAAGAAGTAGATGTCATCTTCTCTACACATTTAATGATTTATTTCTAACATACTTATCTCAAACAAATAAATGTTCATGTATTCAAAGTCTGATGATAGGACATATCACCTTTTACTTATTCGATTTTTATGGTTTCATTCATGTGTTTTCTGTAGAAGAAATTATTTCAAGTAGTACCATTAGATATATTTCCTATTATTTGTGTTAATTTTAAGTTTACCAGCTTGTACTAAAACAAACATTTGTTTATGGTAGATGTGCATGCTAAGGAATTTTGAAGTGTATTAAAAGAGAAAAAACAGAAATCTCACCTGATGATGTAGAACATTTACAGTGTGCTGTCCATTCTTTTGTGTTGATTTATGAAACAGGTTGAAATGATTTCTTGGTCCACATGGCCTATCACCATGGTCAGATTTTTCTAACCTCTTAGGCTGATAACTGTACACAAGAGTTGGAAAATGTGAATAACATATGCAATGAATATATAAATGACCAGATGTGCTTGTTGTTAGATCATCTTATGATCTTAAACTGCCTGTAGCACTGCATGAACACAATGTGTAGTATTCGGTTCTTTGGTGTAATGGAGACTAGGCTAGGACATCAATTTTTTAAACCCGGTAGCAGGAACACAAGGATTTAGACTCAGTGGAACCAAGTTTGTCCTCCGTTAGCAATGGCTGATGAGGGTTGTGCTATTTCACCCACACAAACTCAGGTGCTATATGGTTGATATTCACATCATTTAGGACTTCCCAAAGAGCCTGCAGCTTGTAAAATTGCTAACTTTCCTCCAGTCTTTCATGAAAAACCTTAATTGTTTTCTCTCACTATTCTGGTTCCTCTCTCTTTTCCCAGTCCTTAGTAAATGTATTGGGGCAGAATTCTTCCTGCCTATTCCCTGCCATCTCAATATTCAAGATTGTTCTGCAAGTCCTTTCTTAGTAATAAGATAAAGGTGCAGCATGGAAGAGCAGATGTGCAATTACTAGGGTACTTGAAATCCAATGGGACCTTTTCTGCCTCTTTCACTTAGAAAAGGAAATAACCAAAGCCGACATCATTGCTTGTGCACATTCAGCAACTCAGCGCTCACCTGTGTGTTGAGACAATTAACCTGTCAATAGACTTTAGCTACCTCTACTTTGTGAAAGGACACACTGAACCACTGGCTTACAGTGCTGAGAAAAAAAGGAGTTAGTAGCTTTTCTTGCAAGGCGGCAAGGTATTTCTCATCACTTTACATCACTAGCCAGTGTGAAGGAGATGAGTCTTTTTTGGATCAGCAATCCGAATACATTTATGATTTAGAACATGTAATTATACTGTTATTTTCCATGTTTAAAAATTAGACTTGGCCCACTACAGAATGAGGCCTTTAACACTTAATGAAAGGATGTGAAAGAACATTCTTCTGTATAACAGAAGATAATACTTATGAACAGTCACTGCTTTTCCAAGTCTATAAAACCTGTAACTAATGTGCTAAAAATAGCTCTGTTGTGCAATATTATGCATGTAGCAATTATCATGAAGGAATTTGATTATATTCATTCATATTAGTGGAGCAGTTTTCATTTATAGGTTTGTAAACATTTCCAACTCTATTACCTAGCAGCATTATTTCATTCTGTTGACAGAATATATTATCTTTTGTTTTATAGCCACATTGGAGTGCAGAAAGCAAAGAAGCCTATAGCAGACAAAACTTCAGTCTTGATCATAAAACTGAACTTGAACACTAGCAGTATAGAAGCAGGTTCTCCTCAAAGGTGACTGCAATGGATCTGAAATCTACTTGTCATCCTCAACCATCAGCTGAATCCATCCTTCTCAGAATGCTAGGAGTTCATCACCATGGAAACCACTTATCAAATTAATAAAGTTAAGAATTTAAATTGTCTATTTGGAGAATTAATTTAATTGCAAATGGAGACCTTTAAAAACCTATCTCACTAAGGAAGATATAGAAAATCTCCTGTGGATACTCAAAAACATGAAATTATTATGTAGGAAAAGTGTAACTGAGAAGGATGAAGGGGGGAGAGGGAGGTCATTTTTCATGATGGGTCAAAAATGAAGTTTATTTAAGTTCTGCAGTGGATTGAATTCCAGGACATCAGCAAAAAGTGCAAAAGTGACTCAAAAGTGCTCAGGTCTGTAGTCTAAAATTTTAGATCCTTGCTGTGGAAGCACAGCTGCAGCAAAATTAATCTTGTTACAATGTTTCCTGACTTGTAGTAAGTTTAGCAATGTGTTTATGAACACTTTTTAGTTGATAATGATTTCCCATTACCAATTTTTTCTCCAATAAATCTGTTCCAGTAAAAAAAAAAAAAGTAAAAGGAAAGAAACTGTATGTTTGTGCTTGACTCTTTATTGATACCTGGAATTCAGGGGGAAAAAAAAAAATCTACTGAACAAAGTACAATAATGTGGTGTCAGACCATCATGCTTTCATGGCATAGAAAATGTCTGGTGGCTTCAATAATAGCTAAGTGAAAGCTTATATTTTTATATAACATGTGTGCAAATTTCCAGAGAGAAGTATTTCTGAATGAAGTGATCTTACCCTGTTTTAGGGCGGCATAAACTGCCCAATGTTTCAGATGTGTCCCGTTCATTTCATTGGGAGTTCTGCCTGTTAAGTACTTCTTCCAAAATGACCAGCATGTAAATACTTTCACAGTTCAGATTTTCCAGCATTCAGCACCATCAAATCAACCCAGGAACTGGTTTGAAGAAGTACAAAACTTTCATTTTACAGCTTCAGTAAGATCTAGATTTTCAAAACTCTGTGAATGCAACACAACAATCTTGAAAGTCCAATTGCTTATACAAGAGAATCAAGAAAACTGAGTGTCTTTGGAGACTTGGAACTCCAGTTGTCAGTGCTGATTTCTATAAAAGGACAGCGCTTATTTCAGGACATAAACCACCAGTAAAGTAATTAAGAACAGAATGGGCCAAAAGGGAAGCACAGCTTTATGAATGAGGGTATTATACCAGATGCCTTTGTCCAGGAGAGAGGAAGAAAAGGACACAGGCTGCAGAGCAAGAGAATGAGATAGAAGCCAGGATGGGTAGGAAGGTATGCTGCTGATGGAAGAGAGAGAAGAACAGAACAGGTGAGAAATTGTCTACTGCATACAAATGTCAATCTCTTATATAGCACTTCAAATATATGACAAATGCTCTTCAAAAGAGATCAGCCTCCTAAACAGGCAACAGGTGCGTTCTTCTACTGAAAGAAAACATTTAACAATAGAGACATCAGATTGCTCTAGAGACACTTGCATGACATTGCTTGTTTAGATAAGCAGCTGCTTTAGATGTTAAAGAGTTCTTTTATGATGTCAGTTGACAGGAAAGGTGAGGCCACTAGACAGACTGGTAAGATGAGGTCTCTGAGGGAAGAAGCTAAAAAATCCTTTTGTTCATACAAAGCAGCGTGTTTACTATATCAATCTTTGGTTGTCAAATATATGTACATAAACCTAGCTTTTTCCTTTGAAGCTTCATATTCATCCTGGATGATTGGTCCAGTGTTAATTGTGTAAATCTTCCATTTGTATAGACGCAGTCATCCAGGTTTGCATTCACAGAAAGCTATCACTTGGTAGAAAATAAGCTTTTTGTAGGGAAGGGGAAACAGTCAAAGCTCCTTCTGACGTCTCTGCCGTTTCCCAGGATCTAAGGAAAATTCCCTCTTACACTTGGTGAGGGTGACAGCTCTAAAAAGACACATATCCCCACCATTTACATGCTGGGGGGTCAGACTGGGAAAAAACAGAAAGCGTCTATGCTGTGCAAGCACTATTCAGCAATAGCCAAAACACTGGTGTGCTATCAACACTGTTTTAGCCCCAGATGCAAAGCACAGTACCATATGGGCTGCTATGAAGGAAATTAATTCCATCCTAGCCAAACCCAGTACAGAGGGCAAGGACCAAGAACAGTGTGAAGATGTAATATTCTTACCGTCTCCTATTGTAGATGTCTTTGGCATCCTGCCATCTACTATAACCGATGTCCACACTGGAGATCTCCATTCTGTACAAGGCAGAAACCCACTCCCCATGCTGCTAAAAAAGTTTTGTAATGGAAACCTAATGAAGAAAAACAACCAGAGATTTCTTGTCCTTTAACCTTCAAGATACTTTCTCCAGCAAAGCTGCTCTGAGGGGTTTCCTATTCCCATGACAGGGGGGAGCAGTTCATCATTACTTAATTAAAAGGCGTCACTACTTAACAGCTAAATGTTATAACTGAGGAGAAGGAAGGAATTATTATTATTTTTTATACTGGACTCCACTCTAAAGAAAATATTTAAATCCTGCATCCTTTCAAATGTCACTCAATGAAAGTAAACTAAATAGCTTTTTATTTTCCTCATGCTACCTTCTACCCTGGTCCTTAATTATCTGCAAATTACTGAGGTCACATGCATCTGTGTACTGATCTTTCATTAACTTTTCTTAAGTTTGCCAGTGTTTGACAATTGATCCCCTAACAATTACACTAGCTTTCAGTGTAATTACCATTTTCAGCTTGCTCTTACAGATACTTAGTATACCACTTAAATCTCCCAGGTGCATGTTTTTTGGAGTCATTCAGAAGGTCATTACTTAAGATCACATTTAATCATCCAATTATTTCTTCCCAAAAGGAGAGTACTAGGGATCAAGAAGTACAGCACGTGAATGTAATCCCTATTGAGTTACCATTTTTCTACAACTTGAGTATTTATTAGTCATTCTTTCTTTAAGCCAGAAATTTACATAATAATTTTCATGAGTAAAAAAGCCTCTCTGGTGAATCCCTAACCATTTCCATTTACTTTTCCTTCCAGAATAATTCAGGCCAACCTGGTGGAGAGTAGAACTTAGACTTTTTCCAAGATGTCTTGTTGTTGTTGTTGTTTTCCTCCACAAAGGGCAAGAAATTGAAAATTTTTGTCAGGGTGAGAAGTCACCTAGTCAGGATGGATCCCCTGAATTGAAGTTTTCAGTCTGTTCAATAGAATCTGGATATTACTTAAACCAGTTGTCCTGGTTTTGGCTGGGATAGAGTTAATTTTCTTCCTAGTAGCTGTTTGTCGTGGTTTAACCCCAGCTAGTAACTAAGCACCATGCAGACGCTCGCTTACCCCCCCACCAGTGGGATGGGGGAGAGAATAGGAAGAGCAAAAGGGGAAAACTCGTGGGTTGAGGTAAGAACAGTTTAATAACTAAAGTAAAATAAAAATAGAACAGTAGTAATAGTAATAATAACAATAATAATAAAAACAAGTAATAATAGTACAATAGTAATACAAAGCAAGCGATACACTCTACAATTGCTCACCACCCGCCAACTGATGCCCCGCACGTCCCCCAAACAGCAATCATTACCCGCCCCCCCCAGCCAACTACCCCAGCTCATATACTGAGCATGACGTCATGTGGTATGGAATAGCCCCTTGGCCAGTCTGGGTCAGCCCCCCTGGCTGTGCCCCCTCCCATCTTCTTGTGCACCCGGCAGAGCATGGGAAGCTGAAAAGTCCTTGACCAGCGTGAGCGCCACTTAGCAACTACTTAGCACTACTTAGCAAGAACCAAAATATCAGTGTATCATCGACATTGTTCTCATCCTAAACCCAAAACACAGCCCCAGACTGGCTACCAAGAAGAAAATTAACTCTATCCCAGCTGAAACCAGGACACTGGTATAGTGCTGTATTTTGGATTTAGTAGAATAATGTTGATAACACACTGATGTTTTAGTTGTTGCTAAGTAGTGCTTATACTGGTCAAGGACTTTTCAGCTTCCCATGCTCTGCCAGGTGCACAAGAAGCTGGGAGGGGGCACAGCCAGGACAGCTGACACAGACTGGCCAAAGGGCTATTCCATACCATATGATGTCATGCTCAGTATATAAGCTGGGGGGAGTTGGCCAGGAGGGGGGAAACTGCTGCTTGGGGATGTGCCGGGCATTGGTCGGCAGGTGGTGAGCAATTGCATCGTGCATCACTTGCTTTGAATATGTTATTATTATTATTATTAATACTACTACTATTTTACTTTATTTCAGTTATTAAGCTGTTCTTATCTCAACCCATGAGTTTTCTCACTTTTACTCTTCCAATTCTCTCCCCCATCCCACCGGGGAGGGGGGAGTGAGCAAGCGGATGTGTGGTGCTCAGTTGCTGGTTGGGGTTAAACCATGACACCAGTTTTCTACTAAACCACATGACACAAGAATAATTCTGCCTCATGCATGCTAGTTTTGATAAGAAAAATGTTATTTATGGCTCAGGTACTGAATAACAATGGCTAAAAAAGTAACATCCTGAAAGAAATGGAACAGGCATTTCCCCTGATCAGAATCTATTTACCTTTTGGACAATAGTCATCCATATGTAACTGAAAGAGCAAAGCAGTGTACATGGAGGAGTGGAGAACGGAAAAGAGGATCCTCAAGACAAGACAATCAAATGCTGATTATCTGCTGGAGAGTCAAATTCTACTAGTGATATTCTGCACTAGACTGCAATAACTCTATGATATAGAAAAGGGATGGCTTCTGTGACAAAGAAAAAGGATGGCTTCTTTCAGGTCTGGTTCCCTTCAGAAAAATTGAAGAAAAACTGTTTTTTTTCTTACAGTTTATGTTTAAGAGAAGTTAATAGAAGTTCTTAGAAAGACAATGACCCTATTCAGAGATAGCTGAACCTTTGTTCACTCTCTGATACCTCTGTGTATGACTTCCCAATCTTCTACCTTTCCCAAGACAGAATTACGTTTTTCTCCCATTCTTACAGTGGGCCTCAGGTGTGTATTTTTTGCATCAACGATGCTTGTTCAGTCTGTTAACAACTTTTGTCCTCTTTCCCACAGAAGTTTTGTTATAAGTTAATGTACAGTTCCAAAAGTAACATCAGTTATGCAATAGGAATAATGCAAAAGAGGAAAAAAAAAAGAAGTTTCAACCAAATTCCGCAGACAGACCTTTTATTTTCCCAGGATGACAGCCACTTGGTGATAATTTCAACAGCATCATAAGACAGCTTCCCTATACAGTTCTCTTATCCATCTTAGATGTCTGTTATTAAACTCTGTGGTAGTTATTTTGATCTGATGTATTCCTAGGACTATTCTTGTCATAGAATCATAGAATCGTCAGGGTTGGAAAAGACCCTTAAGATCATCGAGTCCAGCCATCAACCTAACACTGCAAAGTCCATCTATACCATGTCCTCGAGCACCACATCTATCCGTTCTTTACATACCTCCAGGGATGGAGACTCAACCACTTCCCTGGGTAGCCTGTTCCAATGCTTGACTACCCTCTCGGTGAAGAAGTTTTTCCTAATGTCTAACCTAAACCTCCCCTGGCGCAGCTTGAGGCCATTTCCTCTCGTCCTATCACTCGTTACTAGGGAGAAGAGACTGACCCCCACCTCGCTACAACCTCCTTTCAGGTAGTTGTACAGAGCAATAAGGTCTCCCCTCGCTTCCTCTTCTCCAGACTAAACAACCCCAGCTCCCTCAGCTGCTCCTCATAAGACTTGTGCTCCAGACCCTTCACCAGCTTCATTGCCCTTCTTTGGACATGCTCCAGCACCTCAATGTCCTTCTTGTAGTGAGGAGCCCAAAATGAACACAGTACTCGAGGTGCGGCCTCACCAGTGCCGAGTACAGGGGCACTATCACCTCCCTGGTCCTGCTGGTCACACTATTCCTGATACAAGCCAGGATGGCATTGGCCCTCTTGGCCACCTGGGCACACTGCTGGCTCATGTTCAGGCAGCTGTCAACCAACACCCCCCAGGTCCTTTTCAGCCAGGCAGCTCTCCAGCCACTCCTCCCCAAGCCTGTAGCGTTGCATGGGGTTGTTGTGACCCAAGTGCAGGACTCGGCACTTAGCCTTGTTGAACCTCATGCATTTGGCCCCGGCCCAACGATCCAGCCTGTCCAGGTCCCTCTGTAGGGCCTTCCTACCCTCCAGCAGATTGACACTTCCACCCAACTTGGTGTCATCTGCAAACTTACTGAGGGTGCACTCAGTCCCCTCATCCAGATCATCAATGAAGATATTGAACAGGACCGGCCCCCACACTGAGCCCTGGGGAACACCACTTGTGACCAGCTGCCAACTGGATTTGACTCCATTCACTACCACTCTCTGGGCTAGGCCGTCCAGCCAGTTTTTAATCCAGCGTAGAGTGCACCCATCCAAGCCGTGAGCAGCCAGCTTCTCCAGGAGAATGCTGTGGGAGACCGTGTCAAAGGCCTTACTAAAGTCCAGGTAGACAACATCCACAGCCTTTCCCTCATCCACTAAGCGGGTCACTTTGTCATAGAAGGAGATCAGGTTACTGAAACAGGATCTCCCTTTCATAAACCCATGCTGGCTGGGACCGATCCCTCAGTTGTCCCGCACTTGCTGCATAATGACACTCAGGATGATCTGCTCCATAACCTTCCCTGCCACCGAGGTGAGGCTGACAGGCCTGTAGTTCCCCGGATCCTCCTTCCGACCCTTCTTCACCCTTCTTCAAAGGCGTCACCTTTGCTACCTTCCAGTCATCTGGGACCTCCCCGGTTGACCAGGACTGCTGATAAATAATGGAGAGTGGCTTGGTCAGCTCCTCTGCCACCTCCCTCAGTATCCTCAGGTGGATCCCATCTGGGCCCATGGACTTGTGCGCATCCAGGTGGAGGAGCAGGTCAGTGACTGCCACCTCTTCAACAACTGGGACTTCACTCTGCATCATATCTCCATCTCCCAGCTCAGGGGCCTGAAAAACCTGAGGATGACTAGCTTGACTATTAAAGACTGAGGCAAAGAAGGCATTAAGTACCTCTGCCTTCTCCTCATCCTTCGTGGCAAGGTTACCTTCTGCATCCAACAAAAGAGGGAGATTCTCCCTGGCCCTCCTTTTGTCACTGACATATTTATAAAAACTTTTTTTGTTGTCTTTAACGGCGGTGGCCAGTTTAAGTTCCAGCTGTGCCTTCGCCTTTCTAATCTTCTCCCTGCATATCCTCACAACATCCTTGTAATCCCCCTGAGTCACCTGCCCCTTCTTCCAAAGGCGGTAGGCTCTCCTTTTTTTCCTGAGTTCTAGCCAAAGCTCTCTGTTCAGCCAGGCCGGTCTTCTCCCCCGCCTGCTTGACTTGCGGCACATGGGGACAGCCTGCTCCTGCGCCTTTGAGATTTCCTCCTTGAATAACGTCCAGCCTTCCTGGACCCCTTTGCCCTTCAGGACTGCCTCCCAAGGGACTCTGTTAACCAGACTTCTGAACAGCCCAAAGTCTGCCCTTTTAAAGTTCAGGGTAGCAATCTTGTTGACCCCCGTTCCTTACTTCACCTAGAATTGAAAACTATCATTTCATGGTCGCTGAGCCCAAGACAGCCTCTGACCACCACATCGCCCACCAGACCCTCTCTGTTTGTAAACAGCAGGTCCAGCGGGGCGCCTCCCCTGGTTGGTTCGCTTACCAGCTGTGTCAGGAAGTTATCTCCCACACACTCCAGGAACCTCCTAGACTGCTTCCTCTCTGCTGTGTTGTATTTCCAGCAGATATCTGGTAAATTGAAGTCTCCTGGCATCATTTCTTAACAATCCTGAGAGGTTATGAAATAGGTCATCTTGACCCATTCTTTTAATTCCAGTCCCCTTTTTTTTTTCTCCTTGCTATCTATTCTTTAAATTAAAACTACCTCTTCATATGGCAAGTCTTTTAGTTACTGTGAAAGAGACAAAATCCATTACTACTGAGAAGTTCTAATTTGCCTACATTCAAAGGTTTGACCTACTCAAATCTTTTCCTTTTTCTCCAGATAACCAAGTGCTACTTTCTGTAACGTGTCTGTCTTCGCATGCTTGAACTCCAGCATACAAGATCCATTTACATCTCAGTACCTGTACACCGATTCCATGTTTTACATACTTTTGAAGCTTATATTACATCTGATTACTTATCCATGGAAGATTTTATAATGCATTTGTCTCAAACCCCTTTGACTGCCACAAGTAACTCGTAAACTTAGATTCCTCTACCCATAGGTCCAAACTTATGGACATATGTCCAAGCATGCAGAGACACATGTTAGGAAAGCCAAAGCCTACCTGTAACTGAATCTGGCAAGGGATTTCAAAGGCAAAAAGAAGGGCTTCTGGAAGTGCATAAGTGGCAAAAGGAAAACTAAAGAACATGAGGGCCTGCTTCTGAATGGAGCAGGGGACCTGGTGATACAGAGCATGGAAAAGGCTGAGGTACTGAATGCTTTCTTCATCCCAGTGTTTGCTAGCAAGACCAGTCTTCAGGAATCCCAGGCCTCAGAGACCAGAGGGAAAGTCTGGAGCAAGGAAGGTGTAATCCTTCTGGAAGAGGATCAGGTCAGATTATACTTAAGCAAACTGGACATGCATAACTCCATGAGTCCTGATGGGATGCACGCACAAATGCTGAGGGAGCTGGCAGACGTCATTGCGAGGCCACGCTCGATAATCTTTGAACAATCATTGTGACTGGGAGAGGTGACTGAGGACTGAAGGAAAGCAAATGTCACACCTATCTTCAAGAAGGACAAGAAGGATGACTCAGGGAACTACAGGCCAATCACCCTCACCTCAATCCCTGGAAAGGTGATGGAGCAGATATTATTGAAAACCATTTCCAGCTACAGGAAGGACAAGAAAGTCATAAGGAGAAGTCAGCATGGATTTACCAAGGGGAAGTCATGCTTGACGAACCTGATAACCTTCTACAATGAAACAACTGGCTTGGTAGATGAGAGCATAGCAGTGGATGTCTACCTAGGCTTCAGGAAGGCTTTCAACAGTTTCTGCCATAGGATTCTCATAGAGAAACTGATGAAATATGGGCTGGATGAGCAGACAGACAGTGAGGTAGGTTGAAAACAGGCTGAATGTCAGGCCCAGAGGGTGGTGTTCAGTGGTACAAAGTCTAGCTGGAGGCCAGTAACTAGCGATGTACCCCAAAGGCCAATCTGGTGACTAATCCTATTCAAGATCTTCATTAATTATCTGGATGATGGGGCAGAGTGTACCCTCAGCAGGTCCTGGGGGTCCTGGTGGATACCAGCTTGAACATGAGCTAGCAACACGCCCTTTCTGGAAAGAACGTGCATGGTATCCTGGGCCACATTAGGAAAATTATCGCCAGCAGGTCAAGGGATGTGATCCTTCCCTTCTACTCAGCTCTGGTGAGGCCACACCTGGAGTCCTCTGTCCAGTTCTGGGTTCCCCAGAACAAGAGATACATGGACATACTGCAGAGAGTCCAGTGAAGGGCCAGGAAGATGATGAAGGGACTGGAGCATCTCTGATAAGAGGAAAGGCTGAGAGAGCTGGGACTGTTTAGTCTGGAGAAGAGAAGGCTCAGGGAGGTATCTTATCAATGTCTATAAATACCTGAAGGGAGGGTGCAAAGAGGACAGAGCCAGGCTCTTTCCAGTCATGCCCAGTGACAGGACCAGAGGCAACAGGCACACACTGAAACACAAGAGGTTCCCTTTGCACACCAGAAAACATTTTTACCGTGAGAGTGACTGAGCACTGACACAGGTTGCCCCGGGAGATTGTGGAGTCTCCAACCTTGGAGATATTAAAAATGTGCCTGGACGTGGTCCTCGGCAACCTGCTATAGGTGACCCTGCTTGAACAGGGAGATTGGGCAAGATGATCCCCAGATGTTCTTTCCAACCTCAACCATTATCTGATTCTGTGATAGCAGATTAATATCTCAGCTCAGAGATAAAAAGCGGTTGAAGCACATATGTTATTCTTTATGTCTGGTATCATTAGAAAGCATTCCAATCCAAAAACCCCACAAAATCCTGTTAGTTTTCCTTTACCTATTTCCTTCCCTGTCTTTAAGCTTCTTTCAGATTTGAGTTTTTCTGGATGTTTAGGAGCTTGTAGCTTTTCCAGTGAATATCAGAGAATCTTTCCTGTGAGCTCCTTCTCCCAGAAGAAGGATGGGAACCCTCCCTTTTTATAACTTCTGTCCTTTTTTGTCAAAAATCCATCACCCTCTCTTCCCAGTTGGTTTTGTTAGGCAGAATAATTAACAAACAGGAACTAGTACTGTAGGTCCATCAGAGATGGAAGTTGGTAATAAATAAGAGAAATTTATCTCTCTTATGGAAATAGATACAAAGAGTCCTTACAGTGGAGATAATTACCTTAGATTTGCTGTCAGAGAAAGTAGAAGCATGCAAAGACATGGTCAATGCAGTAGGTTAAAAAATTATTTTTGCAGTAGCCTTCAGGATGCATCTGAGTACAACATGACTGTACTATTCCTCCCACTGAACTTGTGCTGAGGCCATGGCCAACAGTCTGAGCACAGTTTTTTTGGATTTGTTTCGTTTTCAGAAAAAGGTGTGTTTAAAAAGGAAAGGCTTATCTATCCACTGATAGATAAGGCTTTGGGCATCTTACACCCATCTCTCACATAGTATCTAAACAAAGATAGCAAATGTTACTGTCCTATAAAGACACCCTAGAAAAAGCATTTCTTGGTAATATTTATATCGCATAATTTCATATACCAATCTTCTTCATTGCAGTTGCAAAAATTAAGCTATCTGCAAATGCATACTCAGCTAGCTATTGTGAATGAAGATATCCCCCAAATTCCTTTGTGCTAAATGAATAGATTTATAAAGTCATTTTATGGAATTCAAACAAGCTGATATTTGAAATTCTTAGAAAAATAGTTTGATAAGTTTCATTATTGCATGTTTATTTGATCTGTGCCAAAAGCGTTGTGTGGGAGAGTATGTCAGTACAGGAAAAAAAAAACTCTTGGGAAAAAAAAAAAGGCCTGCCCATTTTCCAGAAGACAAGGAGGATAAGTAAGAAATTATGAATTATGAATCTCAAAATCTCCATTCCTTTGATCCAAACATATTTCTTTAGAGTGATTAGAACATTCAGTTCGTATGTGAACTTGAAGATTAGCCCTGAATGATGTTACCAAGTGCTGCAAATCATGGACAAGTAAAAATCAAGATTCCCTGTATCCTCTCAGAGATCAAATCTCTCCAGCTTTTCCACTGGGGACTGTTTCAGAAGGGTCCATAATGATGAATTTAATTTTAGTTTCCTCTGCTCTCTGTAATTCAATTTGAACAGCATAATACTTTTCAATATACCAGTATTTTTGATACCAGCATCATAACTGCAGTTGTACATCACTTTGTGTTTTCTATTTGGCTTTTCCAACACTTCTTGTCTTATTTTATAAAGCTCTCTCCGGATTAGCTAGATGAAAATGACTGAAGAACTAAGTATTTTTTTTCATGCTAGCATGCAAACAAAGGAAGACTATGGCCTAGAACAATTGAGTTCATGTAGTTCTTGCAATTTTGCAGTTCAGGTCACTTTGCATACAGTATATCGAGAACAGACATATAGTAGTCCTCCACAGATCTACTTCCCAACAATAAGTTACCTTTCTATAGCTAAATAAAACAATATGCTTAATATCTGTGATGAAACCACAGAAAATATTGACATTCTTTTTAATTTTGTTTGAGTTAGCTGTGTTAGATTATGATATTCATCCTTCCTTTTATACTACACTTTCTATTTGTGCAATATGTATGTCTTGAATGAAAATATAGAAGAGTGAGAAAAAAAAGACTAAAGAAGGTGTGAGACCTGAATAGCACAAAAAATTGCATCCTAGAGACTCAAAAATGAACCACAGACCTTCTTTTCTTGTTTTGTCTTTTATTGGTAGTTTTAGATTTTGGTTTTTGTTGTTGTTGTTTTTTTTCTTATCCACTTTATTATACAGGTATGGGTTCTTTGGGAGCAATTCTAGATTTCCTAGCAATATATAGTTTGCTCTCTTTTTTCTGTCATCCCATATCTTAGCTACCTATGTATACCCATTATAATGAGAGCATGTCTTTCTGATGCTAGCAGATGTCATTACCATTGAGAAACTATGTGAAGTATCATCAAGAGCCAGCAGATATAAATCCCCACTGAGTTCAGGCTGGCTTTGATTCCCCAGAAGTATTCCACTGACCTCCCTTTTACCAGCAGTCCATCTGTCACATTTTTCAATTATATATACACTTTGAAGATGAAATACATTTCTTAGATTTGAATGTAGAAAGATCAAACTGTACAACCAGCATTGCACCCAGTTCACTTGCAAGTGAGACTGGAACTTAACATAAAACTGTAAGTCATCCTCTTGAAGTTGTGCAGAAATGTCCAGCAGAAGTAATGAGAGTAGACTTGATCAATAGATAATTCCCGAAGAATTGACTTTGAAAAGAAAAGAGGAAGATTGCCTTTCCTGTTCACTTTCTATTTAAAAGCTTTCCCAAGAGCAGTGGCAAGAAAGTGTCACAGAAGTGAACAAGCAAGGACACAAGTTGCTGCTGCAGCTGCTGCAAGGGTAGTCCTGAGACTACCAGTTTCAGAAGGAGTGACAGAATGAGATCTGGTAGACAGAGACAAGTGCTAGCAGTTGAATCCTCACCAAGGTTAGGTGGCTTATATCCTCTAAAAGTATTTGTGTGTTTCTAAATATTTACTTCCTTTTACATCTGAGTTTGCCTGCAAAGCTCTGACTCTTAGGAGGATTTAACAATGATTAAGGCACAGATAAAGAAAACCTTTTTTCCCCCCAGCCTCTAAGCAAAATACAAACCAAGATATTTGCAGCTTAAATAATGTTCTAGTCATTACCTATAGTTAAATTCTTTATTTAGAGATAAGCTAGGATTTTTTAGAACAGATTTAAATTAATTTTGATTAGTCTATAACCATATTAACCATAGAATAATTTGTGTTCAGGAGGAAGACTTTAAACAACAGCCTGAGACACTTAGCTGAAGTGGAATATGAAAGAAAGCCCATACCACTAAATTAAATATATCAGCATATTTGGAATGAAAATGTCATACATAAATATTCTTATTGAAAAAATAATTAGTAGGTATGTCTTTAACTGAGACCACAGCTGACACAAATAAGACTGGCTCTGATGAAGAAATGATGAAAAAATGATTTCATATATGGTCCTATTCTATTATTATGAGTTTATAACATGATTCACAGTAGCTCAGCAATAGAATTTGCTTAGTGAACATGCATCTAATCACTTACAAGTATTTCTCACCTCTTATATCAGAAACTTCTATTTCTCTGATTCATTTAAGTGAATACAGAAGAATAGATAAACCTAGACCTGAAAAGGTGTAGCAGCAGAAAAAGTCTAATATATATTGCTGAATTTTTTAATGGTTTACAATACTAAAGAAATGTCTGACATATAAATAATCAATATAGTTGATTAGCAGACAGAGTTCCCTGTAATATGCCAGGAAAATTTTTGTTGTCCCTGTGGCCTAAGATTTTGCATTTAGATTTCTGATTCAACAATAAGAGGCATAACATTTCAATACTGCTTAAACCACAGTCCAAACAGACTGTACATATCAAAAGGCTTATGCGAATGCTGGTTGTTTTGGTTTGCTTTGCTCCCCACAAAACAAGAATTAAGTTACAATCAAAAAATCCATTTCTATTAGCCTTGTTTCAGGAGGTTGTACAAGAAACTGGTAAAGGAAAAATAAAAAAATTTTGACATCATAAGGATGATGCTCAAAGAGAGATGACATGCATATAAAATTCCATAAGTTTGCTCTGGAGGGTTAGTTTTCAAAGCTGTGAAATCTTCATATTAGTCTTCAAATCCCACTTAAAAACAGCTTGAACTTGGTGCTTGGTTCTTACCATGAATGTTTGTGAGAAGTTTTATATAGTTGTAAAACTTGCAAGTCGTTCCTAAATCCCCGTGTTTCCAAAAGATGTTGTTGATGATATTTTTATCATTATTATTATTATTATTGATATTTTTAGCTTTTTAATACTAAATTATTTTTTTAAACATCATGTTGCTTATCAGAAGAAAGCTGCTGCTGTTATATAGCTTGCAACATTCTCTTTTGCTGTTGTCTTCCAAAAGAAAGCGTGACAATCTCTGAAGGAACACCCACATCTTGGCATAACAGTGACAGCTACTCCATTTCGCAAGCTCTTTGAGTTGGAGCAGGGAGCAGCTCAGGGAGGAGAAGCCATCTCAGAAAGAGGTTAGCTGCAGTTTATCAATTTAAATATCCAATTAGTAGCAAAAATCACAGATTAACTAACTTCTCTCCATAAAAATGACATGAGACGTGTCAGCTTGTGAAACTCAGCAGGTACCAAACCTTTAAGGTTTTTCATATTTTTGTGTTGCAGTCCTAAGAGGAATGGATACTAATAATTTTGGCATAACATATATTTTGAAGAATGAAAGAAGATTTCACAATTATACAAAATATTTTCACAAAATAAGAAAAAAATCTCTTTTACTTTGTGCTCATGCTAGAAAGCCCTACAACAAAATACTATAAGCCTTCCTCCAGGAAGGGAGAACACTGAGTAATGGTAATGGTTTAACTGCCCTGTGTCTCTCATCCTAATCCTGTAGCCTTTTGAGCCATAGCTGTGATTTACAGCTAAACTGAAGTTCCCCTTTAGCTGACACGTTATTCTGCATATCCCAGTACTAAGCCCTACATTTGCATATGTTTTCACTCATTCTCTGTCTGTAATGCATATAAGTCAAATTTGGCCCTTTTAGCTCTTCACGCCACTTTGCTTAATTTGAAATGTACAATTTGATACAAATAATCACAAGATGAATTTTTAAAAGTCTGATTTGAAGTGTCTTCAACTAAAACTTAAAAAAAAATTGTAGTGGGTGCATAAAATAAGTGATGTTTAAAACAGACATTCTTTTACTTTTCTTTTGCAGCTTTTTTTTTTCTGTGAGAACTTTTTATAGACTAAAAGTTTTGTAAATTATTCTTTTCAAAAAGTACATGCACACATAAACAATAAACCTCCATTCTAGATTTCCGTACTTTAAAACAGCATTCTTTAAAAAAATGTTTAAAGTGTTGCAGAAAAGAAACAGATTTTTGTTGGGGTTTTTTTCCACCTTTTTTATCAAATTGGATAAGTTAGTTACCATGTTACTGAACCGAGAACTTATATCTATTCTGGGAAGAGCCAGATTGCCCATAAATTATAAACTCCAAAAAAAGTAAGTAATTTATTATATAAGTATTCATTTTGTCATTTCATCCTTTACTGAAAGGACATGATAAGCAATCCAGGTTAACGCAACAAATCATGTACTATATGTCTTCATTATTGACATTATCATTACCACTAATTTTAGGTTCAGCTGATGTTCAGGGTTTCTAGAGCAGATTGGTCTCCAAATGTACTTCACTAACTGTACTCCTTTCTTCATTTTCCCCGCCCCACATGTACAGGGGTGCTGTAAGTCTGAATGTCTCCTTAGTAAGTTGGTAGTATATGAGAAAAAGCCTGTGAAGGAATGACATGGTGGGGCCAGTTATACATTCCTAACAATATGAGTATTTCAGCACAAAATGCTGACATAGTAGCAACCAGTTTTGCAAGAAAAAGTTTGATTCTTTAAAGTAAGCATAATGCAAAATCAATTTCAGGACTTCTAACCTGACGGCATGCCTCAAAAATTTGAGCTTTGTAGCAGCATGCATGTCTGATAATATGCATTCATGTTCAGGGCATACAGAGTGCACTTGTATGAAAGACGTAAGCCATGCTATTGGTCTTGGTTCTTTGGTTAAATGTTATATGACCACAGTTTGCACAGGAAGATCGTAAATTTGTCTACTATACATGCCATTGATGCTGCCTGAAGAGAACAGACTTCATGTTGATGGAGCTCTCCAATTCACCACCATGACCCCTTTTCTGCAAGGAAAATTGAATTCTTAATAACTAAAGTAAATACATATTCTTCAGCTACATTAATGTTTCAGGACATTATGTGAAAAAAATTAGTTGAAAGTTCTTCACTGTGAAACAAAAACACACTGAAGTAAACTAGATTTCTGAAAGAAATAGGTACTGTGGTTATAACTGTTCTGAACAGAGTAGCAGAAAAGGGTCTAAATACTATATATTATAGACGAAGCACTACCAACAGCTGTTATTAAGGATGAATTCAGAATTGTATTGCAAACTAAAAATGTTTCCAGTTACTCGGTGTTTTTTGCAGCATTCGTTCATCAACCTACTCTTTTTTCAGGCAGAACGTAGCCAAAATCTGCTACTGTGGAAGTGTCCTCAAAAAAACTTTTCTCAAAGAAGGAGTTAATAGAGTTCACTTTCCTCTTACAAAAATGCTTATGCCCCATTTTTAAAAACTTCAGCACAAAAATGAGTAAGAGGACTGAAATGTCAAGGGAATTTTTAAGAAGTAACTTTCATTATGGGTATTCATTTTTGACTTGGCCAAATTTAAGTGATTCAAATATGTGTTTCATGTATTTTTATTCTGTGAATTTACTGACATGAATAGAGAATATTTGCACTTGGGACTGGGAACAAAAAAGAAAAAGAAATCTTCCTAAGCTTCTCTCTCAGACTTCTGCAAAAGTGGAAAATTATTTTCTAAGGCCTCAATTCAGGAAAGCAATGAAACGTGTTTGGATGTTTTGTAGTGCTGAAGCCAAAGGCAGCAACAAATACAAATCAAATAGAAGTCCTTGAAAATATGTCCTTTTTCTTTATTGCTCACCAGAAATAGATTGCTCACCAGCTATATATGACAAGGTGGGTAACTACAAATGTATTTAGATTTGATTATTTACAGACCCTATAAAGAATAGGACAACTGTTGACAGGATTGATCCAGTTCAAAACAAATTCCAACAGCAAAAAGCAATAAATCAAAGACAGACATAACATTGCATAATTCTTTAGAATTGGCACCATTTTATTTGAAGATCTCATGTGCTTGCAGCATGATTTGTGGACTATTTACTTATATTCTAAATATATAACTAATAACTGTACACATACGATATTGGCTATATCTAAGACATTAATGAAGTGTCTCTCAGACTCAATTATTACTTTTTTTAGCATAATCTGTAATTTTAAGACATTTCTACATACTGCATTAAAATAATTATTAATGTTTAGCATGTCCGCCTGAAGAAAATTTTAATGGATGCAAGGCCCAGCATCCCTACCGCTTATTCTGATAGAAAGAATGTATGCTCACTGATTTAGGTAAAATTATGACTCATTTTCATTGGCATATGTGTCACTAAAATCTGTTTCTATTTATAAAAAAATATTGTTTGTTTGTGCCAGCTATGCTGTCAGGGCTACTAAGTGCATTTTTCCTCTGAGAAAACATGCAATTTCTGGTATGCTAGTGTAATTAATGAAAATCATAAGTTTAATTTAATATATGTTTTAGTATTTTCAGTATGCACAAAGTTACAAATGTATGCACGTTTCTGGGAAAATAGAGTATTTTTTTTTAAATCTATTAAATTTCGTGTTTCTAATTAATGTTAATTTACAAAACTACTCATGCACTTTTAATTTATGGTTACTGTAAGGCCAAATTCTTTAGAGACAAAAAATATACATGTTTTCTTATTCCATTCTTGCATCATTTGTTTTCGTTTTGAATTTCTTGTAATATTGTTTGCAGCACCATACCACTATGAAAAACATATGACAATAAATAAAAGCTATGTTGAAAACAATTATTCTTAGAATGTTGTTTGAATAAAAATAAATTACTTGTGAAATTAGGTAAATTTTTATTATTATTACTGGGAAAAAAATGTTTAGCCTTTTTAAATAGTCCATGTTTAAATTTTGAAATGTCTTTTCTTCAATGTTAAAGTGTGTAACTGAGAAATAGACAGGGCACATTTTGAAGTAGAAAAGCAAATAACTTGGAAAGTCTACACAATAGCAGATACTCCTGATGTAAAAAATGTCACATGACATTTTAATAATAATACCTTATGACAGAGTGCATGTCAAAAAATAGAATTAATCATAACTAACAACCATATCAAAGAAAATGTTGCCTTTCTGCATACTATCAACTCTGTGATTACTTCCAGAAGCAATTAATATAACAGTATAACAAAGTATAATTTCTTTCTAAGGAAAAGTAAAAAATATTAAACACACAACTTCCTGTACAAATAGAAGTATTTTTATCCTTCTGGGTATATTTAATATTAGAATAGCACAAATTCAAAACAACTCTGTATTTGCAGAGTCCCGCATATTTCTACATTCAGTAAAAGCATTGTCCTAGCATAGAAATGAATTTATATCTTACTGTTACAATTTCTGTTACAAAAAGGGATAACTTGCAGTGTGGAGTGAAAATTAATTTGCACCTCAACAGATGTAAGTGAAGAAAAAATTACCCATCTGCCAGGTAAGAAATTGCTTTAAAACAGAACTTTAAAACAGAATGAAAATTGTTAGCTTTCCTTAAAATTGAATTTACACCTTGTTTTTGTGGGGGAGTGTAGGCAATGAGGTCACTCAGCTTATATTTTAAGGGCCCCTACACAAACCTTCATCATCCTGCCAGGAGTCTTGCCATACATGCAACAATCAGAGTTTATAATCAAAGTTTATTTACATGAGCATCTATGCATGACGTAGATACAGGTGCTATTTCCTTTTGTTTATAGAATGCTCCTTTGCTACAAATCATCCACAACATGAACAATTCTGTCATACTTTTAAATACATATTGGTACTGGTCATTCAAAGGAATCTTGTGCAAAATGGAAAATTCCAGGTCTTGCTTTTCCAAAATTTTCTTGTCTGGAATGTTATTCATGGCCAGGAAATAGCAAGAGCTTCAATCACCTCACTAAATGTTCATCTCTCAAGCAGTGTCTACAAGTTCAGAAATGCTATATCTCAAAGGCAAAAAGTAAGCATAACCTCCTTTACTACAGAAGCATTTAGGTACATTTTAGTGACCTGTGAGTTGTTTCCATTAGCTTGAAAATGATGATGGAACCAGCTAACTTTGATGCATCTCTTTTTCCCTCAATACAGATAGAATTAATACTAAGGGTATCTCTATCGTAGTTATTGTCCTATCTAAATCAGTAGTCAGCCCCAAAGGTCTCTTGTTATGATTCTCTCATCACCCCAATCTAAACAACACTCTAGCATACTGCTGATTTGGTCTTTGTAAGTGTGGTTCTTTCCCTTCATAACACAGGAATTGTCAACCACGATTGTCTCCAGGGAGTCCACATTTCTGAGTAGTGCCACATTGACTTGGCAGTGCAGTACTGCCTAAATTTAGATTTGTGGACAGGTACTGCTTTAATAAAAAAGTTTTGTTGCTTCTTTTATTTACCTTTTTAAACCGTAGCAGCTACCCATGTTTGTTCTTACAACAATAGTATTTGCATGTCTAAACTAGCTATCCTCTAAAGTAATGCAATTGTCAATTTTGTGAAGTAAGCATATTCATGCTTTCAAAATTGTATGCCCAAGTTGCTCCGGTTGGCATCCTAACATTTCCTGGGCTCCGCTTGAGGAATCAGAAACCCCAAGCTGGCCAAGTTCCCAGTCCCATGCAGGAAATCTGGGATACCCAAAACAACCTTCAATCTGGGCTGCCTGGGAGCTACGGATGTGGGCATCCTAGGCTTCAGGAAATTTGGACATAAAAGCTAGCGGAGCATCAGTCGGCTTCATGTCACAATTTTGCCTGTATTCTCATGTAAAGAGTGTCAAAACAGAGGAGTATCCATTTTGTAAGAACATTTCTGACCTGAGAAAGGCCTGGGAGACTTGTAATAGGGCAGCGTATTGGCAGATCTCTCCAGTGACAGGTTGTCACAAAGACAAAACCAGGCATAGAGCCTGCAGATAAATCAGAATGTCTGCAACAGACAGAAACTCTCTCCCCCACTTCTAGAGACCTCATGTTTGATGTCCACATTAGAAATAATGAATGCGAAACACTTCAGTAGTCCCAGTGGTGAATGTCAGAATGAATGGGCAATACAAATAAGTCAAAGTACAAAAGTTGAGCTGAGTACATTATTTGTTGGCCACACTACTGTGTTCATTTTAAACTTCTTTTAATAATGTTTTAATCTGCTTTTTTTTTCTGTAAAAGAAGCTAAAAAGAAGGGAACTGAAGGTTTCTTTGCCCAGATGGCTAGACTTTGAACCAGCCAGATGGAAGACAGCAAATCCTGCCTGAATTTCTGGCAGGTTTTTGGGGTCCGCAGGCTGGGGAAAGCTGTGCCAGACAGGTTGTGCTCCCCCCTCATGTTTCTCCAGGGCAAGCAGCCACTGTGGCTTTTCTAGGTTCAATGAGAACTTCAAAGATTTCAGGAATCCCCGTACCAACCAGAATTCAGCTGTCACCTCCAGACCCAAATCCCTACAGGAAGCTGAGGACTTGGGATAGGTTCCCAAGGCTCTTGATTCTTAGGTAACTCTGCCTTATGGAAAACCTGAGTGCTTTGAATGACCTAATGAAGTTGTCCTGCAGTTATTGGCCTTGATAGTACCACTCAGCATCTGCAAGGACCTAGTGAGTAAGTTTTGCTTCTGAAATAGCTATTTGCATCTTGAATCTCTGGATCAATGTATTCTATGTGGTAATGCCACTGACTGGCATATTTCAGCTTTGCCTTTGACTCAGTGATCATAAATCCTCATTATTAGATGGAAACATATTTGTCTAATATAGAATCAGAAAGTAAGAGGTGTTGTACAGCTGCTGTTACACGCTCACATTTGCAGTACAATGGCATCCCTTCTCCATGAAAAGAACTATTATTCCTATGAGGTCCAGAGCTATCAACTGTTTAAATATATATATACAAGCAACTATGTATACCCAATGAATATATTCATACAAACATACACATAAAGGGAGACCATATATGTGGCAGGAGAGGCAGAGGGAGGGATAATATATGCCCCAAGAGAATTACTGTATATGTTACAAAATTACACAGATCTTTTCATCGAGCTACACTGGCGGAGTTCATTAAAGAATTCACAAATTAAACCAAACAGCACTACTAGAAAAAATGTTTAGAAAAGAGACCGAGGCAGAGAAACACGATATATTTGGCAGGAGTTCTTTTGAATTTTCAGGTGTTATTTTTAGAAAATAATTAAGGATAATTAAGGCATAATCCACTGTTGAATAAGAATAGGCTAAACCAGTTACACAAAGATAAGGTTAGACATGTATTTTATCTGCAAATGCAGTCCAGTTCCTGTGGCATTTTGAAATGTGTGCTTGACAGGTGCTCAGAGGTTAGACTTACGAGGCTCATAGTGAAAAGCCTTTTCATCCAGAGCACTGGAGAACTAAAAAGCATGAGGAGATGCTTCAGACACTTTGTTTGGTTCATCAGGTACGCAGCAATTGCTCTCTGCAAATAATTTTGACAACATCATTCACCTCAGCACTCTTGATGTGAGAAAGGCACTGTCAGGGCGCAATGGGGGCCGTGGGCGGTCCCCATAGCTCCACCAGAGCAGAGCCTGGCCGCCAGGGCCTGTCCCACCGCGCCAGCCAGGAGCAGGGCAGCTGGGGGGACTGGGGCAGCACCAGCCCTGGGCATCGGGCACCTCCCTGGGGACAGAGACCAGCCAAGGCCAGGAAGGGAGGTGGGCCTGTGGGTAGGCCCAGCTTGGTGAGGCCCATGGCCAGGCAGGACAGGGCTGTGGGGAGCTGGAGACTGGCCCTGCTGGAGTGTCACTGGGACAGGGCCTGACAGCCCCTGGGGGCTGATGTGGGGTCCTGGGCCCTGAGCAGGGTGTGGGGAGCCCTAGGGGTGGGCAGGGCCAGGCAGGGCTGGTGGTGCCTCAGGGCCATAGCAGTCACCATGGCAGCAAGGAGTTTAAAGAATTTACCATTATCGTGACAGAGTTGAAGAACAGGTGATGAAAGGAGGTTCAATGTTTTGTTCACCAGTTTTATCTTCCCGAGTTTTATGTATTTGTGGTAAACAATAAATGTTAACCCTCTTACCACTGACATGATTTTTTTAAAACAATAAAGTGATTAATTCACTAAGAAATGAGATTTTATAAAGTTGATGTAAATAATATCCCAAAATATAGACTTTTCCACAACTTTTAATGACTAAAGGTTTTTCCCTCTGGAAATACATGTTGTTAAAATTTGGGGCTTTCCTATTTAATATCTTTAATTCTGACAAAATAAAATCCCAGATAAGACTGTCACATTTGGTTATTTGGTCTTGTTTTCAAATGAAATATTATTACAAACATTGTATAATTTTATATAGAATTTATTATTAATAATAATAGCAACATGTTATTATTTTTACTGGTAAAAACTGAAAAATTCTGAAACAAAGTAATTTCAAGGGACTTTGTTTCTCATAAGTGTAGTGGCAGTAATTCTGTCAAGATACACATGATGTCATATATCAACATAAGTATTTATAATAGATATATATGTATGTACAATACAAAAATAGTAATTTACTTTAATAGACTGAAACAGATATTGAAGAAATATTAACAAATGTGTGTGAAGGAATATTTTCAATATAGCAATATAACTTTTGATGAGACCTCTATTCATATCCATGTTTACACTCCGTATATTTTCAACTGGGAAATTTCAACTTTCTACAGAAATATGTAATTCCCAATTTCTGCATTATGCTGTGATCCAGTATTCTCTGCTCCAGCAGTGAGTGGCCAGCACAGCTCTAAAAATTGCTGAGGATAACTCATATGATGCCATGAATGCAGAAGGAATGATCTAAAGCTGTTCCCCGTCTAAGTGACTGGAAAGGGCCAAAGGTCTTCCCTTGGAAACAGGAAAATCAGGCATAAAGCACAGCTAGCATATTTGACATAGGAGCTGGCTATACAGTTCAATCTCAGACCCGTGCATTCAGGTTTCAGTGATGAGTTACAATGTTGCAAAAAGTCATTTGTTCCTATATATGACTACTGAAACGACATACAAAGCAGCTGCCTCCAGACCTATCTAGGCTCCATGTGTAGAAGTATGACCTTTTCATGTAATGGAGCTGCTACACTTTTAATCAGCTGATTCTGCTGCTTGTACTGCTAAAATGAATCTGTCTGCTCCTGCTCTGTCTCCCGCTCCTTCCATTTTTTACTAATACAATACAATAATAAGTAATAGTACATATATTACATAATAATACATGATAATGCTAATAAAATACATAATCTAGACAGTAGCAAAGCACTGTGGAACATAGATTGTAGAGGCCTGTAGATGAACATCATTTATAAGTAATTATAAACATGGTGTATAGTCAGATCTTAAAGAATTTTATGTTCATTTGCCTTATGAAAACATAAGACTACATTCTGTAGCTATAGTAGTTCAGTAAACAATTGCATAGGCCCACAAAACCCCAGCTGACCCTAAGAAAGTTGTAAAGGTGGCTTTAGCAAATGTAATTGTTTCCCTGCAGATTCCAGCACAGACAGTGAGGGCTTCACAGATAATCTGCCTGTGCACCCTCTACTGTTAGAGAAGAAAGGATGGAGGAGAGAAAGTGAGAGACACAGCAAGGCCTGGAGCAGAGACCGAACCCTGAACCACCCTCAGGAACAAGGCCATTTCTTGGCACTAAGGGTATTATCTGTTACAGGCTATTAATTAGTTTTTGTAAATTGCCCTCACATGTCACCAGGACAATATAAATAGCAGCACTAACTGCTATCCAAAAACCTGCTAATCACCCAGGGGGAAAAAAAAAATCTTTCCATGGGTTGCTGAGCTGAGACATAATGTTTATTGATAGGCCAAATCTCTCCTTAAACAGTTCAAGCAAGTTTGAAAAAAAAAAACCAACTGCGGTTTGAGAGTAATTGTTGAGAGATAATTAAGATGGTAACTATAAAATCATAAAGAAGATATAAAAATAGATCAAAACTGTGAATTCTTACCGTAGTTTTGCAATAACCTCAGTTTTAGCTAGATGCCTGTTTAAACGTGGTGAGGATTAGAGCTCTAACCACAGCATTTCTACAGAGCTTTATGGGGTTACTGTCTATCCCAAAGTGGCCAATTAGTACTGTGGGCTGAAACAGATATTTCAGGTACCAAAAACTGGGGCAATAGGAAAAAGAAGTTCTGATAAGAACAAAATAAAAAACAGAAAGGAAGAAAAGGGAAAAAATCTGATGATGTAAAGGAAGAGGAACTGCAGTGAAGCATCTGATGAAATACAGCAGCCCTTAATAGGGGAAAGGCAGAGAAAAACAAAGGATCAGGAGAAAAAAAAATGGGATACTTGCATACTCTTTCTCTCTCTTCCCTAGATATTATGTTTCTGTAAATTGCTCACAGCATTTTGTTTTCTCTTCCCTGGAAAACTGTTAGTTTTGAACTTTGAAACTCCAAACTGGAATGAAAAGTATTTTCAAAAAGTTATTTTAAAATAGAAATAAACAACTGGATGATTATATGCTATATACTAACTCACTTATAACTTAAAAAAAATAAAATATTTTCAGTGAAACAATACCATATCATCCACATTTTATACGGCAAATTATGAAAACATTTTATTTCAGTAAGGCTGAAACATATTGGTTTAGACTGTCTTGTTTCAGCTGAGATGACAAAATCAAAACAAAATATTTATTAATTTTCTCTTTGAAATATGAAGTAAACCTATTTTTGCCCATGAAATATTTTATTTTACTTAATCAGTGTTTCATAATGGAAAAGATATTTCATCTGAATGTTACTGAGCAGATGTCATGCTGTATGAGAGAGGGGGTGTAGACATCTTCTTGAGTTTAAGCAGCTTGCATTCAAAGAGTAAAATTATCATTGTGTCTATAGACAGCCATAGGGCTAACCTTGATAGCCACGTTGGATATGGGTATGAAAAATGACATGTATTTGGACTGATATTAGCATATTAGTTTAAAGGTCATGTTACACTTGTCTTCAAGTCACAGACTGTGGATTCTCAGCTGCCGCTGAACATCATTTGAAGTTTCTTCAATAAATAGCTAAGAAGAATATGTCTGTAGTTAATAGGCCTACATTTATTTTATAAGAATCTCACCAGCATCAAAAATATTTTAGGGATTCACAAGCTGAAAATGGTTGAAAACCCACTGTCTACCTTATGTCACAGTGACAGGCATCTAGATGTCTTTCATTCAGAAGCATGGGATAGCAGCACCCATGCAGACCACTACCGCATTATATATGATAATATCCCACAGAGGAGTTTTTTCCCAAATAGTTTTACACCATAAGGCAAAAGGTTCACACCATCACGGTCATTCTATACATAAATAAGTTTAGCAAATTAGATCATGTACTTAAACACCATGATCAATATAAAAAATAAAAACAAAGAGAAGCAAAAAAGTATATTTCAAATTCCCCAAATATAAGACCAAAAAACGGGACATTCCTGATATACTGAAATACCAAAATACACTGTTGGTAGCTAAACTAACTTCACTTTTCCTGTCTGGAATTTCTTGCCTTTACATAGCACAGAATAATCTGAGTTACAACAGAAATAAAGGAAAATACAAGATATAAATAACAAATGCAATAAAACTCAAGATTGCCACCAGCAAGCAAAACATTATATTCCTGTATACACCTCCATTAAGACAAACAAAGTGCCAGAAATCATCACTGTTTGTGGAATTACCTCCTGACTCAGATGAAAATTTTCTTAAATGGGCCTACACAAGTATTGACTTAAAAAGGGCTACTCACATGAATCAGCCGAGTATGATTTGTCCCACAGCACAACTGGCAGAAAATTCACTCCCCAGGAAAAAACTGCTGCCAACTTCAGCTTCTTATTGAAAACTGTGCTAATTATCTACATACAATTATCTGTTCTGTCTTTCTTTTATCTTCTTGTCCAGCCTGCAGGAACTGGTGATTTTTAATTTGGGGGGGTGGGGGGTTGGGGATGGGGGGAGGCTTTCTAAAACACTTTCAGCATTCCTTGACTGTATAGCATTAACAGGCTTTACAGTTAATCTATATTTCATTTTCTAAAGGTGTTAGACCAGTGTTTAGATGAAAAGCATATTGTGCACTACTACTTACTAACTGTAGCGGAGGCAGCAGTGACTGAGCTTCTTGGCCTGCGTCTATCCTAAAATTGTATGTCCTTCATTACATGGCAACTCTGGGAAGCTACTGTCCTAAATTCACACAGAGCAGATTGAAGGGCCTTTCTAAGTCTAGACTAAACCTAAGCAATCATCAAGATTTTTGATAAGCCAAACCATTGAATCTTGTCTCATCTACTGCTTCCCCTGTATTAAATCAGGTCTTGGCAACCATCCTGGATCAACAGCTAAAGTCCCATATGGGTTTCTGATTCTGCTTTCTGAAATTTAGTAGCCTAAACTGGAATTCAGCTGACTTTTACTGAATCTGGTCATATTTTTTCTTTCTATCAGTAGTCTACTCATCCTTTTCTTGTGCTGTGCCCACACCACCTGTTAATCCATCTGGTCTGTTTCTGTGTCTGTTGCCTATATCCCGTGCTTTACTTGCCTAGCATTCAGTAGCTCTTTATCTGTGAATGAAGCCTGCTGCCTTCATCTTGTCAAACCTGCAAACCCCCACCCTAATTTCTTCTCCTTATCACGATCCTTCTCTATTTAAGATGGGTCAGTAAGGCTGAGTTAGCTAATATTCTGATACGCAAATGGCTCACCCATATCCTTGCCTTTGTGAGGCTGAAACCAAAACACTGCCCACATTCTTCTCCTGGACCCTATGAGACACCTATATCCTCCCTGACTGCCTAGCTCCTTCATTTTAACAACAGAATAACACTGCACACCTCCTTTCCTCATGCCTAAAACTGCAGTTACTCCCCAATCTCTTCATGCTAGATTCTCTGTATGCACCATACCTTTCCTCTGTCCCCCGTCCTAGACCCCTGTATTCCCTTTCACCTCTCCTTATTCATTCTTCCGATAGATTTCCACTCTCCTCTCTACGCATTTGCCAGAAACCTTCTGTATCCGTATGCCACAGTTCCCTAACAGTTCCATATCTTCTCTACGCGTTACACAGTCCCAATTTTTTTTCACTTATAGGAGGACTCACTGGATTTTCTATTTCCTTTTACTCTACTCCCATCACAGCATCTCAGAATCGGAGGATTGTTGAGGTTGACAGGCATCTCTGGAGATCTAATCCAACCTCTCTTCTCAAAGCAGAGTCAACTAGAGCAGCCTGCTCAGGGCCATGTCCAATTGGTGGACAGGAATGGAGATGCCACAGCCTCTCTGGGCAACCTGTCACAGTGTTGAATCACTCTTACAGTAAAAATGTTCTTTCTTATATAGGAAAGTAATGTCTTGTATAGCAATCTGCATCCACTGTCTCCTGTCCTGTCACTGATTACCACCTAGAAAAGTCTGTCTCCATTGCCTTTATGTGTGTGTGTGCGCATCCCACCCCCCCGCAGCTAGTTATATGTATTAAGAAGGTCCTACTCTTCTTGAGTCTGAACAGTCCCAGCCTCTTCTCATATGTCAGACTCTCCAATTAAATCATCTTCATGGCCCTCCACTGGACCTGCTCAAGTACATCCATGTCTCTCTTCACAGAATCACATAATCAGAGAATCATTTAGGTTGGAAGGCACCTCTTGGGATCACCTAGTCTGACACCTAGCCTGACCCTGCTGCACAAGTGGGATCACCTAAAGCAGGCTGCCCTCTTGTACTGGAGAGCTTAGAACTGGACCCAGCGCTCCAGATGTGGCCTCACCAGAGCTGACCAGAGTGTAAGGATCACCTCCCCCAGCCTGCTGGCAATGCTCTTCCTAGTGCAGCCCAAGATGTGGGCTGTCATCGCTGCAAGCACACATTGCTGGCTGAAGTTCAACTTGTCCACCAGGACTCCCAGGTCTTTTTCTGCAAAGCTGCTTTCCAGTCAGCCAGCCCTCAGCATCTGCCAGTGCATGGCGTTACTCCTCCCCACACCAGCGGTTCTCATTTCACTTCCATGTCTCTTTATCCCACCTTGTATTCTAGTATTATAAGAAAACATTTGAATATATTGTAAGAGTGTAATCTGCAAGTGGAGATAAGTAGATACAGATATGCTGGAAACTATCATCCCCTTGCTAGATCTGGAGGTCATCAGGCACTATGGTAGCTGAGCTAGGAATACAAGAGAGTGTCTGCGATTCCCTCCTGGTTTTCCAGGAGTTCTTTCAGGTTGTGGACATTGATGTCAATATTTGTCTGTAATGTTGCAATTGCTCAGAAGTTGCAGTTGAAAGTAACAACTTGCAAATATGACAGAATTGCCAAGAAGGATCACAAGGTAGTTTCAGGTCTTGTGCCACAGACTGTCCGTAGCTTGTGAGGTGCCTTTCTGACACGGTAATTCCACTAATAGTTTCACTATGACATTGTTACTGCAGACCCATTTGGGACCTGGTGATAATAGTATTATTTTTTGGCAAGTGGTCAGAAGAACAATTCAGAACAATTTATTAGAAATCCTGTGTGGAGACAAGACAGAGGTCACTGAACTACAAAGTCACCATCCTGCTTCTAAATACATTTGCACGTTTCCATCGTCTATACTCATTTTCTGAAAGGTAGTCTGTAATTTCTTAACTTGACTTTGTTCCATTTACCAATACTAACCATATTACTAGCTACCAGACATTTATGCTGGGAAAAAGCAAAACCACAAAAAGCGCCATACATTCCTCATTTTCTAGCTGTTATCTCAACATTTGCAGCTTTTGCAGGACTGAACTCCAAGCATAAGAACATCATCTCCCTTCATTCCAATGGATTTCATGTGTACCTTGACAATAGTTTGCCTTCAAATATAGCTTCTCCTTGTGGACTATTCTTTTCTGTGTTTCCAGCTGATCAAGCACCAAAAATAAAGAGAAAACTGTAAAACTTATGAGCATCAAGAGTGAAATTAGTCACAGATAAAACATATATGTGTGTATGTTTGTGTGTGTGTGTGTATACATGCTTCTAAAATGCTGGAAGAAATAATCAGTTTGATTTGGACTGAATAAAATTTTTTAATATCTCAAGAGATGATACCACTTACTCTGTATTTGCATTGCTAGCTTTCCGTTTTCTGATTTTGTTCTTCATGAGCAAGAAGTACAGTAAGTGTTCAGGTTCAGCAGCAGTAGGTGCTGTACAAAGGATAACTAAGATGGCAACCCTATACACTCCAAAAAGCTAATGAGAGTTATGTAATACACTAGCAAATAAAACTACCAGCAGTCTTTAAGGGTATATCAGTATATGTACAAGAGCATGTAAATTCTTAATCTAACCTCTCACATTTTTCAATCTATTTCGTTTGGATCCTCATTCAACTCTATAAAGTACGACACAGCTTCTCAGAGGCCCTAGCTGGAGTTGATCTACATATACAGTTACTTCTGTGAAACTACTGAGAGACACCCTTTTCCTCAGAAATAGTCACATTATTCTGCATGAGTAGATCTTCAGCAATCATCCTTTAGGTACACTAGGAGTTCAGTTGGTCCGTTCTCTGCGTGTATCACAACATAACTTACATTTCTTGCCCAATGTTTTGTATCTCAGCTGGCACTTAGCAGCTGGAAGGGTCATAAGTTGAGCTGCAGAAACATGATTCCAGGTAGTCATTCCTCCAGCAGCTCTTTCTTCTCCTGCAGCATTTCCTTTTGGAAAAGCCACAAAAGGGAGTCATTACTGTATGAAAACTGTGGTTTAATACCCATAGGCACCAAAAGATTAAGCTTCTGTACAGACTGTATTGCATTAAAGCACTGGTAATGCAAGAACTTCCTTTTTGTGCTAAAATATAAGAAAAAGAAGTTCTCAAAACAAAACACAGACGTAAATTCACTGTTCAAAATGAAATTCCAAGTGTAATTAGAAAGGCTGTGGAATTGGTCAGTCACTCTTTTGAGAGCTGGCTTTAAGTGAAGCAACCAAGAAAGGTCAGAAACCAGAGAGAAGGAGTACAAAAGGCCATATGCATACATGGGAGCAGTGACCTTGAGAATAATAAGACGCAACACTGAAAACAGGTTAAAGAGAAAGACTTTAAGTCAGGATCTGAAATGCCACCAGGGCTGCAGGCAAGGAAAGTGTCACCAGCTGTGGTATTCTCTTGTGTTTAGGGAAGCAAAGCTTTGTATATTCTTTGTAAATATGCAGAGTTACATTAGGACTCCTGGCTCTGTTATCTAGGTGGGTCCTCCCCCAATAACTAGTCAGCTACATGAGTCAAAGAAACTCTACAGTCACAATTAAATTCAAGAGACAAAGCAGCAAAGACCAATTTCAATGTAACTTAAAACAAGGCAGTAAAACCAAGTGCAAACCAAAATATTATTATTTACCTGCTGGGAAAACACAACAATATTTGATCTTCAGGACTGCAGTCATTAGAATATAAGAGGTTGACATGTAACATCATACGCAAATGATTTGACAAAAGTAGATGTGAGTCTATGGAATATTGTGTTTATTATTATGATAGACAACATTTATTGTGTTTGTTTACATTCTTTAGAAAGTGACTGGGAGAGGTGAAACTTTTATAGATAGAAGACCTGTGGTCTTCTCACAAAAGCTTATTACAGAAGACATCACAAAGTTACCTCTTAGAGGTCCAAGTGACTCAGGTTCCTGCAACAATTTCTTGAAAGTAACAAAATTATTTCCTGATGACATGTAACAGAAATATATACCCTTTTTCCAAAACTTTGGGGTGCCAATGAGGTTGCTGTTGATGGATTCATGTAGTAATCTGTAGGTGCTTCACTAATTAAATTAAAACTGTAATATTACTACCACAATGTTATATTTTACAAGAGCCATACATATTAATAATATTCATCCTTTTAAACTGAATCAGCATAAAACTTTCAGTAAGTTTATAGTTCAGTGTGCTTCAAAATTTTCTTCTTTATTTCACCGTATTTGGATTTCATTACTTTGCTTCTCCAAAGCAGAATAAGGTCACTATTTTGTTCTTGCATGAAAATACAGTTCCATTGTTAAAAAAGGTCAAAGTTTATTTCCCTCCATATATCCTAAATATGCTCATGTTAAAGTGATTCTTTACTAAGCTATTTATTTTACAGCTCCAGCAAAAGGACACTCATGCCTTAATTAAAACATTATACATGGTATAGCCAATCTTGCTTCAGTCTGGCAGTTTTATTGAGTCTCCCAGTTAACCTAAATCTTCACCAACAGACAATAAATTTCTTCCAGATTCACAAAAAATGCAATAAGAAATAAACTTTTTTCTAGACTATAATGTATTTTCAGCCTATTAATGAGGATACACTTTATGATTTGAAGGCAACCAGATGTTTAGCCAATCTTAGAATGCATGCAATGTGTTTATTTACCTTGATAATAAGAATAGATAGGAAAGATAGGATGATAAGGTTTCAGACAGGAAACACTGAAACCTAGCAGAACCAGGAACATTCCTTCCAGTAAGAAAGCACTTAATGGTAAGATAGAGTCTTTGGTGTGGTGTTGCCATACATAAGAATAGCATGTGCTTGTCAACTTCTACCTCTTTTCATGCAAGCACAATTAGGCTGTTAATTGTTGAGTGTTTGATTTCAGGTTTTCTGTGACCATCTAGTGAGAAATTTCCAGAGTAATTTAACTAAATAAACCTAAATCTTAAATTGACTGGCCATTTTCTATATATCAAATTAGTGGAGAGTTTGGGTGTGGTAAGATATGGACTGGAAAGATGGACCACAGAGTGTGTGGAAAACAGGCTAAGCTACCAAGCTCAAAAGTTAGTGGTTAAAGGCTCAAAGTCTAAATTGGCAGCAAATCACAAGCAAAGTTTCTTGGACACTGATGCTGGGTCCAATGCTGTTCCGTACTCAGTAAACATTCTGGGTAATGGGATAGAACTCACCCTCACCAAGTTTGCAGATGACACCAAACTGGAAGGAGAGGTCATGTGGAGGGTTGACCTTGGCTGGCCACCAGGTACCCACCAACTCACTCTATCATTCACCTCCGTCAGCAGGACAGGGGGAAAAATACGACAAAAAGCTCGTGATTCAGGATAAGAGCTGGGAGATTACTTACCAATTACTGTCACAGGCAAAACAGATTCAACTTGAGGAAATGAATTTAATTTATTGCCAATTAATTGTAACAGAGTAGGATAATGAGAACTAAAAACAAAACTAAAAATATCTTCCCCCTCACCCCTCCCTTCTTCCCAGGTTCATCTTCATTCCTAACTCTTCTATGTTCTCCCCCTCTGAGCAGCACAGGAGGACATGGAAAAGGGGGTTGCAATCAGTTCGTAGTGCTTTGTCTCTGCTGCTCCTTCCTCATCACGCTCTTCCTTGCTCCGGCATAGGGTACCTCCCATGGGATACAGTCCTTCATGAACTTCTCCAACATGGGTCCTTCCCACGGGCTGCAGTTCTTCAAAAACTGCTCTAGCGTGTGACCTTTCCATGGAGTACAGACCTTCAGGAATGGACTGCTCCAGCGTGTGTCCATCACAGGCCATAGCTCCTGCTAGGACCCTGTTCCAGCATGGGGACTCCATGGGCTACAGCTTCCTTTGGGGCATGTCCACCTGCTGCAGTGTGGGGTCCTCCATGGGCTGCAGTGGGGATACCTGGTCTGGTGTGGTCCTTCATGGGCTGCAAGAGGACCAGCTGTGTCAACATGGTCTTCTCCATGTGCTGCAGGGAAATATTTGCTCTGGTATCTGGAGCACCTCCTCGCCCTCCTTCTTCACTGACCTGGTGTCTGTGTAGTTGTTTCTCTCACACCTTTTCACTCCGCTTTCAGAGCTGCTGCACAGGATTTTCACCCTTTCTTAAATATGTTCTCATAGAGGTGTTACCAATATTGTTGACTGGCTCAGCTTTGGCCAGAGGAGGATCTGTCCTGGACCCAGATGGAACTGGCTCTGTCGGAGATGAGGGCAGTTTCTGCTGTCTTCTCACAGAAACCACCCCTGCAGCGTGCTCCCAGCAACCAAAACCTTGCCACGTAAACCCAATACAGGTCAATATGTCAGAAGGAAGAGCCACCATACAGGAGGACCTTGGCAGTCTAAAAGACTGGGCCAGCAAGAATTGCACAAAGTTTAACAATGATAAATGCTGAAGCCCTGCACCTGGGACTGAATAACCCCAAGTAGCAGTAGAGGCTGGGGTCTGACTGCGTGGGGGCTGCTCTGCTGAAAAGTCCCTGGGGGTCCTGGTGCACAGCAAGCAAGTTTTAGTGGCACTCTGAAGTCCTGCACTGAGACTTTAAAAGTGTATATGCCTGTTTTTGGTATACAGAAAATTATTTTTGGCATCAAAAATATTGCTAGCTGTTAGTCATTCCAGCAAGTGGAAAATGTCAATATCTCTTGGGTTAAATTATTGCCCTTTTGGCATTATCATGAACAAAACTGTGCCATTACATGTGGAAACTCAGAAGTAATGCCTTCTGAGTACTCTCTTTTGAAAGAGGAAAACAAACAAAAAAAAATGAGTGGGACAATGAGCATAGGGGAGGGAAAGAGAAGCACCTGCAGAAAACAGTAATAGATCAACAATGTCTGCTCCCCATGTTACACAATCCAAATGCAAAGAGTGTGAAATGAAAACAGACAATATGCCACTTTGGAGACTTAGTTGAATATATGAGAAATTCTGTGGATCTGGATTAAGTATCTCAGCATATCACTTAATGTCTTTAGAAGCAAAATAAGGATCGACATTCCTGTCTGAACCAAGCCAATTAGTCAGCTAACCTTGTAAATCACAATTTCTTTTGTGACCTGGAGCAGACAGTCCTTAAATTAACAGAATTAGGGATAACTCCACAAGGTATAATAGCTTTGATTTGCAAGGAACAAAAGGTGAATGTCAAAAGATTTGGAAACCCAGTTTAGTTTATCTAAACTCCCAAATCCAAAACACATTCAGATTACACAAACTTCCTTTACTGATTTCACTATCCCTGCAAAAACAACAACAAAACAACTCAAAAAACTGAATGTAAGATATGTGCCCTTGTGGTGGGTTGATCTTGTCCAGCTTCCAGACCCCCACTCAGTTGCTCCTTCAGTCCTCCTCCTCAGCAGAACAAGGGGGAGAAAATAAGATGGAAAAGCTCATGGGTTGACATAATGGCAGTTTAATAAGAAAAGCAAAAGCTGCACGTGGATGCGAAGCACAAGGAGGAATTCATTCACTACTTCCCATCAGCAGGCAGATGTCCAGCCACTTCCTGGAAAGCAGGTCTTCAGCACTCATAGCAGTTGCTTGGGAAGACAAATGCCTTAACTGTGAATGCCCCCCACCTCCTTCTCCTTTCTCTTAGCTTTTATTGATGAGCATGACATCATATGGTATGGGACATCCCTTTGGGCAGCTGGGGTCAGCTGTCCTGTCTGTGTCCCCTCCCAGTCTCTTGTTCACCCTCAGCCTACTGGCCTTTGGGGGAAGGATTGATTTGGAGAGAAAGCCTTGATGCTTTGCAAGCACTGCTTGGCAATAGCCAAAACACTGGTGTGTTATTAACATTGTTTTAGCCACAAATGCAGAGCATAGTACATATGGGCTGCTATGAGGAAAGCTAACTCCATCCCAGCCAGACCCAGTACAGTCTTGAACTATCTTTCCTTCTTTCATGTATGACTTTCCATTCAGAGTGACTTATTTTCAGTCCTTCAGGAAAAGTAGTTATATATTGCATTCAAAAAAATCATTTTCATGTTGTGAACTACATATTTCTTACAATTAATCTATGCTTTTTCTGAGCTTTAGTAGATTTGACTAAAATCAGTTAAATGTAAAATATTGGCCTCAGTGGTTTTGTCCTCCTCCCTGTCAATTCTCATAATTTTTTTATTACAAATCAGGGTTTTATTTTAATTAGAAAATCTATGGGATTATAAAGTATGAGCATAAATATTGAAAACAATCCTATACTAGGAGACAGTATTGCCTTTTAGGCATTGCAAGGCCACCTGTGGTTTGGGCATGGTATTATTGATATACACATATGTATCCTTTTTTCTATAGGTGGGGTCCAAAATTTACTAGTTTCCACAAGGAAACACTGAAGCATTGGAGCACATCAATAAATGAAAGTTCTGTAGTAATTTAAAAGTACTCTGAACTCAGCACAGGTATGGCAGACAATGTAATATTTAAACCGTGTTTAGAGTCAATGTTAGTGCTGAAACTATACTGTGGTTTAAAATTTGATGAATCAAAATGCTGACATATATCCCCCGATTCGCCAATACAGTTGATGTATATTTACTATAATTTGGAAATCATGTGGGAACAAGACAGTTTGATGATTTGGGACACTTTCTAATCATAGCTGGGGCTTTGGTGTATCCTCATTAAATATGTGTGTAATCTTACTCACAAAGAGATGAAAGTATGCACTACTTTTGTATCAAAGGAAAGAATTAAAAACAGCCAAGAGCAAGACATCACTTCAGCAGATGAAGTACTGAGCAGACCTAAATATAACTACTATTTTCAAATACAAAAGGAAAAAGTAAAACTCGTTGAAAATATAAATTCATCAGAATAAATACTTTCCTTCAGAGAATGTTGACTAAATTTGACTTGGAAAAAAAAAATGAAAGGATTCTTATCCATTAAGGAGTAAATTCACTTTAAATTGGCTCTGAAATGTTTATGTTTTAAAATTCCCTATGACAAGAAATGTAAAAAGATATACTCTAAAAGTTTAATTTAGAAAATTTGAAATTAAATTGACACTGGACACCCTGACTTCAAAACTTATTTCAGCTGTATTTCCTAAATTTTCTAGACTCCTTGTTTCTCCATAACTGTACTGCCTTGATAGGGTATTGAATACCTAGAAATCTTGGGAGCCACAGACAACCACTGGAAACTGATTTGTGAAAGGTAGCTTTGGAAGAGCTGCGGTTCAATCTAGACTGCTTTATACAGCCAAGCTTCTTCAGACAAGGACAAAAGCTGGGTTGCAATAGTTTAAACTCAAGTTTTCATATATTTTCTATATTCTTTCATGGGAACTCGGGAAATGAGCCATAGATTGACATCAAATTTCATAATCCTGAGAACTGCAAGCAATGATCTTGAACCCTCCTGTCCTGGCTAATCAAAAAACTCTCAGACATTGATAATGCCATAGTTTGTGATTATAAGGTTGCCCTTAGAGACCTACTGCACAAAGTCACAAATGCTCAACTCCCTCAACGTCATTAACCTGGCCACTTTTGCAGAGCATGTTGCCCTGGAAGTACATGCCCTATGATTTCACATTCATCAACAAATCACTAATGAAACTAGCAGGAAAGGAGGCCTATATTTCATTGAAAGTTCAGTTTCTCCAGTAACTATGACATTAGTATGAAGCAGTTGGATTTAGAATAGCCATTTTCTCAGAATACCCCAATCAGTTTTTAAAGACATTAGCATTAAGGCAATTTTTCCATGATAAATTTGTTTTCCTCCTAGTGTTTCCTCAGACAGATACAAGGGCAATCTAAAGGTTGTAGGAATATAGAAATTGTTATACAAGATTGGTTTAAAGAAGAAAGCATGATATTTATAACCTCTTCCAAAATTACTATTGCCTGCCTGACTGATAGTCATATAACTGCCAAAACGGTTTCTGAATCTTAAACTCTCAGCTTTAGGATTTACTGATCTGTGGGCAGGGAGGAAGGGGGATAAGAGTCCAACAACAAGTAACAAAGAGTTTTTAATTTCTTGTCTTAGGAGTTTCATACTTCCTTGTTCCCTTGCTACAGAATGGGGATAGAAGTTGTTCTAATTTTCTTGTAGCTCTCATTCAGGGGTGGGCTGCCTGCAGGCACTATTTCAGCTGAGGCCATAGTATTGATTTATGTAAAGGCACTTGGATATTCTTTGTGCTAAACATCAATCCTTAAGCATTCTGATCCCTTGGTCACTGATTTTTTAAAAGGATTTAATTGAGATCTCTGTGTGGTACCTGACTCCCTTTCCTCAGTTGCCACAGTTGGTTGAGAGGCCCTGTGAGATAAAGTAGTTCACAGTGGTTCACAACTCCAAGCCCGTTTAAATTATATGTGCCAATGTTTGCTTCACTTGTCACTGTGTAAACCTTCCGCCGAACTTAACATAAGTCAAAGTTTCTCACAGTTGTCCCTGACCACACTTATCTAAAGATCATTGCTTTATCTGGAGCTCTTCTAGTGTGCATCCAAGTTCTTTTCCAGATTATTAATATAAGCATTAAAAAAAGCCAACAGCCTGCTTGCTTTTAGATTTGGTCCCAGTAACACAGACTCTATAATCTTATGCTCTGCATTCTGTTACTTGGTCAGGTTTTGATCAAAAAGTACATTATTTCTTCTGAGGACCATTTAGCTTCTGTAGTAGATGTCGGGTGGGGATTTTGGTAAAAGTCTTTGGAAATTAACATGAATTGCTAGCTAGTTCTCCTTAATTACCTCCTTTTTTATACATTCAAATAATTCTGAGAGATCATGAAAGCAATTTAATTTTCTCCTACTCTACAATACCTGTTGTTTGTGTTGGACCTAGCAATCTTGCTATCCAAACAGAAAATGGCAGGACTTTTGAGAAGTCTTGCTAAAAGTTGTGTTAGTTTCTGTGATAGATGTAAAATCACTTGACATAGCAAAAATAAAGGTAGGACTTTGGATATGACATTACTATGTTCTATCTTTAACTTAAAAGAAAGAATATGATTTCTATTAATGAATGAATTAAAGCAAATGCTCTTGTAATGTGCTAATATGGTGCAGTAAAGTGTTTGTCACCTATGTAATGGAAGTATTTTAGTATCAGTAATCTTGCTGACATTTATCATGTCAGATTGTGTTTCTCAGGGAACTTGAAAATCAGTGTTTCACATTATTATGAATCTGTAATGCATGATGTAAAAGCCATAAAAATGTGGTCTTGACCAAGAAAATAAGATTATTCAAGAATATTAAAATGAATGTGTACGTTCATATTCATATGTACCAAGGAAAATCAGTGCATGCTAAAAGATGACCAGAGAAGGGCTTCTTACTGTAAAATTGGATTTCCAATGTCTGTCATTCATCTGTTAATCCAGGCACTTTATCATACCAATCAATAAAATTTTTATGCTATGTCAATGCTTACTTTCTTTTAGAAATAACAAGAATGTTAAACTTAGACTTTGTTTCCAAAAGTCTAAGTCATACTTCCTATTGTAACTTCAAGAACTGTCATGTAACTGCTTGATAAGATGTACCTTATAGTTATCTACCAGTAGATATGAAGGTATTATAAGAGGAACCATTGCTTCAATAGTTTCAATGTTGCCAATAGGAAGAGAACAGCCCTATTCCTTTCTTTGTCTTTAAAGTTACATTTGGAACAATAATAACTAACCAGGTCAAAAGACAACCTCATTTTATTCATATCAAAGAAAGAATGACAGTGACACATTACCAAAGAGACTACCACTAACAGGTATCATTACCAATGACACATTGCCATTCTTGGGACTTAACCACTATTGTATAGTGTTTTCCTTTATAAACACTCACAGGGAGGGCCAATGAAACAGCTTATAGAGGAGAACACTGGCCTTAGTTGGGTTACAAAAAATTCTTCACACTGAGCAGGTGACTACAGCTACAAATTTAAAAATTAGTGAAAATGGAGAAGAACCTAACCTTCCCTCCCCACATAGAATCTATATTTTACTGATGTGCATTTTTCCAGTCCTGGAAGCTGATCTTGTGATAAATTTTCCCTTCTCCATCAATGGAACTCAGGTCACACATGACTTTTGACACAATTTCCCAATCATACTAAAAAACTTGAATTTACATCTTCTGTGTCATCTCTATGGATTAAATGTAAGTATGCAAAAATCCACTATTGTGAAATTAGCATTTTTGCAGTAGAACACCCATCTCTGATTAAACAGCACTATATTCCCAGAAGTGAATATTCCACAACTGGCAAAGTAGGAGGAGATAAAAGACTACAGAATTTCTAATGTACTTTCTAGTTTAAATCCTTTTCTTACAGCAGTTGGTATAATCAGGACAAAACTTCATTTGGCAACAAAATATTTATCGAACACATTTTTGGAAACATTTCATTTCCCAAGGATCTTGAGGTCTATTGATTATGCAGCATCACAGGCAACTAATTCTATGGAAAATGAGAGTGAAGACACTGTTGGAAATTTTCAATAAGCAAGGAACAATATTACTGGGATAAATGTTAGAATATAAAATTGTATGTTATTGTATCCATTCAAAAAGTGAAAATTGTATTCTGCAGAAGTATTTTAATACATCTGGGATAAATAATTTCTGGCAGGAAGACTTCTGAAGCCAACATCTTAACAGTAGATGAAAAGAAAGTTTAGGCCAACTTTTCTGCCTCTCCTAGAAGTCCCACCTACTTCATCCTTTCCCATCCCTCCCATCCAACACCCTTACACAGGTGGTGCTGGTGGTGAATTCCATCAGAGGTAGGGAAATGAGCTCAGACTGGCCTCCCACATACCTTCAAAATTTTCAAAATAAGACACCAGCAGTGCCCTGAGCAGATGAGGGGTTGAATGTCTTCAAAGAACAAAGTGGTGACACTTGTTTCTGCTTCCTACTTTTGCCAGCCAGCAATGCAGACCAAGCAGATAGATGACCAAGGAAACAAAAAAAAAAAAAACCAGAATACCTTCTGATGACTTCTGAAAGAGAACACATTGGAAGCTGACATCCACACACATGGTTGGATCACAGTATTCCATCTTACATATAACAGTTTATCACCAATACATGTAAAACTTTTGAAAGACTATTTGCAGACATTTTGCATAATTGCTCATCTACTTATTCTGTGTCTAAGAAGTATATGGTATCATATCTTTCAATTTATAAAAAATTTCAGAGAACTGAAAGTTATTCACAAATAATAATTGGCATGCTTGAAAATATGAGCAACATTTGTTTGAAAAAACAGAAAAAGTCTGAAATCCACCAGAAGCTGGATTTGCCACCATCCTCCAGTGAACAGCCTATGATCTAATAAATTGGTAGATGGTAATGACTAAAACACTGCTGATCTCAGGTTTTAACTCCATCATACTTTGGAATTGTACTGCTCTCCATAAACTTTGTCCATTTGATAATTAATGACATTTTCATTTTCCAAATACAGGAACATGATCTAGAAGTTAGAAGAGTTTCTGAAGTTTACACTGCTGTCTCCAGTCATATCCAGGACTGGAACACAGATTATTTAACGTATTTACATTATTTGAAAATCTGAGCCTACCTGATGTATTACCAAGAATAGAACAAAAGTCTTTCTCTCCAAAACCCACTAAATTTTTTTGAATAATGGAGGAGGGAGATTTTCAGTCAACTAAGAGGGATGAGATCTGGTAAACTGGAGAAAAAGGAATACCACTACAGAAAATATGTAATAGGAAAATGAAATCTAACTGGTGTTAAAACCACTAAAGCCAAATCAAACTTGAAACTTATTTCTATGTTTCACATATTTAACACTGAGTGCATAATCTGAAATTGAATGATAGACATCCAGACAAGTACCAAAGTAGTCCAAGTAGCAAACTGGCTCAGGGAACAAGAATGACTTTTTGGCACTGCTTCCTATTAGCAAACTCATTCAAAGGCAGATACTAAAAATAAGGGCCATACAAAGGATTCCACACTGGGATAAATCAAAGTTGCATTTTTTTCAGGTTAATACATCATGTCCTTTCCTTTTAGCCCTAATAGGACTAATACCTGCTCAAAGCTGCAATCATTTGCCTTATGATGAATGAGTTACTGGCCTCAGTGTAACTCATATAGATGGGAATCATCACATGAAGATCATCACCACAGCTGGTATTAATTATCAGATTAAGGATAATATAAAAAAGATAAAGTAATGTGAGGGATTTTTGTTGCTGTTTCTGTGCTATCTTGTATATACATAGATAGATGACTGGCTACTTTTTTATTACCCAGATAAAAAGAATGATACAAGAAATGGAAAGAATAATAATCGCACCATATAACATACTTTGTGTCATTCAAAGATTATCTAAAGCAAAATCTTCATTGTCACCCAGGAGCTGTTTTAATAAATCATTGACAGATGATAACAAATGTCCTCAGCAGTCAACATCTGAAGTGATTAATTTCTTCAACCTTGACTCGGAAGGCTATTTGCTGTAATTATACTAAATAAACAAACTTTGCCAAGCCTGAAAAATTGGCATGTATATTGTACATGCAGGTCCCACTTCTTCCCCTTGATGCACTTGCTTTGGAGTGAGTGGAAATTCTGTGAGAAAAATGGAAATCAGAGATGATCTCTTAGGGATGATGAAGCTGGCACAGCAATTACTTTGTGAACAGCTATTTCCAGAATTCCCTAACGCTGTCAGAAGACACTGGGAATTCAACTGCTCATTTTTTACCTTTCTTCTTTTCCAGCAACCTTTCTCTTAACAAATCTAAGCAATTTTCTTTCCTAACTAGTCTGTGTTGAATTTGCAAAGGTTTTCTTAAATTCAAATGCATCTTTGTCTGGATGGAGTTTTAAACAGCTTTCAGACCCCTCCACCCTTACAGACACATGCACATATATATGTATTATATACATTAGTGGCCCAGCTTAGTTCATGGCCAGAGTCTTAACAGCTGAGGAGGAGTTGGATTTCTTCCCTATGGTAGTCTCCATAACATTATTCTAAATTATCAAGGGACCAGTTCACCAGAACCATTGCATTGTGTCACCAATGATTCCTAAAGAGTCATATGAATGCAGGTAAGTGCATGAAGAGGACAGAGACATATATTTCAGCAGAGGTGAGGTGGTGGACAGGGCTCCATGACGTCACCAGAACCAGGATCCACCCCCTTCACCCAACTTCCACACTGATTTCTAGTACATCGAGTAACTTAATCTCTCTGTTCTCATATTTAGATAAACCATATACCTTTTTTGTTTTCTTTCATTCAAACTTAGATTGTAAATTATTAAGGCAGCAAATATAGCATGTCAAGCATAACTGGACCTTTATCTCAGCTGAGGCCTTGTCACAGACCTTCAGATGCTTCTGCAGTATAACAAAAAAAAAATTTAACATCAATGTGAATGGACTCATTCAGTATTAATAATATGCCGTAAATCTGAAAGCTTGGTAGATCTTAATATTTTCACTAGAAGACAATGCTATGTTTTCTGTGTTGGACATTAAACTTCATTTAAGGTGAGAAACAACAAGACAAACGGTAAGAGAGAAAGGACTAGATTTAAACTGTAATACACTGAATGTCAGAGTTTCGAGCCATTCCTCCCATTATTTCCAGACTCACTAGTGATTGTCCTGACTTATGCAGCAGTAATAAATATTTATTTTCTCTAGTCTTCTCCCCATGACTGACTGTAGGCCCCTTTCCCCCCACATTCTATAAGCAAGTTAAGCAGTTTGACTGAGGTGGTGTGAAGGCTCTAGCTTGTTTATGATGTGGAACCTCCCTTTATAGCTCTTTCACTGTTGGGACAGAGGGACTAGATGAGGTAATAAGGAAGTATGAGGATTTTAATTGCTGAATAATTATTGCTAGCATAGTTGGCAAAACATAACTCTCTGAAGGATTTGAGAGAACCATTAAAAGTCTATGTGCAAGAGTAGCCAACATGAAGTGTGTTAGAGCCCTACAAAATCATTTTGATAATAAAATAATTAAAAGGCACTTTTGACTATGGATGAAAACAGTACTTTATGAACAAAATAAATTGCCACTTTCTTAAATTGCTAAATTAAAAAAATCAGAATAACAAACAAAAAAAACCTTATACTTGATGTAATATATTGTCATTTTGCATAACTTAGAATTATTGAAGTAATAAACTTGAAATGGGGGATTAGGTAACATTTATTGCACTGTTACTCTTTCGTTCACAAGAGGACTTTTAGACATACATTTAAAAAAATACGACATAGTTAATAACTGCTAGATTTTTGTTACCCTTGTTAATTTTGGTAATTAAAGTTTATGTCCTGAAATGTAAAACGATACCTTTGCCATGCAAAAGAACTTCCACATAAACTGTGATGAATCACATTTAAATCAGGTAGCTGTTTTCCAGAAGAAAATTCAGGATTACAGAGAAAGAAAACATTGGTGCTACACTATATATTTCGCACGAAGTACAAGAAGGCTTAAACTTTCCCATGGTTCTATTAACCACATACAAACTGCTTATACCCTGAATTCAGGTTGTGCTGGATGAGATTTGTAATTAAACATTATTGCCAATTAAGTGCAATTAACTATTTCTGTCATAAATTAGAATGAGATCTACGTCCATCCGCTCTCCTATGGGTCTAGAGAACTATGTCCTACGAGGAGCGGCTGAGGGAACTGGGGTTGTTCAGCCTGGAGAAAAGGAGGCTCAGGGGAGACCTTATCACTCTCTACAACTACCTGAAAGGAGGTTGTAGCAAGGTGGGGGTTGATCTCTTCTCCCAAGTAACAAGCAATAGGACTAGAGGAAATGGCCTCAAGTTGCACCAAGGGAAGTTTAGGTTGGATATTAGGAAAAATTTTTTCACTGAAAGGGTAGTCGGGCACTGGAATAGGCTGCCCAGGGAAGTAGTTGAGTCCCCATTCCTGGAAGTATTTAAAAGATGTGTGGATGTGGTGCTTAGGGACATGGTTTAGTGGTGGACTTGGCAGTGTTAGGTTAATGGTTGGACTTGGTGATCTTAAAGGTCTTTTCCAACCTAAACAATTCCATGATTCTATGATTCTAAAAAGCTGTTCTAGTGAATGAAGCACTGGGTTCTAGTGCATCTGCCCTGGTCCAAAGGAAATTGTTTATCTCCTTATCCTCAGAACTGTGACTGTTATGCGCTTTACTGAAAAGAAAATCACTTACGTATCAGATTATAAAGTCTGGTTTAGTCTCTCATACTCTTCCTGTCTAGATAACTACCATTTTTGTTCTTAAGTTCCTTAAACACAGGCCTGTAAGTGCCACAGTTTACAATTCCCACTCTCTGAGACTCATTACAGACCAACATGATCCTAGATTTTAGATTAATATCCTTTAATAATTCTAGATCTTTGGAAAGAAGGGAGAACTAGAATTAACAGCAAGGGCTTAAGAAAAACTTGCAGACACTTTGGGTTCTGTCCTTGCTGGTAGTTCTCGTTCATAAGCAATGTCAACTGTAGAAAGAGAGGACTTTGTTCCTAAACAATCCAGGGCTGCAATAACAGAAAGATAAGTGAAGTCCTTTGTCATTTTGTTATTTTTTATCAAGTATAAACTGAACAGTTCAGAACTGATGTACTGAAACCATCAAACTGGTTTCCTACATCTTCTTGTGTACATATCTATTTGTTTGACAACAGCACAGTGAGATACTGGGCCACAGAACTAGTAATCTGATTAGACAGGAAAGGAATTCTCACATACAACTCAAATTGTTTACCAACTATTACTGCTTGAGTGAGAACACAAAGTTTTTCCTTTGCATTTTTTACAGCATCTATGATAATGGCATCACATCCTGACTGCTGAAAATGCAATTCTAATAGAAAATAAATATTGAAATCCTTTCTGTTTCCATTCTGGTATTTGTGGCTTTGATCAGAACTAGTACCTGAGTTTTCATATGTTTTAATTGTCAACAAAAAGACAAGCAAGTGGGTTGTAGCTACAGCAACTATTGTGTACAAAGGTTATAGAATAGATCTTAGATGCAGTTGGGCATTATACTGCCAAGGCTTTGAGATTAAATTTGGTATTGAATATGTTGCAACTGTTAAAAAATGAACATTGGGAATAATACAATCACAATGCCTAAAACAACAGAGTAATTACATTGATGGATTGCAGAGCTCTTCTTAACAGATGTAACATATAAAAAACTATACTCAGAGGGTATTGTTTGAGTTTAAAATGACAGAAATTGATAATTTATCAAACCCCACAAAATAAATCAGGTTATTCATATTAAACTTTAGCACAGGACTCATATTTTGCTAGCTATGATACATTAAGACAAAGATTAAATGGGTTTTAACAATATCACAATGTGATACACACAGATCAGATAAAGAGCTTCACACGAATCCTGTTTTAAGCTTGAGGACTTGTTTTATTTATGTGTTCAGTGTAACTTCTGTCACTTATTTCTTCATTTCAAAAGAACAAGGCATGATCATTGCCTCCCCGAACAGGTTCCTTCTGGCAGTAACCATTTGATGAGAGTCATATCTTCTTCCTCATCTTATCATCTTATCTCTGATACAAAGTTCAGCTGATGACTAGTTACTAGTGGCACTCCTCAGGCATTGATTCAGAGACTAGTAAGGTTTAAATGCCTTTTTTAATGGCCTGCATTATGGGGTGGCAGGCACCCTCAGCAAGATCACAGATGATAACAAACTGGAGTCAGAGTTGTCCATAGAGCGGAGGGCAGGGATGCCCTTGAGAAAGACCTTGGCAGGCTGGAAAAATGGGCTGACAGAAACCTCATGTAGGTCGACAAAGGCAAATGGGAAGTCCAACATTCTTGATGAACAAGCTGAACATGTGTAAGAAGCACATCATTGTAGCAAAGACAACCACTTGCATCTTGGGCTGTATTGGCTAGAACATAGCCACTGAAGGAAGCGATTCTTCATCTCTCCTTCGTACTTGTGAGATTGCAACTGGACTACTATGTCCAGTTTTGATCTCCCCAGTACAAGAAAAAAAAATGATATCCTGGAGCGAGCCCAGGGACAAGCAACAAAGACGACTGGTGGGCTGGAGCACATGATGTGCAAGGAAATGTTAAAAGATCTCAGTTTGTTCAATCTAAAGAAAAGAAAGTTAAGAAAGATCTTACTTGTTGTGTCCAATTATGTAATGAGTACTGGCAGACAATGTGGATTCATACTGTTCTCTGAGATTCACAGTGACAGAATGAGACAACAGACACAAGTTGCATCAAGAAAAATTCTACTTAGATACCAGAAAAAAAATTCACAAACAGGGTAGTCCAATATGGAACAGACTGCCCAGTGAGATGTGGCTGTCCACCCTTGGAGATACTCATACCTTGACTAAGTATCCCTGAGTAACCTGAGCTAAATTGGGTCTACTCTGGCTGGGGCTTTGCCCCAGATGACCTCTTTATGTCTTTTCTGTTACATGCAATATTTTGTTACAGGCAAAAGTCAGCACATTGTATATATGGAGCTAAGAAATTATTTGCTAGCCTAATTAAAAAAAGAAATAAAGCAAAAAACCTAATCAAAAGACAACAAACAGTTATTGTTAGTCCAGTTACAATAATACTAACCCTTCTAGCAAAAAAAAGAAAATTCATGAGGCTATATATCCAACACAAACTATTCTGTGACTTTATGAGAACTTCTCTGATTAATCTGACATGCTTCTTGGATGTGAAGTCAACTGCATCACAACAGAGGTATTACCTCATCAAATATCATCTGCGTTGCTCCTCTGCTACTCTGTTCCTGTGTCTTCAGTGCCATGTAAGGACCTGACTGTGAAGTTCGTTGATATGAGGAAGTTTGCAAGAAATAAATGCACAGTGTACAGATTTTCCCAAAGAGGTAGTTTGAAACTTTTTCATGAACAGGGGATGGAATAAGATAATTACAATGTTGCCAAACTAATGATGGCATGCCAAACTGAGGAATAGTCTGACTTCCTTGGTTACCTTGCTGGTATGACAGTTACAAGTTCTCTCTGTATTAATGGTCATGCACATAAACACCAGCATTTTGCATCTTTATAAAATTTGAGAAAATGAACTAATTAGATCTCATTGTAATGTTATGTATAGAAACTGAAACATAAAGAAATTATTTAAATGAAGCCAATGAGAACATAATCAGAAAGCCATTATTTTGGTGTTTGACTAAAAGGTAATGTCTTCTCCCAAGATATGTTTAACATAAGAAATGAAGGGAGCAGTCTTGAGAAATACTAAAAGGCAATCGGGGATATCAGCTATGTACTCACACAGAATTGTCACAAGAAAGGAACATAGCAAACAGGATTTCAGCAGTACAGGTACACTTAGTGTTATATGAAATACACACAAAACAGTTTGGCTATGAAGTTTAAAAATGGTGTATCTTGACCTTCATCTATATTTAAGGTAGGAAGTAATAAATATGCCATGCTGCCAGTTATTCTAGTAAATAGCCTTTTGTAAAGTATTTTGACTATTTATCTGCTTGATTACACGGACAATTACTGGTTTAACTTGCAGTGATGGATTTCAAATAAGATAAAATAAATTTTAAGAATATCAGAACTGATGTAAAAAGCCAGAACATATATCTTTTATAGTTCAGTGATTACCTTTTATGCCTCACCTATACTTCCTGGGACCTTATACTAGCAAGATAATTTAAGAAACCAATCTGTAGACTGGAAGACTGGTAAAACAGTCTTAGAAAAGAGCATTCTCACTAAAAGTACAGTTCCTTTGGCTTTTCCTGCTGTATATGAATAAGACAACAGTATTGGCGAATGATTTTGTTTTATTTTCACTATAAAATATATTGGTTTTAAGTAATTGGAAAATGCGTGTGAAGGTTGGAATCTTTGACTATTTCTAGTTTTCAGTTTCTACCTTCTAGAAATGCCTGAGGAAATATTATCACCAAAAAAAAAAAAAACCAACCAAATAAAAAAAAAAAACACCAAGAAGTTTGTTTTGGTTTTAAGCCTTTGATCTAAAAGTATTGGGGAAATTTAATTGGGCCATTAGTGTATTAGATTTGAAGGGGAAATTCAATTTCTGTAGTAGAAAATGAATAAACTTAATTTTTTCACTAAGACTATTTTTTCCCCTCTCTCTTACCTATGGGCAAACTTAGATTGACACCTAAATAGCATTGTTCTTCCCTGCTTTTCCTTTGTCAGCTTTGTGACTGTGGTTCCTGAGGTAACCAGGATAGCTCTCCTGTAATACTTGCCCACAATTCTTTGCTTTGGCTTGCAGACTTCGTTGAGTTAAGTTGCTTTTATATGCAAAAGTTCTAAACCTCACTCTTCATGAAACTTTATTATTCATGAGACTGGAACAAGTAATACACGTCAGCCACCCAATTAGTCTCCTGTAATGCACTTTTCAATTGCAACGCTATTGCAACAGGTCGTTGCAGAGTTAATGGGGCTGACTGCAGCACACAAACATACACAACTGGGAAAGGATTCTCTCCTCCAAAAGTGAATACTTCAGTATTTCTTCATGTGGAGCTTGTTTCCTGTATATTATTACTTGGTCCTCCTAATCCAGATGGAAAATTCCTCACTAATTCTTCCATCATTTAGTAGAATTTGTAGAAGTAAATACTACCTACAAGGTCCACTTGCAGTTGTAAATCTGAAAGACCTGAATACTCACATAAACTTTTGCCACATCAAAAGGTTAAATGTTTGGAGAGCTCCAAAACATCAGTACCATAATAAGGTTAGTTCTCAAAAAGTTTTGAACTCCAGTAGTGAATCTCTCGTATCTAGTAGACAAGTTCATAAGAAAAGAGATCTCACTTTTATGACATATTTCTTCTTTTTCTCTATTCTGACACCCTTAATCACTCAAATTGGTCCAATTAACTGGTGAAATATCATAACAAAAGGGATTTCCACTGTAGCATAGTACATGAAGATTCATAGGACCTCAGCAGCGCTATAGTCAAAACAAAAGTATTATAAAATAATTGGTTAGGAGAAATTATGAGCAATTGTGGTGGGTTGATGCTGGCTGGACACCAGGTGCCCACCAAAGCCATTCTATCACTCCCTCTTCTCAGGTGGACAGGGGAGAGAAAATATAATGAAAGGGTCAAGATAAGGGCAGGGAGAGATCACTCACCAATTACCATCACAGGCAAAACAGACTTGACTTGAGGAAATTAGCTTAATTTATTACCAATCAAATCAGAGTAAGGTAATGATCCACCTGGCTAGAGAGCAGCTCTGTGGAAAGGGACCTTGGGGTCCTGGTGGACAGGAAGCTCAATATGAGTGAACAGTGTGCTGCTGCAGACAAGAAGGCCAATAGGATGCTGGGTTACATCAAAAAGGGCATCACCAGCAGAGATAAAGAAGTCATTATTCCACTCTACTTGGCACTTGTCAGGCCACACCTGGAATACTGTGTGGGCCCCTTCCACGGAGTGCAGTCCTTCAGGAACAGACTGCTCCAGCATGGGTTCCCTGCAGAGTCACAAGTCCTGCCAGCAAACCTGCTCCAGCGTGGGCTCCTCTCCACGGGTCCACAGGTCCTGCCAGGAGCTTGGTCCAGTGCAGGCTTCCCACAGGGTCACAGCCTCCTTTGGGCATCCACCTGCTCCGGTGTGGGGTCCTCCATGGGCTGCAGGTGGAGATCTGCTCCACCATTGACCTCCATGGGCTGCAGGGGACAACCTGCCTCACCATGGTCTTCACCACGGGCTGTGGGGGAAGCTCTGCTCTGGCGCCTGGACCACCTCCTCCCCCTCCTTCTTCACTGACTTTGGTGTCTGCAAAGTTGTTCCTCTCACTTATTCTCACTCCTCTCTTTGTCTGAAGTTATGCAGGATTTTTTTTCCCCCCTCTTAAATATGTTATCCCAGAGGCGCTACCACCATCACTGATGGGCTCAGCCTTGGCCAGTGGCAGGTTCACCAGCTGGCATTGGCTCTATTGGACACAGGGAAAGCTTCTAGCATCTTCTCACAGAAGCCACCTCTGTAGCTCCCCTGCTACCAAAACCTTGCCACCCAAACACAATACAGTGATAATAACTTAATAGAGTAGCAGCCTTTTTTCTTTTTGATGAATAGTTAACAAAACAAACATACACAGAGTCAGAAGAAAAATTAAAACAACTTTTGATCTTGTAAAGATACTTCTGCAGATAAATGCAGAATTGAAATCACATCATGTTTGTTCTAACCTAGAACAGCTATGGAATTTCCTTAGGAAAATGCAGACTTCTCCTCACTAAAACAGCAATGATATTTTCCAAAATGACAGCTGGGCTGTGTGATTTAGTTCACTGATGCTTGTAAAATTATTTAAGGTACTGGGATACTATAGAAATGTTGTATCTCAAGTTTGTACTTTGCGTTTGCATAGGCTATTGCTTTTCACAGTTTCAAAGAATATAATAAAGACAATCCTGCTACATTATTTGTTTGGTTTTTAACTGTAATTTTCTTTTATCTCAAATGAAAATGTTGGGTGTTTCTTTTACTCTCCATGAGGAAGTAAAACAGGTCATCTCCAAATCTCTATTGGTGTGCCTATATTTAAAACAAATGTATACATTTATTAAAGTGACCTTATTCTTCATTTAAGTTTTGAGGTGTTTTTGTGTTTTCATGCTGTGATTTTAGCTGTACTTCCAGACCTGCAGAGGGCAAAATGGTTCCAATTAGGGCCAGACCCTCTCCTTTTTTCCCATACACTGGTTAACTGTTTAAAGCAACCCTTCCTCCCTGACCCAGGTGCAGGTAGATATCGTAGTGTCCTAGAGGTTGCATTAACTTGGGTTAACCATAACCCTTTACAGATCATTTCCTGTCCATCTTTCCAGCTGCTGACTGGAAAGTGGGCAAAATGGGCATCCTGATCTAAAAAAAATCGGTGGATGTTTTAGCACCCAACCTGCAGAGATCAGAACCAGACCATGAGCACAGAACTTATAAGTAAAAAGAAACTCCAAGCTGTTCAGATAGTTGTCGTCTTCTGGGTATGCCAGAAATCAATAGGCTTTTTATTTTGGTGGGCTAGGATTCATCTCACTTCACTTTAACAGTTTAAGTAACTAATCCAAACAAATTGCCCAGGCTTCCTTTGCAGTCAAATGAAAGACAGATCCAAAAGCTGATTCATCCCATTTTAAGGCTGCCATTGAAGATAAGTGGTATGAATCGCCTTTTAGAGGTGGCTATGTTTCACTACGGACAACAAGAAAAACCCATGTGATTAGCTTATAACAGATGCTTAGCTCTTTTATAAGGCTAAAGTTGAAGATAAAGTCCTCCCTTAATAAGTATGGGTTACCTGACCTCCATCACACTTTACTTGTAAGATATACTTTTGCAGTTTTCAGATTCTAATTCGGATTCCTTGAAATGGTTCATTTACTTCAAGTCATTGCAAAACTAGCAGTTTCCCATAGATTTTTCAAATGGCAATGTGGTGCTATAAAATAAGATTGAGGAAAAACTCAGCCAATTTCTACTTCAGTTCATGGGTTACTCTGTTCTTGTGGGCAGACACCACTTGATGCTTCCACAGGAAACAACTGGTTTTTAATACGGAAAACAGTTGAAAAAAATTAATATGAAAAAACATACAACTCTTGATAGCATGTGGCTGAAATAATTGTCAAAAAGTTTTGTTCTGCTATCCATTTTTTTTGGTATTTCAGCCTACTTTAGTGTCCCACTGACTTACTGACTTACATTGAATGTTATGCAGACACTGGGACGTTACAGAAAACAGCACTATTCAGGCAATCTTATATATTAATATTAATGATTTCCCTACTGACCAAGATGGGCAGGTATGACCTTTGGACTTTTTTAATACAAAATTGCATCTTTCTGTGTGGTGGGTTGACCCTAGCCAGCAGCCAAACACCCACCCATCCTCTTGCTCAGTCTCCTCTCCCGTGGGATGGGGAAGAAATAGAAAGAAGATGAGAAGACTCGTGGATCTAGATAATGACAATTTAATAAGCAAAGCAAAAGCTACACACACAAGCAAAGCAAAAAGATTAGTTCATTCACTGCCTCCCATTGGCAGGCAGATATCCAGCCATTTCCTCAAAAAGCAGGGCCTCAACATGTGTAGCAGTTACTTTGGAAGATAAACACCATAACCACAAGCATCCACCCCTTTTCTCCTCCTTTCCCTGAGCTTTTTTTGCTGAGTGCAACATTGTATAGTATGGGATATCCCGTTGGTCAGTTGGGGTCAGCTGTCCCTGCTGTGTCCTCTCCCAACCTCTTGCCCACCACCAGCCTACTTCCTTTCAAGGGGAAGAGAAAAAGCCTTGAAACTGTGCCAGTACTGATCAGCAAAAACCAAAACACTAGTGTGTTATCAAGTCTGTTTTAGCCCCAAATGTAAAGCACAGCACCATACGGGCTGCTATGAAAGAAGTTAACTCCATCCCAGCCAGGCCCAGCACATTGTGAAATGGAATAGAAGGGTTTGAATTATTATGTAAAATTTGTTCCTTAAAAAATTACATTCTGATTCTTTCATAGATTAGATGAAACAGAGAGCTCTTTCATATCCTTTTTCTCTGTCTATAACGGTACATTTTTCCTGCAATTAGGCAAAGTTATACCTAATATTACTTCGATATAAACCTTATTTATAATTTGTGGCTTATTTCTTCCAGTGGTAGCACTTCATTGGTAGACACTGTCTTGTAATTAACAGAGAGTTCAAGGTTTCAAATGCATCCTTTGTAAGCTTTCTAACAGAATATTTCCTTTGGAGTTGTCATATCTTCTTTTTCTGGACACTTCTACTGATAACAGACACTCAAACTCTAGATGGATATTTTGCTTTTACTGTCAACAGTTCAGGTGCTTCCTTCTTTAGAGGTGTAAAGTCCCCAGGTTTAGGAACTGAAATCTTGGTCTGTTTGTATCATGAAAAGACTATTTCTGTCCTTCTGTTTCTTTGTCTGTGTTTGGTTTGGGAGCAAGAGTGACCTTCTAATATGCTAATTGTACCAATCTAAACATATCAGTCAATGAAAAGTGAGAGAAAGGTATGAAGGCTACACCAAAACATTTTGATGAATCCTTATTCTGACTGAAAATACATGCATATATTTAAACTATTTTGGAAGAAAGGTATAGAACAAAAATGAAGAAGAAAAGCAATGTAATCCAAGGCTTTATTCAGTGTAAAGGAAATTACTATACTAATAACTGAGTTTATTTCATTGATATGTATTCAAACACCATAAACTAAATCTCTGTTTGGACAACAGGCTTCTCTTTAAATGTTTTTTGTGTAGGAAATTTGCATCTGTATCTACATTGCCAGGCTTCAGACAAAAAGGATGAGGGAAAAGGTGTTCTAAATTTGTCAAAATACTTAAAATAGAATCCTGGGGCTCAGTGATGGTGAAGTAGGTGTATCAAATGAAGACAGCAAAAATATATGCACCATATTATAAAAATACCCTGTGATATAGTAAAACAATTCTTATGATTTACTGTAGTTCTAGTCTGTCTCCCAAAAATAACTAGCGGTGCCAGCATAAATTTCTTTGCTGTCTTGCTTTAAACTGTGTCTCCTTTGGGGCTTCCCCTATGATTAAAGGTGCATAACTCATTTAAGGGTTCTACCCTGCACTCTTCCGTGCACATGAAATCAGTGGCATTCTCATTCACCTGAGACTTCTGGGATAGATCTAAGAAATTCACCCACTACTATTTTTGGTAGACTAATTAGAAGCAAGTTGTATCTCAGTGAATTTAAGAAAACTGGTCTTCCTTTTCTTCGCACATTATCTGAAAACTTAACCATGAAACCCTCCCCGAAATTTCTCTGGTAAAGAATGTTGAATTTCCATGAGAAATTAATGGAGTCTCATTTCATAAGGTGTTTCAGAGTAGAAGTCAAAATAAAAATGGAGCTTACATACCAAACAGAGAGAATATCAAGAGACTCAGTGAAGTTCACTAAGAATTTTTCCATCATCTTTTTTTTTTTTTTACAGTGGTGATCGTAGTGAGCATTAAATACAAAACAATGGTGATAGAATGATCATCATTTTGCATTTGAATAAAAAATCCATTTGACTACTGTTTCTGCTGACAGCAATTTTTATCTGAAAAAACACACCTCAGAGTTTCTTTTGCTGACTACCACACTTGTCTGTGCAGCAGAAAGCTTCAAGTATTAAGCATTCCACTTGGCTGGTGGAGATGAAGGAAGAGGCAGGACCTAAATAAATGTTGTTTCTCCTGTCCCTGGATACTCAAGGAAACTATGGCTACTTGTGGCAGCCCTTTGTAGCTTGTACAATATAGCAACAGCCTTTCTGGGAAACTTAAAGCAGACCTCAAAGCAAAGACTATTAAAATGGCGATATCTGTGTGGGGTCTAGAACAGAGCCTATGCTGTAGAGTCTGAGTATATAAGCAGAATTTGTTTCTAGCAGATCTTGATATCTGATTATTTCTTTCCTATATATGTACATTGGAATGGTAATTATACAAATCTTCCATTCAGGTTGCAGAAACAATATCACTTGAGCTGTGTATGGGCAATAAAACACAAAATTCAGAATTCTGTTTCAGGGTCACTGTTTGAAGTAAGCCTCTGCTGTTTGAACATACACACTTCTGAAGCTCAAGTGTTTGAATGTACTTCTGAAGAGACTAGAAGATGTTCACAAAAATAATAATTTTAAAACTGGCTTTTGAATTTGAAGTAACATTCCCTGGGTATTACTGTTTGCTCAGCTTGACCTGTTTCTTGCCCTGTCTAATACAGTGTAAGGTGTTTGCATTCCAGCTTTTGATTTGGGAAATGCTTTTTTCTCATATTGTGTGGTGGCAGGTGCATAATTGGTAGGCACAGCTGGTAGAATTGTAGATTGAAACTCTAGACATCTTCTAAGATATATTTTTCAGACCAGAGGTGAGGATGTAAGAGACAAAACATTCAGAAAACAGCTTACACTCAGTTAACCACAGGACAATTTAGTTATATTCTTAGAAGGGTGACTCATTCTGCCAATACCACCGTATAAAAGAAATGACCTATACTTCATAAAATAGCATTTCAGTTTAAGTGGACAATTCACTTTTACATTTTTATTTTTAATAGTGAACTGGCTCTAAGATATAGCTCCATAAAAAGCCATATATAACACAGAAGCAATTTTCTAAAAATAATGTGAGGAATTTATGTAAAATGATATCAAGCTTCAAGCACATCCAATAGGCAATATTGTGAAGCATCTCCTGTGGTTTTGCTATGTGATCTTGAAGCTGAAGAAGAAGAAGTATAATTTAATAATCTAACTCAAAGACTTACAAAGAGACAAAAGTATTGGATCGAGAAAATTCATTTATACAGAATAAGATGTTCTGTAGTGGCAGAATTTTCCAAAGGTTGTGCTAATCATACATGAAAAATCAACAAAGAGAAAATGGAAATAGTCTGGAGTTGAACTAAAGATACTTTCATTAGATAATTGGTATAAGAAATAAAGCATGCTAACTCCACTAATTTAGAATCAAATAAACAGCTCCAAAAAGTGGATCAAATGCAAGACTTTTAATCTTAAATCAATGTTCCTTTCACCAACATGGAAAATATCCTTACCAAATAGTGGTTTAAAAGTAAAGTACAAAGTGGAAATAGTAGAGGCCAATGATGCAGCTCATTCTCCATGATAATTCTACCCACTCAGGCTCTTAGATTTTTTTCATAATATGACTAAAGAAAACACTGTTCAGTCTCTCAGAGTTTTATTTCTCCCTCTTAGAAGTCCAGTCACAGCACACTGGAATTATGTTAGCGGTTATTTAGACCTGAGAGATCTGTTGACACACACTATTTGTTTTGGGTTTAGGTAGCTTTCTAGATTGTTTGGTTTAACTGTTCTTATAGAGGAATCTGACATTAGAGGGACTTTTTAATAATTTTTTTTTTCAGATTAATTTGAGACTTTTTCAAATTCTTAGTTACTTGCTAAAAAGAATAGCTCTACTCAGCAGGACACATGTATAGATTAATGCTTTCTCAAGGGATATTCACTACCTGCAGGAGCCCTCCAGGAACGCCCACAACACGGTGAGCAGCTGGGCCACCACAGGCAGCATGCAAACAGGCAGGAGAGCAACGGCAGCACTGAAGCCAAGCTCCTTAGCCATGCTTGGCATTCCTGGTGTCATTCAGCTCTGAAGCAGGACAGAAAAGCTATTCAGTCTAGAGTGAGAAGCCTGAAAGCAGATTTCAACCTCTATTTTGGCAGAGATAGAAGTGACACACTGGCAGATTTCTCATTATGCCCATCCTGTGATGCTCTACAGTCAGTGTTCAGAGTAGTACTGGCATGCTTAAGTGAGGGAAGCAAATCACAGGGGACAAGGCTAGTTGTAAAATGGAAGTGCACACAGAAGAGCAGCAACAACCAGAATTTCAAACTTGCTTTCCTTTCATTTCCCTTTATTTTTGTTTTACTTCGATAACCTTACTGCTCTTTATCTCCACCTGTGTCTTCCTTTATTCTTGTTTGAGTACAAGGGTTACATCTTTTCTTTGTTTTGCTGCAAGAATGATGACAACTGATTCCTGTTAGAAATAGGTTCAGAAGTTCAGGTCTTCTGAGCTCTTGTTGACTTCAGGCACTGCACAGAATGTCAAAATGAAACAATATGTCTCCTGCATTATATTTCTGCAGGCTTCAAACTCAAATTGACTCACTAAATAATTTTGCTACATGGAAAACAAGCAACAGATGAAACATATCACTGCATAAAGACAGTTTCTGGATGCAAAAGTTTTCCACCTTCAGATAATCTGGAAAGCAATGGAACTCAAATCAGTCTGAGTTGAGCTCTGATAACCAGCTATTTGCATTTATCTAATTTTCATGTCATTCCCTGAACGTACCTATAATGGTACTGTGGCTTTTGAGAATCCAAGGTCAGCCCTTCAATATAGAAGATCTAGAGTGTCATTATTTCCAAGTCCTTGATTCTGCAAGGTGCAAAGGCACTTTAACTCTGATCCAATACAGGACACCAGCTTAAGCCTTCACCTAACACAAGCTCAGACACATACTTACCCTTAAACACACTAATATTTCCAGGGGCCTATCCTCACTGAAGTCAATGACAAAGTTTTTACTCACTGTGCAGGACCCTGGTGACAGAATTGCAATATCTTGATAGAAAGTGGGGTTTTAAGCACTTTGATAAAGCATCTGGAGCTCTGTGGAGTTGACAGCAGGATATGGTACAACAAGATGGTGAGGTTCCCTCATGCCACTGTGTGGTCTGTCTTCTTCCATTCTGCCAGCTTTGGGGATGCCTAACCCTCCTATAAGCCAGCAGAGTTCCCTAAACAAACTGGGGGAAAAGCATAAACGAATAATAGTTTCCTGCCAGACTGGTGAGCTGAACAGGCTCATCATGACATACAAGGAGAGCCAAAGTTGGCTTGCAGGAGAAGCCAGAGGGCCATGTGTGATTGGAAGTAAGAGAGTCATCGGGGGGCGGTCAGGGAGTGCCACATCAAGGCACACATGTATTCCAAACACTGGTCTCTCAGGGGTTTTTAGGTACATATATACACATATACAGATATATACGCACACACGATCCCACACCAGTTCCCTTTTTGTCTGGATCTCAAACAATATTTAAACCTCTCCAGTTAGTTCCATGCTGGAAAGAGGCAAAGTAGTTTGTAATGTATTTTATTTAAGTGAGAATTACCAGTCTTCCCGGATGTCCCCATCTTTTGGTCTGCAAAGCAGTGATTTTCTTTAAATAGCAGAAGAGAATTAACAGATATTTGGAAAGGTTTTGAATAATATTTTTCTTACAGTTACAAACAATGTCCCCCTAAAAAAAAAGCCAAAGTAAAAAACTGTACATGAAAGATTGTCAGAAACCAGGAGTTGTTCTTATAGGTACTTACAATAAATGGAGCATCGGATTGATTATTGCATACCTGCCTAATACCTGTGCAGACACAACTGCAAGATAGCTTATAGTTCTGGATTTGTATTTGTAATGAGGATTACCTTACCTGTGTCGACAGACATTCTGCTCCTTTACAAAACTTGCACTTTTTTACAGGGAACTTTGGAACTTTATTGCGCTCTCTGCTTTGGTTTGTGATACACACTGACTTGTGATAACTGAGACTTTGTTGTGCAAGAACACAGCTGAGCTACTATTACATAGGAGTATACAAAGGAATCAGATATTATTTACATCAGTTTGGATACATTGATGAGCCTCTTTCTGGAAATTTCAGAGGTGATCAGATATTGTGTTCTAGAAGGAAGGAAGGAAGGAAGGACAAAATGTTAACTCCTACCATGTCTTTTCCTTTTCAACCATGTAAAAAAGAATTAATGTGAGATAGAGAAATGGAGTTGCTTTCATGTAAGAAATGGGAAAATCAGTCTGTTTTCCTCTTTATAATTTGTTGTGCAAATCTAAGTAATGTCATTTTTCCCTATAGCTATTTCTTTAAGACCATTAGCAGGATACCAAGATTAACTAAAATAGCCTTTTGATAGTCGCTCATAAGACTGTACGTTGAAAGATTTTGAAAAGAGATTCCTTTCTCCATTCTTCATTGATTTCAAGAGTCACTAAGAAAATTAGAAGGCATCTTTAAGTGCCCTTAATTTACACCTAGCTTATAGTTTCTATATATTTAGAGTTATATAAAGATTGGGAACATAACATATGTAAGAACATGGTTGATAAAATATGTTTGGTTAGAACAAAGTTGCAGATACTGTATTTATTTTTCAGCTATTGTACTTATCTATCAGAAGACCATCAAACTCTGGTCAAACTGAGAAAATCCTGCTGCTTTTGAATATATGATAATGGAGAGATTGGAGGGGGTGACATCTTTATTTTTCTGAAAGATATTAACTATGTGGTTCAGATATTATATTCAGATATTCATGAAAAGTTCTTGTTTATTATAGACCAGAAACATTTTTAGGTGTATTAGCAGGTACTATCATGCTGAAATTTAGGAAAATTACCCCCATGCCATCTTTAGAGAGATAGGCATATATAGGTTTTCACATGTGTATGTGTATGTATTTTTTATATGTATCTACATATATATAATACAATATTGACAAACTCTCTGTGATAGTTCTGGCTTTGTCACATTCTGCCTGATTTATCAATGTCAGCTGCAATGTCTACCTTAAAAACACTAATCTGGCAAATGTTTAAGTCAATTCTTGAAGACACAGAGCAACTGTTCATAAATTTAAAATGTCACAGAGAATGCTGACTTATACCAAATGAAGACCTGCTTATTCTATTCGTTAAATTTGTCTTTTACCTCAGAAATGCAAAGCAGAACAATATCAGATAAGCATAACTTATATAAGCACACATTTGCCTCATATTCATGCATCACATTTTGTATTATTTAACAGCAGCCTGGTCCTGCTGTTTTATTGCCCAATTGGCTAGGATGACATATGACCAGAAGAACAGACAGAGGCTTACATTTGCATTCGTTCTCACATTATGGTGCTCAGAAGCAAACCAGTAATCAGAAACATATTATCTAGAATTACAAGGGACACATTGCTACCGCAGTAATGTTTTAAAAAATTAAGTGTTCTCAGTAGGTGTTTAGAGCCTCCGTATTTCAGTTAGCATACTCTTACTACATGCTTACATTTTTTAAAGATTGTGTATAGGGATATATCATTCGGATGTACATTATGCATATCTGCCTACACATTCTCACAGCAAAAGTTTCTTACCCAATATTTTATGAATATGTTACAAAGGAAGAAAGAAATCTTGGAGGGTAGGAGATATGAGGAAAGAGTTGAGGTATAAGAAATAAAGGATGTACAAAGCTGATGGATCACTTCCCTGATCCCAAGGATACTGTACTCAGGGCTGCTCCTCAGGCATAAATGAGATTTTTCTGACATGTGCTGACATACTCAAAAGGTAAAACTGCAGAAAGGATTCCTTATAACACACAGTTAAGTTTGGGTTCCCAAGGCTTCCAGTATCCCTTAAATCGTCTTCAGTAATCTCAATGTCACAGCAGACTACTGAAAAAGCCTACGACACAGTGGGGACTCAATTCCCCAGTTCGAAAGGTGCCAAACATGGTGATATCAGCCAGCATTGCCACATAAAGAAACTACATCACAACAGATGGATTGTCTGACCAAATATCACTTTAATTTTCACAGGGGAAAAAAAAGCTACAGAACTTAGATCTGTTTTCCTTCATGATTTCATATTCATTGTGTTCCCAAACTAAGACTAAATTTGTAAGTGGCATTTTTGTATATATGTGTGTATAGATATACGTGTATAGATATATATTTGTACATATTTATACACATATAAATATGAATTAGATCAACAGGGCATGCATGCAGCATATATGTACATTTGACTAAATATAAAATATTTTTTAAGATGATGGAGTTTCTGCCAGTCCCATCAGAGTCAACATGAGTTGTGAATGTTAAGCACTTCCGAAGATTAAAACATGGTTATTTAGGTGACTAAACATTGCAAAGAGCTGTCATGTTTGAATACACAGGCCAAAGTCCTTCAGGAAAAATCAGCTTTTTGCTATTGAGTATATCAGCTTGTTGGAAGAGAGGTAGACAATACAGTAGTCATGAAAACTGAAACCGGACTATCAGAAAAGAAGCTAACTGATTTTATCTTTATTGAGCATAGGAGACATAACACAAAATCATTGGCCTTTTCTTAATGGGCAGTTTATGAAGAAAAGGAGAAAAAAATCCATGTTCTATCAGACCAGATCACTGCAATGGCCCCTTTTTTTCTTAAAAAAAAACAAACCAAACCAAAACAAAAAACTTAATTATTTTGTCTGTAGACCCACAAGTACCATCCTTTGTATTTTGTGCAAACACAGGTTAGTACAGCACGTTCAATCTCTTTCATTTCATACGCACATTTCTGGGAGGATATCTCTGGACCACAAGCCTTGAATTAGGAAGAGATAGCTAGGCTACACACTTCTGGAAGGGTCACGAAGAGCCTGTCCATCTAGCCATCACTTGGCAATCAGACTCTTTGATCAAGATGTTTTGCAAGGATTGTGACAGATCTAGAGATACTCTATTGGAGCAGACTTATTTCACCAGTACAGCCCTTTGTGTGGTAGCACCCCTTGTCAGGTCTCAGTATGTTCAGAGTGCTGAGGGGCTCTTCCTTTACCTTGACTGACCTAATGGTCCTGAAGGAAGAAGTATAGCCAGCTGGCTACCCTTAGGGGAATTGTCACTGGCTGGTGAAGAACGGCCATTGAATTTGGGACCTATTCATTTTCTGCTGCATCCAAGAGCTACTGAACTTAGGAACATAAGATGTCCTATGAGCACTGTAATAGCAAAAAAAAAATATTTTTTTCCCTCAGAAACAAAAGTTCCTAGAGTAAGATTGCTTAAACATGAAGGCCTCTTTTCATACTACAGTTAGTTTAATTAAAATATTTTTCATCAAGTTATTTGTTGTTGAAAAGATCTTTCAAAAACACTAAGAACATAATAGGTCTACCAAAATATACTGTGATTTGCTTGGAAATAATACATAATACAAAATTCAGTGGAAAGTTTTGTAGAACTTCCTGAGTAATAGTAAAAAAAAAATCAATAATTTAATGACAGAAGTCAGTAAGAGAACAAAAACATGGATCCCCACAAATATTTCTTGCTTAAATGTTTTTAGAGTCAGGGCAAACTCTTATGATTAAAGGACTCAGTAGTCTACAGTACTTGCTTTTTTACAAGCTGTCTCCTCTTTACTACTCAGTGATTTCAAATTCTCCTATGCCTATAGACTTTTATCATACAGTTTCTGTAAGCCTTCCAAAATTGTACATTCATTTGTGTATAGTGAATGAGACCTATGAAGAAGTATGAAGTGCAAGAAGAGGACATGCAAATCTGAAAGCAGAGAAGATAACCTCTAACATGCAAGGGTGTAGCTACCATTGTTAATTACAGGAAAAAATATTTGCCTGCCTGGTTTCCTCCAGCCTTGGAAATTAGAGAAGTAGAATAAGCTGTATTTTTTCTTTTGTTTGCTTTCCCTCTCTCCTTTTTTGTTATTATTTTTGTTTTACATGAACTACACCTTTCTTAAAAGCTGCCTATAACCTTGCTTTGATTGGTACTTTGGGGGAATAGGCACAAACTGAATGTTCAGAAAAATGAGAAAGGATGGATCCTTTGTTTACAAGTGCAAAAAAAAAAAAAAAGCTTATGTAACCTCAGTTGTTTCTTCTCACTATGTGGGTATAGGTGGAATGCCTTCTTGCACCTAAGCCTCCTGTCCTCCATGGAGAAAGGAATATATATACTATGAGTCAGTTGTGAGGGTAGATATTTTCCACTAAGACTACAGAGAGAGATGGTCTGTCATCAGATTTTTGGCACCTGCTGTTAAATTCCCAGGAGGCACCAGAGGTTTTCTCTGGTTCCTCAGATCAGGCTTGGGTGCAGGTCCTGTGCCCTTGAAATTCTCTATAATGGTCTGGAAAAAGAAAAAACTGCGGAAACATCTAATATAGTGAACTCTGTCCATTCTTATCTTTTAGCAGTCAGGCTTTGGTCTACCTCCACTCATAAGAATTTTTCCTCAGAATCAAAAAAATGTTGTTGTCTGCCCTCATTCTGACCCTTACATCATTGAAGAAAATATTTCCCAGCTCCTGAAGAGACTTAGAGCTGTATCAACCCTCCTGAAAGACAATAAGCAGTTGCCAGCAGACATTGTAATTTCCAGAGGAGGATGGTGCTTTTTCCATCTGTTTAACCCAAGTGCACACTAGACTTAAGACAGCCTCCAGTAATAGCAAAATATGAATTCCAGAAAATCTAAAGGTTTTGTTCTTGACTAGAGAGATGAAAACAAAGAGAACATCATAAAAGGACATGAAGAGGACAAAAGGACTTGGTACATACATATGTATGTATATGTATGTGTATACACATGTAAATAAATAGATACTACATCAAACACCTGTGTCTGAAAGGGAGCAGGGGAGAAGTAGGGGAGATTGCTACCTCACACATAGCTTGGCCATTTAAAAATTTATCATTCATGAGCAGCTACTGGGAATATGCAATAACTAGCACACCTGTTTCTGTAAGTTTCTGGTCTTTTCCAAACAACCTCTACACTATGCATATATTCAGACCCAAATCAGAAATCAGTGGACCTTCTCAAGGCTTTCTTTCTTTACTTAATAACTATGAAAGCCTTCTAAACTGTAATTATTAAGAGAAGATGGACTGAAGCTCCTCAGATAAACTTTTCTTTTTCTTACTGTTTATATACAGGATTTTATTTTTGCCCCCCTTTATACCAAAGAGGTTCAATGCCACAATGTAAAACATCTGCATAACAATGTCATAATATCTGCCACAAGCCAAGCTTATTTAACAACTGGGAAATGTACAAGTCAGCAGGGTAATTAAGACAGAATAGAACAAAACCAGAGTAGCTTAATCTGCACTTATTTGATGTCCCTGCACATCAAATGCAATTCAAGAAGTACAATTAGAAACCAGTGTGTAATACATACTTTGTCTTAAGCTGCAAATCAGAAGGGAATTTGTACAAGTTTGAAGGCCAATGGATTTGCAAACATTTTCAAATCTGGTGAATCACAGTTCCAGCACCTCCCTTTACAGGCTGTTCAGAACCAAGCATCTCCTAGAGGTTCTGCTCTATTAATAAAGGCCAGTGGTGTCAAAGGGTTATATAAAATCGTGAATAATTAGAGGTCACTGTGGTCCTCCCTCTTTCCAGTGCTTTTGAAATGAAGTCTCTCATTTCATAGAGCAAAGCACAGCAAGGAATACTGCTGATTCTCATGTGACCTTAAAACATAAAAGTCTTGCAGTAAAGCTATACTAAAATGCTTTTGCTTCTGTCTCCGAGTTCTCCTTAATGCCATATGTAAATTGTGCTGGTCAAGGATGCAAAATTCAGTCCAGGGAAGAGTGTCACAGCAAATACATTGATCATCTGACCTTCAGGTTCCCCTCACACTTCAGGAATGGACCTTCTATTTCTTCCTGACATGCTGTTTGTGAAACCTTTCTCTGTGTAACCAGGTGGGCAAGAACAGAACTTTTTTTCCTTATGTCTCTCACTTAAAAAAAAAGTCTTTTTTTTTTTTTTTTAATTTTGGCAGCAGCACCAGCAACTCTTGATAATTTTGGAGCGGATTCAGTTTTTTTTTAATATCTAAGGATTTATATACTTTAAACTAGTAAACTTAAAATATACAATAAGTTGGTGGCATATTGGCCTGCTTGCTCATTTAAATGGAAGGTTAATAAGGACTGTAAACAAATCCAGTGCTTACATGTATTTAAATCAAATATTTCAAGAACTCTATTTTAAGTGAATTAGGACCCTTTTTAAAGCCTCTACCTCTTCTTCAGTGTGAAATAGACAAAATGCCCTTCAACTACGTACAAATTTGGATACATCCCAGAATTGCTGAATTCACAGGTTTGGCTCACCTCTAGTTACTGCCACAAGGTAATGTAAATTACAGTAAGATGTAGCAATTTAAAAGAGTGTAAAAAATGGCCAAAATATTCTGTATTACCCATTAAACAAGAGTTAGGCTTCATCACATGAAAATACTGCTTACTTGCTTCTTATAATTACAGCTGAGATTTTTATAATAAAGAGGTAATAGCTTCATCTAGACTGGTGTCAGACAGTAAGGGGACAGACCTAATGCATGGTATTTGCATGGCATCTAAAAGGGCAAATAAGAATATTGGTTATGGCTTATGTTTCTTTCTTGCACTAGTTTGAAGAAATTAAGCATCAGATCTAGCAGTACCCCAAGAAAGACCATGTTATTTCACCTTCGCAAAAGTTTAGAGGAGCATCCTTTATTGTGACCTTCTAAGAGAGTTTTTTCAAGATGCTTACCAGTCTGACCTCTCTGCATACAAAAGTCCCAGCCTGGTAAGAATATAGAGCCTTTTTTTTTACAGTGGCATTCAAATGTTTCTAAAATCTTCTTGTAAATGGCAAAGGGAATGAAGATTCAATGCTTTTCACTGTGTATATCACTCCTACCTCAGAGTAGGCAAAATGTCCATTTCATTATATGTTTTATAAAAAATTTGCAGTGAATTTCAAGATTTCATGTGCAGGACAGAAAGAAACCCTTGCATGGCATTATAGACTTTCTCACTAGAGGCTTCATACCTCTCTCTGAAACATCTGTTGTTGGCCACTATAGGATACCAGTCTAGATTAATGATTAGTCTAATCCCATGTGACACTTTCTCTATTTGAACTATACTGATGGGTTTGCTCATAATATGACTTTTTACCATGAGAGGAAATTTAGAACATATTGGCTGTGGAACCCCAAGGTGAATGGTTCATGCATTTTGGGGTACTGGACTGGAAGAGGACATTTCAGTCCAAATGACCTAGCTCTCTCTTTAGGCTGTTTCTCTGAAAAACTCAAGAATTATTGAACTCTTTGGCATCCAGAGGTCTTTCATGCAGACTGGTCCTTTTCACTTCAATGCTTCACAATTATTCTTTCACGCTTCTACTCTCTCCATCTTTGGAAAGCTGGCCTTAGCACCAGTTCATCTCTCTCAGACACTTTAGGGACATCAATCAGAAAGAAGGTCACATCCAGATCTCTCTTCTGAAAGAGTGGATGCACTGAGGCACACAAAGAGGTAAAGCTGTAAGTCCTTTCAAATGACAGCATGTTAGTCTGGGCAACCTGAGGAAAGTATTCCCAATCTTAGGCAGTTAACTTGACTTCCTAGACTTAGAGCATGGTTAGATACCTTCAGAAGTGATGATTAAGATCTGATGGCCCCAGAGGAGCTCCTTTCTTCCCACTACCCAAGCTGGGAGAGTGATGATTTTCAGCTAAGTTGCTTCCAAGATGCTCTGAGGTCATTCTGTTTGAACAGTTTCCTGACTGCTAAAATGCTAATTTAGGATTAGAAAAGGGGAGCAAACTGAAACATTAGGAATGGTTGATCCCTGAACAAAGTAAAACCAGATGGCTTTTGCACCAGTTAGCTTCAGGGTGTGGTTTCTTTTCCATTGTATGTGCTTATTTTTCCCTTGACTAATTATGAATGCTTTTTCCTAGTCCCTTTTAGATTGCAATGTTAATTCATACCATTTTGTGTACATTTCAAATATTTTAATTTCGTTTTATTCTTCTTCAGAAATTTTCTATCCTAATGTATACATATAGCTATAAAAAGCACACCAACAATAGCCAGAAATAAACAATTAGACATCCATGCTCTTAAATGATCTTTGATTTATAAAGTACTCCTTTTGCTAGTGTTTCCACTTCAGGAGGTTCGCTGTTGCCTAGTTGTCAATATGCAATCAGAAAGGCACACTTAAAAGATGTCGTGACTAAGGCTTACATCAGTGTTATAATGCCAGCTTCCACTATCATTCATATAATTTCCTGATAGCCAGTCACACAGTGCAAATTACATTATGATTCTTGATTTCTGATTCTGAATGATCTCCTCCAAGTGTGATATTCAGTTTAATGTGCAGCACCCGTAAAAGCACAGTGCATAATGTGAATGTTCTGTGCATTGTCATTCTGCAAATGATTACTTCTTTGATCACAGTATAGCTATGCCAACCTATTTAAACCTGTTGTCAATAGGAATAAACAAGCTCAAAGTGTTTGTCTTAGAATGACAGCACAAAGCAGCCTGCAATCAAGCCGGCATGTTTAGAAGACAAAGCAGTAAACAGTAAAAGGTTAACTTATAACCTTTGGTAATATGATAAAGTGCTGTTTTGGTAAACACATGCAATTAAATTCAAATCTGGCTTTTCATTACACAAAAAGTATGTTCAGTGTAGATTTTCTACATCTCTAAACTGTGAGACATTCTGGCTATTAGGCGACCATTTTCCTCAGATATATTTTTCATATCAAATTTAAAGCTAACTCCAGAAATGCTTCATTTCAAATGACAAGAAATAGCAGAGATCAGCTAATCTCTCATTGGTTCTAAAGCTTACAAGTCAGTGTACAAAAGTCAGTGGATGGCCTTCCAGCCCACAATAAATTCATGTACTGCATATTGGAAAATTGAAAGTAACATCCTGGTAACAATTTTTATAACAAATTAAGATCTTGATATGTGCTAAAAGAAAAAGAAAAGCTACCAGGGCCAGCAGCAGCAACTGTTGGACTGACTAGGATATATAAAAATGTTTTTCCGTGTCCCATGACGGGATCTCTATTGTTCAAGCAGGCTATTCTAACCGTGCAAAACTGCTTCTAATACATCTTGGAAATAAATGATTACCAGAATGCTGAATTTAAGCCTTGCTCCAGTAGTTTGAGTGTGTGGATGGGCAAGTGCACATGAAAGAGCTCTTTCAGAGGAATTTATTCTGCACCTGGAAGTCCCTGCCTCTCTGCTGAGAATTGGCAACTGGCTTTGTGTATAATTCTAATAATGATTTACTTCTAAGGATTTACTCCTAATAGGGAGTCATTGGGATACTTTATGGTACCATCAAGTGGTGTTTTGAACTAATCCATCTGACTAATCCAGTCTCATTGCAGTTGATTTGGAGCCCATAACTTGTTAGTTTCTGGTCTGGGCTAAAAGCCAGTGACTTCTTCAACCATTCTGGCTCAGTCACAGGTTTGTCTGGCCATACTGTGCTGCTGGTGACTCTGTCTTCCCTTCTGGCATCTACATTCTGCTCTTTGTTGGGATTTTTCCTTCTAAATTTATGGGCTGAGGATACTTATATTTTCCTGACATTAAACCCCAATGATTTTGCTTTTAAAAAATCTATTAACCTGTCAAATAAACAAGCCAAATACCTGCACAATGCTATAAGTACTCAGCTTTCTCAAATAAAAGTGTTCTGTTGAGTTCTGTGACTTATGGTGTTGCTATATTCACTTGAAAACCCCTACTCTTCCAGAAATCTTTGCATAGATCTTTGACTAAAAATTGATCTGGAAATCTTGTTTGTTGATTATTTGCCATTCCTTATTTAACTATTTGAGTTTGAAAAAGCATAGTGTAGGCTTGGTGAAGGCTGTCTGATCCCCCAGAGTATCTAGGCAAGAAAACAGTTAAACCTAAATGATTCCACAGTCCCTTCTGATTTAAATTTCTAGGAAATAGTAATAATAATAATGCACTCTTAAGCAAGCAGACCATAAACAGTCATTGAACTGTTTATTTCTCACAATAGGTGGATAGTTATGAATGTAGTCCGATATTGAATTTACTGAAGCCAGTAGAAGGATCACATGGGTCTACATGGGTCATATAGCAAATTAATGTATATTTTTACCATCACATGATAATACTAATTGATTGATCAACTATCACATGATAATACCAATTAATTGATCAATTCTTACACCGATCAAGTCTGACAACTTTTTTTTTTTTCTTTAATGTTAGGTCTGTTGATACTATATACACACAAATCCCAGACTATAGGATTTCTATGAATTCTCTCTCCAGTGTCAGAGAGTTAACCACAGCCTTTAACCATTTACTCCAAGGGTTCATTATAACCCAGTAAAAATTTTGCCTTGATTCTACTCCTTTATTTCCAGACATTTGACATTTTGATATTTTGATATTTTGTCTGGTATATCGAAGAGTCCTCTGCTTATCTTATATCTGTTCTTCATGTACTCTGTGACTGTCAGTCCTAACTCTTACCTGGGATGTCCTAGATGCCTGGAGCACCATATTATACTACTATATCTTTTCAAAACTCTTTATAACTTCGCTCTGAAATCCCTCCAGGTTTTAAGTCAGTTTCTGAATTGCGTACATGAGAAGTGTTTTCAGCAATGCTAAATAATAAAGCAACACTGATCCCTCCAGCGGTCTAACTTGTAAACTCATGAGAGAGAATTTTATTTTGGACAATATCTAGTTTCCGTAAATTAATGATAATTGGAAGTAACAGTTTTCTCTTTATCAACATCTGTAAATTAAGTCCCACTTAAACTATTCGATTATTTTACAAACAATCAATGTGACAATTATGTAGTTAATGGAGTTATCACATTTGTATACTTTTTAAATTAAAACACTGTGTTATCTTTTCCTTTTTTTCATTGCATTTCAGTCATCTGGAATTTCCTAATGGTTTGAAGTTGTATTAAAAAGCAACACTGAGAAACTAGGAAGCTTCTCACTCTTTTCATTTTTCACGCTTTGGGACAGGAGGTTGGCCAGATCTGTTGCTTTAAAAACAGCTAGCTATAGGAGCTGCAGCTTATGATTTACTGTTAGTGTGAAAAGTATTTCATCAGGAGCCTGTGAAATGACTGCATTTATTTCATTTTTTCAAATAGGGAGCAGAAATATTTATTCAATAGAAAAGGGAAAGATGTATTATTTGTGATATATTATTTCAACCTAGTAAGGGAAAAGTAATATTAGGATTTCTTTTGTCCTTAGTGTAGTTAAAAATCTCTTTCATAGTGTAGGTTGTAAGCTTCTCCTTATGTCTTTTTGCTTCTTTATCAACTTTCTACCATTCTTAGTTTCCAATTTATATTCATTGTTAATATTGGCCCTGTTTTGCCACTTTTTATTTACCATATTTATCTGAATATAAGGTGATTCTGATCAAACAGCAAACCAGATTTACAGCTGATTTTAGGAGAATAATATATGGATTCTGGATTTATGATAACCCCCAGTTCCATTTGTTGCCCATGTCTCAACACACCTACCATACATCCTCACATCTGCAGTGATGGCCTCCTTCCATCCTCACTCTCCAACCTTTTCCCCGGCAGTGTTCTTTCCATACTGCTCTGCACACATTTTCTAAAACACTGGGGTGTTAGCCCCATATAAGAAAGGTCTCAAATGTAAGGCAGGAGGCTTCAGCAACTTAATCTTTTTATATGCTAACTGTTGTTTCTCCGTGTCAGCACTTCTAATCCCCAAGTAATCAGGGCAGAGTTTTGCTCCACTGTCTTGTCTGAGCTGGAGGCTCAGCCACAGAACTACAGCTCTCACCTGCCTTTCCTCCATGCAATTCTCTTTGTTTTTCAGTTTAACTCTCCCACGTCACAGTGAACTGAGACATGTTAGGGCTCTACTGCAGTCTCCACACAACAAAGAGCCACACTGATGGATGAACACTGAGAAAGATTGCCTTTTTCTTTGTGACTTCTTTCTCAATACAGCAGATTTGGGAGGATCTAGTTAAATATTTTAAAACAATTCTAATTTATCATTCACATTTCTACTGATAACTAATTTGGATCAGAATTCTTCACTGATTTATGACATTGTACAAATTAAAGCTTTCAGCTTACATATGGATTTGTGCAAAGGGCTTAATTGTTCATGCATAATAAAGTATAAGAAGCCATGGTTGCTGATACCCATAAAACCATTTATTGATTAGTTTCCTTATCAATAATTTCTTTGTCCAGATGAGATTTACGATTATATGCAACACCTTCTAATTTGTTAAATAGCTTCTTTAATAATGCTGATAATGTTCAGAAAGCTGTGCAGCATAGGAATGCAACCGCCTGCCACTCAGGCTACACTGTTTGATGATAATGTGTAATGCAAACATAACAGACAGGTACTTAAGAAACTAATGATCCTGTTCTGATGTAGGACATTGTAATTTGTAGCCATCATTGACTACTACCCTACCTTGATTAATTTTTACAAACATTCAGACATTCAAGAACCGTTCAGTGCAAATACCTGATTCAGAAATAGTTGCACTTTAAGGCATGTCAATTCTCTTCACCTTTTACCTGTTCAATTTTTCCTACTAATGTACAGCCATTCCATTGGATATTCTAACTGTGTCCGTCATTCTATCAGCTTCCATTAATGGCAAAATACCTTCAAATTGATGGTTTTCTTCTTTATACTATAATTCATATCAGAAAGATTTACTGAGTTGGCATTCCTTACTATCTGCTTTTACAAAACTTTTGAAACTATTTTAAAAAAATGAATAATTTAGCAAGTCACCTGAGGGAAGATAATTGTTTACAAAAGTCTTTCTAGTAAATAATACAGGATGAGTTCCCTAAAAATAGTCATTATAGAAAAATTTGTGCAAATTTTTACCTCTTCAGAAAAAGAAGGCATTTCGATATAATAGCAAATAATTACTGAAAAATTCATGGGTGTCAAAAGACCACAAAATACAACCATTATTTACAGAGCAAAGATGTCATGTATTTCACTGTCTCAATCTGGTTCTTCTCTCACAAGAAGAAAATTTTATCCTTTGAATAATTATCAATACTTGGACATGGGAGAATTCTGAAATCCAGCAGTTTAGCTATTAGGAAATAACACAGGTTTGGAAAAGGTAAGAATATAAGTCATGTGATAATGTGTTGCGTAGCTTATTTTTTATCTATTACTTTAATCATTATTATATTCAACAATTATTTATTTTGCATAAATTATTTAATTTTTGAAAATTATTAATTTTAGTTATAACATAAAAATTGAATTTTTTTATTTCTAGAACCACAGGTTATGTTTTCATTCCAAACCATGGTAATAACTTTGCATTTTTTTATATCTTGCTGCAAAATCACTAGAAAAGTTCTTGGGGGTAGGATGGCTTTCCTGGAAAGAATGGGGAATTTAAGAATGTACACCCTATGACCCCAATTTACTAAAGGATTCTTATAGAACTAGTATTCCTATGATATTCAGGGGGGTTAGTCACGTTTAAAGTCAGTGCTTCAGTGCTTTGCTGAATTAAGCTCCAGATATAGTAAAATGATACTTTAAGTTCAGCCTTGAACATAGAGTAGAACATAATATCACTTATCTAAGTGCTTTGGGAAGAAAAAAAAAAGAAAAAAAAAACCAACTGAGAAGGGAACCATCTGCTAACTACTTCAAAAAGTTAGTCTAACTGAGAAGTTAGGCTGTCCCTGCCCCAGAAAGCATGTAATATAAATAAGCAAGACAGAAGACTATTGAAAAAGACTCACTCACACAAGCTGAAAGAACAGACATCGTTGGCAACAGTTTGTCGGCACCAATTTTGTTTTAATAAGCTTCATTTTCTTTTTGTGTTATGGCGGACGTTATTTATTGGACAAGCAAAGGGAGGGGGAGAAAGGCAGAAGGAAATGAGAGGTACATAGCAACAAGAAAAAAGGAGGAAGAAGGCAGGTAGCATGAAAGAAGGGACAGGATTTGGCTGATGTTCAGAGAAAGCCAGTAATCAGCACAGGAAAGTGAGCATACAGCAAAAGAACTGTGAAAATATGTTAGCTGTTCCTAATTCTTCCATTTCCAGTTCATCTGCTTGACAGTTTTTTTCTCTTCTATCCCTCAAGGTTGCAAGACTAAGGAAAGAAAACAGAAATGCACAAAAGCACGTCTAGAAAATAGCTAGTTCTTATGCAATTATGTGACTAGGAGTGCTTCACTTTTCCACTTCCTGCGTCTTGTCCAGGATATGAATATCCAACCTACACCGAGGGTTGGTTCTGTCTTGATGCTTCTTTTTTCTCATAAGCACAGCTTACCAGAGCAAGCATAATTTGAGAATGTAACCTTTCTGGGATGACTGGTACAATTTCCCACTTGAATAGGAAAAAAAAAGAAAGAAAAGAAAAGATTTAATTAGAAGTGTCTAATTTAAACTCAAATGCATCAAATTTTATTTTAAGAACATTTATTGTGGGGGAAATAATCTCCAATGAAATATTGCAATGATAAATAGTGTCAAATTAGTGTCAAATAGTGAAACTTCTACTGTTTCTAAAGTAGATACAGTTAAATACCACAGGTGAAGGGAGGAGTCTGAAAAGAGAAGATATACCTATTTATTCCCTCATATTTGTGTAAAGTAAATAGAAGGAATTTATTCAAATATAATTGGATTCAAGTGTTATTTAAACTTAGGTTCTGGATCTAATCTGTGTGCTTCTGGGACAACTATAGGTTTTCTAAGAAAAATGTCGCATAGTTTTTTCACTTGAGTGCTGAATTGTTGATTACTGAGTGGACTCAGTTTCATTCAGATAAAAGTCTGGAATGCTCTTGGTCTAATATCGTTCATTTACAAGTGCTGTAGGCAAAGTTTGGTTTTCTTGAATACAGTAGAAAGCAAGCAAAATGGCCATTTTCCTCATCAGCAGTCTTATGTATGCCTCTACAATAAGTTCAGTGCTTGAGAAACTATCTCTGTCTCCCTTCAAAATCATTTTCATAACTCTGCCTCTTGCCTTTCCTACACTAATTCATATATTTCAATAAAATATGCATTTAATGATTTGATTTTATCTGAATTACACCTGCACAGGCCCAACCATTTGTTTTAATGCCTCCAGTGGCAATCCTTTACCACCTACAGATATTTCATTAGGTAAAGGTACTTAATCAGTTCTGCCTTCAGTCCCAAAAAGAGCGACTGAGTGGCACACCTACTCGCATTAGCAAGGTCTGTGATTCTTTCAGGACCAATGACTCCACTCTGTAGCAGTGTAGTATTCTTTTGTGATAGACACCATACTACACAAGCATACCCTAAAAGCAGGTAGCTAGTCACTCATTCAATTCTAGCACAGAAACACAACTCTTCTTCCCTGTGGTAATCTGTATTCACACCTCTTCCAAATACTTTTGAACTCTAAATCAGCTCCTATATTCATCAGTCTTTTATCATTTTCCGTTAGTTGAGCAATGTTCAAGTTCTCTATATCGTTTTTTAATCTTTTCTTTCTTCTTGTTCTTAAAAAGGAAAAAACAGCAAAATACTCTGTTGCTCTGAAAACAAGCACAGGTGGATCTGAAGAGGAATGTTTGCTTCTTACTTGCCAACACAGAATTCCTAATTGGACGTCTCGCAGCGATAAAAGACCATTTAGGAAAAAACAATAACACTGCACTTCAGCTTTTCCATGAACGTAAATTTTATAATGATGCCCTGGAATTAAGGTACTCTCACAGTTTCTGTTATAAACCCATTTCAAAAGAAAGGTATTTCAAATTGTGTGGCGCTTAGGGACATGGTTTAGTGGTGGATTTGGCAGTGCTAGGTTAACAGTTGGACTTGGTGATCTTATGGGTCTTTTCCAACCTAAATGATTCTATGATTCTATGAGCTAAGAAGAAAAGTTAAAACTATAAAAACACCACCACCACCAAAATCTTTTCCTGTATTTCTTGGGACTTTTTCCCAGTTCAATGACAACAACAGATAAAAATGAATGTAGCTGAGAAATGTGGTTATTACTAAATACTTTCTATTTTCATGAACATTAGCATAAAACAGAGATTAAAACTGCTGCAAAGAATACTGTATATCAGTAAAATATAAAACTATGTATTACATGTATTGCAATATAGGGGGAAGAGATAAGGTATTTTTTGAATGTTTAAACAAATACAGTTTGCAAAGCACTAAAGGCAGCTAATAGATGCTGTGGGGAGGTATTAACAGGGAGTAAACTGGACAATGGCGCACATTACCCTTTCCTACCTCTTTTCTGAGTGTTTCAATTTAAGCTTGTTCTAGTTAAAACACAGGTCTGCATCTGTGATCTGCTTTACAAGCATGAAGCTAAATTAAAAACGTTTTAGAAATAGAAAGTACAAGTAATGTCCAAATGTGTTTTCCCAGAAATTGTCAAAGTTATAGTCACTCCATTCTCATGTTATGATGCCTTATTTCAGCCAGTCCTTTTTTTTCCTTCCAAGTCATTTGGTCTAAATTGGCTTCATTTCTTCAAAGATTTCCCAAGTGGGAATGTTTTCCTAAGATAGGAATTAACTCTTCAAAACTCAGTATAAGGCTTTCTTCTGGAGGCACTCCTGGGAGTAGGGTAGGGTTTTGGTGTTTGGTTTCATCCAAGCACCACTAAAAGCTCTGCTTTGTCAGTCAAAAATACGAAGGTTGGAAAAACTCATTCCAGCATTCTTGTTCTCATGTCTGTGTTAGTGGTATTACCAGGAATAACCTGAGCCAATTTTGGATACCCTTGTATTTAAGAAGTGTTCATATCTGGAGCACTACTCGCAGTCCATGATGTTTCCTTTGGAAAACAGATCCCAACTTTTGGAATCTCAACAATACGAGTTTCTCAAATGGTACCAGGTCCTAGATATATTACATAAAACCAGCTGAGCTGGAAAAGGCTAATGACTCTGTGTTTGAGCAGCAGGTCTTCATCTTACTGATGACGTCCTGCTGTCTGTGTTTGGGCACCAGAGGGTTAGCCTGGAGAGTTTCAGAGCTGCCAGCACAGTTGGACTGTGTGTGGGTGTTGTAATAATCAAGGCTTGAGAGGCTCTTCTCACTCACACACCAACCAAGTATCGTTCATCTGGAGTGACAGTCAGACATTGGCCCCTGCTGTCTCTGTTTCTGCCAGCTAAAATGTTGCTTCTAAACAAGGCTGTAAGTGGTGAGCAAGGCTTTCTCTTCCTCATCCTACAGAGCACTCCCTGGGCTGGGCAGGGTAGGGCCGGGCAGGTGGGAAAGGCTCCTTCCCCATCTCAGATTAGAAATATTTTCTTCAGTCACAGCATGAGAAAGGCAGTACTGGAGAAACTGTAAAGTAACTACTGGAGAAATAAAGTTATTATTAATTATGGAGGGATAGATGGGAAATATCATGGGGGCGTACTGGAGATGACAGAAAAATAACTGGAAATACTGAGGTCAATATTTTATTGGCCTATACTGATTAAATATTTAATGAAATCATTGCAGTTTTGGTGAATGTATCTAGCAAATGTTCTTATCATTTGGTGAAACAGTCTGATCTTTCCACTGTTCTTTTCCAAAAAATGTTTTGAACTTCAAAGGAAACACAAGTTATTCTACAGTTTGGGAAGGAGGGATGGATGGCAATAGACACTGGTAATTTCCAACAGAACAGGAATTCACAGTTTTAGCCAGGGGTGACAGGTGGCATACCAGGGGTTACACTGTGCCTGCAGGCAGAGGAAGATTAGAATCTCATTTTAAAGTAATTCTGTCTGTGTACAGTGTATCCAGGCTCTTTGCCTGAATAGTTGTGTCTGTAGACAGGGTTCTGGGTAGTTTTTGTTTCCAGCTAAAATTTCCCAAGAGGAGCTCAGAGAGAAAAATATTATCCTTCAGAGGACACTAATGTGCTGCTACGGCTTAGCAGAAGGAAATTTCTTCCCTACTCTCATGCACACTGCAACATGGGGGAAATCGAGTGCTCTCCTGTTTCCCACCTGCCCCAGTGACCCTGCACCCCACGGGACCATTGGGAGCCTGCTAAGCCCTTCTTCTCAGAAAGGTAAGCCTTGTGTGTGGTATGAGATGGCCCCAAATAATCTTACTCTCACAGGGTCTGTAATCATCTTCCCTGAGCCAGTGTGCTGCCTAGATTAAAGTGAGCAGAAGAAAGAGAATATTCTTCAAAACATGTTCCATGCCTTATTCTATATGTATATAAATTATGATAATTATGTGGCTCTCCAGCTGAACGTGAAGCTAAAGCAGTAGTAATGAATAAAGATTTCTAGATTATACTCATTTAGCCTTTGTCCATAATAAAGCTCTGGCTAGTACGTCAATTTAAAGCAGGTCTCTGGGGACACTGTGAAATAAATGCTTTTATTACACCATAAAAGTCTCAGCAAAAAGCAGGGAAATAAAGTAAATCTACTGAGGATGTTAGTGCCATTAGAACATTATCCAAAGAAATTAGACACATGACTGAGAAAAACCATGAGACTGAGAGAAAACCCCCACAAAATTAACAGTACACATTTTAACCACTGTGACCAAGTTTATTGCCTCTTATTTCCTGAGTTCAGAAAAATTGTCAGCAGCCACAAAACACCTGGAGTTTAGATTACTACGTGTTAAATTGTGTTTATGTACTTGTAAGACAGTGCTACATTGATATTGGTCTGTAAAAAGCCTCTTATCTAAGAAGCTCCCCAAGTTAAAAAACGTTTACATTCAAATCTGTGTTTTCTATATACCTGAGAAGTACTTCTTTTTTAAAAAAGAGATCTTTCTAAGGGGCATAATTAGAGGAGAACAGAGGGCAGAGATGCTTCTTTAAATACCGCATTCATTTGCAAAGTGGGGTTTAAAATTTTGATTTCCGTCCATTATTTTGTACAGGTTCCTAAGGTACACATCCCAAGTCAGAGAAATAAATGAGAGGAAGCTGGAAGCAACTTGAAACAGCAGTGTTATCCGTTCCCCTCCGCTGAGGCACGATGTGCCTGCAATACAGCCAGACTACCTCTGGCAGTTACTTGTTCAGCCTCCTTTTCTTTGAGAGAGGTTAAATTGTAAGGCTTTTTGCTAACATGTAATTAAAAAATAATAGCTTCTTTTGCAATAGATATAAAATCAACTCTCATTCTTGAAAGCCTAATTTTGAATCAGAAACCTGTCTTAATTAAAACAAAGATTTATTAACTATATTAATAAATTAAGCATATAACTAAACATACTAATATATTACATCAGTATTTTAAATTATTACAGCTTCTCCCCACTCATTTTCATACTACCTGTGTTAGTAGCATTTAAAAAGAATAGCAACAACTTTCCAGAGTACATTGAAGAAACATATTTACAAAGGCCCGTGTTACAGTGTTGTCAGATTTCATGATTTCACTGTAGCACCAAAATATTGTTCCTTTAAAATAAAGTTAGTTTATTGTCTTATAGCAGGCATTTCTACACATGGTATTGTTCTCAAGTTGACTTTGGAGATAACCTAAAAATAATTTCTCTTTTATTGGCCTGTATATAGTACTGATATTACAACATTGCCTTCACAACATTATAGTGAAGCCTTACATCACAAACCCCTATTTCTCTGGATTTTATAGCCACAATTTGTACTGTGCTCCAAACTGAAATTTGCTACTAAAAGTCAAAATTATGCTGTTTCACAAAAGTCTGAAAATATCCACAGTATTCATTTTTTCTATTCTGGATGCAAAAAATACAGGATGTTTAGACATAAGTTTGTCTGTGTGTATAAATGCATTTAAATATATAAATACTTATATTTATATACTTAAGTTTAAACCCCCTTTATATTTACATATACACACAGCCCCCCATATAGGAATACATGCATAAGTGTACCTCTGTGTGTGTACATATATATATATATGTATATGTTTGTGTTGACATAATTCCAAAATATTTGACTCAATTTCTCCTCTCTGCTTATTTCATTTTGTACTGCTAATAATACCAAAAGAGTATTCTTAGCAAAGGAGTAATCTCTAGCCACGGTCAGCTCTGAGACTTACGGCTGCTCTGCCTTTGTGAAGGAGCAGGGAAAGGAGTCAAACGGGGAGAAGAGACAGTGTGATAATGCTATTAATGGAAATTGTCTCCTGGAAATTGTCCCCACAAAGACTTACATTGTGCTAAAGATTCAAGGAGATAGGCCTGGCTGCTGTTATTGCCCTCATTTTGCAGCACCCAGCCATGAAGAAGATGAGTAGACCACAGCTATGACCATAAGTTTTCAGCTGCATTCAGATGTCGTCTTTAACAGAATGTTGTTAACAAGACATAGAAATGTGTTCCCCTGGCAGAATTCAACTGCCTCAAGATGTGGTATGCAAAGCACAGTCAAGTGCTGTATTCATTCCTTTGACTTGCTTAATGTGATAAAAAGAAGTAGTTCATTTGTTTAGCGTTTACAGTATTGCACATGATTTTTTTAAAATTAATTAAAATCTCCACAATATTTTTCAACAGACTTACTTATTGCATGTGTTTATGTGTAATACATAGTCTGGCTTGTGAGACTGGTTAGGTGCCTTTTCTGATCATGAATTTGCCATAATAGTCCATATTTGAGTCTATTTAGACAAAGTTAGCTTCATAACAAAATGAATATGGTTTTGTTTATCAAAAATTAGGATATGTATGATCCTTCAGCCTTTTTCCCCAATGGGGTGTCCTTTAATTGGAGCTGTTGTAGAATATGATCTTATTTTTTTAAGCTTCTAGGACAGAGAGAGCATATGAACAATTTTCGTACTTACATTAGTTGTAACATTCTTTTATCCTGTTCACTTTCATATCCCTGACACCCTTTCAATGCAGAGCTTCTTAGTATTCACTTTAAGAGATGGGGAATAATTATTGGAGAAGTTTAAAAGCGCTCTGCTTCTGAATTGTACTGAACATATTTTGATCTTGCTTACACTTGCAGCTAAACTACTCAGCACCGGTTTTGCTCACCTGTTTCTGGCCCACAACATCAGTAACTGTTTGTTTTGCCAGTAAAGGCACAAGCTCAAGAAACCACAAATTCCCTAACAAAGGAAAAGCCTTGCCACCTATTAATACAAAAATCAGTCTCTTAATGCAGAGCGTGACATGAAGACAGAGTTCCTCAGGATTTCTTGGTATGTACCACAGAGTACAGTGAAAAGCTATTAATACTGTTTTTCCCAAAGTGGGAGATGTAAATTATTTGATTGTATTTGTATGGTGAATATCATGAGCACCAGTATTGTAGTCTGCTCCTTTCAAAACCAAGCAATAGTGAAGGAAAACTGATCAGCTCTTCAGTTGACAAAAACCGTAACAGAACTACTGACTTTACAGTTACACCACCTGCTCCAACCTTTATTATAATCAAAGGCAATTAACTGAAACTGCTCTGAATTATTGTTTTTTCTTAAACCAAAGCTAAACCTGAAAAAGCGTTTTGAAGTGTTTGAATATGAACCCAAACTGAATCCAAAATTCTTCACTTGCACCTCAACTGAAACGAGAATTGCATTGAAAAATGCATTGCTTGTGGTATATCTGTTATTTCCTTTGGGTGTTAAAATATCTTACTGCAAATGAATCCTCCCCCTGCAGTGTTTCTTACACTGTTTATGTCAGATTTATCTTCCTTTTGATTCATACCTACCCTATTAACCTTTTCTCTGAGGCTATAGGTCTGCATGTAAGACAAATATAGCTAATAATAATTATAGTCATCTTTGCTCACTGGTTAACAGGCTTGGCCAAAACAAACTTCATCTGACATTTTTATATTTGTACAACTGCAAAGATTATTATGGTTACTTATTCATGTTCCTAATTAAGAAATTTGAAATTAAGAGCAATGTTCTTCTTTAGATATAATTAAAACGGTATTTCACAGAATAGTGCCTGAATTTCCTTATCTCACTCTGTGCCAATTAACTTGGCCCAATTTGCTTGCTAAAGTGGCTGGGCCAATTTAATTAGCCTGACTTCACTCTCTGATTCTGTATCTGAGTATTACAGAGTTGGTGTTTAGCTCCATGGAGTGACCGTAATGAATCAGTATGTATTTGGGGAGTAATTGCTTTAGTAATGAGAAAGGACAAAACAACAGTCCATATCATTATGTTGTTTTTAAGCAGACTTTCTTGTGTGAGGTCAGTTAAATAAAAGAGCCCACAGCCTTATTGCATTCTTAGGTCCCACTAGTGTTTCTGATGTGTTTGAGAAACCCTAATAGGGAAGCAAAATGACACAATGAAGCAAAGTGACACAGTCACAGGTGTCATAGCTCATAAAACTAAATCAAGATTTTAAAAACATTTCTATAAAACATTGATAAATATGCTTAAAAGTTTGGGTAAATAAAATCTGCAATAATTTTTCTTAGTATTATAAACTATTTCAAAAGAGTGGAAAAAACACCCACAAAATTCCTTGAATTAGAATGCTTAGCACTTATTTAGTTTGTTTCACCTTCTATATGCTTTATAAATATTTAATTCTGCCCAATATTCTTGTGACATGAATTGCTGTTATTACTGTTGTTATTATTAATAACCTATTCATGTGTTTACTTACTTTTTTCCAAAAGGCAAAGTTGAGGAAGATAGTTGGAGAGTTTGTAAGAGAGATTTGTGCCATAGATCAGCCTGGCACAGCTAAGGTCAGTTATCTGAGAGATAGAGATAGAGATGTCATTTCCAAATCTTCCTTATCACATGGGGTATGCTAACACCTTCTGGACTCCACTTGTGGGTGTAAGCCAGAGAAAGGCAAGGAAGTGAGAGTATTATACTGCTCAAATCAGAAACATAGGGAGAGGACAATTTTCTCAGCATAAAGGCTAATGTGCTGCCCAGGCCTGTTATATTCAACTCAAGGCTGATGACACGGAACATGGAACAGCAGTATTTCGTATCTCTTCCTCTACCATGCAGTCAAGGAAAAGTGAGGCAAAAGCTACTTTGAAAGGACATCAGTATCATAGAAGAAGTTTGATACCAAAAATGAATTTAGAGTCAGACTTTCCTAGTTCCCAGCTGCCTAGTCTGCTCAGTCACTTGAAATCACTGAACTCTAGGGAGTAAATTGAATCTGTACACACTCTTGATTTAGAAAACCTTTATTTAAACTAAGGAGTAGCTAATGCCACAAATGGTCCTAATGGGGTTCCTTTGCAGAGAGATCCTACTCATGGTGGAGTAGTGGTGGTGGTACTAAGCAGTTCTGCGTACTCGTGCAGGTACAGCCTTTATTTACTGCATATGAGAAAAATTACATTTTCAGAGATGTATATAAATTCAAAGATAAAATGGAAAATATGGCAGTGAGGATCCTAGAATGAAACTAATATTAGTGGAAATGACATTAGAGAGGGGGGCAAGTTTCCACAGCCCCATCCTGATCAGATCACAGAGCTGCTTGATAGCAATACCAATACCAGGAGTGCATCATTCAATGCAATTTACATTGCTACTCATGTAACGGGGCAGTAGGACAGTAGGCATCCTCCCAAACACTATAGGTCTTCTCAACGATTTAGTAGAGTCTGAATGCAAGATAGTCAGTGGATATTGGCAGTGCAGTAAAAACATCAGCTGTATTTTCTTTAGAATGAATTCCTTTTAGGCACAAGACAATGCCATTTATATATACCTCCCTTTATTTATAGTGTGAATTAAACTTGAGGTGTGGCACTTCATCTTCTGTTCAGCCTTTGGAGAGGCAAAGTAACCTTATGTGGGTTTTTTTGTCTGTCAGTCAAATTCATCTTCACAAAACTATTTTCCAACTATTTGCATTACATGACCATACAAAGAGCTGTCAGGAAGCCACAGAGATGTGGACTCAGGTCCCTTCAAGATGCAGTTCAGGAACAACACCAAAACTCCAGGGCTAGATTCAGGCTGCCTGCAGTTATAAATGGGAAGAGATAGAAATGATATAAAACTTATGTGGGCTGGCATCCAAAACTGAGCTGAACATGGACTTGGAAGTTATGAGCTGAAGGCTGTGAAATGGAATTAGAAAAGTATAATCATTCTCTTCTGCATTACTCTGTACTTCGTGGTTCATTTTAAGAATGAGTAAACACAACACCATGACACACACACATAAATAACATAACTAGGGTAAACTATCCTTTTCTCTTAATGCAAGTAGAAGAACTGCTGTAAGATACCATTCTCCTTCAAAAATGGCTGAAAACATTTCTTTAATGAAAGAACAGCAGTGTACCTGAATGTATGAACCAGCATGACTCAGTGGCAATCTAGGCATAAGCACCTGGGTGATACGGGAGTCGTGGAACCGAAAACTTCTAATAGTCAATTTATTTATATTTCAATTAACACCGATTCAAGTCATTAGGCAATTCAGATCAGGAAAAGCTTGCTTTCCCATGGCAGTTTACAACATTTTATTATTGAATCTGAGGAGATAAAGAGAAGTGTATACAAAAAACCCCACATATTAAAAAGAAGTTATATTATTAAACTTCTTTAAAATAGAAAAATCAGTAACTGACACATAGCATCATCTTAGCTAATAAAGCACATGTTGGGGCTTTAGATGGAGCCCCAAGATGAGCATGTCCATTTTGTGCAACCACAGCAATCACTTACTGCTATTGTTTTGCATCTTATTTCTCCTATACTAGTCTATTTGTATGGAGTATATATTTTAATACATATGCTTCAATAATTAAGTGACAGAGCCTAAAATATTCGTCATCAGTTGCTGTCACAGTTTGATTATTTCCCACAATTTTTCAGTTTTATTACTTATTCAAACACCTGGGTTAGGTTTTGCAATTCTTATGTTAAATATTCTATGAAAAAAAAATAGTATATATATTTATTTCTGCCCTATGCCATCTGGTTATTGTAGCCAGTAATTTCTGATCATAGATCTAAAGCTTACTAAATTGTGTGGAGTTTGATTTGATTAGTTTATAAATATATTAGGAAAAACAAATATTATTATTTTCCTTAGTACTGCGCTCTCTGTATATTTTCCAAGCATTGCAAGTAAATCAGGCCTTCTCTTGCATTTCTGCAACAGCATGAGAAGGAAAATGCTCAACAATTAACATGCATTAAGACTCATAAATAGCTCACTGGCTGGGGAGCAATTGTGGTTGTGTCTGGGTCATGTGGTCAAGTTACACAGTCAGATGGCTAGAAAATGAAATCTGAGGTTCTGATTATATTCACACACTTAAAAGTAAATATCTCAACCCAGTCTCTGTCACTGTTTTTGATGATAATAAGCTTTGTTCCTTTTTCATTTAGACCTAATTCACATCAAAGAGAAGTTTCTTGATGTGAATGGGTATAATCTGGATTTACCATAGTCTTAGTAAGTGCATGCTAGATATTCTATTCACAAGTCATCTATAAATATGTATTTTTTTAATTTGTGTTATCCCTGGTTAGCAGTAATCAAGGAAGGTACCATTTGTTTTATTTTCTTTTTTCAAATACAACACGCAATTATTTTTTTTGATCACCAGACATGAAAAATTTTGTTGAAATTACAAAGGAATATCAAAATTACTGATCAGCTCATACTGTGTATGTCTTTCCTCATGTCCAACTTGAATATGCAAATATCTACTGTGGAAGCACCATTCAGAGCTGTGAATAAAAAATTATTGTTCACCTGCAAATAGAGGTATACTTTTACAAGCATGTATTTAAAACTGGACTGGCATGTCTATGGTTGACTTAACATTTGCATAGGGAAGGCACAAAGCAACAGCTCAGGCAAAGATAAGAAGGAGTTTAAGGAGTGGAAAGAAGCAAAACAGAAGCAAAACTTTGCTCTTTATGGGCAAAGCAATCATTGCAGTGCTTTTCAAACCTAAAGATTAACAAAATTATTTTACAAAGAGCACGCATGTTACTGAGGCCAACAGCAATCAAAAATAATCTGCTCAGTCACGCAAAACTAAAAAATATTATTTTCCAATGCTAATTTTCTTCATATGAAACTGCCTGAAGATAATTTTTTATTTCAGAAAGGAATAGAAATAAAGAATTCCCTGTACTCCTCCACACACAACTGCCTTCAGAGTAAATTAATTCAACAAAATCTTCCATGGTTAGTTCTGCAAAATATCCAGAGCTTCTCAGAATAGATTTTGGCATTTTTTAAAGATTCACCTTTCTCATCCTTTGCTTCCTCTGGGAAGTCAGGTGGGGGGTGGGGAATCATATTTAGACTATATTAGAGCATGTAGTATTCAAAAGACAATTTTTGATCTAGTTTATCCCAAAGTACCAAATCAGTACTCCGAAAGTTTTTCAGCAGAATCAGGATATTGATGATATTGATGATATTGATGGTGTTTCAGATGGACTAGGGTTTGAAGAAGGTTAAAAGGCTATTTTGCCAAAGAGATGTAAAATATCCATCATTTTATTCACAGCTGCTCTTTTTTTTCTCTTTCCTGAGATTAGGTTGTTGAGAAAGCACTGGTGGTCCAACACAGATTGCCTGACCTCTCCCCTCTGTATCAGTCTTCAGGTCAGAATTCAGACTAAAGCATGGGGAATAATTGTTAATGACTGGTTTATTTGACTGTAGTGTGTTTATGTGCAGGAATTTCACCTTGCAGATTGTGATTTTCCTTGGAAGGTTCCTCTACCTCATGTCTCTCAATCTTCCAGTCCAGGACTATTGTTAAGAAGGATTCCAAGTTACACACTGATTTTGAGTCACTCAAGGGCATAATTTGGTGTTTAGGGCACATCTCTTACCTGTAAGAGAGCAGTATCTGAGTCTATCCAGGCCATCCAAAGGCAAAGCTCCCATTTGCTTCAGCACAGCAAAATCAAGCCTTCTGTTCTTCTCCTAGTAACATTACTGGAACAAGATGTTTTGGACTGGGCTATTGAGTTGTTTACACAGGACTGAGCCCAAAGGCTCAGCCTCATAATGGTTTCATTATATTTGTAGATATGTTAGACCCCATGACTGGAGTTCACTGGTATTAGAATAATAGTCTGTGTTGGTTTTGTGAGTTTCTTTTCTTTGACATGATTTCATTGCTCCCAAATTTCAGGTAACACTGAATTTAAATTTAATTTTTATAGAATTTTCAGCTCTAAGAGCATGTACCTCCACATTTTCTTACTGTGAAGCTGACTTCTCTCCTGTGTTTTCATTTTTTAAAAGCTACATTTTCATATGAATGTGGTCCTTCTTTAGCTAGGGGAAGATCTTTGGTTTTTTCAAAGTATAAAGCTTAAAGAAAAATAGTGTCAATAATGAAATTCATGAAAAATGTGAAAAAATAAGCAATTTTATTGATTTTATATTTCAGATTATTATCAACTCTAATAGTAGGATTTCCTTAGCTCCCACCACATCCATCTAAAATCACTAGATAAGCACATAGGTGGTGAAACCTTTCTGTCCTGATACTGGTTTACTCTCACACATATACAGAAGGACATCACATAAAAATTAATATACACCTGCTTCCAAAGTGAACATGCCCTTTGCATTTGCGTTTATGGCCACAACAGTATGCATCTGTTTTAAGATGGTTTAGCATCCCAACCATTGATATTCTTATAACATATCCTCAGTGGAACACTGGGAAATGTCAAGCAGCTGAACAGAAGACAGAATTTCCAAGCAGCATTATCCATTTTTAGTAACTTGTTAGTGACTGGGGATGCAAAGAATGTGGTGATGATTTGGAATGAACCACGTGAAGTTTGCTTGACACCAATTATCTTTGTGGATGTAACCTAGAAGTACAACGTTCTCACTTTAGAGTGAGTAGGACTGGTTGGCAACTAATTTCTTTATGCTATCCAGGGAGCTGGACCTGACCTTTTGGAAGGACATTCTAATCTTCTGCCCTGTCTGAATCATAGTTCCTTGTAAATCACTGTGTTTGGACTAGAGAAAGTTAGTGTGAATTAATAATTGATGCATATTAAAAGTTAACTCTTATTTCATGAGGAGAAATATCTCTTTTCAGTCCATTAATCTAAACTGTTTTAAGTTATCATGCAAACTTTCAAACTAAGTACACAGGAAAACTTTGTTCTGTGGAGGTGTGCACAGGGATAGGTTTTGCAATATGTGATCCTCATAAACAATTTCTCACTCTCGATATAGTTCCATGTGTCTCTGTCATTGAGTCTCGATAAAAGTTATTAGCTAAAAGGTACTTCAAATTTAATTATTTCTTTCCACTAATACTTCCATGGAAAATATATGTATAAGAGAGATATTAAATCAAGATGTATCTGGAATGAAACAGTCTTATAAACTAAGTCTTTTCCTTAGAGACCAGTTTAATTACTGTTTTTACCATCATTAACACAGGTAATGGGTTGGCACAAAGTCTTCCAGATATGAGGTGTTTGCTGGCATGAACTATTTAACAGAAGGGCTAAATCTATATTCTGTAGCAGTGATCAAGAGAGAAAGTAATAAGAATTCATTGACACATCCATGGTGGCTTTTTTTGTAAATTTAGCTTAAATAGCTTCATTACACCTACAAAACATACACCAGTTAACTAATGATCCCAAGCATTAGTTTTCAGATTTCAGTTAAGACTTGAATTTATCACTTCTATCTTTGGTCTACTTGTGAAAGTTATATAAAAGCATAGTATGCACAGCTTATACTCTACCATATTTCAAAGAAAAGCTGCCTAAATACTGAAAACTTGTCTATCATTTTGCAGTACTTGGTAGATTTCTTGCTGCAAGGTTCATTCCTAGCTTTGAACAAGAATAGAACAAACAATCAAAAAGTGTGAATGTTTTAACAATTGGATATTTTCTCACTTTTCTGAAATGTTATTAATTTCTTGCAAACCTCAGGTTGTGTCTGTTTCAAAGACAGCCCAGGACTGTTATAATAATATTTTAGTTAGCATTCCACACCACAGAAGAATTCACAGTGTCATTTCAAAACGCTACTTAATAACACATTAACTGCTCCTGTGTTCCCTCTTTAAACAGAGCTCCCATTAACATCAAGGGAAATGAGTGCAAAAGGGCAATGGGACTGGGAATGTGATTAATTATTTGATGTGTGCTACAATAATCCATTTAAAAGTAATTTTAGTGTTTGGGGAAGTAATTAATTTAATTACAAGAAAGCATAGCTTACTTACATATTTGAAATTCTACCATTATGTACATTAAGAGCATTCCTTATTCATTCTGATGTTTTGTTTAGTGTTGCATCATTAAAAGATAAATTGTTGCACAGCTTTTCAGGATCTTTGACAAATCAACATTAATGTAAATTTTTGTTTCTCTAGAAACTGGGCGTGCACCTAGCAAATTGGACCCCTGCAGAATGTCATCTTTACATGAATGGCAGTGGTCTCCCTGCAAAGGACTGAATGCATTGAAGTTACAAGAGAAAGTGTTTCATTAACCAAAATACTTATTGCATTAGGTTTTGCAACCTATGAATATTAAGAAATTAGTAATAAAATTGCCATAGTCTATTTAATTACATTCTATATGCTTCTCACATCAGACCTCTATGAATTCTCCTAAAGTGCACTTGGAATTGAATTGAAATACCATCTAAGCAGTTTGCAGAAATATTCTTGTCCTCCATTTCTTCAGGAATGTTATTCCTCCTTAATATCTCTGAACCCTTTCTGCAAGCCATAACTGAAATACTGCACCTACACCTACAAGGGCAACTCAATTGCTACAGCCAGTGCTGTTTAATGGAACAGCTCCCCAGAAGTTCCCATGGAGGATCTTACCTTTCAATAGAGCATAATTTCCTGATGATATTTGCTACTTTTAGAATATCTCTAAAACTAAGGAAGTACAAAAATATATTTTTGAAAGTATTTTCCCTCAAGAATGTTATGTTCAAAGCCTGGGGACATATTCTGGCAGTTATTGGGGCTGAAATATGCATATTTAATTTTGCTGAGGATTGAAATTGCACATTTGAGACAGACAAAACAACTTTTTGAGTGCTTTGTGTGGAAACGTATTTTCTATAGAAGTCTTTGGTTTGAGCGTCGAAAACATGACTTGTCAAGTTACATTCAGTTAACCACTGTTGGGTCACTGAGCTGGAAACAATGTTCTGTGGTGTTTATACTTGACTTTTTCTTCATGATTGCATCAATGAACAATAGTTTTAGTGATGTGGATTTTATAGCATGAAACAACCTCCAGTCGGGGACAGCATAAACCAAGTGCAAGGCACTGAATGCTATGACTAGAACAACTACATTAGGGAAGAGTGAAGCTCCATTTCATCATCTGGTGCTACAGGGATCACCGTCCTTCTTCAGCAATTATCCCTTCAAGAGAGTGACCATGTGGTGCTGAACTGTAACCTGACTTCTGTATTTAGAACTGAGTCTATTAAATGCCATGAAAAGCTCATATCCGAGGAGAAATGAACTGGAAATAACCTGAAGCAACAAAGAGCTTCTTAACAGCATTCTGCTGAGAAGGTCACAAATTTCAACATTTAGAGACTATTTCTCTGTGTTGCTGATCAGGACAGCACAGCTGCTCTGACTGCTGTGGAGAACAGAGACCAAAAAATTACTCCCTTGACTTCTCTCCAGCTATCAAAGTCCTAGAAAGCAAATAGGGTTTTGGTGGCTTTTTTTTTTTTTTTCCTTATTTCAAAATGTAATTAAACTATTTTTGCAGTAGAAAAAAGCACTTCTTGTTGGAATATTTTTTGTTTTATCCCATCTCCCTTTTCCTATCTTATTTGGTATACAAGCAACACAACATGCTAGGAAATAGCTAAATTTCTAAAATTCTTTGCATCTGAAGAGTTGTAAATTATGGCACCCTAGAGCTTCATTGCCCTTTCCTGAGGACTATGTTTCAGGAAACAATTAAGTTCAGACTTGTAAAACTGTAGCTCTCATGTTTAGAAGAGCAATAGCAAGCACAAATTTCAGCCATATTGTAATACAATATTGTAATTGTAATACCTATTTTAATGGCAATATTGTAAAGTGTAATGATTTTGTCTTAAGTCTTGTGATGGTGCTTGCCTTAAAACCTGGCTAATGAAATTATGATGTGTTCATTGAAAAGCATATGTGTGAGACACTGTGTTTATGTAAAAAAGCAAATAATGGGCCACGCACATTTTTAATACCTCTTTTCTTAACATTCTCATTATCTAACAATTTTTAAGTATTTGAAGTGGGCATGGCTACAGCTGGTTACCATGACTAGGAGCATAGTTTAGATTGTAGTGGATTGTCCTGAGATAATTTGCACTTATAGGTTTTTAATGGAATTACTGGATCAGAACTGTAATTAACCCATAGTCCAAACATATGCTTATGCTTGTGCTTGTGCATATGTCTGACACAAAAACTTCACTGGAATTGAAAACGCATTTTTTGCAAATACCCAGCATTCACAGAAACTTTGCACCCTCCATGAATGTTCTTCTCTGTTAAATATTTTGCTAGAATACATTAAGAAAGTGAATATGCATTCATAATGAGCACAAGGAAAATAATATATAAAAATCAGTAGCATGGCTGCAGCCTGTTAGAGGTACAGCCTATTCATCAGTGGTGGACAAGAGTTACTGGAACTGTTCTATAGCCACTACTGAAGTTCTGATAGAATCACAGCACACCAGTAACGAGCTATTGTAAAAATATATTTTCAGTGTTCATTCATATTTTGGGCTACCTAAAGCTACTTTATGTTGCCTGTCCATCTGTCTTAGATCCCTAATTGTCTGATCTCAAGACAAAGACTAATGTTGCTGGGGCCTCATGGGTAAATATATTTACCCATGCCTAACAAAATAAATTTTAGGAAAATCTTGAATTCTTAGAGATCGATCATCACAATATTTCTGGGGGAAAAAAAACAATACAAAAAACCCACAGATCTTTTACGATCAGCCTACTTAGACTGATTCACTTGATGATGAATTTATGTACTATATATAGCCAGACCCACACTGAATAATGACATCAACTTTCAGATGAGTCAGAAATCAATGCAGCACTGTCATGCCCTATTGTTCTTTCAGCATACAATGACTTTGTCTCAACACGCCATAAACTAAACAGACTGACACTTCCAGGACATGTTCAGGAAGGGGAGCACAGCAGCCTAAAATTATTTTTTTCTCTACTGCTGCAGTTGTGTTTTCTGCATGTGACTACATAGTCATGGAAAGGAGTGAGACTAGCAAAGGGATGGGATTAGTGAAGGTCTGATCCCGTACTACGAAAATTTTAATCATTCAAGAATATTCTTGAAAAGAATATTAGACTGATCACTCTGTGTACCTCAGGCAGTTTGTCAATGATGTTTTTCAAATGTGTTCCTTACAGTGCATTCCCATAATTTAGAATAATCTAAGTATCAGGATACAGTTTAGAAGGCTGATAAAGTTCTAGAGAAGCCAAAGAACAGAGGGCTGAAGAGGAAAAAAAATAAAAAGAAAAGAAAAGAAAAAATCTAGTTGCTCTGAAAAGCCAGAATGAAACTTGGTTTCCTATATGTTGGTCCCTTTTTCTGAGCATCCTATTTCTTTCTTTTTCCCATAATAACCCCTACTATGTCCTAACTCAGAAAGAGACACAATGCTATTACTAGTGAAGACTGGCTGAACAGCTTTTGACAGAGCATGTCACAGCTGAGTTCTGCCTTCCTTTCGTTCAGCAGAGACTCTCATTTGTGTCTCCTTTCTTGCAGGCAGTAAACAATTGTGCTTGAAGTTTGTAGCAGTGTTATTATCTTGAGATGTCTATATTTCTTTCAAGTGTTAAGTTAGTCATTGCACTCAGAGGTTATTCGGCAGAAACACTAATGCATGGATAGCAAGACTGCACAAGAACACATGGGGCCACATTTAAAAACAAGACTGAGCAGATTAATTAAATACCAAAATCAGTTATTCTGTAAAATACACATTTTTCTGTTTTCAAGTCCACTTTAGCTAATAAATTACACCACAAATTCTTTTTGCCCCAATTATTTGTCTAATCTTGATTAGAGTAAGTGAGATGCACGACCATCCCTGGAAGCAAAAAACTGGAAAGACTGAAAGTTATGAGGCAAGTCACCATACCTGGCTGCCCCACTGGAATGCCAAAAGCTAGCCAGATACCAGATGTCAATGGAAATGGAGAAGCCAAAGGAATTTGGCAGAAAGGTCCAGAAAATATATCCAGCAATTCCTGTGGCTTCAGTTGATCTGCAGAATAATCTTATAAGGTTATAAATATGACTTGTGTTTGTCCTTCAATAGAGTATTCGTAGTCTCACTTCTGTTCCCATGTGTGGTGAGTTATCGTGATACCAGCTCTTCTGTGGATGCAGCCTGCTACCCTCAGGAGTTAATCCAGTTCTTGGTTTCTACAAATTGAAAGAACAGTCATGGAGTGGGTCCAAACTGCACAATTAATGACATATTTGTTCTACTTTTTTTTTTTTTAAAATTGAGTTAACAATTTGTCATGAATTTTTGTGAGTGAGAGGCTGTTTTAATTGATTACTTCCTAAACCAAACTCCCTTTCCCCAACATTGGCAACTTGCAGAAAACATAAATGAATAATGTGGTGTAAATGAACAGCAGGCGCTCACTGACCCATGAATACAGCAAGGAATTCAAATAAGCATTGCAAGTAAATCCAGGTTAGCTGATGGAAAGAAGCCCCTGCATTTTAGAGGTCTCTGGGTCCTGTCAAGCTCTTAGAAGGTCAGATATGAAAGAAGGAAGAGAATGTCAATAATGTATTTTGAGACAGATTTTTTTGTTGTTCTTTCATAGTAACAAACAGGAAAAAAAGAAAGAGCACACAGTTCTACCTTGTAGTCTTTATATCAAATCTTTAACAAAAAAAGATTCGCTGTGACCAAATAGCTAACAGTCCAAGTGTCATCTTGATTTCCAGTCTAAGCAAACTAAATCCAAGTTGACTGTATGCTCCAATTGAACTGTTTATTGTTTTTATATAAATGTGTGCATATATATACGTGTGTGTGTATATATATATATAAAAATTGAAAAAAATCAGAAGCCATATGCTTATAAGAGCATAGGGTTCTGGGGCTATTTTCTTCTTTCACCTCAAGACAAGTATCTCTCTGCACGTGAGTAGTTCAGACTCTTTCTATGTTTGGTTATCGATATGTTTTAAACAGTAGTTATAGTCTACAACTTTGAGATGAAGTGATTAGGATCCATTTTCTTTTTTGTCCTTCCTGACTAGGATGTGAAAAATTAATGTCTTTATTTAACATTCTACTTATTCTGAAGTTTAAAAAAATACCATTAATAACATTCATTACTAATAGGCCATATGGCATCTAGACGACCAGAATTCAGACTTCTTATGCTCAGCACTCCACAAGCATAATGATAAATGACTATTGCCCCCTCCCATCACTAAATAACAGTTGAAGAAAAGGAACTTCTAAAAGATGGGGGACAAGGATGTGTATATATGTGTATACATACACACCTCAAATATACAGTTATTTCCATCTATTAAATGCAGTTATGTAAAATGATATTAAACTACATGACTTATAACCCGTTGTTGAATTTATGGATGTTAAGCCTGAAAAATGGAAAAGATCCCAACTTATTTCAAAAAAGGTAGTTTTGTACTGAAAGGCTGAAGAAATATAAGTCCACAGTGGGGGACAGAGCAGTTTTATGCGCAGGTGTGTGCTGGAATTGTGCCTTGCTAAGCCAGTGGCCTTTGTTAAACAAACATACATAGCTGAAGAGGCTAGCTGTTGGAAATATCCACATCAGTCTGTGGTATTTAAAGGAATAAGGGCATAAATTCTTCCATATCCAACGCTAACATCCTTGCACATATAGTAAGACTAAGAATACTACTTGTAGAAAGTATTGAAAATCTGATTTAATAAATTAAACATTGTTAATTTCTTATCAGCCTTTCCTTTTGTAGATGCTTCAGTAAATAAATGATATATACTCACAGTTTATTTTATTCACAAGGAAGAAAGAGAGATTAGCTTTATTCCTGTTAACTGTAAATTCTGATCCTAAAAGACCCATAAAAATAAGTATTAAGTTAGGACAGGAAACATGAAGAATCTTTGCATCTAATCTGTCCCTTGGAATGTGAATGAATTAAATGGATCCAAATGCTGTGGATCTGTATATTTTCTTTGCATTATGATTTAGTTTTGATATCCAAAGCATAAACTACAATGAAATAATGAGGAAACTGAGCAGAAATTCTTAATATATGTGCATTTCCAGAAGGCATATATAGAAACAGAGAAGTCAAGAAAAAATCAGAAAGAGAAAAAGAAAAAAAATCTATGATAAAATGCCATTTTATCCTGTATTTCTGCACACAGTGTCAGGTAACTACATAGAGCTGCACAGTATGGAAAGATCAAGGACAACTGTACAAAGGGTGTATTCCGGAAGCCACTGTATGTTAAACTTGCTCCAAAAGCACATACAGGATCCAGCCCCGCAGGTGACTTTTAAAGGTATACAGTGTCTGGATTTCATTAGAGTTTAGACATTAGCTAAGCACCATTTCTTCAGCCCTGTCAAGCATAAGATATCTTCAGGGAGACAGAGATGCAAAACTCTAGATACCTGGGAGTCTTTAAAATGGGAAACCAAAATGTTTATGGAATGTAAAATTCAGCAGCATGCAAAGGTTGATCTGGGGTTTTCCAAACAGCAAGTTTTGGTACCTAATCTTCATGTGAACCATGCCTTGATACTCATGTCCTCTTGACTTGGCACTTGGTACTTGCTACAAAGATGAAGACCAGAGCGTAAAATCAGAACAGAGCAGATTAATGAGGGGCTGCTTTCTTTTGCTGTTCATTACCATTATGTCATCTAGAAAGTTATGTAACTGCCTTCAATTAGTGCTGAAGTCAGCAGTAATAATACAGCATAATCTCTACATGGAAAGTATTTGTTTCCACTCTGAAAGCACATTGAGAGCACATGACATAGGAACAAAAATAAATGAAATATTAACAGACCGTATATTTCCTATTCATATGTTGGTCACACAGACAAAATACAACTTGTAGGTGTTATATGGAAACAAAGTCTGAAAAAATCCTGTTGTTAATATTTAAAACGAATATTGCCTCAACCAACCTCAATAATCCTGTTAACAACTGACAATATAATTAAGATAGGATACCTCTTTGCTTGTAGTAGTGGGGGTTATAAATTATTGAGTGTGTCTAAATAACCACTCTCAATTAATACGAAATTTCTGACTATGTTGTGCAACATATTTATTGAATGTAGGCTTTAAAGTACTAGATGTGCAGGCTGACATTACTTATGCTTACTTACCAAGTATTTACATAGACAGTTTAACCTCAGTAAAAAGTATAACTCAAGGAAATCCTTCCATATTCACTATTCCAACTTCCTTGCGGTGGTTTGTTTGTTTGGGTTTGGTTTTTTTTGTTTAGAAGCTGATTTACAAATATCTCTTGTTTTACCCAGTACTGGGAGATACTTTCTTAACGGAGCATTACGGAAAGTTCAGGGAGCGGAGGGTTGCTGCCTTTTTTTTTTTTTTTTTTTAAATATAAGTGTTGCTTTATAGTTGGCAGCTTTCTCCTAACAAAATTACTTGTAGTGACTTTTCATGTAATTGTCACCTGCCTTCTCCTTTCACTTAGCAATGCACTTTGGGTTGTTGTAGTCCAGCTGTGAACCTGCAACAATTTCAAAGTGACAGAATGATGGAAGATTGCACTTCAGCAAAATCCTTTTATGCTTCCTAATGAGTTGGGTTTTGTCCACAGTGAACATTATTTTAACTTGGCATTTCAAAAAGTAATACCTAAGGTTGTATTGACTGACAAAAGAAAGCTTTGTTTTCCTTCTGTACAGGAAGAGATTTTTAGAACTTGGGGAAAAATTAAAAGAGAAAAATAAAGGTATGTAAAATGGGGAAAAAATCTGAAGTAAGACTTCATGACTTTTACTGAAAAGCCAAAGAACATAAATGATTATAGGCTGGATTTTCAAAGATGCATTTATTCATTCTGTTGATGGTAATAGAAACATCTCTGAATATCCTTTCCTTAATTTTCCTACATTGGCTTTAGTTTAACTGATACATCCTAGATACTAGGTATACCAAAATAAAGATTCAGCCAATGTTTTAAAGCATACAGGAAGACAGTACTTACTTTTGCCTTTCAATTAATTTACTTTTGTATGGAACCTAAATATTTTGTGTTACTGGACAAAAAAAATTCAAAAGGGAAACTGTCATTAACAATAATTGTCCACCTGGCAGCCATTGCAAAGTGTACACTCACATGCAAAGTGTCATAGATAATTAAATATTAATCTTTCTGTGAGATAGAGAGATATGGCAAATAAAGACAAGTCACAAGGAATGGGAAATAGAGAGGACCTTAAAGCTGCTTAGAAGAATTTCCCAGGCACAAAAGCAAAGGGAACATGAGACAAGGCAGAGTTAGTTTTATAATACATTCTGGACTTAGAGCAGCCTACAATGACTCAGGTCACCTAGCAGTGATATTTTAGCAGAAGTATTTTTGAGGTTCTGAGAAGAAGATGCATCAACAAAAATAGATTACATGCAAGTCAAGGGTATGGCCTTTAAGAAGTCTTGAATGAAAAGTCAATGGTGCCTAATACCAGTGTCAAACAGTAAATGGAAGAAAAGAAAGGAATATTCACAGAGTTACAGTAGATCTGGTCTTTGAAATCCAGATCATTTAGTGCAAGACAATATAAACCTGACTGTTAGTGACCAGGTGCAAACACAACAGTATTCATATTACACAGAGGTTAACCTGGAAATCTGGGACTTCTGGCAGGATTGTGCAGTCAGCTTGTTACCTCTGTGTCATGTTCTCCTGTATTTTGTATTCCAAGGATAATTCAGGCAGAACCAGATCCTATCAGTTTCTGTAAAAAAAAAAACAACCTCCCAGAAAATCATCTTTCAAGCCACAGGCCCCCTACACCCAAACCCGCCATATTTGGCCACATGCATCGGCCACAGTCATAATCACCATCACAGTGGCCTCCTGCTGTCACCAGACACCTCACTGCCATTTGCTCAGGACCCATAAAAACAGAAGCCCCTGCAGCTGGCCCACAGTTCACCAAGCTTCGAGGCCCTCAGATGCCAAGCATGTTTGGAAGAAAGAGGCTGGTGGCTGCCCACCTTGGCGTGGGACAGCACAGAGCTGGCTCCTGCAACTGTGGAGGAGGAAAGCACCTCCCAGGAGGAAGGGGAATCAGCGGAGGAGGAGGAGGAACATCATCCCTTGTGCCATGAGACCAATTGCCCACATTCATGCAACCAATGACGTGCAGAGCATGGCTGTGGGCACACAGGGGAATATCATGAGGCCCTGGCACATCTATCTGCTGAGGCATGGTGTGAGGCACAGGCATGTCAGCCCACTAAAGCACAACATGGACCCCTTTGATCCATCAAAGCACAGTGTGGCACAATGGCTGTTAATTCACCAGAAAACAGCATCCAGCCCATGGAGGTGGATCCACCTTGAGAAGACTTATTGATGGCAGTGGGTCCACCTGCCACAGGGATGACCTGGCTGCACCCCAGCGTATCCAGTCTCCTTTGCATGAGGTCGCACCAACAGCATCACAGGAGCACCCAGCCAGCTCCCTACCGGCAGCCCAGTCTCTGCGCCCTCACTACTAGAGAATAAACAACAACAAAACAATTTAAATGCTTTTGTCCTCTCTTATTTGGCACTTTGGTGACTGCATCTGTGCTCCTGAGTCCTCTCCTGGTCTCTGTCTTTGAATAGGAGGCTCTTTTTGGAAACTTTTGGTTTCCATGCCCACCTTCTTCGTTCTGTGGTGCCTTACATTCTGGGGTTTTTTAGGCTGTAACACCAATAAATTGACAATAGTTTTTTAAATGGAGTAAAATTCTCATGATAAAAGCCATTGAACCCTAGGAATTTCTTGTTTCCAAGAGTAAGAAGGAAGATCCTTGTAATTGAGGTCTGGTAGTGTGAGTATTCCCTGGTAATTGAGACCCTGGTAATATGAGCATGCCATTTCATAGGCTCTGATACTCTGTCCACTCCTTCAGTCATTTCGTTTACACCTTTGAGTAAGCTCTTCCAGTTTATTGACCTGTTGGATTCCAAAATAATTTTTTAATCATTTGTTAAGTTATTACACACTGTCGTGGTTTAATCCCAGCCAGCAGCTAAGCACGACACAGACACTTGCTCACTCCTTCCCAGTGGGATGGGGGAGAGAACCAGAAGAGCAAAAGTGAGAAAACTCGTGGGTTGAGATAAAGGCAGTTTAATAGGTAAAGTAAAAGCCGCACACGCAAGCAAAGCAAAACAAGGAATTCATTCACTGCTTCCCATCGGCAGGCAGGTGTTCAGCCATCTGCAGGAAAGCAGGGCTCCATCATGTGTAACGGTTACCTGGGAAGGCAAATGCCATCACTCTGAACATCCCCCCTTTCTTCTTCTTCCCCCAGATTTATATGCTGAGCATGACATCATAAGGTATGGAATATCCCTTTAGTCAGTTGGGGTCAGCTGTCCTGGCTGTGCTCCCTCCCAGCTTCTTGTGCACCTGGCAGAGCATGGGAAGCTGAAAAGTCCTTGACAAGTATAAATACTACTTAGCAATAACTAAAACATCAGGGTATTATCAACACTATTCTCACACTAAAACCAAAACACAGTACTATACCAGCTACTAAGAAGAAAATTAACTCTATCCCAGCTGAAACCAGGACACACACTAAACTGAAAATATTATAAATATTATGCGTATATAATAATTGCAAAGAGAGTGACTAGCATAGCAGAGGGTGAAAGTTAACTGAAAACAAAAGCAGCTGTTAATCCTTGTACTTTTCTTCAGGTGTTCAGCTTGGTTTTGAATATTATGGGTTTTAAATAATGAGTTAAAGTTTGTGCAGTATAATTAGTGAGAAGATGAAAAAAGAGATTACTTAAAGTTCAGGATTATTCCCTCTCTCCTATACAGATTTAGATAGTGTTTATCACTGCTCTGTCTAAGGATCTTCCAATAAGCAATGTCACATCTGTCATATGTTGGTTCATCTCTTATCTCCAGCCCCAGGGGAGAACTGCATGCCAGCGTACCGTAGTGTATCTTGCTGCAGCATGTTTTCTGGGATTTTAGTTTTAAATATATACATTGTTATTTGAGAAAGGGAAGATCAGAGAGAAAAGCATTTTGCAGGGACCAGAAAACAGTGAGGTATATGAGAGCAGCTTCTGGAAGAATTAGCCCCATGTTTGGGACCAACAGCTGTGAAGATTAAGCTCCATCACAAACAGCACACTCCTGTCGGAGGGTAGAGGTCTGCTGCATCAGGAAGGAGAAGCTGTCGGTCATTATTTCTGTCAAAGAGCTTTAGGAAAAACACATGGAACAGCCCAGGAAAAACCGTGAAGATTGGGATTAGGAATCTGAACTTGTTGCAGGGTCCTATCAGAGGTCCTAAGGGAAGTATAGAAGCAATGATGAAAATATAGCAAGAACCAAAGGACACAAATAAGAAAGAGAAAATGAACAATTTACAGGAACAGTTGTTACTGAAGAAATGTACAGTATTTTTCAGTGATAACCTTGCAGTGTGTGTGCTTTCTAAGAGTGTAACAGATGAGAACAAAAGAGGCAGGATATAAATGGCAGAATGGAAAAGTAATACAGCACATCATGAGCTCATATCCTAAATATATAAGCCAGTTAGTTAAGCTTAAAACCCACTTACTTCTACCTAAACAGTAACTAGGTTGGACTGTCTTCACAGGTCCACCCTGGACCAGACTATGCAATTCCTCTGCAGTTTTCATGACAAAACTACCACATACCTCCGGAGGAATGTGTTATAGCCATAACAGCTAACTGTCCGGCAATGCTGTGACTTCTTACCAGCAATTCACGTTATTTCCCTTGACAGTAAAAGGGATAGCTCCAGAACCAGTTTCTCTCCAGCTCTTTGATAGGGTCTAAGTGGCATGGAAGACCTCTCCAGCTCTTTGATAGGGTCTAAGTGGCATGGAAGACCCTGGCAGGCCTTCCCATTGATGGATTTTGCCAAAGTATGGGGAAGGGTGGTTGTCTTCTCTTCTCTTCTCTTCTCTTCTCCTCTCTTCTCTTCTCTTCTCTTCTCTTCTCTTCTCTTCTCTTCTCTTCTCTTCTCTTCTCTTCTCTCTTCTCTTACCCTTTCCTTTCCTTTCCTTTCCTTTCCTTTCCTTTCCTTTCCTTTCCTTTCCTTTCCTTTCCTTTCCTTTCCTTTCCTTTCCTTTCCTTTCCTTTCCTTTCCTTTCCTTTCCTTTCCTTTCCTTTCCTTTCCTTTCCTTTCCTTTCCTTTCCTTTCCTTTCCTTTCCTTTCCTTTCCTTTCCTTTCCTTTCCTTTCCTTTCCTTTCCTTTCCTTTCCTTTCCTTTCCTTTCCTTTCCTTTCCTTTCCTTTCCTTTCCTTTCCTTTCCTTTCCTTTCCTTTCCTTTCCTCTTTTCCTTTTCTTTTCTTTTCTTTTCTTTTCTTTTCTTTTCTTTTCTTTTCTTTTCTTTTCTTTTCTTTTCTTTTCTTTTCTTTTCTTTTCTTTTCTTTTCTTTTCTTTTCTTTTCTTTTCTTTTCTTTTCTTTTCTTTTTCTTTTCTTTTCTTTTCTTTTCTTTTTTCTTTTTCTTTTTCTTTTCTTTTCTTTTCTTTTCTTTTCTTTTCTTTTCTTTTCTTTTCTTTTCTTTTCTTTTCTTTTCTTTTCTTTTCTTTTCTTTTCTTTTCTTTTCTTTTCTTTTCTTTTCTTTTCTTTTTTTCTTTTCTTTTCTTTTCTTTTCTTTTCTTTTCTTTTCTTTTCTTTTCTTTTCTTTTCTTTTCTTTTCTTTTCTTTTCTTTTCTTTTCTTTTCTTTTCTTTTCTTTTCTTTTCTTTTCTTTTCTTTTCTTTTCTTTTCTTTTCTTTTCTTTTCTTTTCTTTTCTTTTCTTTTCTTTTCTTTTCTTTTCTTTTCTTTTCTTTTCTTTTCTTTTTCTTTTCCACAAGTCCACTTCCTTTCCCTTTTTTCTCCTTTGGTCACAGCCAGAATGGGATTAATCTATAATCTACTTTGAATATACCATGCATTAACATCATGAAATGAGTGCACCTATATACAGTACAAAATAACAGAAAGAGGGAGGAACACAGTGAACTTCGATGGTTAGGTATATGTAAACTGATAGAAAGTGTTACAATGCCATATTAAATGTTTGCCTTTCATTACCCAGGTTCAAATACCAAATGACTCACTGGCTTTGATAGAATTTGACCACTGTAATAGAGATTAGAATTCACTCCACAGTCCATAGGCACAAGAAGCGTTCTTGATTGGTGGCCTCAGTCATTTTTTCATTTATTTTAATCATCAGAAATGAGTATTATGGTTAATGTTCCATAAATACATTTTAATAAATGCAATATGGCATAGCCCATTTATGTAAGAAAATCATTTTAACATACAGCTACTATCTTCTGCCTGATCTCTCTGTCACACACACACACGCACATGCTCGCACGCGTGTGCACACACTCTACTATATTCTAATTTAACTAATGTTTATAGCTTTCTCATTCTGGTGACATTACCAACCATTTATGGTTTTAATGCAGTGCAGAGGCATAAATAAAATGTGCTACCAGTGTTTGAAGCAATTTCAGAAATTACAATGCATTTTTACACTGTAAAGCATAAAGAACACTACCATAAACAGTAACATTTTTATAATTCATCCTAATTAAAAAATCCCAGTCTGCCTTTAAATTTAATTAGAATGCACCTTCTATAGGAGACTCATTAGAAGCCAAGTAATTTGCATGTTTACAGATGATGCATTGTGTTGAAGACAGGCTTAGTGCCAAAAAAATTGTCCACGAAGTCTTTGTACGTTAAAGACACTTCAGGTAGCAATGCAATTCTTCACTTCTCGGAGCCCCGTCCTGTAGATTTAAAGTCACACAGATATATTTCCCCTCTGATCTACTTCTAAGCAGATGGTTTCAACAGCATAACATTTTTCACAGATAAGCTCAAATGGCTACTGCATTGCCATTTTTCAAAAATATATCTGAACATCATGTCTATGAGAATTCCCTAATTCTCTTAGATGGATTTATATTTAAGTACTAAAACACTACAGAGTAGGTATAAATAAAACTGGTTTATATCCAGTATATGAATACACAGGAAGACAAAATGGTAGATTTCTTAGTTTCTGTATAATTCCACTTATTTCTTCCCACAGAACACAAAACACCATAACTTGACAGAGATTTTAACTTTTGTACCTGAACACTAAATGCTTTTTTGGCACAGCACCTCAGCTGCATAACAAGATGACAAAGATCATGGAATCATAGAATTGTTTAGGTTGGAAAAGACCTTTAAGGTTGTCAAGTCCAACCATTAACCTAGCACTGCCAAGTCCACCACTAGACCATGTCCCTAAGCACCACATCTACACGTCTTTTAAATACCTCCAGGGATGGAGACTCAACCACTTCCCTGGGCAGCCTCTTCCAACGCTTGACAACCCTTTTGATGAAGAAATTTTTCCGAATATCCAATCTAAACCTCCCCTGGCGCAGCTTGAGGCCATTTCCTCTTGTCCTATCACTTGTTACTTGGGAGAAGAGACTGACCCCCACCTTGCTACAACCTCCTTTCAGGTAGTTGTAGGGAGCAATAAGGTCTCCCCTCAGCCTCCTCTTCTCCAGGCTAAACAACCCCAGCTCCCTCAGCTGCTCCTCATAAGAATTGTTGTCTGGACCCTTCACCAGCTTTGTTGCTCTTCCCTGGACACACTCCAGCACCTCGATGTCCTTCTTGTAGTGAGGGGCCCAAAACTGAACACAGTACTCGAGGCATGGCCTCACCAGTGCCGAGTACAAAGGGACAATCACTTCCCGAGTCCTGCTGGCCACACTATTTCTCATACAAGCCAGGATGCTATTGACCTTCTTGGCCACCTGGGCACACGGCTGGCTCATATTCAGCTGGTTGTCGACCAACACCCCCAGGTCCTTTTCTGCCAGGCAGTTTTCCAGCCACTCTTCCCCAAGCCTGTAGCATTGCATGGGGTTGTTGTGACCCAACTGCAGGACCCAGCACTTAACCTTGTTGAACTTCATACAGTTGGCCTTGGCCCCAGTTGTTGACCTGCTCCATAGAGCAGTACCTGCTAACAGGCGACTTTAACAGAAGAGCATGCAACAAAGCACAGGCAGATTGCTGCTAGCTCATTGTGACACCTGTACCTTCTTTCTAACTCCATCTTGGATCTGAGGGAGATGATAACTCTTCCTTTGGAAATATTGATGTTCTGGGAGGTCTTTTTTTTTAAAGAAAACTTGGAACTGGTTCATTGAGAAAGAGGTAAAGGTTTTTATTTATTTATTTAATGGTAGGTGAATCACCAGCATAATATGTTAGCAATAGGAAGAACATTAGCATAGTACTCATAGCTTTGCTCAGAGCAGAAAAAGAATTTTACCTACCCACAACCCTCTGCAGTCTGGCTTGGGAGACTTCTGTAAATTACTTAACATTTCTAGGGATTTATTGTAAGATTTCACATGAACCATTGTACATCCACCAAAGGAAATGCAGCTTTTCAAAAGTCTAGTGTAGTAAGACTGTTACCCAATGATTTTCAAAATGAATTTTGTTTTGAGTCTTTGAAAATGGAACAGTTTATTGCCTATGGTCATCTGAAGATTGACTGTATCCCTTGAGAGTCTATATGCACCTCTTGATTTTTCATACAGAAAACTATCACTGATGCTTCTGCTGGTCTCTGCGACCCTAATTTTCAAAGGACATTTAATGTTGGTCCAGAAGATCTTCCATCTTCTACAGAGGACAGTTATCAGTACCAAGTTCTTATGAGTTTAAGTAACTTTTATTTGATGATTTCTAGCAAAGATAAATTAGGACCTTATCAATGTATGCAAAATTAATGATAGTTTTCCATTGTTTTACATAGCCCTCTGAAGTGCGTTATCCTGTTGCCACTAATGGAGAAAAATCGCATTTTCATCTCCATGTTTCTCTCTGCATCAGGGCTTTTCTTTGCTATTTTGGGGGTGTTGGACTGTGTGTTAATGAGTCCTAATTAGTTTCAGTAGCCCATACAGCTTTTCTCTTAGCATGTTCCCAGACACTTCTCATAATCACTCCTTCTTTATTAATCTGGCGGGAGACTTGACTATTAAGCAAACTTTGGGAAGGGAGCAACTTCTTAGAGGCGCTAACCTTTGTGTGTTATTGCTATTGTTGCCAATCCACCATTATTTCCCCCTGCAGTCTAACTCTGTCTCTTATAATTGCTGTCACCTGGACCTGGAGTAGGAGTGATTTTATGTGGCTGTGATGCTAGCCACAGATTTTGTGACAATGCTGAATCTTTATTCTTTTAGACATGTCTAACCTTTTAATAAGCACTTTAATAGTGCATTGTGAAAGTACCAATCGGTTTTCAATACGACACCTTAGAATATTTCAGAAGTCTTCAACAAATGCTGCTTAATATCATATTACTTTCTAGTGTCAGCTGATGTTAGCTGTGCTAACAGTACAGTGCTAACAGTACAGCTAGCAGTGCTAACAGTACAGTGCTCTAAGATATTGCGTCAAAATGTTTCTTAAAATATTAAACATTACTTAAGGCTCAGATCAAATAGAGGCCTTATGAGAATTACAATAAAAGACTTGAAGTTCCTTTTCCCAAAACTTTTTCTAGTTTCATTCAATTGTATGAATTTCAAATGTATTGGCATCCAACCCTACATAACTAAATCCCTCATCACTGGGTTACAACACAGCTAGTCCGCTTCTGATTTGCTGTCCTTCCAACTCCAAGAATATTGTGTTATTTTCTAAAGAGAGACTTGGATAGATGGAGGGTGGCCTATTAAATTACCTTTCTCCATGATCTATTTTGCTATCCAGACCATCCTATTAATCCCAGTTTATTATGCACAACCCAGTGGGATTTTGCAGCTAAATTCATAAACTGGACTTGAGTTTCAAGGTGCCTATATCTGCTTTGGAAAACCTGGCTGTAAATGCAAAGCAGTTGATCTTGAGGGTATCACATCCTGTCATATCACATTAAACCTCCAATAGGCAGGACTCACAGTGTAGGACACATTCATATGAAAGATTCTAGATGCCTTTGAGTGTCCCAGCAGGTAGCTGCAGAAGATGTGAGTATCCATAATGGCTGGTATGTAAATTTCAGAGTACCCACTGAAGCCTATAAACTGCATTGTGTCTAGGGATAATGATTTAGGTGATGGATCAGATTCTTAGCTCCAGCCATTTAAATGGATGTCTTGCACAATTCCCTGTGGCAGATCAGTGATTCACCTCCCTGTAAGCTTATTGTGCCAATTCTTTTTAAAAAATAATGTGTAAAAGTTTAAGTTGTCCTGATAACCACAAAAATTTCTGAAAATTCAAAAATCTAATTATTATATAAAACAAATAGGTGTTTAATAGTGTTTGTTTCAGCAAAGGCTGTAGTCATGTCATCTTACAGCTTACCTAAGCAATCCTTTTCCTGCATCCCTCCCTTCATGCATCATACAGACAGTATTTCTAGTTCTTGTAAGCTGTAATTTCCTGGCACGTATAATGACAGTACACAGTGAAAATTAGTTGAGCCTGATGTGTTCTTTTTGTAAATTATTCAGTTATAATACACTTTCACAGATCTATTAGAGCAGCAGACCTGGAGGCAGGATTCTTGACCCTGGTTTTACCATTTATGAACATTTTAACTTCAGCTGACTTCATCTTATACCAATAATACAGTAATAGAGCCTTACATATATTTTTTATTTTTATATAAATATATTTTAAAAAATGCCAGCAAGTTTGTGCTTAGTAAGGGATCTTAAAAAAAATTTAATTTCCTACTGCCTATTCAAAATATTATGGTATACTGTGCTAAGAACTGCTTCTTATACTGATATGAGTCCTGAAAAAATACAGTTTTGAATATCTTTATATTTGTATACAGTGCTTAGTGTATAAGATGATTTATAGAGTACACAACAGGCAGAGAAAGCTTATTTCAGTACTACTTTAGTTATGACCTAAATCTAGTAATATCTCCTATCCTGGCCTTATTGTTGTTCTCATAATGGTTGACACTGGAGTATGACTGCAGGTCCCTGCTGTGGGGCATTCACAGTTTTGTGTAGCCTTATTTTGTTACAACTTATCTCCATTATATTCTCTCAGATGTCTTGTGCATTGAGTTTTGGCTGCACATATTTACTTCTTATAATATTATGTTCCAGGATGAGCCATCAACTACAAACTTGAAATCTTTGGGTCTAAACTCATAAGCCACTGCTGCATGAACAAAGGTTCAGCCAGTATCTCAACCATCAAACCGTAAGAGGTTGTCGTGGTTTAACCCCAGCCAGCAACTAAACACCACACAGCTGCTTGCTCACTCCCCACCAGCTGGTGGGATGGGGGAGAGAATCGGAAGAGTAAAAGCAAGAACACTCATGCGTTGAGATAAGAACACTTTAATAATTGAAATAAAATAAAGTAAAATAGTAGTAGTAGTAGTAATAGTAGTAGTAATAATAACAATAATAATAATGTACAAAGGAAGTGATGCACAATGCAATTGCTCACCACCCACCAACTGATCCCCAGCCAGTCACCGAGCAGCAGTCCCTGCCTTCTGGCCAACTCCTCCCAGCTTGTATACTGAGCATGATGTCCTATGGTATGGAATATGCCTTATTAGGAAGAAAATTAACTCTATCCCAGTTGAAACCAGGACAGAGGTCTAACTGACAGGAACCTAGCAACCATGAGTACAGCCACCTTTTTTATTCTGCTGTCACCCAAATACAGAGAGAAGGGTGGGATTTCATCTAATCTCATTCCTACATTCCTTCATGTATTTCAGTATAGATGTAACATTATTGTCAAAATTTTAGTCATTCCCTTATTGCTACTGGAAAAGTTGAGTTCAAGCTGTCAGATAAACACAGATTTATTTTATACCCAGTCCTCAGCTGGTGCAAAATTGCAGTAAATTATGGCAATTTATAGCTTGTGAGGATCTGCTCCCTTTCATATGTGTGAAGACTGGAACACTTTTCTGCAATTTCTCTCATATATAAATACTTGTCTGGGAAAAAACAAACAAACAAACAAAACCCAACAAAACAAAAAAAATATTCCCATGAAAACATTTATTTGTGAGATTATGTGAAGATGAGGGCATGCAAATAACTTTGATCTTCCAAAATAAAAGTCTCGGAGTTATTTACATGAAGTAAAACAAATTAAAATAAGTTTAAAGCACATTAAAATCTTATCATACCTGTTATAATAACTCAGAGAAAAAAATCTCAAATGTTCCCCAAAGTAGATGCTTTTTCTGTGATATTTAAATGAATGGGCGTGCATTTTGGCCATGAGCAACATCAAAGTGTGCTCTTCATGTTCTGGGATTAATGCTCTTGTATTGCTGAAGTTAATCATCATGTAATCATATGAAGAAAATTAAGTTAGTTTTTACAGAGGAACAAGGAAAATCCCTGGTGTTATTCATGTCTGAAGTAGAATAAAATCTTCCTGAGAAACAGAAGAAATCTTTTTAATTTTATGTCTCATGGGAAAGTCTGTGCACATAACCTAAGGCAATTTCATTGCACCTTTGGTGGAGGATGAAGAATTAGAAATGCTGTAAGTCACACTCATTAGATTTCTTCAGTACAAACTTTCAGTGCAGTATTACTAATAGAAGAAGAAATCAACGATTAATAATGAGAAAGTGAGTCTCTAGCAGCTTTGGTTTCCCATGACGTTTGAATTATTCATTACAAATTATTACAGAGTAGCTTAGATTAAAAAAAAAAAAAAAATCCCCCAAACCCCAAAATCTCCAATATCAACAACAAAAAGCCCTTTGTTATTTCTTCATAAGGGGGTAGGGGCAGTGAGAATCCACCAACCAATAAGATGACTTTCCATTCAGTGCTAATTCATTGATCTGATAAAAGGAATCTCCTTTCTTATTTTGTACATAAATTAAATGTCCTGGTGTTACAGAATTAAAAGGAAGTACATTAGGCTGTATGAATTATTCACAGGGAACTGTTGTGATAGAGAAAAGCAGCAGCCACAATGAAAGAAATGCTATTAATTCCTTTTCAGACTAACATGCAGAAAGATGTATATAACAGTAAATGAAAATACAAAGGCTATGGTAAATCCTACTGAAAGTCTGATTGCAATCTGTTATTCACAGTACAGGCTTCCCCCTTCTTGCCTTTGCCTCATCACCATAAATTGGACACTATGATTGCACCACGGCAATGTTGAACACCTGAGAAACAGGTTTTTTTCAAGACTTCACAAAGTTTCCACTTGGACACAGTGTTTGGGCTATTGCCCATTCCTAGCTCTCAAACTCTTCATTACACTCCTGTCATCGTTTGATGCCAGCAGTAAAGGCATCCCCCAGCTCAGGATGGCCTCAGCAGGACTCTCCCCAGCCCCCTGAAAATGCTTTCTCACCCCATTTGCCCTGAGCTCAGCTGTCCTGGGGCTCACTCAGCTGTGGTCCCAGCCTCCTGCCTTCAGATGTCACCTGGGCATCCTCTCTAACCACAGACCCACATCTACCTTGGCAGTCCTGTGTTGCCCCTCACTTCTGCATCAATTTGCGCATCCCTTAGTGGGGAAGATCAATGGCCTATGGGACCTGAGCCAGCCCTTGTAGGGAGGCTCTCTCTCATGCCAAGGGAGGCATGACAAGAAGTCTTTTCCCTTCTTTCTCTCTCACCAAACTGGACGCTATCTTTGAGTAGTTCCAGCAACTCCAGAAAACACTGTATTGGCCTTTTCTGGTATGAAGTTTGATCATACAAACCCTTTATATAATCATAGATCTCTCTGCTCACTGAAAGATGATGATAGAGAGCTTTTGGCCCCATAATTTCAAGTGGTAAATTCTAGATTATAGACACGTTTGTTATTCCTTCATTTACTGTTCTGTATGTCATATGCCGAAGAATCCCACTTCTCAGTTCAGTGCTGCATGGAATGGAATGGAATGGAATGGAATGGAATGGAATGGAATGGAATGGAATAGAATAGAATAGAATAGAATAGAATAGAATAGAATAGAATAGAATAGAATAGAATAGAATAGAACTATTTCTGTCGGAAGTGACCTACAATAATCATCTAGTCCAATTGGCTGACCATTTCAGGGCTGACCAAAAGTTAAAACATGTTACTAAGGGTATTGTCCAAATGCCTCTTGAACACTGACAGGCTTGGGGCATTTACTACCTCTCTAGGAAGCCTGTTCCAGTGTTTGACTTACCCTTTCGGTAAAGAGGGGGTGGTCAAACACTGAATAGAATACAGAAATAGAAATAGAATAGAAACAGAATAAAAAGTGGTCTCAAATCAAAATGGTTTACAATTTAAAGACTTCTGTATCTCTTTTATCTTGGAGAAGAAACAGCTGACTATGCATTGGTTTGGGCCTTAAATAGCAAACTGGTAATAAAAACGGAGCCTAGGAACAAAGACTGTGGCTATTCTTGAGATGTTTATAAGACACAAAGTAGATAACACCAGATGAGAGAGCTCAGGGAGACAATGAGATGATAACATTCACACTGATAAACAATGATACAGATATACCAGTCTCCAGATGTTGTTTTCTAGATGCATTTATATTATATGCAAAAGCACATGCTTCACAGGCTGCATTTCTCTTCAGTACATGTCCATTGTTGCAGTGCTGCATATTACTAATTTTCAGAAGAAATAGGAGCAATAACATTAGTTAATGGGATAGAGGGGGGAAAAAGTAAAAATTAGGCCATCAATGCTTGTGCATACAAGATAATTAATGGTCAATTAAGAAGATGGAGGAGCTTCAGAAAACTTTAATGAAGTAAGGCCAGTGTGGCAAAAACGTCTGATGCAATCCACAACACAAGAGGAAGCCAGAGACAGCAGAAGCTTAAGAGAATACAAGCATAACATTAGATAGAGCGAGTAAATAGCATGTGAGTAAAAATCAGGAATCCAAAGGAATCCAACCCAGTGCAGAGCTTAGTCTTGCACAGTTAGAGCCAACTAGACCTAAATCAGGTTTTTGCTTTGCTTACATTGCTGACAGATTTTCCCATTTCAGTGAAAATATGTTTCAGGCTTATGATTATTTGATGTATGTCAGATTTGCATACTCAAGCAAAATGGATTTTATGACATCATTTGCATTTTGAGAGTATTCTGGAAAGTCTCCTAAAGGATTGACATAGCTGACTGAAAGGCAGAATATTCATGCTGTGAAGAATGTCAGCATTAAAATAGAAGAAGGTTAGATTTTCCAAATCAAGATGAAAAATAGAAGTTTCCATGTTGCAAATTTTTTTCCCCACTCTATTCTCCCCAGTATTCTTTTCTTTTTGGGGTCTGAATGAACCATGTGCTAGAGGTATTCTGCTGCCACAGCTTAAAGCATATGTTAGCTAGAAGAAAATTCTCTTCTGCCCTGTCTCTCTGTTGGATAAGCGTAGCTTTGTTTACTGGCTTTCTCATTTCCCTGCAGCTAAGGTTTCGGTCATTTATTTCTCCAAGGCCATTGATTTAACCTTTGCATTTTGAAAAGGAAAGTGTCCCTCTATGTCTTCAAACATCTGTACTTGAAAATTATTTCAAAAAGTAGAGCTGAGCTTCCTCAGTCACTTAGACCAATTTGAAAATATTTCCTTAATCAAATTTACACACTGATTAACCAGTTTCCTTTCCACAGAGAAGACCATGACATTCTGTCCCAACAAAAGTAGCAGAGCCATTTCTGTGAGATGGACTTTGTCTTGCAGGACTTCACCAGAATTTGAGCCAAGAGCAGCATTTTGTGCAGGTAGAAAATGGTCTTTGTCTTACAAGGCACTCTGCAATGCAGGAATAGCTTGGGGTTTTTTTCATCATGCAGAAAGAGATTTTAGTAGATCAGTGTGTTTTTCAAGGTGTACAGAATTTTTCCATTTTTATAACATTCAGAAACCTGATCTTTAAGCTACAGAAACAGAAAATCAGACTCAGGTCCGAAGACCACCTCTGGTTTTGCTGTTCCTCGATAAGCACTCTAGACCAGGTGCGTAGCACTTCCCAGTGTTTTAAACAACTCATCTCAGACTTCCAATAGATGAAATGCACAAAACTAGTGTAAATTGAGCTGTGGGTCTTGAGCTTCCAACCTATTCCTCTTTTGCCTCACACACTATAACACTTAAGGTCTAGGTTTTAAACTTCTAACTTTTCTTAAATACTGTTGGGAAGAAGTCTAGATGCAAATAAGAGCATAAGGGTAACAAGTGGCCAGCAATTGAGTGTCTCAGAAACTGGCTGGATGATGAAAAAACTTAACAAGGAAAACCTGTTTTCATCTGAATTTCTCTAAACTCATCCTGAGATAAGGAAATGTAAATACAAGCAGTTAGAGAAAGAGCATGATAACATTACCATAATTTGGAAGTCAAGTTTGTCAGTAAAAAGGGAAAGCAAATGGGATGTAATCAGAAGAGTCTAGACAAAGAGAGACTGTTACAACCTCATCAGAACCCTCAGTCAATGTGCCGATTATGCCTTGCACACTTATTGTTGGCTATCATATTCTGAATCTGTAATAGGTATCTGCACTAACATTTTAAATAATTTTTTTCAACTATTAGAATATAAAGAAATTGAGATTTCTGCAAGCAGATGGGTGTTTGACCAGTTTCCACAGCTATTTCTATTACTCTTCCTTCCTGCCACCTGCATTAAACATCTATTTAGACTCTTTTAGCTTGACATTTTTTTTTCTTTCTTTCTGCAGGAAGAAAACAACTTAGATTTACAATGTAGTGTTTCATTACATGACTTTAAAGAAAGATAAATTACAGAAGTGTCATATGATGTAACAGCTAATAAACCACTGGTAAATTATTAAGTGCTGGGTAGTAGGTTTTTATCATTCTTTATTAAGTATTAACTGTCTGGTCTAATGCATGTTGCTGGGAGGTGGGGCTGCCAGGGATTTTGCATTTTGTTCTTTGTTTTATAAAGGTGCTTCATGTACTAAGAACTTCTCTGTGACTGAGATTTTAGGGTCTGCCAGACATGCAGCTGCTGCTCTTCTGCATCTGTATCTTGTCACAGCCTCCCTACGTAATAATGTGTTTCTGAAAGCTATAAATAAGTAATGAAGGTGGCAAGGGTCAGGATCTATGCCCTTTTGAACCGCAGTTACAGCACTTAACAGAGGCTCCTGATATACTGCTGCTTCCTCTGTACTTCCAAACATTTTAAAGCACTCTTTAGATTATGTCACACGTTCACTCTCCTCCCCACACCCCCCTTCCCCCTCGCCTCCTCCCCCCACTGCTTGGCTCATGATCTAATGCAACATAATTCAGTGTGAACTAGCGTAGTGTGTCAAAAAAACAAAAGAGTATTTTCTTCAGATCAGATATTTGTTATCAATTTGAGCAAAGAAACCAGTTCCAAATGTATTGTAGGCACTGGATTGCTGACAAAGAATCCTCATTTATCATGCCAAAGCTATTTTATTTTCACATGTGGTGAATAATAAGAATGTAAATTGGCCCTTGGTGGTGAGGTTTTTTTATTTCACATGGAAGCATCAATACCACTCTAATCCTGCTTAATTAGGACCAATTTACCATGCACAGGATAAAAAATATTGTAAACATCTATTTACCAGTTAGTATACATCTTGGCCAGGCACTGAACAGATAAGCTGCCATTATGAAATAAAAAAGCTGTATGCATACAAATGACATTATATTAAGTGTCATGTAGTCATATTATACCAAATCAAGATGTACAGAAATTCAGATTTTGAAGATCTAATTTCAGGTCATGTGTAATTCATGAGTCTGTCTTTTTTTAAAATGAATTGTCTCAGAACCATATAGTATTTTTGTACAGCTAAGATTCTGACTCTGACATGTCTTTTAAAAATGTCATGCTTGTGTGATGTTAAAGAGGAATTATTTGATGTCTTAGTGAGAAAATATTTATTGACCACTTATTAATTATTTTGCATAAGCTGTCTACTTATTTTTCAATGCATAAACTACTTGGTTAATTTGCTGATTGACATCATATAGTCCTTTATGATTGAAAATAATTAAAGGGCTTGGAAACTTTCAACAAATGCTTATAATGTAGAAAAGTGAAAAATGGAAAACAGTTTAGATGAAACAGTAAGACAATAATTTATTTATATTATGATTACAACCAAGTTAATTAAATACTGTTTGTTTTTAATCCATTTTTCATCAGACTTAATCACAGAAAGATTTTCCAGATGACTAAAAACCTTATTCTCTGCAAAATTTGAAGAAAATTGTTCCAAAAGTTCTATCTTTAACAAGGTATTACCAAACTGATAATATGAAATTTTGAGTTTCTTCAACACTCTTTTTTGACTTTTCAACAACCTCGTCTGTCTCCCTTCCATCAACACAGGCCAAGTGTACATTTCTTTGGAAGTTTGTAGATGGATCACATACAAATAAATGCATAAAGCGTAGTGATTAGAGGCCATTTCGGTGATTTATAATGGTTATCATATCTATGAGTGAAAAAGCATCCCAAGAGCCAGATGTATTCTAGGTGCTTTCAGTAACTTTTAAGGTTATGATTTTCTTGGCACAGTTCTTAAGTTGGCAGCGGCTTAAACAGTGGTACCAATCATTTACTTTCAAAATGCCCACTGGCATTTTGGTGTCGTGTTGTCGTGGTTTAACCCCAGCCAGCAACTAAGCACCACACAGCCGCTCACTCACTCACCCCGGTGGGATGGGGGAGAGAATCAGAAGAGTAAAAGTGAGAAAACCCGTGGATTGATATAAAGGCAGTTTAATAAGTAAAGCAAAAGCCACACAGACAAGCAAAGCAAAACAAGGAATTCATTCACTGCTTCCCATCGGCAGGCAGGTGTTCAGCCATCTGCAGGAAAGCAGGGCTCCATCACGCGTAATAGTTACTCAGGAAGACAAAACACCGTAACTCCAAACATCCCCCCCTTCCTTGTTCTTCCCCCAGCTTTACATGCTGAGCATGACATCATAAGGTACGGAATATGCCTTTAGTCAGTTGGGGTCAGCTGTCCTGGCTGTGTCCCCTCCCAGCTTCTTGTGCACCCCCAGCCTGGTGGGTCGGTGTGAGAAGCAGAAAAGACCTTCACTGTGTAAGCACTGCCCAGCAGTAACTAAAACTTCCCTGTATTATCAACACTCCAAACCATAGCCCCATAGTAGCTCCTACGAAGAAAATTATCTCTACCCCAGCCAAAACCAGTACACGTGTGGGACCAGACATTGGTTCTACCAGAAAAACATTTCTTGTTAAAAAAGGTTGTGTCTGTGGGAGTGGGAGAAAGTTTGTTGCTGAAGGATTTCTCTGCAAACCCACCTAGGACAGGCTGCAGCTAGGACTGAGTAGTACTTAAATCCACACTAGTCATAGGAGGGCATGAAGATCCTCCCTGCTCCCAGATTTTCTACTAATAAGCACAGATATATGGCAAGTGACTCGAGAGCATGCCAGCACTTGGCCAGCCAGTAAGCAGTGGTGCCCTAGGTGAACAGGTCAGTAAGAAGGCAACGGGGAATGAGAAACATTAGTGAGGGAATATTTCTTACATCACTGTCCCAGCTATTTGCTCTGGTTGGTGTCCCCCAAATGCAGTTAAGCTGCTGCTGTAGCAACAGGGCAAGCCAACAGCCCAGGAGAAATCTGGGCAAGGGAAGGCAAGGTTTAGGTGACATCTTGGTTTAGGAGCCAAGGACCACACCTTGAATGTTTCTTATTTGGGATGCTCTTCACATGTAGCAAACTCACTCCCAAACCTTTAGCCTTGATAAGCCAGAAACATTGCTTACCTTGGGCAAATCTCTTCTGGGGCCATGCAAGAGGGCAGCATTCACCATGCATCGTGGTATCCCATGAGCTATATCTATACCAGTACCAAAACTGTATTCTCTGATCTGGTCTCTGCAGATGAGTCCAGTTGGTGAGGAAAGCTCATGTGCATGTCCATAAATTCTTGTATTCTTTTGGTCCTTGGACTATGCAAACACCAGACGGGGGCCAGGGAGAGAGTTATAGTTGGCCTGAACTATAGCTGGTGCCAGGACTGTGCTGTCACTTAAAGGCAGAGGGGGTGGAGTCCCTGTGCCCAGGTCCATTCCCCAACTCTGCTGAGGGAACTGGGATAGATGTAGGCTATGACATATTTAGTCTGCAGTGTCCTTCCAGAAAGACTCGCTGAGTATGTTTCGGGACTGGGCAGTAAGATATTTTAAGCAAACTCTTTTGTTTATGCGACTGTATGAAGCACATGCACATTTTGAATAGGTGTCTTTCTTTAAATACCGCTTACTTTACACTGAATGACTTCAGTGAATGTTCTCCCTTGTGAAAGACTGCAGTAAAACAAAGAATTAGCAAGACAAATAAACTTTCTTCTAATTAGATTTCTATGCTACATTCCTCATCCCAGTAACTGAGTGCTACAATATGTGACTAGAATCAAACATTAACTTTTTCTTCATTCCTTTCTGCTGGGAGAAACAGTAGATTTTTTTTATTATTTTTAAACCAGCTCTTGAATTTTACTTGGCTGCATTTGATTTTATTTAATGATCTATTTAATATATACATTTATGAATCAATTTTATGCACTTTTTTTTATTGGCACAAACTCAGAATTGAATTATTCGAAACTTACTGTCAGAACTGGGAATGAAATCTGTGAAATTTGGCTTCAGTGAAATCTGTGCTGGACTGGCAAGTTACCTTTCTGTCCACCACCCATTTGTCCCATTTGTTGCATCTACTAAAAAGAAGGTGGCTTCTTTCAGCAAGTGCTTTTTGTTTCTTTTTACTTTAGAGCATTTTTGAGATGGAAGAGACCTAAAAGTGTTTTCATTTGGTTGCTGAAGACAGATGAGAAATCAATTCATCTAGTGCTGGAAAAAGCATTGTTTGATTTACTGATGCAGGCACTACCTAAGTGCGTGAGCAAAGCAAGCAGGAATTGGCCAGGCACTTTTCTTTTATGGCATCTCTCTATCATAGCATTCAATGCATTTCACAAAGTTATTAAGTATACAGAAGATGAAAGGGAAATGCCTGCAGTCTGGCTTAGACTATATCTAAAAAGTAATATATATATATCTACTAACACACAAAGAATATTTTAAATTTCCTAGGCTTGATTCACCCAGCTCCAATGGTTCAAAATGTCTCCTTCAGTAACTCACAACTAATGCGGTTTTTATTTGTTTTAGTGCTCTGTGACGCTCACTAAAATAAATACCCAATCACTAACAGTCTCCTAACTGTGAGTGGTTACCGCAAGAGCTATTATTTTATAATCTCTAATTCCCCACTTTCAAAAACCTTGAAGATACTGAATTGAGAGAGAAGTGAACTGTATTGAATGGTAAAAGACAGATGGGTACGGTAGGCAAACCTAAGAACTGGTAGCTCTAGGCACCTTTCATCAGAGACTGTCATTGGAACAATTTAGTCATCCGTTCCACGTAACCCATTTTAACACTTGGCTTGAAGTCTGTGGGGTCTTAGGCACACTTGTAGCCAGTATTGCTAATGAGGTACTTACTGCTTTTTTACCTGGGGCTTTGTTCTCTAAAAGATATGCCTCTACTGTTTCCCTAGCAGAGTAACAAAAGAATTGCTATTGGCAGCAATTAAGAGGTTTGAATACCATTTACATTGCTTTATCTTTCAGGTCAGTGAGACATTAGCACAAGACAGTTTAAATTGAAATACTCCTTTGATTCATGCTTTTAAAGGCATATAAACTTCAATCAGAAAATAGATGACACCTGAAGTCAGATCTAGCTTCTGGTCTCATAATGAAATTCTGTGTCTAATCTTCTTCTGTTAGTTTAGACTAAAAACTCTTCTGTGTGGAGACTTTATCCTTTCCATGTGTCTTTCATGCAGCTCTGACCACATGTGAGCTATATGATGGGAGGAAGCCAATACCCACTAATAAACACATAGGCCTTGCATAGGTGCCTTGCAGCCTGGATAATTCTTTCACCCCTCCCTCCACTCACTCACAGGACAAGCACCTGGCTAAAACAATACTATGGGATCCTCTAAACCATGGAAACCTAAGAGCTTCAAGGTCAGAGCTTCAAATTCAGCCTCAGGATGAGTAGGGAACAGGACCCAAGCAGATACACAAACTGCTATTGCAGGATCTGTCACTTCATTGTTCTCAATTCTCCTTTCCCCTTCCAATAATATATATATAGGCAGATATATATATATATATGTATAGGCAGAGCACCATTCAGTGGTCAAGACCCAAACTCCACTGGTATCTTTTTAAAAGCATGCACTGAGCTCATCAACCCCTGAAACAGGATGAGCATATGGAATAAGCACGTATAAAAATGGCTGGATCCTGGTTACAAGGCAAAAGCTGATCATACAGCTTAGTTCTGGCATGCTTTCCAAACACATAGGGAGAACTAGCCTTCAGGCTTGTGAGGGCTTCCCGGAGAGGGCTAAGGAACAGGATTCTCCTCACTGCCACACCAGGGTCTGCAGATTAATGCTAACAGGACAAAAGCAAGAGGTGAGGAAAAAGGGGAGACAGGAGCACATTTCAACTTTGCCACAGTGCTGCTGCCAACTGCAATTGCTCTGCGCTAGTTATGGTACAACTACAAACGTTTTGACACCTTGGAATATCGCACTGTTTTCTTGCTCCTGAGATTATCAGGCATAACAGTAACAGAAAGCAGTAGAGAAGATCCCTGAAGTTCAGAAATCTTACTAGAACAGCAATAAAAAAATAATTCTGTGAATGTCTTTATCCCACAAGTACAATCTGTCATGGTACTCAGGCTACTCCATATAAGCCCAGAAATGAAGAGCCATTCAGACACAGGAAGCAGAAACAGGATGGTTGGTGAAATCAGCAACCAAAAAAATGTTCTGAGACATTTAGAAGTTGCTGTTCAGCGGGTTTTTTTTGTTTATTTTTTTGTTTTGTTATTGTTTCATTTTTCCTGAATAAAACGGGGGATTCACACAGCAGATGTGGGAGACAGCAGAAGAATTCAATGATTCTGTGGTATGCTGCAATGTAACCTCAAATGATACATAAAGCTTACAATAAACTCATTTATTTACAGACAATTATTTTAGTCTGGGTTGGTTTATTCATATTTAAAGCAAAAAGCACAGATTTATATAAAATATCATTCTTGTTTTATTGCTGTATTTATAGACATATTATAAAATGTTTGAACCGTTTGAATGGTGGAGATGAATAGCACATAGCTATACATACAATAAATAATAACAGCATATAGTTTTATATAGGTTTGTTTAGTTTTATATTTATAATATATACATACCACAATTTTATGTAGCAATAGATAGTTATATGCATATAGCTAAAGGTAAAATCTTTCCATTCCTGTTTTAGTATAAACCACTCTTTCATACATACTAAAAGGTGGTCAAATTCACTTCAAAGCTCATTTATACACAGGCCTTGAGAGCAGCCTTAAATGACAAAACGGTTAAACCTAGATGCCTGCCAGTTCTTTATCTTCTTTATCACTAGCATTGTTGTCTTCACAGTGAAGATACAAAAGGAGAAAATGTACTATAAATAAGATGCGAAGTTAAAGACGTACAATCACTTCCCTAATATATACTCCAGGCCGACCTTGAATAACTCAAGATAGGTCTCTCCAAATATTACATAGACATAATATTTCTCTATCTGCCGAAGGGATTAAGAATTTTTATTAAGGACACGGTTATAAATCTCTTCTTGCTGACTATTCACACACAGAAAAATTTCTAGTGTTCTCTGTGTCCATCAGGATGCATAATCGTACAGCTGGATCATAACACTTATAGCTAACAGCTTTTGAGAGTTAAAATGGAACAGAACATTCACGTTCATAACCCTGACCCTGCTCATTGCTTACACAAGATATTGGTCTTATTAATGGGAAACAGGATGTATGCCTGGAAACCATAACTTAGAAGACACGCAGATTTCCTTTTTTGTAAATAATGAACTGGATTATTGCTAAAAGCAGCTTCTGGATGAAGTGTGTCTTCCATTGAGTGGAAGACTGGGAAGTCATTTGGCAGAACAGAGCAAAATAGGAGGTCCTAATGTAAGGCTGAGAACAGGAGAAACTGGCTGGGAAGCTAAGGAAGTATAAAGGAAGGGAAATCAAGAGAGAGGCTTGTAAAAAGCACAAGCAGAGTGAAAGGAAGCAGAAAGGAGCACTAACAAAGCTACAGGCATGGAGCAGTTGGGCAAAGCTGAAAGGCTAGAGGAAGCATCTCACACTTGCTGTAGAGAACAAGAGGAAAACTCTGTAAGAGTTAGCCTAGGGCCTACCTGAATAGAGGTTTTAGCAAGGTACCTAAATATGTATGCATCTCGGTATGTGTCAGGGTGGGTGACTAGACACAAAAACATCAGGGACTTGAGCATGGATGTTAAGTGTTTGAGCTGAAGAATAAGGGAGGAGGATCAGGCTACTTCAGGGCTCTGCATAGAGGAAATTAAGTCAAATTGGTTGAAAAACTTTGCAGACAGGGTGTTCAAGCATTTCAAGCATGAAGTTATGTAATTATCGCAACAGCCAGTTATTATATGTTCCCGCTTAACACTGTGGACTTGATCACTCGGAGAAATGTGCCTAAAGTTCACAATTGTAATTTTCTGTACTTTTCTGAGTTAAATTTCTGAACCATTTCTGAACTTCTGAATGGAACATTTAGAATACAATTTTATCTTTGCAGAGCAAAATTTACACTTTCAGTCTCTACTCTGGATAAGAAAAATATTTTCTATTGAACGTTTACTTTCTCCTTTGAAGTCTAACTTCAACTCAAAACACATCTGTTTCAAAGATAAATCAAAGATGCAGCAGCAGCTTGTGTTCAAATGAAAACACACGTATACATTTTTTTAGCCCAGACTTGAGGATCTTTAGGGTTTTAAAGCCTCAGTATTTAAAATAACTTCAAGACTGTGACATCTATAGGCAAACCTTATGGTGTTTTGGTTCTCTGTGCTTTTTTCTTTTCTTTTTTTTTTTTTTACCTAGTCTTTTTAGCTCAGCAGTAGGCATACTTATTTCAGAAAGCCTGCTCTAGCTAAGTTGGATTTTTAAAGGAGACAAAGACTTTGGGAAAGCCAAGTCAGTGATGATTAAACTTGAGTGGTCACTAGTAGTGAAACAAGTCATGGCATTCACAGAGTGTTCCCTAAAGCCTGATGATAAGATCAAAGCTGTGGAATACCTGTGTGGAGGTTTCAAGAGACTAAAACTGGAAAGGTTTATGACCTTAACACTGAGGGTGTCGAGGTCAAGAAATGCAGTTAAAGATACTTATTTCTAGCCCCAAAAGGTAATTTTTCATAACCTAGTTGGAGAAGGAAGGAGTCAGCATGCAATAACAAGGAACAATAAATTATAGTTCATACCTCAGGAAGTATGGGATTAAAGAATAGTGTTGAAGGGCAATTGAAGAGCCAAACTGGGAAAAAGCCACTGCCCCCACAAGCACTGCAGCTCACACATTGTCATGTGCTGTTGGCAAGCCAGAAGCTATCAAGTCTTGTCTCTTCAGAGACAAGTTTCTCAACAGTGCTATGATTTCTTTCCAGAGGAAATTTGAGGTTATCATAATTTAGGATTTCATCTTGCAATTTTGAGTACTATTTACTTATTTCACTCTAAATTATGGGGGAAAAAAAAACAAAACAAAACAAAACAAAACAAAAAACTATACTGTTTCTACCACACTTGCAACTCCTTGGCACAGCAATGACTCAAAGATAGATCACTAACATATTTAATGCACTGAAATACATACTGGATACAGTGAAATCATTTGCCATTATGCTATAGGTCATCAGAATACTATTAGCTGAGGATGTAACAACTAACTTGGCATACAGCAGACCTCTGCAGAGCAGTGTCATGGTTTAACCCCAGCTGGCAACTAAGCACCACACAGCTGCTCACTGACTCCACCTCCCCACAGTGGGATAGGGGCAGAATCAGAAGGAAGGATAAAAGTGAGAAAGAAACTGGTGGGTTAAGATGAAAACAGTTTAATAATTAAAAAGAGATAATAATAATATTTTTTAAAAATTGTAAGGAAAAGAGGAAAAAAATAACAAAGAGGGAAATAAAACCCAATAAAGACAAATGATGCAAATGAAAACAACTGCTCACCATCAACTGACCGATGCACAGCCAGTCCCCGAGCAGTGCCCCCCCCATGAACATCCCCCCCAGTTTTATTGCTGAGCATGATGTCGTATGGTATGGAGTATCCCTTTGGTCACTTGGCGTCAGCTGTCCTGACTGTGTCCCCTCCCAACTTCCTGAGGACCTCCAACCTACTTGCCGGTGGGGCAGTGTGAGTAGAAAATGCCTTGATGCTGTGTAAGCACTGCTCAGCAGTAACTAAAACATCAGCATGTTATCATCAACACTGTTTTCAGCACAAATCCAAAACATAGCCCTATACAAGCTACTATGAAGAAATTTAACTCTATCCTAGCCAAAACCAGTACAAGCAGTCACTGTTAGAATAGAGCTGAAATCCTGAGAGGGGGAGCGTTATTTGAATGCATTTTGAATTTGTTTGTGATCTCTTTGTTTGTAGTTATTATCCTAGCAAACACAGCCAGTCACAGCTCAGTGAGTGTTAACCAAAGAGCGAAAAGCCTTCCACAGTACAAGGGAGTCAGTTCTGTACTGAGACAGTTTAAGTCCTAGAGGTCATCTGTATGCTTTTCTTTTCAGACTGGAACTTAAACAGTAAGATTTGTGTTGGTTTTCTTCACACAGGTGTATTCAACCACATAATGATTCACATGCTCTAGCTCTAGCACTGGGCTGGTCTAAATGACACTATTTATCTCACTTAATCAGGAAACCCACCTGTCCTAAATGCTCAGATAAAACTGCTGGAGATTTTGAATACTTACTACCTGATAAAGAATAGCTGTCAAACAAGCTGGAGAACATTTCTGAAGCAGTCAGCCAGTATTCTGTACTCATCCAATTCAAGCAAATGTTGGTCCATTCACAGAGATTTCTCAAAGAGAAAAAGCAGCACAGTTTGCTGATAAGTACATGAGAATGTTTATCTAACAGCCCCAAGTTGCAAAGGATGCATGTTTCCCTAGCTCATTTCATCCACAAATGTTTCAGCACCATTGACCTACCTAGGATTTTAACAACAAATTCATAGTATCTGGATTCCATTAAATCAGTGGTAACCCACTTTGACTCTGCTTATGTCTGATTTCTTCCAGAGATGATTCAGAGTCTGAGAGGAACTTTCACTTTAATGTTTGTTTTTGATACACATACAAGCTCAGTAGTTCAATCTCCCTTCTGCCTCCTGAAATTTCCCTGGTAACAAATATTTCCATTTCTGTCTGCTTTAAAAAATACAGCCTGTATTCTTGGAAGTAGAAAGAGCACATGTATCCATCCTTACTGAAGTGTTTGCTCTGGGTGTTTCAATTTAATAATTCAGTCAATTGGAACTCTTGCTTTTGAAAATATAAATAAGATCAGTGGCTGGCACCTGAAAGAAACTCCTTGAGCCTTTCAGTTTTTTAAAGGAGTCACCTTCTTTCAAGAAATTTGATTGAAATTCATTTTGCAATATGTGATTTCACAGCCGAAGTTTCCTCAATGAAAAGCAAAAGCATAATCCCTTCTTTTCTTCTTTTTTTTTTTTTGCCTTCACTTGTTTCCACACTCTTTTTTTGTTCCCACTCCATCCACAGATTGCCATTGTAATAAATCATAAACATCTCTTACAACATTGTGCAGAGCAAGATGACATAATTAATCACCCCTCTAAGTATTCACATAAAACAGCTGGAACATTTACCTATTGAGCATTTGTTAAGAAAAAAAAAAATGTTGGGGTGGGAGGCTTGTGAACAAACTAAACTAGAAATCATTACTTCTTTTTAGAAATTATAAAAAATCAAGATTTTATGTGGTATTTCAAACATTATTCCATCCAGATACTTTAAAACTGCAAGATGGCTCCAGAACGATCGTAGCTTATTTTCACCCTGAAAATTGTATATTTTCAGTTTTTTTCTTTTCACAGCAATATGTTTCTCCCCTTCCCTTCATCAAACCACAAACTTTCAAGCCAAAAAGGGCTTTTTTGATGAACAATATATTAGTCAAAATGCACTAAAAATTATAAAATTTGAACTTAATTCATCAAGTAGCTAAAATTGCAAAAATGCAACAAAATATTCAGAGCGAAGTTCAAAGAGAAGCTGACTCTTTGACCTGAATAGCTTATGGTTTGCTTAAGCTATTGCAGACGGACTTTGAATTTCCCCTTCTGCCTGAGAGAATTTGAACCATAATCTCCCATCTCCACCAAGAAAGTCCTAAATATATCCAGTCCTACCCAGAGGTATAATAAAATTTTCCCCACTTCTTCTTACTTATGCCCCTGTAGATGGCTTCATTTTCCACAAGTGGGAATTCACCTAGTTTTGATCAACTGTACCCTAACGGAAGAGTCATTGCTACCAAAGTCTATATTACATATTCACTGATCATCAAAGGTAGTGAGCTGAAATGTGTGCTTCACTGACAAATATTTTTCTGCTTAAGAAAGCACTTCTTTTCTTAGTTCACTAAGTTTGTTCTTTTCACATTCTCCCTTTGCATGTACTTCAGCTTGGCAACCTGACGGTCATCTTCAGTAATGATATTCACTTAAATTTCCTCAAGCAGCAAATTTTTTCACTGGATTTTAAGCTGTGGAAAAACAAAATAAAAATCAATACTGCACTGTGTCAGTATCCACTTATTGGACAGTACTGGTGAGAAATGCACATCCTGCTCACAAGGAATAAAAATTCATGTCTCTGAAAATTAAGGTTAAACTAATAGTGTCCTGGAGCTTTTTCTTGTTCCCTCTTAACTGCTTCAGATGTGAAGTTCCATGACTCAGGTAGAGCTCTGTCACCTTAGTTACTTGTAGGACAATTTATCATTATGCAGTCTCATCAAGAGAAAAATACTTCTGCAATGTTTCTCCATCTAATAGTGCTTACACAATGTTCCCTAGCCAGATGAAATTCTCACTGTGACTTACAGCCACCTAGCCCAGTGCTAAAGGTGACAGTGTTTAGCCCATGGTCTTCACCGTAACCTTTAATAGCTAACTAGTAATTATTTTTTTGCTGCAACTAGCCATTTCCTAATTGACTCTCTCCTTCACATTTCCTACTGAGGGCCCCAGGGGAGTTCTATACCTTTAATGCAGACAACACTCCTATCTCCTCTCTAAATTTTAGAAAAAGTGCTTGTTAAGATGTGTCATTGTCTCTCTGTAGCATCCTTGGTTCTTCTGGAAAATAGTATCTCTATGCTGGACATTTTATTACTCAGTTCTGATCCCGGATTAAACAAGTTAGTGGCATTGAAAGCAACACATCTATCTTCTGTTTTCTGGTTTCAGCAAACCAAAGAGTGATTTCTTCATACAAAAATGTCATCAAATGTCACATATCCTCTGTATCCTCTTCTCTGTACCTTTTCTCAAGTATACTTCACAATATTGAAATTAAATAATCCATTCACAAATCAGTCCGTGTCACCTTGGGTGCCTGTGTCTGAATATTGCAAGTTCCCTTCATGCAATCTTGCTGACTCAGTGGGTAGAAAATCCAGACCAGTAAGCCCAGACATCAGACTAAGCAAAGTGAATCAGGATGCTCTCTGAAAAGTGGTGTATTCCAGCTGACCAAAGTCTGTGCAGACTTTGTACAATCCCTCCTGCTTCCAGACTGAAGCTATTCACGAGCCCACTCTGTGGGAATGGTTTCCCCAGTAAAAGTCTGCCATTCAATAGGCTTTTACTCATTCTACAAGCATTTAGGAAATATGCTGGGGGAATGGATTGTTACTAGATATAATGGAGAAGTTACCAGCAAACATGACTGAAAAAGTCTTAATCAAGTTCTGAACTGTATTTTACATTGAAGAAACACTGGGATTGAATTAATGTATAGTGAAAGCAACCTTGGGAACCAGAGTACTGTAAATTCATCAAGTACTCTGTGCCTGTCACACAAGGCTTGACGCTGCCACGAACAATAGCCATATGATTCAAAGATATTTTTTCACTGGAAGTAAAAGTGAGCTTTAATTTGGGGAAATGACATGGTAATCTGGATTTATTTTATGTTTTGGCACCAAATCACATACTTTCAGCCTGCCAAAATTCCCTATCTATAGAAGAAGAATGATAATTCCTTTTGTCTGTTCCCTTCCACTCACCTACACCCCAATTTAGACCATGAGGTCCCTGAGCTGCTTTAATACACAAAACTGAACATAACAAGTAGTAATAATGGTGTTTGCTCAAAGGATTGCATCAGGTGTTGGCTTTGTGTGGCTGCTTTGTAAAACATATTTAACATAGAACAGTTTATCACTTTGCATATCTCCATGCTATATTGTCAGCCTTTTTACCAAGGCAAAATGCATTAAGGCTAGCAATGGCTGTGAATTCCTAAATTGGATTATTCCTTTCCAGCAGTATAGTTTACACTGTTCTCTAATAATCTGGACTGACTGTCAAGAAAATATGGAGGCAGAGCAATAGCAAGAGTACTATAGTGAGCACTATAGTGCTCAATAACATCATTATCTATTCAGCTATCTTTCAACCTTATTTCCTAAACTTTTATGCTCACCCTATATCTTTTCCACCTAAAATTCAAGAGAGCTTGCATTCTGCCTAGCCCCACGGTGTTACTTTTTTATAAGTAGAGCAGCACAAAATAACTGAAATAATTCGTGCTGCTGTGTCTCTGTTTCTATTTCCTTCTCCTAATAAGAATTTTAAATTGGAGTTTAGGAACATAGTAAGAAAAACACAGAGAGCAAGTCTACTGACGAAGCCAGCTGAAATTAGTAGATATTACTGTGAGTACAGAAATATCTCTTTAGCAGAGTTTCTATTAACGACCAAGATTTTACACATTGTTTAAGCCACTGTTCCATTTTGTAGTTCAATTAAGCAAAGGTTTGCATAGCCTTACTCATATATGGGAGATCGGACTAATGCACTGTTCTGTTTGCAGCCTTTGTTGATAAAGGAATTGTGCAGGGTCCAGCAGCTTCAGAATGTAATAGCACGTTTTATCACTTGAACTGATCAGAACATATTTTCTCTATATTGAAATATTTGTTCATTGTGTTAAACATCATATCGATTACAAGACTGCACATCTCATGGAAAAGACTTTTAATACTTTGATCCTTTCAGACTTGAATGGCCTTATTCCTTGTTTCCTTAGCCATGCTCTGCTGAATCTCATGCCAATCCCTTCTCTCCATCTCACAGTTCAATTTAGGAGCTTTAGATGCCTCAATTTTGTTTTTTTTTTTCCCCAAGGCCAGACATTTGAATGAAAAGGACCTCTGAGAACTTGAGCCACTATAAAAACTAACTTTATTACTGTTCATACTGAAAAAAAAAAAAAAAAAAGCCCTAAAATACTTTGGCACTCTCAGGACAATGTCTGAGCTTCCATAAAGTGCTTTGTACTGTGCAGACAGTTTGAGAAGTAATGTATTGCTGTAGCAATACCAGCTCTGGCTTTCAAGACATCACTGCATACATAATGTGGCACTCCTCTGAAAGTGGTAAAGCAGGTAGGGGTATTACTTTGGTTGTGTGTTGTTGTTGTTGTTTTATTTGCATAATTTGGAGTCAAAGTCCTTTCTCCCTTACCACCTCCAATATGCATCCTTCTTTTTCTGGTAAACTGTGCAGCTGCATGTAGGTACTGGCAGATTGCAAAATACAAAGTAGTTTAGCTTAGTCCCTACAAAAGAAAGCAAGGCAAAGAAAAAAAATAAATTAGAAAACATGGGACTGTGTTTTTATATCAGTTTGCCAGATATGATATCTTAAATAAGAGCTGAAACAGAGGATCTCATTGTTCTTCAAGCTTCAGTGGTCTACTGTTGGTCTGTTTTTTTCCTTGATTGTCTTCTTTTGAAGTTTTTCTTTAAACTTTAAAGACTTTAGTCCTTGAAAAGCTGTCCCAGCACTGCTTTGTATGATACAGAAGGTAGGTGAGAGAGAGAGATGGGGGGGAGGGGCGCACAGGGAACAGAAAGGGGAAGACAGATCTATCAACAGTGGCAGTTCTGCATATGTATGATATAAAAGTAGTTTAGTGAGGCTCCACTCCAAATATTGATAAAAAATAAAACTATTGAGAAATTGAACCCAGATGTTGAAATATAGAGAAATAAATTTTCAAAGAAACTAACCTGGACTTTGCAATCAAACCTATGTTTCTGGTATTTGAAAAATCAAGGCAAGGCACACTCTTTCTAAAAAGAGGCATAACTCATATCAGCAACAGATAGCACCACCTCTATTTCCCTGAACATATCCCCCAAAACACCAATGCATTTACATAAAACAGAAATTTCTACTTTGGGCTAGATGCATTTATAAGTGGTGATGGTTCAAAAGCAGGGACATAAAACAAGGACTTTGTTTTTTAAGATTCCTCTTACCAATCACCTTTGCAATAGTCCAATACTATAGCCTGCTAGAAAAACAGGACATTCACCAGGGAGCTCCAAGGTCAATTCCCAGCTCCTGGTAAAGTGTCATAAACCCAGGAACATTTCCAGCTCACTAGGGATAGCACAGGAAGTTAACATTAAAATCAATAAATCACTGTCCTAACTGGCAAAAAAAAAAAATCCTTCATATGCAATCCTACATGTCCTTGGGCAACTAACTTAGAACAACTCTTAATTAAAAGCTTTTTTTTTTTTTCTTATGGAGGGGCTTAATAGAAATACTTCATCTAAAACAGAAAATTCTTTATAGATATATGCATTTTAGAAAGCAGATTTTCTTGGTATTTTCAATTTTCTGGTGGAGTAGAGACATAAGTTCACATTCCATACTGCAGAAATACTGGAATATGTTATGACTGGCTAGATCTCTTAATTGGACATGATTTAATCTTTGTGACTATATCAGATATATCCAAGAAAACAGGTTAACTTAGTAAGTCATTTCATTCACAGTGCCTGAAACTTAAAAGACATGTGATCTATTATGAGCAAAGTACATGGATAAGCTGGAGACTAACAAAGGCAAAGCACAGCAATTTAAGTCTCTGCTCCCATCCCATTGCTTTTTATTTATTTATATATTTATAGGGGGTGTACTCTATACTACAAAGCGCTGGAATAGCTGAAGAAAGCCACCATAAAAATCACAAATGTTCTAATAGAACAAAGTACCTTATTTAAAGAATCATCATTACTTTTTGAAGTATCAAGGGACCAGTCTGCCAAGATTAGTGTTCTGAATCTGGAAGGCACTGTATTTATTTTCGTGAAGAGTGCTAGTTTTCCAAAACCATACAATTATTCCTCAATGAATCTGTAATATATCATCATGACATGCCATCGTGTAAACCAAGATAGAAGGTTAAAAATTACATTTTCAAAATAATCAGATTAAAATTTATCTGTGTTTAGGGCTGTAAAAGAAATCATTCAGAAATACTCAGCTTCTTTTGCCTCATGAAGCTTAGATAGTATAAATTTATATGGGGATTCAGAAGAAGAGTCAAGACCCAAAATAATCTTTCTGTTGATTGAAATTCCTTATTTATCCCCCTGAATAAAATGTCAGGGGTTTGCAGTGCCTCATCAGAGATAAGAAGACATCTGATCTCCGACTAACTATGTAACTAGAACTTGTTGGGAATTTTCCAACACAATGTCTTTTTATCTGAAAATGAAGTCACACGAAAACCAGAAATTATCAGAAGTTAATACTTACCACTACCACCCTGCCCTCCAGCCCTGAAAAAATTACTTTCTGGCACTACCAAAACAGCAAGTAAGTGAGAAATATCTTCAGGACTCAAGCTAACTCCGCACAGAAAACGTGTTTGAGATTTGGAAAATTTTATCACATCAGCAACTTCAACTTCCACCTTGAAAGTTTTAGGTGATCTAGATGTGGAGACAATCAGCCTCTCTCTCTCTCCCTTTCTTTCTCTCCAGTCAGAGGTTTTGCATGTTATATAAAATACTATAACTGCATTTGGCCAGAGAGAGAGACAAAAAGAGAGAGTAACTTCATAGTCTAATGATTAGGGATGCTGGAGAACAAAATAAAAATCTCTCTACCAAAGAATATGTATTACTTACCTAAAATGGAAAGGCTCCAACAGGAAACAGTGAAAGTGTCTCATGTTGGAATAACCAGTATCCCAGTCATCCAGGAATTTACATCCTTGGTGGGAATGAACTCCAATTAATTTAAGGACTCTTGATCTAACATTCCCAGGTGGAATCTTTCTCTTGTGCCACCTGAGAGCTCTAACATTGCCTCAGATACTTAGGGTGTGCATTTGGTATTTTTCTAGTTTTTCACTTTGACAGCACTTGATTTGATCCTATTAGGCAATTACATATAGACTTAAATCTTGGAAAAAAAAAACCAACTGCAGAATAGAAAATAGAGTTTTACTCATGATAACTGTATTAAAACCACCACGGCATTGACGAAATTTTACTCTTACTCAGGTCTAACTTCCTGATAGCTATCCAGGGCAAGAGACACTAATTTGACTTCTGCTTTGTTTGACTATTTCTTTTACCATACTAATTTCCTCTTACTAACTTTTGTGTTTGTTCAGTGTCCTCTGAAATGTCATGAGTAAATTTGCTTGTGTAAGTAGAATGAAATCACTTACATTATTTTCATTAAAAATTCCATCCATTTCTTTTTTGTCCAACAAGAATCACTTTTCTAATTACTTAGCAAAGACAAAACTGCTTGTCTGTGAAAAAAAAAAAAACTGATCAAAAAGTGAAAGATACTCTTTAGTCAAAGAAAAAGGCTCTTCAGTTTTAAATTCTTTCTCAAGTACATCTCACTTGAACTTCGGCTATTTAAAAATCACTCACCTGGTCTCTCAGCTATGTCCTTGTTACCCCATTGATTTTAATAGCATTCTGCACATATAATAAAGAATCAGATTTGGCCTGAGGCATATAGATCAGTAAAGGTCATTCTTTTCAATGAAATATTAGTATTTTATTTATTCTTTTAAGCTATTTCAAAAGCTAAACATCCAAGAGACTTGACTATTAAACATCTAATTCTGTTGATAAGCAAGACTCTTTAAATGACAACATTCAGCTGTGTGAGAGATTCCTTTCATATTGTTCTGCTCATGAGTTTTCAATTGTGTTGGACCATCTGCCAGCTGGGAAATCCCGCTCCTGTTTGCTGCAGCACTGCAAATTCTATTGGTGCTCATGAAATAAAATAACTTGATTTAGGGAGCACACTGAAAGCTTCATGAAACACTTCGAAATTGCTTAAATTAATAAATCAAGCAATACAAGACTTTTTTTTTTTTTTCCTCCAAGAATCTAAGACCATTCTCTATGAATGAACTGTCATTTAAAGTGTATCTGTGAAGCTGTTATCTATATTGTGCCACTCACAAATGGTGGAGGTGAGAGCCAGGTTAATATAAAGCACCTTGCAGAATTAATATTTTCATTTCTCTCTGAGACATGAAACCTTTTCAGCCTAAAATGCCATTTTCTTGCCCTGTGGTATCCTTCCTGGGATCCCACCAAAGGAAGAACTTCACAGGCTCAAACATATGTCAAATTTTAGAACTCTAAAGGAAATTTCTAATCAGCTCATGAGTTATGGTTTACACATGAATGTAGTGTCCCTCTCTTTGGAAGAAAAAGCCACAGTCTTCTTTAACAAGCACTGTATGTGGTCACACAGGCTTGATGGGAATTGGATTTCTGTTGCATCTTAAAAAGTTACCACTCCAAGTACACAAATATTGATCATGAAACAATAGTTTTAATCATAAAATAACAATTACCAAACCTCTTCTTTATAGAAAGCCTACTAACTCTCCAAATAAATTAACATTGAGAAGCCTAACCAATTGACATCCTGTATAATCCTGCAAACTGAGGAGTATTTATTTCTGTGGTAAAAGATGATTACTTGAGATAGGATAACCTGAATAAAAACAATTAATAAATCTTGCTTGGGTTTACAAATAGAATAATTTTGTTTTATATTAGTTTGAAAAAAATGAATGCTTCCTGAGTGGCAGTACCATTCTCATTTCTCAGTGCCTTCAAAAATTAAATTATAACACTTCTTATAGTTCTGTTATACATTACGTTCGTACATTTCATATACATTACATTTAATTAAGTTACATTTTAAAAGATAATTATTCCTATCTTCTTTCTCTAGGCTATACACAAAATGTAGTCTCAGTAGGGGAAAACAGCAGAGCATTAATGCAAAGATTAATTTTTAGGATAGTGGACAACATTTTGTAGATGCATAAGTGATGCCTCATCATAGTAGTGGCCTTTTGTAGAGGGCTCATTTTGCTTTGTGTAAAAACAATTTACATTATATTCCAACAGATAAATTACTTTTGAGCTTTTTATATTGTATTTAAAAAGGGACTTTTCCCCTATATAAACTTCTGCCTTTATTTAATTTTTTAAAAAAAATCATTACAAAAGTACAATGCAATACCAATTTGGACATATTTCAAATTGAACGCCATTGTATAGTGTCACATTTCATTTTGTACTTTGAAATTATGACTTGATTAACATCATTGTACTAAAGCTTGTCCTATTGTTTAGCTAATGCATTTAACATAGAAGTAGATCAGGAACAATGGGTAACATATGTATGACAGCTGTATTTTGCATCCCATGGATAAGATTTGCATAAGTGTGGGAGTTATGAAAGTCATGCAGCAGACCAAAACTAAATAAATGTAATCTTAAAATACAAAGCTCTACATAAACTATTAATATTGGAAATGGAATTTTGACATTTATTATTTAAAGGCTTCTCTTTGAAGTATTCTTGAATTCCTTCCCTACTGTACATTTACAAAATACAACTGTACAACTTTACTGCAAAGTTTCTTCACAATGGACGGGTACCTGCTAGAAGATTTTTCACCACCCAAATTATTGAAACCTCTTCTAAAGATGTAATATAGATTTGAGAGAGCAATTTAAAATCTCCTGACCTGTTAATGACTGTTCCCAAGAAAAGCTCCTTCAACAAGAGACAGAATGACAAGAGCAATGGCCCATTTTGAATTAATATTAATAAGGTCTTTTTAATTCTGTCAGAGGAATCTCAGAGGAGGAAAAGATCGACAAGCTTCCACAATATTCATTGCTCTGCCCCACCAACACACTGCAAAGTAAGTACCACACCACTGCCAAAGAAAGTAGCACTGCAGAAATATGTTGCTAAATTGTGTGTGCTTGTCAAGCATATTTCAGACATAATTCACAAGTTTAGGGAATTAGGATGCCTCAGGTGAATTTGTAACAGGATTTAAAACCACTGTATATATCTATTCTGCCTAGCACTACAGAAACATTTTATCACTTATGAAATGAGTTTGGCCAAGTCTATTTCATAAGGTGAGGAATACAAAGACCCATCAGAACTGATACTACTTTTACACTAATGGTACTAAATTAAATGCAATCAAGTTACAGCAATTTAACAAATTAACAGTCGAGGTGTGAAATAGATATGCTAGCTCAACGTAGTTAGTGTATCCCTTGCAACCACACAAACACACATTTTTGTCTCACTTTGTGAACTTTGTGTACAGTGCAGCAAACAAAAACCAGTGAAGTCTCTTTAAAAGTGAGTTTTGTTTCCATCGCCCAGACAGTGTCATCTCTAGCCTAAGTACACATTTTGGGCAGAGCAAAATCCCCAATAAAATCACAAATCCAAAAGGGGGAGAGAAAACATGTAACAGACTTTGAAAATTACTAGAGAAAAACAAGACTTATGACAACTCAAACAATTTCCCCACTTAGAAATATTCATACATGTTATTTTTTGCTGGAATTGTTGTTTAGCTTTAATTAAACTCACCTGAATAATAAATTAAATGCTAGAGGAAATGTGAGATTACTCACCATGCCACTCTCTTATCCCTTTTGCTTAAGATTGATATTTATCAAATTAGAGTTTAAACTGAGGAGGAGGGAAAGGAGGGAAAGGTTTGACTTTTTCAAGAAATCATAGGTTTAATTAACTTTAAATATGCCAAAACAGAAACATTATTTAGATTCATTGGTGCCTCCTACTATGATTTGGCTTTTGATACATAAAATCGATGTTTCTTTGTTTCTAGCAATTTCTCAATCTATCTTCTTCAAAAATTAGCTCTCCCCTCTAGTAAGATTAAGATATTTATTAATACTGTAAAATCATATAATTTTGGACAAAGGTGACAATTTACTAAGACTTTTGTGCCTCCATGGGGTAATGGTGTTGGCAGCAGGGGGCCTGCAGGGGTGGCTCCTGTGAGAAGAGGCCAAGGGCTGCCCCAAACTGGACACAGCCAGGTCCAGCCCGTTCCAGCCAGCTCAAATGAACCCACCACAGGGCACAGCTGAGCCCCTCAACCAAGATGGTGGCACCCCTGGGAAATGTATTTAAGAAAGGGTAAAACACTGCATAGCAGCTGTGAGAGTGAGGAATGAGGAAAAACATAGACTAGACTAGACTAGATTAGACTAGACTAGACTATTTCAATTTGAAGTGACCTACAACGATCATTTAGTCCAACTGCCTGACCACTTTAGGGCTGAACAAAAGTTAAAGCATGTTGTTAAGGGCATTGTCCAAATGCCTCTTCAACACTGACAGGCTTAGGCATCGACCACCTCTCTAGGAAGACTGTTCCAGTGTTTGACCGCCCTCTCGGTAAAGAAACATTTCCTAATGTCCAGTCTGAACCTCCCCGGGTGCAGCTTTAAATCATTTCCACACGCCCTGTCATCGGATCCCAGGGAGAAGAGACCAGCACCTCCCTCTCCACATCTCCTCCTTGGGAAGCTGCAGAGAGCCATGAGGTCACCCCTCAGCCTCCTTTTCTCCAAACTAGAGAAGCCCAAAGTCCTTAGCGTCTCCTCACAGGACATGCCTTCAAGCCCTTTCACCAGTTTTACTGCCCTCCTCTGGATGCATTCAAGGACCTTCACATCCTCCTTAAACTGTGGGGCCCAGAACTGCACACAGTACTCAAGGTGAGGCTGCACCAATGCTGAATACAGCAGGATAATCACCTCTTTTGACCTGCTGGTTATGCTGTTTTTAATGCACCCCAGGATGCGGGTTGCCCTCTGGGCTGCCAGGGCACACTGCTGACTCATATTGACCCTGCTGTCAACCAGCACCACCAGATCCCTTTCTGCAGGGCTGCTCTCCAGCCACTCCTCTCCCAATTTATACTTGTGCCCAGTGTTACTCCATCCTAGAAGCAGAATCTGGCATTTGGACTTGTCAAATTTCATCCCATTAATCATTGAGCAATGCTCCAATGTGTCTAGATTCTTCTGCAAGGCATCTTGTTCCTCAAGAGAGTCAACAGCATCTCCTGGTTTGGTATCATCAGCAAACTTGCTAATGATGCATTCAACTTCTGCATCCAGATCATTGATAAATACATTGAATAGGGCCGGCCCTAAAATTGAACCCTGAGGAACAATGCTGGTGACCAGTCACCAGCCAGGTGTAGCCCCATTCACTGCAACACTTTGAGCCCTGCCCTTCGGCCAATTCTTCACCCAGCACACCATGAACCCACTCATCCCACAGCTGGACAACTTGTCCAGAAGGATGCTGTGAGGGACAGTATCAAAAGCCTTACTAAAATCCAGAAAAACTACACACACCGCCTTCCCTTCGTCCACTAGGTGGGTGACCTTATCATAGAAGGATATCAAATTAGTTAAACAGGACTTTCTCTTGGTGGACCCTTGTTGACTGTGCCTGATGATTGCATTATTCTTTAAATGCCTTTCAATAGTACCCAGTATCATCTTCTCCATAATTTTTCAAAGAACTAAGGTTAGACTAGCAGGTCTGTAGTTCCCTGGGTCTACCCTCATGCCCTTCTTGTAAACTGGAATAACATTGGCTAGGTTCCAGTCAGCAGGGACCTCCCCATACTCCCAAGACCTTTGGTAGATGATCAAGAGGGGTCCTGCCATAACATCTGCTAGCTCTTTCAGTACTCTGGGATGAATCTCATCAGGCCCCATGTACTTGTGAACATTCAGCTGATCCCTTACAATTTCAGTGTCCACAAAAGGAAAGTCACTGTTCCCACACTCATGGTCCTCCAACTCAGGGGACCAGGCAGCCTGAGGTCTATCGATATTATTAAAGACTAAGGCAAAACGAGCATTGAATACCTCCATTTCATCCTTATTAATCAGATGACCATCCTCAAGAAGTATTGATCCAATGTTTTCTTTAGACCTCCTTTTGCTATTAACGTACTTAAAAAAGCCCTTCTTGTTATGTGACACAACACTGGCCAGTTTCAATGAGATAAACAACTCTGCAGACACGAAGGTGTGAGAATAAGGAGGGTGAGGAGGTGCTTCAGGCACCAAAGCAGAGATTCCCCTGCAGCCCATGGAGAGACCAGCTGGACCAGATGTCTACACTGCAGCCTATGAAGGACCCCACATCATTTTTTTAAAAATGTGGTCTTTTATCTATCTCAAGAAAAATGTACCCACAGTAAAAAGGGCAAAGTGAAGCACTTACAGCTAGCGAGTAACATGTTGGTGCAACAGTTATCTGGTTAAGTTAGAAGGTGCTTCTCAGACATTTCTTTTCTTATATAGATAATCTGTGGACACAGCTTTTAATTATAGCACTGCATGCTAGCTCTGTCACATGATTTTATTTACAGTGTAGGCTGGTTATTGCTTACCAACTAAGCAGGTATATATACCTGATGAACATACACATGATGTTTTATCATATTCTGCTGATACAAAATTTTTAACTGGAATTCCAAAAAGTCCCATCAGAATCTATCCAGCAGCTCAGAAAAAGAGCTGGTAAAAAGTTTTAACATGGGCAAAGCTAGGTTCTGCTTCTTACACTTGTTCTGAAGGATTGTAGAAGTGTTTTTGCTAACATAAATATAGGTGATGGAGAGGCACCTTTTCATTTAGGAAAAAAAGATAACTAGCTGAAACAGGTTAAACTATGGCTAGTCAAGAAGAATCTCAATCAGGACTGAGAATTATATCCTAGGCTTGCCACTTGGATTTTAAGTGTATTTTTTGTGGTAATGTTACATCCTTATTTTGAAAAGTATGACTATTATTTTCTGTACAGAATTCTGACTTTATGAAAAATGTTGTATAAAATATCTCTACTGTGTCATTTGAAATCTTTCTTAAGAATGCCTTGGAAGATGATAATTAGCAGAATGGCAGCCCAACAATAAAAATGCTGATTAGCTGCCCTTGTAGCTTAGTAATGTAAGAGCTGATATTCAAGGTATTGCTTCAGAAATTCATATCACTGGTGGTACACATGCTACCTAAACAAGGGTCAAATGGAAAACAGGCTTAGCAAAGATACTTTTGTCTTCAGAAACCCATGCACAGTTAAGCAATTGCATCAGCATTTATGCTGGTACTCAACTGTATTTTTCTCTCATTGTGTCTCCACCAAGAATTCCAGTATATATATTATTATGTAAATACTCCTTCTTAGAATAGTTCAGTTGGAAGGGACCTACAACGATCATCTAGTCCAAATATATATTCTTGATATAACCTTTTAGAAGAATTGTTGCTTCTTATTCCCAGGTTCCACTCTGTATGCCTGAATCATACTGAGGAATGTTAAACTCTAGGTTTGGAAGTAAGGGTTAAGATATATCTATTATTTGCATTTGTGGAATATTGTGGCAAATAAGTGGCAAACATTTTAGTATCTTCACTTTTTATCTTTATCGTCAAAGTAAACTTTGAAACAAATCGATCAATATTTGTCACATTAAAGTAATGTGTTCCCCCTCTATCATATCCCCCCAAAAGCATGAAACTTGAAACAGATGTCCTGATTCTTTATTTTGAATCAGAACTTCTCACTTCTATCGACCATGTCAGCTTAGAAAGTTCCAACACAGGTTTTGTGTGGGCAGCTCTTGCATTAAGGCATGTAACCACAATTCATGAAGCCAGTATTCTCATTTGCTTAACAAAAGACACAGCCAAGAATCTATCAATACTGTATGTATGACAGGCAGCTTTGAGCCATCCCATGATTAGATATTTGCTTTGACATTTCCTAATAAAAATCTTTCCTATGAAAACTCCATGACATTTAAGAGGCCAAGGCTCAGATTTTTTTGCCAGGCCAACAAAATATTATGCCATAAGAATCATCCTAATCCCTGTTAAAAGTAAAATCCACCTTCCAGTCCCATCATCCTCCCACATGCAAAAAATATTTATTTATATTCAAAAGATTTTGTTGGCATACAGCAACTCCAGGGCAGCAGCTGAGATTCAGGTCCACCATTTGGCTTAAACCAACTCCTGAACAGACTAAACTAAAAAAGCATTACTACAGTTACATCTATGTTCTTTTTCTGGGGAGAATCACTGTTCTGATTAGGGATATGGGACTTTTTTTACACTCATAACTGACATGAGTAAATTAGTGGCACCTTTTTAGCCCAAGTACATTTCACAACCTTGTGGCTGTATAGATAGAGAAGGTTGTCTTGTCGAATTTGAAACTGGTAGTGTTTCATTGGCTTGTCCTTTCACTTTTATTCAAAAACAGTAGTACTTCAAGGTGGAAGAAATAGTGAAATTGTAAGAGGCCTTGGAGATTAGTGTCTACCCCCTTGTATTGGCACTGGTATAATTCTTGGAGTGCTCACTTCATGACATTCTCCCCAGTGCACAACCAGCTCTTTGGCCACACCATCACCACATGGTTACTGGGCTGGTCAGTCTTAGTGTAGATTTCTTAGTGCACTTTTGCAGAGCATAAACAAGGTGAAAGTATGAGAGAACCAAATTGAAGAACCAAATGTGTTTCAAATCCTTTGGGGGATTTCAAGAGATGTTCACGCTACCTGGGGAAAAGTTAGCTACTTTTATTTCCTGGCAAGTACCTACTTCCTCCAGGGCAGAGGGGTGGATATTCATGCTTGTAATCAGTTCTCACTAGCTTCTGCACAACCAGTAAAACACATGCAGAGGACTTTCAGGGGAGGCTACAGCAGTCACGTGAACACAGATGTGACCAAAATGGGGATGCACTTGCAAAAAGTTTGGGAAATGTTGTGGATCAGTATTGAGAGTAGTGTAGGACAGTGGGACAGAAAAACCACTGAGCAGGAACATGAAAAACTTATTTTCTGTGCTAAGAGGAGTGTAAAAAAGAATGAAAAAAATTAATAGAGAGAGGAGGAAAGAGCTAGAAATCATACTCAGAGAAAATGGAATATAAAAGCATACAAAATAGATGAGAGAGAATGAGCAGTTCTTTCTCTTCTCTCGCTTCTCCAGCTGTCAGACCCTTTTTTTGCATCTCTTCCTGACACATACAAGAATCACTGCCTATGATCCTTTCTCCCCTCAGGACAAGAGCCTAGCTTTTGTCCATGAAAATCTGATTGCTCTCTAAACCTTTTTCTTTCGTTATTGAAAAAATAATGTCTTGAACTATTAAATGTCTGTAAAACCTTTCCAGAGTCTCTTGGGTATCTTCATGTTTCAGAAAGACACTTCTTGTGTGCATACAAATTTGTTTAACAGACTGTCAGACCTAAGGCTATGGGATGCTTTTGTTTGGCTGTTACCATTGCACCTGACACAGTGAAGACCTAATTTGGACCTTGATCCATTTACCGTTCAGTAAACTTATATCAGAGCAGCATTTCTGCTGTAGTAAAGGTTTCCTTTCTGTTTAAAACCAGATCATTTTAGGAGTGCTAAATGAAAAAAATAATTCATTGAAATTTTCTGTCTCTCTACTGAAGACAGAGGTTCCAGAGATACATCCCTTCTAAAAAAAATATGGTAACTCATAAAATCAAAGTTATAAAAGATTTGCACACTGAAATAATTTTTCTAATCAATTTCAGCCTACTCTCAGACCCCTAATATTTATATTACCTAATGCAAGTTAGCCATTAGCTCTTTGGGGAGGTAATATTTTTGGCAAAATATTATTGATCTCTAACAGCTTTAATCTACTGACTTGCTCATGTTCAGGTTGTGAGCCAAAGAATCAAAATGCACATATGAACAGGAGTCTGCAGTGTAGGGGCCCAAGAGAAGGGAGTGGAGGCCAATGGACAGAGAAGAAGACAGAAAGTAGGGGCTATATCCAGGGAAAGAAGGTTTAGGGAAAAAAGGATAAAAGAAAATGTTTGTATGAAACAATAATGAGATAAATGATTATTGAGCTTAGTGGCAAAGCCAGAAATTAAAATTATGATAATCTAATCTGACCTCTTAAATAACAAAGGTTATAGGATTTAACAGAATTAATTCCAGCAGAATTAAAAGAGTTTGCTGAGAAAAATATGCTGAGTCTTAATTGAAATTTCCAGAGAAAACCAACCATAATTTCATCAAGGTACTTGCTAGTTAATTGTCTTCACTGTTAACAGTTGTCTTATTCTATCAGTCTAAATTTGTCTTGCTTCAGCTTCCAGATGTTGAATTTTGTTATACTTTTGTCTACTATATTAGAGAACCCTTGATCAAAGTTTTGTTTGCCAGGAGATACTTCCAGTATGTAAGACAGTCATTCACCCACACATGCAAGAACGTACACCACCTCCCTTAAATTTATCCCTTTTATGTCTTTGATAAGCAGATTAAAACCCTCAAGGGGTGCTGTTTCCAAATCTTTTAATCATTCTTCTGGATTTTCTACAAACTTTCTCCAATTTCAGCTACCACCAAAAGCACTGTGTTCCAGTAGTGCTTACACCTATACTATGATATTGCCCCCTAATTTTACACAAGATTTCCCTCTTTATACTTATAACTCTCTCTTTGGGAACTCACATTTAGCTTGTTATCCACCGTGAACATTGAAATTCATTTCAAAGTTGTTGTTTGCCAGGCTAAAATTCCCCAGATTGTCAACACAGTTTGCAAGTCTTTGCCTTTAGCTGCATTAAAATACTGCACAGAAAAATCAAGATTGCCCTCACATTTTGGGAGTGTGTAAGAGGATACTTAAGCACATACTCCATTGTTAACAATGCCTTCATAATGTTATCTTTCTTATTTTCTCATTTTTGTCTATAAGATCTTTTCCCACTGCATCTGTACAAAACCAACAGAAAAATCTTTCCTGAACTGAAAAAAAACCACCAGACCTCTTTCCATTATTATTCTTATCTTTATGAAAAAATCCCATTGTGCTGGGTTGTACCTATTTCTGTTTAATAAGTAGAGAACTGAAGTGTGGCATACATGTTACAATCACATGCCTGGAAAATAGGGGTAGATCCAATGACAGGTTAAGGGCCAAATAAGGGCCCACAGATTTTACACCACAATATTTAGTTCTTAAGTCCTACTCAGGAACCCTTTTCTACCTTCTCCTCTGACGACCTATTTTGTTATCATGCCTCCAAGAAATGATCAAATCAAGGAATTATTTTCTAACTATGCAGAATGCAAAAGCAGAATTTGAATCTATTTTATGTTTGAATCTGCTTTACTTTTTTAGGCTCAAAATCTTGTTGTGTGCAAAAGGGGAAAAATATATACATAGGCTCAAATGTTACTGTTAGTTAATACATCAATATTTTAACAAACTAACAGCATGGCTTGTTTAATTAATACAGAAAAGTCTAATAATACCATTTAAATTGCTATACCAAAAAAAAAAAAAAAAACAACAAAAAACCAAACTTTCCTAGTATTTACATTTTTTGTGGTGCGGTGCTCACCCTTCCTGTGTCCCTTTGCATCCCGAGGCTGATGGTTTGCATCCCGAGGCTGATGGTTTCAGAGAAAGGGGCGGGGAACAGGAGGGGATAGCAACAAGCATGCTGAGGTCTTTCCTGGCAGCAGTATGATGATCATGATGGGGATTTCTTTCTCTTTGATCTTCTACTTGGGGCTACTTTTTTCTCAGAGCCCCTGTTTCCCTCTCAGGGGCTCCCATCTAAAGGCAGAGAGTGGCACAATTGCACCAGAGCTGCTGTTTGTCACTGTCCTGGTTTCATCTGGGATAGAGTTAATTTTCTTCTTAGTAGCTGGTATAGTGCTGTGTTTTGGATTTAGTATGAGAATAATGTTGATAACACACTGATGTTTTAGTTGTTGCTAAGTAGTGCTTACACCAGTCAAGGACTTTTCAGCTTCCTATGCTCTGCGTGGTGCACAAGAAGCTGGGAGGGGGCACAGCCAGGACAGCTGACCTAGACTGGCCAAAACGCTATTCCACACCGTATGACGTCATGCTCAGTATATAACTGGGGCGAGTTGGCCGGGGGGGAAGTGATCATTGCTCAGGAGCGGGCTGGGCATCAGTCAGTGGGTGGTGAGCAATTGTGTCGTGTATCACTTGCTTTGTATATTATTATTTTATTATATTATTATTATTATTATTACTACTACTACCATTCTATTTCATTTTACTTCAATTATTAAACTGTTATTATCTCAACCCACGAGTTTTCTTACTTTCACCCTTCCAGTTCTGTCCCACACCCCACTGGGGAGGAGTGAGCGACCGGCTGTGTGGTGCATAGTTGCTGGCTGGGGTTAAACCATGACAGTCGCCCACTGACTCCCTGCCTTGGCCAGGACAGTGCTATACTGAGGATCATAAGAAAAGCTGGAACAGGAAAGCCCATAGGCAGTGCTTCTCTCAGCAACTGCCAAACCAAGCTGAACCCAGCTGGGGCAACAGCAAGCCTGGATAAGCCCTGAGACCCTGTGCTGCCAGGGCAGCAAAAGGTTTGCAGATTTTTACTAGTTGTGGCAAAAATCACATTTACTGGGCTAAAATTGCTTTCTGTCTCTTGAGAGCAGAGATTGTGTCTTCTGGATTTAGATTATGCCTGACCCATTTTTAGATATTACCATAATCTGGGTAAATAATAATCTGTGGAAAACATACATGTTCTCCTAAGAAATGCCTACGATGCTGAGGGTAAAGGAAAAGGAAATAAATACTAAGTAATTTGACACCAAAAGAAAGTAGCATATAGCACTCAAAAATGTGTGATATGATAAGAAAGCCATAGGATCCCCTCACCAAAGATGTCTGGGAGAGAATGTTTTCCATGGGAATGGATATAGACTAATACATGTCTCTCTTATTTCTGACTTGTGTTAGCATCAAGAAGAAATGATTTTGTTCTTGCTCCCCTTTTCTGAATTGACATTAAGCCTACACTTCGCCTCTTCGAGCCACAAGTTCTAGTAAAATGATGTCACAATAAATCAGATGCAACACAAGCTGTTATGTAAAAGTGGTCTGGCTGCACAACTTGCATGGGATTCCTATTTGGTGATAAAAATTTGATTTAGCCTGAAACCATTTTTAGCCAATTCCATGTCATGATATGCCTTTGAGATTTTAGCCAAATTCTTCCTGATATGCCTGCTTAACTCTCATGAGAAGACAGAGGCCTTAGCAAAGTTGGAATAAAAAATAAGTGGAACGTTATCTGTTTGCATTTCATTCATCTTTATTACTTAATTACATATTCTCTACTCAGAGTAGAATTTCCATTGTATAGTAGGCTTCAGTACATACCCAATTTTTTTCTACAGAAATAAAATGTGTGTGTAAGTCTGTATGCATATATAAGTAAGGTCAGCATTTACATAATTTTGGTTTGATAACACATAAAAGTCCCTGATCATTGAGTATGTAAACAATGAAAAGCCTTAACAAGGATTTATCAACTCAGTTAGGTATTAGCAAAATCATTAACTTAAATGCCCATGTTACTGTACACTTCAAAAGAGAAATGTTATTGGCACCTTTTCTGTAAGTTAGACAGTAGTATTACAGAAATATAGCTGAGAGGAGACTAAGTAACCTTCAGTTAAATGAGGCAGCTTAAACTTGTGGAATGAAACATCAGAAATCAAAAATCATGTAAACGTAGTAAAACCAACAGCCTTAAATTTACTTGATTAGGTGATGAACCCTTTAGCTATCAAGACCTCCAGATTATTGGTCCTTATTTTAAAGAGATAGATAATTATTTTGTTAAAAGTCAAACTTTCTATAATGTAATACTTTTTTATATGTATATTCAGTTTGTAAATAAATATTTTAGACAAGCTGGCTGTTTCCATTCAAAACTTTCAGGACAGCACATGTGTCCCCAGATCTGTGTACTCTTCCAGCTGTATTTGTTGATCCAGTAAAAGATGCTATCTCTTCCTATGGAGCTTATCTTGCTTATGTCCTTAAAGCACCTTGGCTATAATAAAACTACCATTAAATTACAATGGATACTTTCACTGTTCCTGTTGGTGTCCTTATTTTTTTCTTTTAAAGAAAAGAAAATACAGACCAAGGGTAAAGACCTTCGGATCTTGAACTCAGAAGTCCAGGCAGCCAATGCAACACACTAACCAGGAAAATACTTTGAGCTGGTTCAAGGGGAATAGGAAACACAGAGGCATACCTATCATGCTCAGCAAACTGAAGGTGTAGTCGACGATTCATTTCAGCTAATGCAAATTTATCCCCAGCTATATACCCAATTCCTTCTGTGGTGGGTTAGCCCACCCCACGTATAGAGGAATTATTAGGAGAAAAGGGTTTTCCCTTCAGACCCTGCTGAAGCAGTGGCCCTTTCCAGCGAACTTAGTTCAATAACTGATAGGAAGGAGATTGTGTCTCTGTATTTAGTCATGATGAGGTTTAGCTGAGGACTGAGAGCCTTAGATGCTGGTCCTCATTCCCAGGAATGCTTGTAGATTTTATCCAGTATCTATTCTGGATCAAACACATACCAAAACAATCTTGAAAGCACAGGTACGTTCCCCATTTATCAGATGGATTTTTTTTTAATGATTGAATGAAAGAAAGATGCTTTTCCTGTGTTCTAGTTTCTTCTCTCAGAGCCTTCTTCTAACAGCACCAACTAGAGCAGGACATAGCTAACTGCTAAGACCATATTAGCCACAAAAATTACATCTGAGCTGTTTTCTGAAAACTTTTCATGTACCTATAAATAAGCCTTAATTTTTGGCATTTGCAATGATTCTATTCACAACGTAAAGCTTTGAATCTGATACTTTACAATTCCTGAAGTATAAGATTTCACCTTCAAGATCTTAAATAGTTCACATTTTAGAAACCACTTCTTTTTTTTCTTATGTCTTATAACAGCCAAGCTTGTCTGAGGCAACTCTGTTAACACTTTCAGATGTCACAAAAGAACTGGAGGAAATATCTTTTGTGTACAGGGTCACGAATTTCCTAAGCTGCAGGTTCTCCGGCTTTCAGATGCAAGAGCACCATTTAAAGCAGAGAGCGGCTAATGCACATCCTTCACTGTGACTTCTATCTGCATGTGCTACTTCCCCTTCTACTTGTGATTATGTGACATCTTTCTGGCAACTGCAACGAGGGAAACAAATATAAAAGTATTTGTGTATTTTTAGTTGTCTAGAATGCAATGATTGTGCTGTCACTTTTGCTCCTCGTTTTGTCTCCCACGCCCATCTGTTCTGTTCCTCTGCTGCATCCTCTACATGCTTCTTTGCCACTTGATTTTCTTGCCACCTCTTCCCTTCGGTGAACTAGGAGCAAGGAGGAGAGACTGCCACCGGACCTATGAATTCTCTGCAGACCACTAGCAAATGGTGCGCAGGCCACAACCTAAGGACTGCAGCTCTTTTATCTCTTATTCAGTGGGTTATTTTGGAGCTTACTGATTTGAGCTCACAGTTTTTAGCAGAGTTTTATTTACCTTCAGACAGATATACTTTGTAAATCTGCAGCGTTTATGCTGAAAATCTGTTGAATTGTTTATGTCTACTTCACACATTCATCCATGAACAGCTTCAAAGGAGAAAGGTTCATGCCTCAGTTTGATAGGGGATTCCAGACCAGAGAAAAGTAATATTGCTAACGTGTTGTGGATTTCTTTCTTCTTCTGTGTTGTCCATGAATTTTAATTGGAGTCCTGAACCAAGGCTATTAAACCAGTTGTGAGAAGAGCTGACTTTCAGATATCCTTATCCCTTAGATATTACTCTCAGTCTATTCTGTATTCCCACACCCCTTATTAGTTTACAGGTGTATATGATCACCTTGAGTATCCAAAACAACCTGTGTCATAAATGAGTGCTCAAATGAAGAGCAGATTTCTGATCCTTCTGTCCCCTGTGAGCATCCCAAAACTGCAACTACTTTTATGTCGAACTTGTTTTTCTTTATTGTTGAAGTCACTTCGAGTTTTTTGTTATTATTTTTGTTGTTCTTGAACAATGGCTAGTACTGTGGATATAGGCATATACTGTACTTATTGATATCTCAGTGTTTTGTTTTCTCTCGCAGATAAATGAATAATCTTTCCAGTGAGATTAAATCTGCCTGCCATTATGGCATGCATTTTTTTGAAGCATTTTTTCCAAAGAAGCTCAGGCACTTTAAAATGCGTTGCTTAACATCTCGGTAAAATTTAAAAGGAGTATTAGCTCTAGCTAAATAAATTCAGGCATCTTTTCAGTCTGTATTCTCATAGTTGTAAGGATTTCAATGCCACCATCAGTTTTTCAGTGATATGCATTGAGAAACATAATTTAAAATTTTTGTTTTCATTTTCAACAAAGGAGGTGAACAAACTGGAAGAACATCAGCTTATCATCAGGTGTTTTGTGAACAAAGTACTATTCTGTTTGCAGCTTGATGCAGTCTTTTTCCCTATCATCTTCTCCAACCACCAACAAAAAAAATTGACACTTTACACTCCTTCTGTTTTGAGTTATGTTGAACTAGCAATATATTGGTGATGTGTACTTGGAAAATAATTGGGGATTTGATGTGACAATCACTCAAACACTGTGAAAAGAGCATATACCTACATATATCTCATACAAAAATTTCTTTAGTAATTTCTAATAATTAGATTTAATGGTCTGAGTATTGAAATGACAGCACTGAATATTTCAGGCCAGAAGAGGGGAAAGGAGGGTGGAAAATGACCTTATTCATGCAGAAAGAGCAACAGCAAACAGTACTGACTCATTTCTCTTTCTGCTGAGAAGCCACATTATATAAGTGAGAAACACTCTTCAAACTGCTTTGCCCATTTAGGTGCGTGCACAAATGAGTGTGTGTGTTGATACATACACATATATAAGTTGTTGTAGCAAAAAACATTATTCCAAATAAGTCTGCCCATTTCTTTCCATATTATCTGTGTTTCTGACAGAAGTCCCTCAGAACAGTTTTGTGTGGCTAGTTTAGAAGACTGGTTTACTCTTTCACAGTGAGTTATCTGTGCAGTGTGGTATATGCTAACCTTTCTCTCATGAGGCCTGATGTTACTGTTTTGGCATAGATAAGGAAAAATGTGTCATATTAATCCTGCAGAAACATCTGCACCAGAAGCACTTTCATGATAGGTTAGGGTGTACAACAGCTTCTTCAAAATAGTACCACTTATTTGGTTTCTATTGCAGAAAGGTCTTTCTTGAATCTAGAGAACTCTGTTTTGAAGAATGAGCTAGCATATGATTGTTCTGCCATGGCTTCACCGTCTCTTAATTTTTTTTTCCCAAAGAAAACCAGCAAATTCATTTTACTATCACTATTCATCCATTATACTGCATGTTTACCACTTCCATCTTACTAACATGGAAGTATTATTTTCCTGGATGTGTAAGCACAGGACTCTGTCCTTAAAAATAATAATAATAATTAAAAAAAAAAAACAAACAACAAAAGGATACACTGTTAATTTGATACACTGAAAGGACAATAAGAACAATAAAAGAGTTACAGAGCTTCAGCTGAAATGATGAGTTTCTTCTTTACCCTTGTGTTTCTTTGCGGAAAATAGGTTTTTAAGAACTCCAGTTTTTCAGTTATAGTTCCTAGGAAATTTGTCCAGCAGGCCACAATGTTCAAGGCTACTCTTAGCTGGAGTAAATATATCAAAGAAAAAGCAATATACTTTAAAAAGATGTATTATGTGCAGTATTTAACAGGAAAATGGTTTGCCTTTAAAAAGATATTCCAAGTTCTACCTACAACTGTTTATGTGAATGTACTTGCAAGTGAGCCAAGGGGCTGAAAGTCCAAAGGACCTGAGTTTATTGAAGGAGTTCATTTACCAAGGGGAGAACACAACTGGATTCAGAACTGACCACACTGTTTCATAGATTTCCATAAGACTGTGCAATGTACAAATTACTAGCCAAGCGTACAGCAGAATGGCAGGTGGCTCTACCCACTTCAGCAAAATTAGGGGTTGCAGTGAAATATCTTTGAAAATTTGCTCATGTGGTTTTAAGGGAATGTGTTTACTTCTTTGTTTTTGCAATCAGCTGAAGTTATGAGAAAGAAAAAAATATGTGGATTTTTTTCCCACATTTCAGGTCCATATTTTAGCAAGACATAAGAATACGTGTATGTTTGCTTCACTGTATTTAATGTTTTAGCCCAGCTCTGGTTTGGCTGGCCTTGGGGAATAAGAAATAGGATCTGCTTTTGACAGAATAAGATTAGCGTGTTCTTTTGTTGTGCTCTGTGTGGTTGCATATTTAAACTTGAAGCCTAAGTGATTGACAAAGTGAAAGGAATCTAAGATCCAGTTACAAAAGAAAATATTTAAAGCAGAAATTATTAGCACATGGCAGTTTTAAAATATGCTTTGGAAACTAAAAGAAAAATATTCAGTTCCTTTGGCTATCATTCACTTATATTTTTCCCAGCAACTTGGCAACAGAGTATTTGCTTATTTAGTAATGATGGTCTTTGAAACTTACCTTGATCAGCGTTCTGAAACAGTTTTATATAGAAAGGTAAACTAAATTAATAATAGAACAGAAATTAGGCAATTAGGAAATTAGGAATAGAATAGCCTTTAACAGATCTTCAGGCTATCAAAATTATAGAGAGCTGTATGTTACTCTGCTTGTTTTAAAATCTATTTATCCTATTGATTTTGGTCTGGATGACTCAACCATATCATTGGATTGATGTTATTAAGCAATTTTTGTGTGAATTCAGTGTCCCCTTTTGAGTTCATTATGGTGAAGTTCAGCAGAGGATTCCTGTAACTAAGGAATGCACTTTTCCTAGGCACTAGAGTTAGCAATTTATTGTTCTACTCAAAGCAGTTTTCATGAGTATTCGTAGCCTCACAGAGTGGACAAAGACAGTTTTACTTCTAGTAATTCCTATTAAAATTGATTTGGGAAGTCAGGATTATGACCCATGCCAAGGGAGAATCCTCAAATATGTATTAAAAAGACTTTTGCATGGGATCTGAAGAAGTAGGTGTAATAGAAGAGGTTCCTGTAAGAGTTAGGCTACTGGGGGAATGGGACATCAATTATAAAGAGAGAATTGCTTTCTGCTAGTAATATATATGTACATTTGTGTGATGTAAGGTACACTTTTATATATGCATGTGAGTATATATACAATCTCACTGGAAATTTAAATTCTGTGGGGAATGTTTCAGGGGCATATAAAGGCCATGCAAAGATGAGTTTTGAATAAATCTGAACCTGCTTCAGTTATGCTATCAGCAGAGTGCTTGGGCAGATAGCCAGAGGTCATTGTTATCCACCGGCACTGGAACCACCTACTGAAGAGAGAGCTCATCTAATGCAGAAGGTTCCTCCTTACCCTGACCTAAAAGTAGCCTTCATTTTATTTTATCTAAAGCATTATACCAAGGGAAACTTTGCTTGCTGTACCTGCTCACTTCAGAAACCTATCAGATGATATATCACCACAACTTAAAATCCAGGTTAAGAGGCCATTCTCTGGATTGCACCTGAAGCATAAAAGACATTCTTTCTAAAGGAATAGGGATATGAAGAAAGAAAGATGGCTGAAGTGTGTGACTTTGACACAGCTGTGTAATATATGCATCTAGAATCCCAAATGTGGAAAATCTACCATGGCAGGAAACTACAGCAAGTTACAAACAGCAGCAATTTTCTGCTTCACTATACACTTAAAGTAGACTGGAGATAGTTGGTTCAGGTCTTTTTGTTAAGGTAATGAATGCCAACATAAAATTTACAGTAAAATGGGATAACCTGATTTGTACAGCCAGCCTGTATATTAGGCTCAGGAATGGCTACATATCAGGGATGGTGTTTTCTCTGTATTTTTTGCCCAGTTCCTTACAGAATTGAGACTTCTGTGATCCTACACTGAGTCCATATGTTTCTGTGAGTCCTTCTAGAAGATTTTAAACCAGTTAGCCAGATTAATCCACTTTTTTTGCAGAGGGGTAGATGTGTCATAGATGGCTCACTTCTACCGATGGTGTAGATATTGACAGCTAGCATACTCGAGACAGTCTATGGGTCCCCATATTAAGGAAAAGATAAAGTGTGAATTCAATCCTGATTAGATTTAAGCTTGAAAGAGATGTTATAACTGCATCTAAGTGAGATAAAACTTAATTTGGCATTTGCTTCTTGTTACACAAAACCAAACCCCACTCCAATACAGGAGGAAATACAATAGGAAACCCACTCTATTCTTCTGATCACAGAACTTCTTCCATTACACTTCTCATTGATAAAGTTGCAGTGCTCTAAGGAGTAAATCAGTTTCACTGCTTTCCATTCTTGCAAAAATAGGATCCAAAACGTAAAATTTTCCTATCATGCAGCAGAGAGGGAAGTAGAAATTACATCTCTCATACTGCAGATTAGCAACATGTCTATTAGACTGAGTTGGCAGCAGTGCCTTAGGTCTTCATAGAAATTCCAGGTAGGATTAAAATATGAGTTTAAGCTGTCAGGTTTGTCTAACTATATGCTAGCTTTATTCAATGAGCAATGCTTGAGGCATGGTCACAGGAGCAAGATGGCTGAATAGGTAGAGAGTCAGCCTTTCTCCTTGTATCTGAACTTGGAGGATGACGTCCTTGTGTGGCAGAACAAAGCCATTTCTCAATGATCTCTGTCTTCCAGGCATGACAATTCCCAGAGCCACTGGGTCTTAGGGGTGGCATTAGGACAAAACAATGCTGCAGCAGTCCTTCTCCAGTCAAACAAACAGTGGATTTATCTCCAGAGATTGAAAAAGAATTTGTTCATGTTTTTTGCCTTTTTTCCACTTTGTGCTGTGAATTCTAAACAGGAACATGAGTAGAGAAGTACTTTATTCTTTAGTTTCTCACTTACAATTTCACACTTGGAGGATACTATGACAAATTTGTACTTTGGCATGAAAGTGTCAGGATCACAAAATTTACTATAAATATCTAGTAAATATATTTAGTAAAAACTGTTTGCTGTAAATGCACAAAGGGAAAAAATGAGATAAAATTTTCTGTGATTTTTAGGAGTTTATTTTCCCTGCTATTTTCATTTGAAAGTTCAAACTGCCACTGAATGTGGCCAAACTGTCAATGCATGTGTCTAACATTACAGAGCTCAAACTTGATACTCTTGGGTAACTTGGGGCTCTAATTATATACTGACCTAAATTTTTCAAAAGTGATTTTAGATATTTCTCTTGGGATGCACTATTTGAGGCTGCTTAAAGAGACAAAAATCTTTATAGGTTCAGAATGCCTTTTGTATGTAATTATCTGGACCTTTTTAAGAAAAGAAAAATTAGGAGAGTTAAGGACTTACTCAGACCTGGCATTCTGAAATTTGTACTGGCTGAAAGTCATCCCTAATTTCTTATAAATGCCATCTGGGGCAAAGTGCTACAGGAAGTCTGGCGCCAAAGGCAGTAATTGGGCTGAACTGTGAAAGGCAAGAAAGAATCTATGATTGCAAGGTGCTGAGAGTGACCTAAACCAGGAGGGATACACTGTTTCATAATATCTCTAGCTGAAGAAATTTTACCCATCTGGGTAGTGGCAAGGAATCCAACAAACCCCAAAATAATACCGATTAAATAGCTCACAAAACCTGTAAACTCAAACCCAAATTCCTTCATTTGGGTTTTTTTCCCCTGTGAAAATTGTAGTTATACTTATTGCTTCCTGTATTTAGTGCACATCAAATTTTAGTAAAAGATGTGTTTTCCCCAAAATGTATTTTTCTCTGTTTGAATTGGACAGAAGCAATTTGAGCTACAACTTAAAATCAACTAAACAGAACACTTTTGGCCTGAAAAAGGACAGAGAATTATACCCTAACATAACTTGAAAAAAAATAAGAGTAGCTGAGGAAGGGAGTAGTTATGATGAAAACTGAAATTCAGACAGTCAGCCTAAGCTTCTTTAATACTTACACTTTTTTCTTATTTTTCAATTCAAAATAAAGGATATTTTATCAGTCACTTTGTGTTGCCCTATTCATCAGATAAATTAAATAGTGCATGTTAGCCAGTATTATTTGTTCAAACACATATCTTCACTGTGTTATTTGATCCTGGTATAATGTAATCACTTTTGATTACAGATATTGCTATCATCTGCTATGCTTGTAATTAATTAATCACCATTTAATTCATTTCCTATTGTAATACATCAGATGTTATCATGTGATACCTTGTAGTGCCATTTTCTATTAACCATATTTGGTGTTGTGAGCTGAAATTTAACCTTTAAGGATCCCACCATTCAAAGTTATCTCTAAAGAGTTTTAACTCTCTACTGAGTTGTGCTACAGATAATTCAATCTGCTCTATTTCATGTTTGTGATATTAATTATTGCACATGAAAGATTCTTTAATTCACTTTGCCTATAGTGGTTTTGCTGTCAGCAATGGTCTTCTTAATGATTTTAGTACAGATTGGGTCCTCATCCAGTTTATACATATTCACAAGAATAACTGTAGCCAGGCCAAACTGTCCCAGTCAGCTTAAAGGAACTCAATAATGTTACATTTACTGACAGAAGTGTTTGTGAGATCTGAGATTCAGCAAGTATTAATATTAATAAAAAAAAAATGCTATTAACAATCTAGATTGATTTCTTCTTTACTCCTTAATGTTTTTAATATTTTGGATTTCTTTTTAACACAAATCCTCTATATTACTATATTGCACTTCTATTTAACAAGATTAATATTCGTCTGGTTATATTTCACAGGTATCTCTGTCTCCATCACAAACATAGAGATGGGGGGCGGGGAGGGGGGGCGGGTTGTATGTGGATATCTCCCATACACACTCAGCTTAGGCTTTTCCATAGTATTTGAAGAAACTTCAGGTACTTGCTTTTAGAGACAATTTGCACCTCTGGAGCCGTAGGAGGAAGTTGGACTTGTCACCAAGATTTCATCCAATAATTCTCTAAGCTCTAAAGCCATGAAATTACCTTCTGCTCAGCATCAAAGTAGAAGGTTATCATATTGTCCTGAAGCAGCCAGAGAAATATAGAGATTGTAACTTCCTCCATCGCTCCCCATTACTCTGGAGAGTCACTGGGCACAGCACAGAGTAGCCTCCCCAAACTACGAGTGTGCACATATTACCAGGTATACTGTGGTCCACCACCAAGGCCTCCTCTCTTCCCTGCTCAGCTGTACGTCAGTAACAAAATGGGTCTTCAGTCCCTCCTCTCTTTACTGTGCCTTTTCCCAGGCAAAGAGCTGCTCAAAGCAATTTATGGTTGTGCTCTATATCCACCCTTTCATGTTCATCTGGTCCTGGTACACTCACTGGGTCAGTCAGCCTTACTCATTGCTGTCCCATCAGGGCCCCTCATGTCTTTAAAATAAGATCTATTCATCTCTCATTTGTTTGTAACCTGTGAATCTCGATCTACAGTTTTACATTAATTGCTATTTAACACAATCAATAGCCATACTTAGTGTTTCTGGTCCATGGAATAGGATCTTCCCATTCATTCTTAGCTGTGCCTTTCCACATAGAAAATGCCTGTGAGTGGCTACTTTGTATTTCTCTTTTGGTCTCTTTTGGAAAGAAACTTTTGTATGAGGTTATTTGACAATTTCTCTATGTACTTAGATCATAGAATAGATCATAGAATGGTTTAGATGGGAAGGGACCTTAAAGATCATTTAGTTCCAACTTCCCCCATACTTATTTGAAGACTGGACACTAGTATATAGGTAATTCTTAATGAAACCTTAGAAAGATGCTTTTTGTTACTAGAAAAGAGGATTTGGTCAAATGAACTGTAGGAGGGGATGTTACCCAGAGGATTCTTCCCAAGTTCCTACTTTATATTATCTATTATTCAAAAAGGATAAGCAGGATATTTCCCTCATGTACAATAATAAAGAGAGGTTGTCTCTATATCCTGATAATGATTGTCGTTAGTAATACTAGAGCATAAGAAACAGAGGAAATATACATTACCTTCTAGAAAATGATGTATTTGTAAACCGAACTCTGAAGTTGTACAAGTGAAAGAAAGGAAGGTTTTTTCCCAAAGTTGTTTTCTGAAGAGCTAATTTTGGCTCTATGTACTTTAGATATATATAACAAGGTACCTTATTTCACAAGTATACACACCAGAATGAACTCTTATGTCCTTTGATATTACACAGTGTCATATGACTGCTCACATGACCATATCTATGCAGGACTGCAAATTAAACTTCTTGCTATAATATGATATTCGTTATTCAGTGTAATATGATCAATCAAATATCGATTTCTTTAATTGTATGTATGCACCATATTAATTTCATTAAACTATGTACACAGCAGAAAATAGCTTACAATGTAGTTACATCACTTAACAGATTTAAAATAATTAATTTCTTGTTAGAGAAAATATGAAACTCTCGTCAATGCTGAAACAAGGTTATTTTAAAGCATGTGCTTACATCCTTTGAAGCCACTGCAACGTCTGCTTTGGTACTGCCCTCTAAATGAGCAGTGAAGTATAGTCTTTTGTTGACTCAAGCTCAGTTGATACAGAATAACAATCCTGATCTACTCAAACAGAAAGTTTGTTGAACTAATTATTTTTTTACTAAATTTCAATTAAACCTCAATAAATACTGCACATGCCTAGATATAATTCAGAAGAGTGATTTGGTTTTTTTACAGTTCTGAAGATTGGTAACTGGTAGAATAATTTTGCTACAAATTAGTAATGTACATATCATTTATCAATATTATATATTTCTATTCCAGCAATGATATGCTTGTGTTTCTTTACTGATACACTTACAACATGTAGCTATAGGATGCTGTTATGTGAACACTTTAGTATGTCTGCTTCCTGTCAGGGGGCATTTTTAAAAATTCAGAGATATTCTCATATCATCACTTTAGACAAACTAAAATGCTTGCAAACTATTAAACTTAATTCTTTGTCTATAGACTACTTTATTTTTACTGATAAGCTATCGAAAAGCAAATCCATTATTCCACACATGCAGTAGACTATACATTTCCAAGGCATATGCAAAACTTCAAGATAATGTGTTTCTAATACTTGTGCTTATCAATCCTCCCATTCATAGCTATGCATAATTCCCAAGGACAATAAAGGGTACTGAATATTTGTTTACTAAAGGGATATAAAGAAATGCCCAACTACTGTATTGAGCCTTAAGAAATGGTGATGTCTTGAATCTTCTGCTACTGTAAAACACAATGCACAAGTTCAATTTCAGCAAGTGGACAAAAACCATGGGATTTTCATTTACAATATGGTTACTTTACACAGCAGTGGCAATGTAAAAAAAAGCACTACAGGTAAGCAAATATTATATTATATAACTTTAGTTTCTCAAGCAAGCTGAAATGTTTTAAACATAAATGATAATTACACTGACAGTTTTACAGAGCTATAAATCCACATACAAGTATTCATACTTCAGCATCATTTGGATCTTACCAGGCAAATATCAAGCATTGCCCTTGGGATACTCTGGGGAGCTGTGCTGAATGCCAAGAAATCATAGCGAAACATTAGGTGCCAGAAGAAAAATGAACAGACGTACAGCTAGTATAGCAAGAATTTTACCTGTCCTCTACTGTTAATTCCCAGAGTGTTTTTTTGTATTTCCATGTATCTGTTCAGTTTAGCATAGATTTGCTCCAGAGTTTTATTATATTTAAAACAGTGGTGGATGTTGTTATGGTTAAAGTGGTATACTGTATTGCAAAAATCACAGCCCAGTGATAAATATAGAGTGTGTAAGTGTGCCCATCTTGTGCTCCTTACTTGAGTGGAAAAGGACATGGGGATGAAGTATGTAAGCATTCATCTATTTTTGGTATAATAATGTAACATTTCAGGAAGCTAAGAAATCAAGACCTGCTATGATCTGTAGTTCATGGCTGGTGCCAAGACTTTGGGTGAAAAACTGGCTGGATAGCCGGGCCCAAAGAGTTGTGGTGAATGGAGTTAAATCCAGTTGGTGGCTGGCAACAAGTGGTGTTCCCCAGGGCTCAGTGTTGGGGACGGTCCTGTTTAATATCTTTATCAACAATCTGGATGAGGGGATTGAGTGCACCATCAGTAAATTTGCAGACAACACCAAGTTGGGTGGGAGCATTGATCTGCTTGAGGGTAGGAAGGCTTTACAGAGGGATCTGGACAGGCTGGACCAATGGGTCAAGGCCAACTGTATGAAGTTCAACAAGGTTAAGTGCTGGGTCCTGCAGTTGGGTCACAACAACCCCATGCAATGCTACAGGCTTCGGGAAGAGTGGCTGGAAAACTGCCTGGCAGAAAAGGACCTGGGGGTGTTGGTCGACAACCAGCTGAATATGAGCCAGCCGTGTGCCCAGGTGGCCAAGAAGGTCAATAGCATCCTGGCTTGTATGAGAAATAGTGTGGCCAGCAGGACTCGGGAAGTGATTGTCCCTTTGTACTCGGCACTGGTGAGGCCATGCCTCAAGTACTGTGTTCAGTTTTGGGCCCCTCACTACAAGAAGGACATCGAGGTGCTGGAGTGTGTCCAGGGAAGAGCAACAAAGCTGGTGCAGGGTGCAGAGAACAATTCTTATGAGGAGCAGCTGAGGGAGCTGGGGTTGTTTAGCCTGGAGAAGAGGAGGCTGAGGGGAGACCTTATTGCTCTCTACAACTACCTGAAAGGAGGTTGTAGCAAGGTGGGGGTCAGTCTCTTCTCCCAAGTAACAAGTGATAGGACAAGAGGAAATGGCCTCAAGCTGTGCCAGGGGAGGTTTAGATTGGATATTCGGAAAAATTTCTTCATCAAAAGGGTTGTCAAGCGTTGGAAGAGGCTGCCCAGGGAAGTGGTTGAGTCTCCATCCCTGGAGGTAGTTAAAAGACGTGTAGATGTGGTGCTTAGGGACATGGTTTAGCGGCAGACTTGGCAGTGCTAGGTTAACGGTTGGACATGATGATCTTAAAGGTCTTTTCCAACCTAAATGGTTCTATGATTCTATGACTTGTTGGCCAAGAAATGTGCCTTGAATACAGAAAAAAGATTAAAATAATAAGTAACTGCAAAATATTCTTTATTACTGAATTAATAATTTGGCTTAAGACAAGGAAGCATGTGTGTTGCAGCAATCTCAGCCACAGATAAAAAATATTGCTAGGTTAGAGAGCTGCTTTTTAGTCAGGCCACATGTTGAAGCTGTCCACTAGCTGTGAACAGAGCAAATATTATGGGCCATTTGAGGCTCAGAAAGCAGAAAACAGTTATTCTAATTCTCCATTCCCAACACCAGTGCTGACAAGGTGTGTTTCATTCATGAGTCACATTAACTACTAGTCTGCCAGCCTTGTGCTGCCCCTGTGAAGACAAGCACCATTGCCTCTGTACCTCCTCTTCCAGAGGAACCCAGCTGGAGTTGGATGAAGCCTAGAATGTGGAATCTGCCATTTAGAGCAGAGGAACTGGAAAGAAGATGAAAGTGATCAGGTTCAGCCACAAAATGGTAGAAAAATACCAAACTGCGATGTCTTACCATGAAGAGCAGGACTTGTCCACATGGGACATTTTTTTTTCATAAACTTTCAATGAACTTTTAAAGCTGCTCAGTTAACAAAAGGAAATTGATGCAAATATTCATGTTCAAAATCAAAGATGTTTAATGCAATTTAGTTTTGTTTACTTAATGGTTGAACTTGCACACTTATGAATTGACATCTTCTGTTCCCCAAACATGCCTGTCTGTGGCTTCAGTGATAAGCACATTTTTTATTGACTATGGCTGTTGTCTCTATTAGTAGTTCTTTGTGACAAGTGCCAGACCACAATCAGAGCTCATGGGGATCTTTTTTCTCGGATGGGAGTCAAAATGAGTTGCTTCTCCTATAAACAAAGGACTATCATATACTTGCAGTCTGAAATACACTCTTGATCAAGGACCAAAATCCTTTAGGAAAGACCTGTACATGTACATGAAAAGACATAGCCCCTCAAAAGGCTGCAGTAAATCTGATAACAAAATGATCACAGACTTTTCTCCCGGATACCTTTCTTCATCCTTTATAGGAGTAATAAACATAATTACACAGGTCCCTAACTAAATACATTATGAAAATATTATGAAAAAGTAATTCAACTAAGTTAACAGAGTTCATCTAGGAGAAGTTCACTCTCTCAAAGAAATCAAATATTTTATGAATATTTTTAGTTTTCAAAAGTCTTGACAATCCAAATAGGTTTAATAATTAAATAAACTGTATCTCGTGTCCCAGTAATATCTCTAACCTTTTATTATTAAGCTAGAGTCTGGGATTTATGATGTCTTTCTTAATCTTCCCTCTGGGATCACACTTACCACACACTGTAAGTTGTGCATAAAGCAAGTCTTTTATTTATTTTTATGTTTGCTATTTCTTTCCTTATAAAAACCTCTAAACGTAAAACTGTTCTCCTCACCTCACAAAGAAAACTGAAATATGTATTTAACTAAAATACATATTTAACTAAAATACATACTTAACCTACCAAAAACATCTAACATTTTTAACAAAGCTTTCAACATCTGTGGAGTGTTGGAAGATGGGACAAGAAGACCTGAACAAGTTGTTGTGGACAAGGGAGTCTAACACTCCTTAAATATAAGGTCTGCAACCAGTGTTTCATGCTTTTCCACTGATGCACAGTGTGAGAGACACATTCACCTCCATCTACCACAATGAAGGTAGACAGACGCATAAATCTAGTAAATCCACAGTAAGTTATAGAAGCAATCATGGAGACCCAAAAACATCTACTGGATTTCATCTTTGCCAAGCAAGGTCCCTCCCACCACTCTATTGTTGGTACAGCCCAGCTCCACATTACCTCTTTAAAAAACTTTAATTTTACCCTGGATTAGACCTAGTGCATACTGAACATATGTGTCACCATACAATACCCTTAAAACTCAAAAAAAAATTGTGTTGACCTCATAATTTTTATTAACAATTAATCTATATTCTATACTTCCCTGCTGTGGAGAGAAGTCCCTGAAGACTAAATTTTTTTGAAGTGCTTTGGCATTTAGGTTATTTTCCAAAGCAGTGAACTGTTTCTCAGTTGTTCAGACAGAGACCTTAGTGCTTGCACCATAATGCAGATCCTGATGGCAAAACAGCAGTTGGCAAGATGACATCCAATTAGTATTGTTCGTCCCACCAAAAAGCATTCATAATTCCTAGTTCTGCTGCTTTCCCAATCCTTGCTCCTTTGTGTGTGTGTGTGTGTGTGTGTTCAAAACTTCCTCCTATTGCCTTTTGTTAAAAAAAAAAGTGCCTTCACAGATGGGGTATTTCATTGTGATTCTTTGTGATTGTTATTGTAACTTTTAGCATAAAGAAGGCTTCATTGGGTTAACTTAATGGTACAAGGCTTATACCATACTTGGTGTATGGGTAGAAACACATATGGGAGAGAGTAAGAAAGTGAATATGCACACAGTGACCCCCATATTTTATATATATATAGCCCTAGCTTCTGGTAAACTGAAGTTTAGGGACTTTCAGAGCAAAAAGTTGTATGTGAAACTGTCTTCTCAATGCCCCTCCATACCCTTATCTTCCATGATCTCTCTGACCTCCTTTTGCACCCATCCCCTGGTAATGAGTTCTGGGGTTTAATTATACACAGTGTGGAATAGCACTTCTTTCTGTTTTACACCAGCTGGCTGATTTTTTTCATTTTCTATTCTTGGGTTCTTTTATTGTGAGAAGAAAACGAATGAGGAGTGATTATTCACTCTTCCATATTGTTCATATTAATGAGCATATTTATATGAACGTGCATAATATTAAATGCTAACCATGCCTTCCCATTTTTTACAAACTGAAGAATGTTAATCTGTTCAATCTCCTCTTTTGTAGAAACAGCATCACGCCAAGAATCAGGGAGTTTTATTCAGTTACAGTTTTACTGTAATTGTACTGTTTACTGTATGGTTTAACTGAGTTTACTCAGTTACAGTTTTGCTATATTCTGGGTGAGCAGTACAAAAGGAGGGTAGAATTAGAATGCATGCAGTGTCAAAAATACAAATGTAGCACGGATTAGTTCATTGACACAACTGGTTTTGTTGTTGTTTTTTTGTTCTTTCTTCCTTTTCTTTGTATCCCTCCATCTTGCCAAAAAAGAGAGTTTTCTTGTTCAAAAGAAAATGTCTATTCATGTGACATACAGACTTAAATTGAAGGCTGTTCAAAAACCAGAAAAATGAGGACACATTTTTACACCTCTTTCTCTTCCTTTTCCTATGCCTACTTGCCTACTTGCCTACTTACCTTACAGTCTTTGCCATTTAGAAAAAAAAAAAAAAAAAAAAGCAAGCAACTTTCAGCTCATTCCAGGTATAAGTTTATCACAGTGTGAGGAACTATATTGATCCCAAGTTTTTCACAATATATTCCTTTCATTAGATTTATATATAGGTGATGTGTGGGGAAGATAAATATTTTACCAATACAAATGTAAGCACCGTTTTTCTTTTGCAAGTTATGTGCCATCTTGTCATCTACTATTAAAGAAAATGAAGTTGATCTGAATAAATGTGGAAAAAAACCTTCAGAGTTCAACCAGTTACTTTTCCTGCCATTAACCCATCTTCCACTTCGTCCTCAGCAAAGGCTTGCCATGCATTTATACATCACTCCTTCCCTGTTCTTTCTTGCAGAATTTTTTTAATCAAAACACCTACCACATAGCTGTCAACATAACTATGCTGACTTGGGGCTCTCCTTCAGTATCAATACTCTTCTGTTCCCATAACAGAATATTCCATTTTCAGTAAGCAGAGAGCCATTTAGAGGAACTATGGCCTCTTTGATCCATGACTTTATGCCTTTACATATATGGCCCAGGGTATATTTGCTTTTATTGCCAGCATAACACATTACAACACATATCTAATATGTTGCCCACTGACTCTCTTCCAATGTTACTACTTCCGTGGATTTTCCCTCACATTGATTCATACTGCTCTAGTTTTAATGTGTTAGTATGCCTTTTTCTGAGTAGTGGCTTGTTTTGTTATTTCCTGCCCACGTTTCTCCCTAGGGCCTTTGCATTATGCTTCTGTCCTCACTAGTATTTGTGACTCTTCCTAATTTAGTATCATTTGTGCATTTCATTAACATGCTGTTTATCCTTTCTTCCAGATTGCTAATGAAGATGTTAAATAGGAACAATCCTGAAACTGCACCCTTCATTACCCTACTAGATATTTTTCCCCTAGTCACTATCATAATCTTTTGTTTATAGTCTTTCAGCCAGTTTTAACCCACATGCTCCTATAAAAAACATTTCAATTCATTTTCCACTTACGACTGCAAAAACCACTGCAGTGAAAATTTCAAGAACATATGGATACAACCTTGATGCTCTGAAAGTCATGAGAATTGCTGGTAACCAAGAATTTTCTGAGTATCACCATTACATGTCAAGGGAGAGAAGATTTTAGGGATCAAAATGATGGTGGTGTTTGGGACTATGTGTATTGCTCCTGCTCTGCTCTTCGCACTTACTGTCATATATGCCATCATATGTGCAGTTACATTCAAAGGCATTATTAATACATTGTCTGAATTGTATGACAGAAGCTGCATCTTCAATGTAGTAGATTTCTTACACATTCACATGTAGATACGTAATAGAATTAATACTTTCTACTTCAATTTTATTCATTATCACATACTGTGGATCAGTAGCTAGATATCAATTTGTTAAAAATAGTATTTAGCTTTTTTATTGCATGAAAGCATAGTAGGTGTTAAAAAACATTCCTGTTTGTTTGTTAATTAATACTTTGCCACTCAGAACCATGTAAGCTCGGTGAGAGAAACAGATGTAGTGTAGTTTAAAGCTTTGTGAGGAGAAGATTTTCACACTGACTTCATTTCACATTCCAGATTAAAACAAACTTAATTGTGCTCACTGGGTCAAATTGTTTCCTTGTTTACAGTGAAGCACCTTCATTGATTTCAAGCTCAACATAACAGCAATGTTTAGGTTAGTGTACAATGCTGGGATGCACAGGATCCTTTAGGAAAATAAGAGTACCTCAAATTTATAACACAATGACATTGGACTTTAAAAGGAACTTTTTTTTTTTTAATACAGTCTTTTGGCTTTACATAATTGCTTCTGTACAATTAAGCAGTCCAGCATTCCAATAAAAGAAAAAAAGTCCTGCTTAAAAATGCTCTTCGGCACTTCAAAAGGCTATATATTAGAGAACTAATTGGTATAGCTTTTACACTCTACAATTGGGGTTTTTTTTTGCCACATTGATTTCGGTTTTTATTCTGGATACAACAGAATCATTCTCTCTTCATTCTGTTACAGCGTTTTTATGATTGCAACGGTTCAGTTCACATAGACATAGACAATACTTCATGTAAGCTCAGGAAGTGTGAATGATTGCAAGTTTCCTCAGGACCTTTGCTAGTATTTCTTTGTAGCATAACTTTTCTAACTGACTACTAGACTACTAGACTAGATTACTACAGTTCTAACTAACTGTTGCTTTTCAGAACTTAGAGCCTGTCTGCTGAAGTTCTTGTGACAGATGTGTGCTGCAGACGTAGCCAATCTAGTTTCACACTATCTAGTTCAGCTAAAAATCTAGCTTTGAACAGCAGAGAGGGTCAACATGAAGAGTGAAATTCTATCTTTGCTGATGTCCATGCAAACATGGTTAATCAAATAAGAGTACTCAACACAGCTAACATAGAGCTCCCATATTTGTGTATGCCATTTTACAGTCACAGTGATGTTAGCTGAACCCTAAAGAGGAAATCAGGTTTCCGAAGAAGTCAGTCTTCTGGCTAAATCATCTGGTAGATCCTAGTTTAATTTCTCACTTGGCCCTTTACATCCTTGAGCAACTCATGGGAACAAAGATCCTAATGTTTTGGGGTGCAGTTCCTATTTCTTTCAGTGCTAGAGAGCTTCCTGCATAACTCTGAGCACATGCTTCTGTGTCTTTCCAGGTTGCAATCCAAACTCCACAGACATCAGGAAATCCCAACTTTGGGGCAGAGACTGTTTCTCATGCATGAAATGAAGGTGGAATTGCTTTCCTTCTCCCGTCTTTTGACTGTTTCACCTGCTTAGACTGTAAACAGTTTAGTGCAAGAACTGCACCTTACGCTGCGTTACTTAAGTGACTGTTCTACATTCTCAGATCTCTTGCCGTTACCATGATACAAATAAATGAGAATACTGAATTATTTTGGTGATCCTTCTTATCAGGTTATCACATTTGAGTGGTAGAATCCCTGGAACAATGTCCAAAACATGAGACCATAAATTAATTAAGTATGTATGTATTATTATCATTTTTTATTGTTATTATTATTACTATTGAATTTTTTACCAGAAGAGTTTACAAAGGCAACACATTTCCCACAGCTGATTCCAAAGTAATTTCATTTTTCCTCTGATTGGATGCCCAGATGAAAGCCTCAGTTCCCAAGAGCATGGTGGTTCTCCTCTGATTGTATCCTCTGTGGAGTACAGCAGTATGTACCACACACAGTAGCTTCTCAGCTCTGATGTCCTTCCTCCCAGCTGGCAGTTGCAGTGAATTCGCAGTGCCTGAAGTTCTCCTCCCATTGCAGTCCACAGTGCCACTTCATCCTGTTCTTCACCGCAGAGATAAGAAGAAAGAAAAGCAGCTAGTGTGCTACACTACAACACAGCAGGGAACAGTCTGGCTTGTGTTCATTGCCCATCCTTTTTCCACTCCAGCTGTTTCGAGCCAGTGCCAGAGGGGCGACATGCTGCAGTCTTCTAGCAGGTACCATTGCCACTGTTGCATATGGTCTTTTGTGCCTTTGGAGGCTGAATGCCTTTGGGACTTGCCACAGATGTCTCTTCTGCATCACCTCTTTCAATGTATAGGTAACTCTAAAAGTTACAGTCTAGCTCTAAGTGCAGAAGGCAATAAGGACATATAACTAGAGGAAATATAGCTCCAAGTTCATGCAAAGGTATCTTTCCAAAGGAAATAATTTTAATATTATTTATATTATTATTTATAATAATATTAATAAATTGTTTGCTTTATTTTTTTCAAACACAGAGCTTTATTTAAGTCTCAAGAGGGGAACATTGCACTAACTTGGCAAAGCTCTATCACAATGAAATGGCATAAGCCTCAGTTCCACACTATTATGTATCTGTCCATACATAGAGACATATTGTGTATCTGTGCACATACCTGCATGTATTTGTGTGTGCATGTGTATGTAAAATACGTAACTTAGGTCTCTGCTAGCCTGGGAATCTCCCTATCACACTCCATCTCACAATGCAGTCATGTCCTATAATGTCATTTTCTGAAATAATCTGCCTTGGATGCACTACTTCCAGCAATAATTGCCAGGCAGATGGCGGTGGTAAATTAAGCAGTATTATTGGTAATAAAAGTTAGAAGCTTCAGATTTTCTGAATGGCATATTCATATAAAGACTTCCAGAAACAACATCTTTAATGACAGAACCAACATCCAATTTCATTTTCCCTCCATTTCCTGGAATATTTTACTAGTATTTGCTCAGTCTTTTTCTGTCTTTTGTTAGTGACTGCGGTGGTTGTGTTGTTTTTAAATACCACCTACTTCCAAATAACTACTCTCTGTTTACTTATCACCACCAGCTCTCTCACCAATTGCTATCAAGACCTATGCTTTGCATAGGGAAAGCACACAAAGTTCCATACTTTAACACGATGTAATATAAAAGCATTTGCAAAATAATGTAGGCAGCAATGCTTCTGGTTGCTATTACTTCCACTGCAAATAATGCCATCTGTTTATCACTATGCCCCAGTGCCTGCTATCTTACACGTGGACAGAACTTGTAATGTGTTGTTGTCTCTGTAGTAAACAGCCTGAATACTACACCCTGGAATAATGTCATGAAGAATACTCTCTTGGCTTTTTCCAATTAATTTCTCAGAAACAATTTATAGTAGAAAGCTGTAGTTAAAAGGCAACAAATACTGACTTGACCTTTCAAATTGGAATTCCCATGGTTCAGTTTTTCTGGAAGGAAGGAAGAGAGGTTCCAGAAAAATAAAATATGAGCAGTATCCAGTAATAAACACAGAAGTTTCTCAAAAGAACAGGAAATGTATGAGAAAATGTTAATAAGTTTGAACAGTTAATATTAGTATGAATTCTGCAAAAGCATTACACATTTAGATGTTGCTTTTGTCTATTACTGTTTAAACTCTCACACAGAGGTTGTTTATGTTTCCATACCTAAGAAAGTTTCATTCAACTTGGGATTCCAGCCCAATTATCTTTGTACTGTGTGATATTCAAAATACCATAAGATTGCGTGTGTGTCCTCTGGCCACACAGTCTATAAATAAGGCATGTTTATGGACTTTTGTACCTGTATTTTCATTTGTTGTATTCTGGCATTCAACAGCAGACCTTTGATTTCTATCTGAAATTCCTGTTACAAAAACAGACAGGGAAAGAAGCAGATCTCCAAAGACCATTTTCAAGAGACAGGATCCTCCTGCCTTTTGAATGAAGACAGGGTTGGGGTGGGGTTTTTTCCATTCTTTTGAATTTAAAAAAAAAAAAAAATTGAATGAAAAAAGGGAATTAAAAAAAAAAAAAAGGCAACTTTCCTAACAATCCACTGTCCTTCTTTACCAACAATTACGTTTCCACAGTTACAGACTCACTGTGCAGCAAACAGCAGTCATTTTTCACCAAGCTGTGAAGACAAGTTTGCTTTATCTGTTCAGGCAAGATTAAAGGTGTACAAGGAAGTTAGATCAAATACTGAACTTCAGAGGTCTACCTCTGCTTTCTCTGGGAAAGCTCCAATTTGATTCCACTTGAGATGAGGCAATGGTCCGTGGTTCCTGGCGAACATTCATCACAGGCTTCAGAATGAATCAAACTTTTCTCACATGGTGTATTTTATATTTAGAATGTCAGAAAACAGCCTGTAAGATTTCCTGCAGGCAACAATCAGCCTGAACTGTATCTCTTTTTAATTTAGAATTTAAAACATCTGATTTTGATGTGCTCTGCGGTTTCCATGTGATGAAAATATATAAATTATTTCTTCTTCAATAAAAAAAAGAGTTTCTCCTCTCTTGCAGAGTTTCTGAGCTATATTGTCTTTTTGCTTCTGATGTGCTTTAAATGGTGCATTGGCTTTTTCATGTCCTAACTAGGCAGCAGGCAGTGATTTTCACATTAAACTGTATGATGAGATTTTTGTCGAGTAGTAAATTCAATGAATCGTTGCCCCATATTCCTTTCACCCACAATAATTGGGTTTTGCTAAACAAAATCTTTTTTAATATGTAATTTATCTCTTTCTGTCAAAATTAAATGGAACTAAAACTGAGCTTAATTAGCTCATACTCCAGAATGCAGCAAAATAACTTTTTGATATGAGAAAAACTCCGAAGTACTCAAATACTTTTGTTTTCAGACATGGGCAGGTTGTATACAGAATTCAAGTCATATCTGGCTCAGCTGTTTAGACCAGAACTTTACTCATTCAAAATCATGAGGAGACCAAATTCAAGTCAGATTTCTGTTTACCAAGGAATTTCTGTTTTGTTCCAGCTTCTAATATAGTGGAGTGCTAAACCATGCCTGTGACTCCTAGATGCTATTGCATCATAAAGAAACCACACAGATGCAAGCAGCCCTCTCTGACTGATTGTTTTTAGGCAAATTAGAACATTTCCCTGCTATCTGAGCCAAACAGAATAATGTGGGTAATGACAGGGGGAACAAACGGTCAACCTTTTGCACCTACACCCTTCCAGAAGAATGTCATTCAATTACTCAAGGCATGTCTACAGGGATGGGTTAAGGCATGCGCCTGTGCTGCTCATGCTTGTAGCTGGTTAGAGAGAGCCCAACTCAGTCTAGAAGCCACAGAGGTGTACTAACATGGTGCCGGACATCAGTTAATATGGCAAAGTTACCTCAACAGAGGTTATTTGCTAGGTGGCAGCTCTGAGCGAGGTGCTACCAGCTACAGCTTTCATCCGTCTAGCTCTGAGCAGGGGCAGGCTGGACGCCCAATCATCCACACTCATCCATGTAGACATGCATGTCATGCAATGAAGACACAGACATCATGTCAATGTAATAAAATAGTGGGATCAGTGTCTTTTGCTTTGAAAATAAACTCCCTTGACTTTGCTTTAGTATTTGCACAGCAGCAGGAAGTCGGTGTTGATAAGCACAATTGTATGCCATTGGCATGACCTGCTTACTAAATGGACAATACACAAACACAAGCACTCCCACTTCAGTTGCACTTTGTGAAAGTAATTAAGATAATGTATACAAATACAGACTCTAGATTTAGTCATCCTAAATACATAATAAGGGGCTGTAACAACAGATACTTGTGAAAAGAAGTGAGGATCTACAAAGAATTAATGAAGTTTTTCAGGAGTCTAAATATATATTTAGGTAACTGACTTTGAGCATGCACAGTCATTATTTTTAGATAGCTTTCATTACCAGCAATAAAAGCAATGCTGAGGAACTGGAGAGAAAAATATTCTTCTTTCCTTTCCAACTGACTGGAAGCTTGGCACAGTGACTGTGAGACACTGCAGCAACCATGCCCCCATCTCCTTCCTGCACAGACTCTGAGAGTTGCCTCCACAGTCTCCACAGGACAAGAACCATTAATATTAATCATCTGAAGCATATTAAAGATGTGAACACTTCCTAAAGACTTACAGTCCTGAGATCGCCTGCTCCTTGCCTAAAGCTCTGATCAAACATCAATATAATTTTGAAACTGGAAATATGTAAGCCACTTATAAGAATACACCAAAGGGTATTAATAAGACTATCACAGCAAAGGGCATTAATAAAAACTTTAATATGAAAAGAAGAGGCTTCCGTTCCACTTCAGAAACTTGTCTCATATTTAGGATACAATACAAACAAACAAACAAACAAAAGTCTTTATGGACCACAACAGTAACATTTCTTTGTTTTCAAATGTGAATATTGGGAAGATTCACTAAAAGACAATTGTAAAATAGTCCATTTTGCTGGTGTAGAACATATGCGCACATTATAATGAATCAGACCAGCAGAGAGAGAAAAAATATCTGAAAGTAAATTATTGCTATCAGCCTGTACCTTGAGTAGTAGAATTTCCAATCTTCTACTCAAAAACCAAAGGTCCCTGGCATTTGAGAAAAAAAAAAAAGCATTTTACTAAGATATAGTGGTGGTAGGATTTTAGGGTTAGAGGAATACTTGGGAGTAGAGTATTAATAATTAGCACATGAGTCAGACAAAAGGTAATGTTTTAAAGTTAGAAAAGGTTTTCTCTATTTATGTGCTGTTGTAATTTAACCATTCCTTTACCCAGGAAGCAATGGAAGATGATTAGAAAAGTTGTTTCTGTGGTACTTATTATCAAGAAGAAGCCTAATGAGTTTCAAAGAAGATATTTTGATTATAGTACTAACAGACTCCTGTTGCAACTTCTGACTTCGGATAAATTTGAGATGTTTATTTGAATAGATTCCCCAAGCCTCTAGCAGCTTGCCAGCTAAATATTAACTGGAGAATTATCAAAACTTTCAATACATTCAAAGTTAGAATATGTTAGGGACATTACATCCAAAATAGTTAAGCTGTACACCTGCAGACCAACCAGCACTTTAAGATGTCTTGCAAAACTGAATTCACAGAAGTCTACAAATTAGCAAAATTTCACATCAAATTTGAACAACTGCAGTTGCTAAGAATAATATCCTGAAATAGCAGCTGAATCATCACTAATGCTGACTGTTTATCGAAGAAGGTGTTTTGTATTTGGTCTAGCTAGCTATGCTATACCATGTCACCAAAGGCAGGTGTGAATAATCAAATGAAACAGACTGGATGTGAGAAATGAACGATTATACATTATGTGCTAAGGACAGGATTTTCAAAATTGATTTATGATTGACTTAACCCTTACTTCAGTGGTGAAAAGCCAGAAGACTTTTTCACTGGCTTGAGTGGGAACAGAATTAAGCCAATATTGATCTTTCAACCATTTATTATCCTACCAGATATCGTAAAATTATCCAGCCAATTATCCTGCATTTACTATCTGACTGGATACGCTTGGGCTTCTTCTCTGAATAAGTCAGAAATGTCCCAGACCAACATGTGGTTGAACAGATGAACTATTGTGTACTATCTTGCAGGCACCCTGACACAGAAAAAGAAATCTGATTTGTGCATTGGGTATGTCTTTCTCTCACTGCTTTTTGAGCATCATGGAAGTGTCCTGATTCATCCTTTGTTAAATGACAAGGGTTACACTAAGTCTTATTCCCCTTGCTCAACAGAGAGCAAAATATTCCTATGTCCATACCAGTATTTTTTCATGCTGCTAAGCACTGATTTGGCTGACAGACTGGAAAATGTCACCATCCTAATTAAAAATAAACGGAACCTAGAAAAATATGCAGTGTCAGAAAGAAGAAAATATTGCTTTAATCAAAATTTAAAAGTTTTATATTCATGGTCAATAGTATCAAACAGGGCAGGCTCATTCAGTAAAATTAATAAAGATAGATGGGCAGAGTACATCAAAAAGAGAAGATGACTCCGTGCTATGTAACAGGAGTTGTTTTAGTGCTATGGTTGAACGTGTACTCAGAATAGAAGCTCTCAAAGAAAGAAAAAGAATTTATGAAGTTTTCAGTGAGACATTTGGTCTCTTGAAGGCCTCATGGATTGCTATTGATTTTGGTGGATTTGAGCTATTATACCAGCTGGGGCTCTTCTCAAATCACTTACTTCATCCTACCGGCTTGCTGAATTTCCTATTTCACCTTGTCATTCAGAACACAAACCCAATGAAACAGGTCCTGTCATATTAATATATTTGTTTAGTACATACTTCCCAAGGGTCCTATACTGAAAGTCATGTAAGCAACAATGCCAGCTATGATTTTTATCACATTCTCCTATGCTCATCCCCAAGAATGTTTCCTAACAAACCTGGAACTAAATCATTAAGGCTGCAGAGAAGCAATATATTAATATCTACCCAAAACACTAAAACAAAAAAACATGCATCTGTCAGAGTACAGGAGCTCTGCTTTTCATGACAAACACTCTCTATCTTACAGCAAACACGATTTACCAAGAAAAATGAAATATTTTTAATGGCAAAACCGACATGAACCAGCATGGCAAATTCTAAATCTTAATAGAAAATCTGAAGCCTTTAGGCAAGAGCAGTTAAAAAATAGTTCCCTTGGATGGTATTGCTGTCCAGGCCTTTAGGGAGCCAGTAAGGCACAGAGGAGGGTATTTCCATAAACTAACTTTTGCCTAGGGAGGCCACTAGCTCTCCACGGGCTCCATCTGCAGTGAGCAGAGAAGAGAGAGATGCTCTCAAAATGGCAATTCAGAGCCAAAGCCCAGTTTAACCACTCAGAATTGCTCTCCTGGGGGATTTTTTCTCTTCCCAATGACAGCAGAGCTTTTAGAGGACTATTAGCCTTAGGTAAAGTGAGAATACTCAATCGAACAAGAAACAATGGGTAATCCCTATCAATTCAGAAAATAAACTCGGAGCTCGGTTTCCCCTATTTGACAACTCTGTTAATTCCATTAAACAACTTGAGCAGCAAACAAGAGGAGGATCTTAGGTCTGCAGTAGATTTGTAGATTTCCATTCTAAAATCTGTTTTATATTCCTCCAACTGAAGGGATTTTTTTTTTTTTTTATAGCTGATGTGGAAATCAGAATTTAAAATGAGCCTTTACTCCTTTACTCCTTTGGGTAAATCAAAATGAATAAAATAATAGAATAGTCTTCTTTAAAATAATATGACTCTATGCTAACCCCCAAAATGCTTACAGAACTTTTTAGATTTTTTAGTTTATTTCTAATTAATAGAATATGAATTCACAGAATATACCCTAATTTCCTGCAACCTACACCACAAAAGTCTACAGTGCTGCAGGAATTCCTCCTGTATTTAAGACACCAGGTAGATTTGTCAGTAGCAGTTCAGCACCAAAAAGATTGTTTCCTGACTCAGAAGCCAGACTCAGATAAATAGAATGCCTGAAAAAAACCTTTAGATGTTCTTTGCAGACAGCAGCACACAGTAGATATTTTGAAAAGTGGGGAGTCTGCAGCTGGAAAAGAGCCTCCCAAGCCAGAATTGCTATCCTGTAACAAGTCAGCTGTTTCTTAGTAAACTGTTCTTCTATGGTCTAAATAGCATGGCTTGAATTTCCTATGTACAAGGTATACTTTACTTGTAGATATGCATGGATTCATGCGAATAACTCCTGTTAACACTAATGGCAGTTAAATGCATCAGTCCTTTAGTATTACTATTAAAATACACCATTTACTTGTACCCTTGATTAGCATTAACATGGGGCTAGCTGGAGTTGCAAAATGGTCTTCAGCAGCAAATTGTTAGTAATTTTAAGTGTCAATAATCATTATTCACCTTCTCTAAAATACAGTTGTTAGGAGACAGGGAGTTTTCATTCCTCAGCAAGAGATATAAAGCAGAGCTAGTCCTGAACATGGTCTCTGCTACAGCTCTGTAAAAGTTGGGCTACTGTAATGTCAATGAGTCACTTAGTCTAATACCTTTCAGCGTTGCCAGGAGCCTCCTTGAGCTGGCTAAGCACACCTCATGGGTATGGAAAAGATAGTGTGGCAAGTTTAGGTGCCCCAAAACTGGTAACACTAAGAAGGAATTATCAGTGATGGTAGTTTGCACAAAGCAACCATCAGCGTAATTAAACAGTAACCATAGAATTACTAGGGGATTTGCTCCTTTTTTTGTGTGTGTGTGTGTGTCTGTGTGTCCGTGTGTCTGTGTGTCTGTGTGTGTGTCTGTGTGTGTCTGTGTGTGTCTGTGTGTGAAAATGAGGAGTCAGCTTGAAAATAAGTTTAAAAGAACTGTGATAATTTGCTACAGAAACGGAGAGACCTTGGGGAGGGAAGGAAGAGCCATAGGCACCCAGGGTGGGTGCTGTCTGCAGCTGCCCAGCCAGCATCACCACCTCCACCTGGGACAGGCAGAGCCCCCTCCCATGGGGCAGCCTGTGCTCCACTCATGGGACTGAGATATGGGGAGACCCACACCAGCTGTTGCAGAGGGGATCTTGCAGAGGCTTTTTCACCAGCACCCATGTGCTGGGGGTCACAGGAGCAGGGCGGGTGGAGGTAGGACTGCAATGTGTGCATGTGTCGTTGTGGGACTAAAACTTTTGGGGATTAGTTACAGAAGGGTGTTTAGAAATTTTAAGTGCTTATTAACATTTCAGAAGTGACTAATATTGTGGTTTATCTGCAATATTTTTCATATTGATCCTGAATATATAGTTCACTCTTCTCCAGTTAATCACATGCTATCAATAAATGAATAAACTGCTTCAAACCTGATTTCATTTAAACCACATGACTTGAGCAGTGTTTTCCCTGTAACAATAAGTAGTGGATAAATATACCAAAAGTCGGGCACAGACCCAGTTTTACACCCAGATCACCGATGTCTGTGAGTACTCAGTTCATGATCTACCCTAAGCAAAAAGTGCTGTTCAACCTGAGCAAATGTTAGAGCAGAGAGGTAATTATATGCAGTACAACTACATCTCTGCTACTAAGTCATTGTTCAGACAACGAGTTTTCAGCATAAAGAGTGACCTGCAATGGTAATAATATGAATAATGTTGAGCTGCATCAAGCAAGTTGTGAAACATAAAATCTACATTTTTAAGAAAATGTTGATATTTCTTTTCTCCCACTTCCAGCAAAAATGAAGAAATGAACACAATTCAAACATTACAATATCAGAATAAGTGATCGAGCATATTGGAAGATTTGACACAAAGATATAAGCTGGTGTGCTTCACGAAGCTTAGGCCTCTTTTTATGTAGCTACTTAATAAAGCTCTCCTTGGTTTGCACCTGTTTCTCCTCTCAGTCACCAGTGTTCCACAGGGTGAGCTGTCACCAGTTTCGTGGACAGCAGTACAAAGACTTCTAGACACAAACACATGATGATTACACTCTCTGTTGCAAAAGCCGGATCCAAACATGGGTAGATACTGGAACAAATTTCCAGGTCCCATTTTTTCAAGTGAGTGCATTGAGCCTGTTCTCAATGAGCATTAGCCCAAAGGGTATGAAAAACAGAATAGGTGGAGTAGAGACAATCCTATACTTTGTTGTGTCTCATCTTCCTGTTCCTCCCAAGTCTAAGCAATGCAGGGGAGGAGATTGGAAATTGATTTCCCACCCTATGCTTCTGTATTAGTAAAAATATGAATATATATCCTTTGCCCTATAAATGTAAGAGGTAAAGGCATACTAAATTTGTAAAAGTTGCTTAGGTTGCTCTGACCCTCAAGATGTCAAATTTCCACCAAATTTCCACGCAGCACCTGTGCTGGAAGGAGCGCCGCCTGGAGCCTTTCAGCAGGTGCAGCCACCACTCCCCCTACATACACTTCCACATTGGCAGTGGTGGGCTCCTACTTATCATGGCTCACAGGCAACACAGGATCTCTGCAACCACCAGCAACAGCAGGCTTTCCTTCCCAAACTTGGCATGGAGAGCAGTGGTTTCACATTCAGTAGCAGTTTGTACTGTTTCCTCAGCACCAAACTCCCACCAAAAGCTAGTACCTGGATATACTTGGGGATACAAAGCACAGCTCCTCTGTGTAAAATGTTGCCTTTGACAGACACAGGAAAACACTGCAAAAATTGATAGTGCTAAAGAATTTACCAATGTAATTGTCATTAAGTAAATATGATTAGTAAGCCATCTAATTATAGTATGAGAAAGACACATTATATTCTCTCCTCCCTTTCATTCTTCACCACTTCCTTTATGTGACAAAAAAGAAAGCTCAGTGTACTGGGTCTGTGACTTTGCTTTGTCAGAGGCTTGTTTTTCTTGTAAGTTATCTTCTGTTCCATTGTAAAATTGTCCTGTTTCCTTACAAATTCAAGTATGTGCATCACCTGCTTCTGTGATTTTGCAAAGCACATGACTTCGTTTTCCAAAAAGGAAGTGGAGATTTAAAAGGGCTTTTTCCTTTAAATAAAATGGAATAGAAGCTACAAAGGGAAAACATCATTTTTTATTATTTTTTTAGATGTAGCCCAGAGACAGATTTTTCTCTTCACAAAGTAGAAAATTGAATTATTCTATCTGAGTGCTCTCTCTTTCTTTCTCTCATCCTCTCAACTTTCTACAAGCAACAGAGAAATCATTAAAAATACATGGAGTCTACAAAAATGGGGGGGGGGGGGGGAGGGAAATCTTGTGTAACACTAAGAGAAAGGTTTAATAAAAACATTGCTTATACTTTTTTTTCCCTTCTTTTTTTTTTTTTTTTTTTTCCCCCTTCCAGCCAGGGAAACGCATCTAGTAACAGAATCTGGAAACAGAACACAAATCCCATCCAACAGGCAGAAAATGTAGTGTTGTTAAAATCTGATGTTTATGATGCCTCTCAGTTAGTGAATGGTGGCAGTGGCAACTCTACAGCAACAAATGACATGCAAGAAACTATTCATTAGAGAAGGGCTGCTTCAGAATGTGATATATAAATGCCCTTATTTGCAATAAATATTTAAACATTTTATTTAAAACAAAGAAAAGAAACACAAATCAGAGGCTCCATTACCATGATCTGTTTTTAAAGAAGCTAAAATTATGTATCATTAAGCTGGAAAACTGAAACACTGAGGGATTGTTGCTGGGGAAATTCTTTCCTCTTCTGCTTTTTCTTCTGTTTTTCTATGTGGCAAGAATTCCTACCACTTCACATTTTTTGTAAGCCATGATCCTCAGCAAATACGTACATAATCACATCTGAAAAAAAAAGTATACTAGTGCCTAATACACAAGTGCCAGAGGGGTAAAATTCTCTGTCGTTTAAATCCTCATAACTTAATTGATTTTCACAGAGTTACATCACTTTGCCCCTGCTGAGAATCTGGCCTCATGGTTCTAATAATGTACAAGCAGAGCAAAAATTATATATGCACTCTGAGAAAAAAAAAATTAATGGGGTTATTCATCCTTGCAGCCTCACTGATAGTCACCCTAACCTTAAATGAAACGAAGGAACTGAATTCTCCCATTTGTTGTATGCTGAGGGGGAAGAAAGTGAGAGGAGGAGAGGAATGTGCTTTCTATATCGGTATGAAGGGTAGTTCAATGTACAGGCTACTACTATGGTTTCCACAGTCCTGGATTCAGCTCTGCATTGTGCTGCAGAAATGTGAAGTGTGCTGAGTAAATGTGTGGATCAAAGCTAGAATTATCTGTTAAGTCGGGTGCTGCAGTGCCTAGGCTTTAATCATCTGCTCCTCTTCCATCCCTTCACTGTATGGGATCTAGCCGCCTACTCCAACACCTACCCTCCCTGCACAGCAGCCGGGCAGAGGCAGGACTCCCACTGCAAGCTGCCAATGCAACCACACACAGAGCAAACCTCTTCTGATCCTCTGGCCTCCAGAACGGTGCCCCTCTGCACTTGTGATCACAGCACTCAGTCCTTTCTAAGGCAGTTTTTCTTCAAGGACTTGGCCAAATTATTCTTTTTATTTTAAAATATAGGTAGAAGAAGAAGAATACAACCCCACTTCCCACAACACAAACTAAGGTGGAAGAAAAACTTAGTGAGTTTACTTGCATGCCCTGAAAACGAGAGATTTGCTTTCAATCTTTTTTTTTCTTTTTTTTTCTTTTTGTTTTTTTTTTTTTTTAACCAGAAGATTCAGATATCCATTTATCGAGACAGTGTTTGAAGCAACAGGGCAACAAAGCAGGGTTGCTGTCCAATAGTTCTTCAGCTAAGGATGTGCTAAAGTGCAAAAAGAAAACCTAGTGAGTCCTTGGTCTGGAAATTACAGACAAAGGAATAGGAGAAAGAGGACGTGATCCCAGGATGAGGTCTGCTTTGTATCCACTGAGTATCTACAAAACAACCATGTAAAATTTGTGCCACCTGCAGACATTACAACATATTTTTGACCATTCAATGCAGTTATCTGCCCTGATAGCTAAATTCCGCACGTTTTTTGCACACATCTTTTAAATGAGCTTTAATCAGTCTAAGTGACAAGATTGAAGATCTTTTGATCAGTTCAGTATCTGAGTTGCAAAGGTGTCATTAGACTCCTTCCTTCAAAGCCTTCATCTGATATGTTACAGGTACCACAAAGAAATCAGCGATTAAAACCAAAACTGATACTTTCAATATGCGAAGGGGGAAAACCTAAATAGCATCTGAACTGCACTGTTTTCTTGAAAAATGAAAACTAAGAGGCTGCAGGTTTGCTTGCTTTGCTCTTTGATGTTGTGTGTCTTCTTTAAAAAAATAAAAAAACCTTGCATGTTATCCTCTGCACAAACTTGAGTACTAGCCTCAAACCCACTTTATTTTCCTGAGAGCAGAGACGATTATATGAATAAATTCAGTTGTGCGCTTAATAAGCTTTGGCAGGAAAGGGACTGGAGGAAGGTGAGCAATGGAGCAAGCCAAGAAAAATATCCAAATTGGCCTTCAACCTCCTCAGTAATATCTAAAGCTGATAAAGGAAAGTTTGTGAGTTAATTTCACAAGGATATAGCTCTCTGTTAGTGTAAGTAGCAAGTGGGAAATTACAAAGTAATAGAAAATACATTGTGGAAAGAAAAGAACATTTTAGGTATTTCACAGAAGCTCCGATTGTTTCACCTCTCTTTTTAGCTGTAGTTTGTAGCTCAGCTTTTCTGGGATTTAGTCAAAGAAATCAGACATCCTGGGGGGACATCCCATGGGACTGAAATCATCAGAGCAAAGCTGGCGTCAGCTTGTCCGTCCCCAGTTGTCATTTTAAGGGGATGTTACTACGAGACTTGACCTAACCATGTAAACACCTGCATTCCTGGAACGTTGAGACACCACCTTTAAAAGCAGTATAAAGTGGAAGACAGAAGGAGAGAAACCAAAATCCCTGCAATTAAAAAATGTATGGCAATGACATCAGGAAAAATTCAGTCTTGCTGTGTTTCTCAGAGAAGATTTAATGCCCAGAAACAGCTCTTTGGGCCAGTGCTGTTCTAATAACAATGCATGCTCACACTTATAGGATAATCTCATCTATTGTTTCTGATTGAATTTATAATAAAGAGAGATTACCTAAGGAAAATTACTTGGTGATGCTGCCTATCTGCAATTAGACATGCTCATGTTTGGAAATAGACACTATCATTTACCAACAGCAGTTCTGAGGGTAGTTTGCATTAAAATGTTTCTCACATCTACTGTATGCAATCTTTGTCAAATGAGGCCAGGCAGAAAAATATACATGAAGTTAGTGAAATAAAAAAAATAACAAATGGTGTATTCTGTCTGCTTGCCAGCTGCTTTATATCCACTGGCACTTGTTTTTTGATCCAACACACAAAATAATCTCCTTCAAATCTGTAGCTACAAGTACATGAAAGTGAGAATCCAAACTTTCCAAAAGATCTTAAAATGAAAAAAAAAACTGGTGTGAGGAATAATCTAAGATTGGATTTGGAGAAATACTCAAAAATAGTAAAATATATTGGATATGTAAGTTATATTTTGGTCTGGAAGCTGCACTGCAGTTGAAGTGGCACTGGATTTTCTGGCAACACATCCAGAATTTTCTTTTCTGAGACATACTTGGAAAAATGCAGAGTAGACCATTTGTGTCATCACTCAGGATTTTAGGTTTCCTATACTGAATAAAGTCTTTAAACTTTTCAGTGCCCCAGTGGCTTGCAGGGTCAGTGAGAGGGCCTTCTTTGGTTAAATAAATCTGAATTCTCTGCACAGATTAGAAACTTATAGTCCTCTAGAAATCTAAGTGCATGCTGTTTAACAGGAGAATTACAATGAAACAAAGGTCTTCAGAACTTTGCTATTTTTTTTATTTACACACAGACAGCTGAATAGCCTTGCTCACAAATTCTACATTAATCATATATATGCATAGCATGTATATGCACAGCAGCACATGCTAAAAAGCAAGTAGTTTGGTCCCATACTCCTGCAAATTTCAGTGTGGACTTCCTAAGGGGAATCCTGCAGCTTCCCTGCAGAAAAGTCACAGCAGCGTCTTTCTCATGAAACAAATAGTATGAGTGGAGAGGGATATGAAAGGCTGTGTGGCATCTGATACAGTCAAAACAACTCTTACTGTGATGCCTGTGTACCCAATGATATTTGACAGGATTTTCATGATTATATCTTCTCAGGCAGATATCATAGAATCATAGAATCATAGAATGTTCTGAGTTGGAAGGGACCAAAAGGATCATGGAGTCCAACTCCTGTCCCTGCATAGGACAACCCCAAAATTCACACCATATGTCTGAGGGCGTTGTCCAAATGCTTCTTAGATGTTGTCAGGCTTGGCGCTGTGACTACCTCCCTGGGGAGCCTGTTCCAGTGCTCCACCACCCTTTGGTAAAGAGCCTTTTCCTAATGTCCAACCTAAACCTCCCCTGCCATATCTTCCTGCTGTTCCCTCGGGTCCTATCATTGGTCGTCAGGGAGAGGAGATCAGCACCTGCCCCTCCCTTCCCTTCCTTGAGGAAGCTGTAGGCCATGATGAGGTCTCTCCTCAGTCTCCTCTTCTCCAGGCTGAACAGACCAAGTGACCTCAGCCGCTCCTCATACGGCTTCCCCTCTAAACCCTTCACCATCTTTGTGGCTCTCCTCCGGACACTCTCTAGTAGCTTCATATCCTTTTTGTACTGTAGCACCCAAAACTGCACACAGTACTCAAGATGAGGCCACATCATATATTTTATTCCATTTTTCAGGTGAAAAATGGAGATACAAAAAAATTCAGTCACTCATTCAACATAAGATATCTGGGCTGAGGCTGAGGATGGCTTTGGTCCACACAGCCATCCTTTTTAATAAACCCATGCACTTAGATTAGGTTACTACCTTGAACAATTGTATCCTGAAGCACAGAATATCAGGGGATTAAAAACTTGATACCGGCTATAGACCCTTTAGGAGCAGTGACAGCAATGCTATGTCCTCTTATAACTGTACTTGCAGGAGTAACAAGCCAGGCTTTCCAGGGTTCTGTTGCAGACAGAATGGGCACCAGGGTCACGACCTCATGATATTTCTTGCCTCAAGCAATTGGTGATTTTGTCTATGTCTAATATATTTCCAGGCCATTGGTATGAACAAATGAGAATTTTCCCCTCTATAGATTTCCAAAATTGCTTACTGCTTATACTTTGGCCCTTTACTATCTGCATACTCATCTGTTTTGAACTGTTTGAAGGAGATAAATATTTACTGTCTCCTCTGTTTCTGTGATCATGAAAAAACTTCAGCATGGAAGAGAATTTGAAAGGTAAAAGCAGATTTGAAAGTAGAAAAGGTATACAACATATTTTCCTTAAGCTACTGAGATATTTGCTTGCTGCTTTTATAGAATCCATGAAGTCTGCCTTTCCTTTTTATGTAATGTAATCGCTGTGATTTTCAGCCAAAATGCAAATATGCAACCTTGGCTGCCTTTTGCTGATCCTTCTCTTTTAGCTCTCCTACTTGATGAGCTGAGATGGTATTTATCAGGATGAACATGTTGTTTTGGCTTTTGGACCAGTTTTGACCTCTCCTATCTCCCCATTTCTCCCATTGTGGCCAGATCATTCCCTGCTTCAGGATCTAACTTCGCTCTGACAATATAATGACGACTTTAAGTAGTTTAATTTGCTTATCATAAAATGTTCACACTAAGTCAGTGGGACTCATTTATCATTATTTAGATATCTGGGGATGTTTTAGATCTAAGAGTCTGCGTGCAGTTTCTCTCTACTAACAGCTAACCAGCACCTCACCCACAAATGCCTGTTACACTTTTGGCATCTAAATCTGTAAGTAAGTTCCTTTACACCCCTTATTCTATACCGTCTACGTCATGCCCAGGTCCCACACTTTCCAATACATTCCAATTAATCACCATCACTTTTCCTGTTTTTTGATATATACACACAAATATCTTTCCCCTAGTCTATGGGCCATCCCTCTAACATGTCCATTGAGTTCATTTAGTCCATGACTTTGGCCTCCGTCTGTCATAACAGTCCTTCAGGACAGGAGAAATGGTGTGTGGTGTTGGATTGTTGCATGTTGAAGCCAGTTCTGGTTCCATCACGGCTGCACTTGTCCGATTCTATCATCGCTGCACTTCGCTCAGTTTGATCAAAATTCATTCTTCATTAATCTGGGTGATTCTTGCTGTAATACCACTGATATGGCATATAGCAACCATAGCAGTGATGACGCACGGTATTATATAGCAATTAACATCATACAATTCAGTTCATTGGCTATTTCCACCCAAAATCAAACCCCCTTGAGGTACACATTGGCCTTCCCCATCCTTTCACATCACCCACCAAGTGCACCCAGTTCCTTGAGCAAAAGTAATCCCACAAATGGGTTTGCCTTTTCTTGAGGCAGGAATAACCCAGACTGTCTTCCCCAGCATATTTTTTAGGTGCACTACAGGGATTTATCCCCTTCTACAGTACGTAAAAGTTTTGATTGGGCAGGGCCTGCTCGATTGGCAGATGCCCTAGTGTTGACTAACCAGGTAGCTTTTGCTAAATGTGTATCCCAATGTTTGACTATCCAATTGCTCTCAGTGTAGTCTTTAACAGTCCATTGTATCATTCGATTTTCCTGGAGGCTGGTGCATGATAGGGGATGTGATATACCCACTCAATGCCATGCCCTTTGGCCCAGGTGCCTATGAGGTTGTTTTGGAAATGAGACCCGTTGTCTGGCTCAATTCTTTCTGGGGTGCCATGTCGCCATAGGACTTTCTTTTCAAGGCCCAGGACAGTGTTCCGGGTGGTGGCATGGGGCACGGGATATGTTTCCAGCCATCCGGTGGTTGCTTCCACCATTGTGAGCACATGGTGCTTGCCTTGGCAGGTTTGTGGGAGTGTGATATAATCAGTCTGCCAGGCCTCCCTGTATTTATATTTCAGCCATCACCCTCCATACCACAGAGGCTTTAACCACTTGGCTTGCAGCTCATGTTTCACATTCATGGATAGCCTGTACAATAGTGTCCATGGTTAAGTCCACCCCTCAATCATGAGCCCATCTGTATGTTGCATCTCTTCCTTGGTGGCCTGAGGTGTCATGGGCCCACCGAGCTAGAAATAATTCACCCTTGTGTTGCCAGTCCAGACCCGCCTGAGCCACTTCAATCTTAGCAGCCTGATTCACCTGCTGGTTGTTTTGATGTTCTTCAGTGGCCCGACTCTTGGGTACGTATCTACATGACATACTTTTACAACCAGGTTCTCTAGGCAATATCTTGCCACAAAGCAGCAGTCCAGACGGGTTTGCCCCTGTGTTGCCAGTTGCTCTGCTTCCATTGCTGCAACCACCCCCATGGGGCACTTGCCACCATCCATCAGTCAGTATAGAGATAGAGCCCTGGTCATTTTTCTCATTCAGCAATATCCAAAGCCAGTTGGATGGCTTTCCCCTCTGCAAACTGACTCAATTCACCTTCTCCTTCAGCAGTTACTACGACTTGTTGTATAGGCCTCCATACAGCAGCCTTCCACATCCGATGTTTTCCCACAATACGACAGGACCCATCAGTGAATGGGGCATATTGTTTTTCATTTTCTGGCAGTTTATTATACAGTGGGGCATCTTCACCTCCTCTTCTGGCGATATTCCGAAATCTTTGCCTTCTGGCCAATCCATGATCACTTCCAAGATTCCTGGGTGACTGGAGTTTCCTGTTCGAGCCCGTTGTGTGATCAGTGAGACCCACTTCCTCCATGTAGCTTCAGCTGCATGATGTGTACAGGCAACCCTCCCTTTGAACATCGAACCCAAGACCAGCAGTCAGGGTGCCAAGAGGGGCTATACTTCAGTACCAACCACTTCCAAAGTGGATCAAATCCCTTTATAAGCTGCCAATATCTCTTTTTCAGTTGGAGTACAGCGGCCCTCGGATCCTGTGTATCCTTGACTCTAAAACCCTAGGGGTCAACCTCGAGTCTCCCCTGGTGCTTTCTGCCAGAGGCTCCAGCTAGGGCCATTCTCCCCGGCTTTGGTGTAGAGCACATTTTTTACATCTTGACGTGCCCGGACTGGCCCAAGGGCTACTGCATGAACTATCTCCTGTTTAATTTGTTCAAAGGCTTGTCGTTACTCAGGGGCACATTTGAAATCATTCTTCTTCTGGGTCACTTGATAGAGAGGGCTTACAGACTGTAATTTGGAATATGCATTCTCCAAAAACCCACAATGTATAAGAAAGCTTGTGTTTCCTTTTTGCTGGTTGGTGGAGACATGGCTGTTATTTTGTTGATCACATCCATTGGGATCTGACGACATCCATCTTGCTGTTTTACTCCTAAAGACTGGATCTCCTGTGCAGGTCCCTTGACCTTACTTTGCTTTATGGCAAAAGCAGACTTCAGAAGGATTTGGACTATTTTCTTCCCTTTCTCTAAAGTTCTTCTGCTGTGTTGCCCCACACAACGATGTCATCAATGTATTGCAGGTGTTTTGGAGCGCCACCCTGTTCCAGTGCAGTCTGGTTCAGTCCATGGCAAATGGTAGGGCTGTGTTTCCACCCCTGGGGCAGTCAATTCCAATTGTACTGGATTCCACTTCAAGTGAAAGTAAATTGTGGCCTGCACTCTGCCACCAAAGGGATTGAAAAAAACACATTAGCGATCTCAGTTGTGGCACTCAGTTGTGAACTCAGTTCATGTTGAAGTTCTAGCATGTCCCGCACAGCAGCCCTTAGCGGTGCCATGACTTCATTCAGGCCACTATAGTCTACCATTAGTCTCCACTCTCCATTGGACTTTTGCACTGACCATATGGAACGGTTAAAGGGTGAGCAAGTCTTGCTGATCACTCCTTGGCTCTCCAGTTGACAAATCAGCTTATGGATGGGAATCAGGGAGTCTCTGTTGGTGCGATATTGCCACCGGTGCACCGTTGTGGTATCGATCGGCACCTGTTGTTCTTCAATCCTCAGCAACCCCACAATAGAAGGGTCCTCCGAGAGACTGGGCAGGGTAGAAAGCTGTTTAATTTCCTCCATCTTCAAGGCAGCTATACCAAAAGCCCACCAGTACCCTTCTGGGTCTTTGAAATACCCTCTCCTGAGGCAATCTATGCCAAGGATGCACGGATCCTCTAGGCCAGTCACAATGGGGTGCTTTTGCCTCTCATTCCCGGTTAGGCTCACTTCAGCCTCCAATAACTGTAGTTAGGTTTTGGGATCTCCCTGTCACTCCAGCAATACAGATGGGTTCTGTCCCTTTATGGCTTGATGGCATTAGGGTACACTGTGCACCAGTGTCCATTAGAACCTTATACTCCTGTAGGTCTGATATGCCAGGCCATTGAATCCATACAGTCCAGTAAACCCAGTTGTCCCTTTCCTCCACCTGGCTGGAGGAAGGGCCCCTCTAGTCCTGGTCATAGCATTCACTACTTACTTCTTGTAACTATGAATCAGAAGTTTCTTTATGAAGATCAGGAGTAAGATCAGGCCTTCTACTCTGTCTGGGGAACTGCTCACTGGAAACTGGAGCAGCAATGTTCCTGGAAGAACCCCCTTTTGTGATTGTTTTTCCTTGCAACTCATGTACCCATGCCTCTAGGGTCAAGGTAGATTTTCCATCCCTCTCCATGGTCACACAGGTAAAACCACAGGGTAACCCATGGTGTGTACCCAGTATATCCTCTCTCTTGAGCAGAGAGACACTTACTCCTAAAAGCTGAGACACTGATCAGTACAGGTGTGGAGTAGGACATATCCTCTTTGAGTTACTGGACCTCCTGGGACAGTTTTTACACAGCTGAGACACAGGCCCATAGGGAGGAAGAGAGGCTTTCTTCATATTGCTGGAGTTGGCCAGCCAATTCATCTACAATTTGTCCCTCTCTGTCTTTACAGGTCATTTCTGCCAATGAGTTGATATACGATGCTCATGTGCTCTGTACAAACTTCTGCCACGTGGGTCATGTACACTTGACTTGATCTGGATCTTTGGATGACTGCTCATTGTCCAGGTCATCATAAATCACCTCCAGCATGACTAATTCCCTCAGGTACTGGATCCCTCTCTCCATGGTGTTCCACTTGCCTGGGTGACATATGACCTTTCCTTCACACCTGACAGGAGTCATCTCCAGAGGCTGAGGGCTTCTGCCTCTTCTCCAATCACTTTGTCAATGCCCCCTTCTCTAGAAAGGGATCCCAGCTGCTTGGTTTCCCTACCCTCCAATTCCAGGCTACTGGCCCCATTATCCCAACATCAGAGCAGCCAGGTGATAATGCGCTCGCCTGGACAACAGCTGAAATCTTTTCGCCTCGCACCTCACTCAGGGACAGGGATCGGGTGGTTACTGCCTTGTTTATGAGTTCTGCCTCTTCCTCCTCCTGTTCTTGTGCTAGCCCTGCTATGGAGTAGTCTGCTTTGTCCACTTCTTCCCTTAGTAGGGGAAGAGTTTCTTCCCTTACTGAACAAGCTGACTTTAGCTTCCAACATTTCTTCTTGTGTATAGGGGTGACAGACACCAGCACGGGTTGGTTCTCTGGTTCAGCTGCAGTGCCTGTCATGGGGGTTGGAGTAGCCACAGTGCCTGTCCCTGGAGTTGAAGTAGCTGCAGTGACTGTCACCTTGTCATCATATCCAGGGACCTTCTCTTCCTCTTGAGGGTTCTGAACGGTGTTGGACAGGGCTCGTTAGGCATGGGCCAGGCCCCAGCACGTTGCAGTCATTTGTGTCTCTCTGGAATTGCCAGGATGACAGCATACTTTTTCCAAATATTTTACTAGTTTTTCAGGATTCTGCACTTGTTCAGGGGTGAAGTTCCAAAACATTGGAGGTGACCAATGTCCTAGGTACTTGCCCATATTATCCTACACACCCTGCCACTCATAACTATCCAGCCTTGGGGCAGATCTCTGGGTGATATTCTTAAGTAGTTGTTTAACCTTAAATAAGACCTGAAACACATTCAGGAGACATAGCAATAGGAACATGTTGGTTTGAACATCCCAAGGATATTCAAAATTCTCAAAAGCTGTTGTAACTAGCTTGGAGGAGAAGAGGAAGGTGAAGGAGCGGCGGAAAGTGTCCCTCCTTGTCTTCCCCATAAATTGTCTCTCCAAGAAGAAAAGGTAACAAGTGTGATTATTAATAGTTTCTGAGAGATGGTTCCCAAAGTACAGAGATGGTGGCAATGATGAGTACAAATACCAGATTAGTCTCTCGACCAGTAATTTTATCATATCGTAAGCCAGCATTACATAGTACAGCAAAATGATAACCTTAATCCAGCCCCCAGAGGTGATAAACAACACAACAGGGAACATATACAGCAAGTAAGGTGTTGCATAACACAACTCTGAGAACAAGCACGACAACTCTGAGAACAAATAAATCAACATTGCCACCAGCAACTATTAACCTAAAAATGACTGCTTATAACAAATTTGTTCTAACACGCTCTGATCACATCTGTTGTTGTCTCAACCCTTCGAGCCCCACACTGGGAGCTAAAAAGGACTGTTGTGGTTTAACCCAGCAGGCAGCTAAACACCACACAGCCGTTCACTCACTGCCCTGAAGTGGGATGGGGGAGAGAACAGAAAAAAAAAAAAAAAAAAAAAAGGTAAAACTCATGGGTTGAGGTAAAGACAATGTAATAAGACAGAAAAGAAAGGGAAAATAACAATAATGATAAAAGAATATACAAAACAAGTGATGCACAATGCAACTGCTCACTACCTGCTGGCCTATGCCCAGCCAGTTCCCAAGCAGCGGACCACCAAGCAGTGGATCCCCACCCAGCTTTTCCCCTAGTTTATATACTGAGCATGACGTCATACCGTATGGAATATCCCTTTGGTCAGTTTGGGTCAGCTGTCCCAGCCATGTCCCCTCCCAACTTCTTATGCACACCCAGCCTACTCGCTGGTGGGGAGGGGTGAGAAGCAGGAAAAGGCCTTGACTCTGTGTAAGCACTGCTCGTCAGTAACTAAAACATCCCTGTATTATCAACATTATTCTCATCCTAAACCCAAAACACAGGACACCAGGATACCTCATCATACACATACAGTATGCACATCCCTGATAGCATAGTTGTCTTAACCATGCCCAGACCACTGTGATTAGCTCCCACTTCTCAGAAACATAACTAACCCTCCCTTTCCATCAGCCCTAGTTATGCCTAATTCATGACGAGCTGACTTAGCAGCTTACCATGAAATCTCCAGAATTATCCAAGGGGTTTGATTATCAGCCCCATACATTCATCCCAGCCTCAGGGTTAGCAATAAGTATGAGCAGGTAATTAGTAAGAGCAGGATTTTTTCCAGAACTTTAAGATACCTTAAGTACAGAGTAGCTAGTAGGATAGAGAAGACAGATCAATGCCATCAGAGCTTACAGTAGGTTTTTCTTTTATGACAGACACAAGTTTGGGAACCACGCTTAATCTGAGTAGGTCTTGAGCAAAGGGTTAGGAAAAGATCCAGCCATGATGGACAGTATCCATTGTGTCTAACTGGAGATACTTCACCTCAGCTCACCTAGTAGGAGAGCTAAAAGATGAAGACCAGATGGGAAAAAAAACAACCCTCACGCAGGTTGCAAAGCCTGCCATTGTCATTGCCTGAGGTGTCTGTGCAGGTAGGGCTCTGCCCAGAAGGTTTTTCTGCCTCTTGTGGGATCCATGGGTTTGCATGTGCTCCTCCTGACACAGGCACTGGAAGGAGCCCTGGAAGCCCTGGCAGCCTGGGAGTGTCGGAGGGGAACAAGAGGACGAAGTAAGCAATTCTAGGGATTACTGCTTTCATTATTCTGAGCTGGTAGGGACCAAAGGCAGCACCTCTCCAGCCTTTTAGTCAGAAGAGGCCCACATCAGATCTGCCATGGTGATGGTCTCATCTGACACTTCAGGAGCACTGGGACACAGTGTGCAGTAGAGAATGAGTAGTTTTTAGGCTTTGTTTTGCTTGGCAGAGATGTGTCAGCCTGCTAGGTAGGTCAGGTCCCAGACTACTGCAGTAACAGGCAGGAGCTTTGGGAGGATGGATGAGATGATGATGCAACTGTCCTTTTCCCGCGGTTCATCCACCTATATCAGTACTGACTTCTATCCTCTTCCAGTGTGTATATCTGAAATGTCAGCAGGAACCTCTATGATAATCTGTTCGATTTCCAGTGGCTGTGCCTTTGAACTTCTTGCCTTCTTCTGTGTTAAGGTGGTTATTGTTGCCATAGCTACCATAGTCTATGTGTTGTGAAACCTTTGAAGGACGTAAATACATGAAGCCGTGGTGTTCCCAGTCACCTCCTCAATGTACCCAGAAATCCCAGGGGTGTTCCCACAGGGTTTCACAAGCTGGGCTTCTTCCCCAGGGAAGAGTAACCCTTACAAAGATGGGATATTTGAGAGGGGGGAGAGCTGGGTGGGTGCTTTTCCAAAGATCCTTGGAGCTTCCCCCTCTTCCTTTCCCACCTAACACATGCAAAGGACGGATCAGGAAATCCCACAGAAATCTGGATCAGCTTGGTGGTAGACTAGAAACTTACACTATGTTCTCTGTTTTTACTAAGCAGTCTGCTTGCACTTCAATCAGTGCTGACCTTAGGGCCATTTTTTCTGCCTTCTGTTGCAGCCTTGCACCTACCTTCACTGAGGCTTCTTGAGTGACAGTGACAACAAAACCTAGTTGGAAAACTTGATTTGTCAGTGGGTTGAACAGTTTGCTGTAATCCCATTCCTGTGGTGTGCGATATGGGTATGCAATGAAGAAACAAGGAAGGCTGGAAGTGAATAAGCACTCAGTCTTTGTCCCAGAAAGAAACAAACAGCTCTCAACATACTGAGTAAAAAACAATTCCTCATGTTATCATCTCTGTATCTATCACTCAGTTCATTTGATCCAAATCAGAACCTCTCCAGGGGTTCTACCATATGCTTGCAAATGTACTGTTTTTTGTATTAAAAGCTATCATTCTCTATTGACAAAACCACATAGTAACATAACAAGAATCTCATATGAATTTGTGAAGCTCGGAAATCATCACAATGTAAGACACTATTGCATCAATATTTATAAACACTCAAACCACTTTTGCAAGTATGCTTCCACTCTTCTTACTTCAACCATTTCTTTCCCCTGGAGCAAGGCAGCTCTTCCCTCTGTTGCATCAGTTTCACAAGCTGTAAACAATAGGAATTACATTCCTTCCCCATCTCAGTAAAGGTCTTAAAAATTTACAAAGGAAAAGATTTGTATTAATGAAGGCTGTTACTAGCACATGAAAATATTAAAGAAATTGCTTCTTTCGTTCGTTCTGTTTCTGTCAGAACACCAAATACTTGGCATCCCACACAACATTGGAAAATATATATTTTTTTTTCCATAGCAGAATCTATAAGTCCTAATTGATTCCTGGTTCCAGTGAATAACATCAGGTTAGGTAAGTGTAGGAAACAATAAGAGTGTACTGTAGCTGAGATCAATACAGCTTGCTTCTGAACTCCACAACCAATCTCTCTGGCTACATACATTGATAAATAGACAGTACTGCCCCTCAGCTGCATGCTAGTAGCTATGCTTTTATTCAAAGCATCAGAAAGTAAGTGGTATACCTAACATCATCTCAAAAACAACAAGAATGTTTTGTCATTCTGCTGGGCTGGGGACACTTGTCTGGCATCTCTATTAGTTACAAATGCTATTAGTAGCTCATTTAGCTTGGTTATTATGCTTCACACAAGTCAGCAGTAGCTTTGCAAGTATGTGTAAAAGCAACAACAAAACAAATTTTGAATTTGAAATGTACCACTCAAAAAACAAAGCAGCTTGAAAAGAAAATAAATAGGTTTACTGCAGACAAAATAAATATACTAAAGTAACAGCACTGAGCTTATATTATAGCATGACATCAAAACCCTGAATTGTGCTTTCAAAAACCTGGTAAATATTATTTTCAGATGTTAATCTTTTAAAACTACTTTGGCATTTTTCCCACAAACAAAAATGTGACTGTAATAACCAAGTTCCAGACACCCTGTTCTTCTTTTTTTTCACGTTAGTACGATCTTCTCAAGGCATCATTAGTTTCATAATAAAACAACTGAAAAGAAATTCAGCTCACCTTCATAAAATAAAAAAAAGAGTTCGAAGATCAGAAGTGTAATGGTAAGTCCTTCAAAGGACACATATACAAGGCTGCATATACTGGTAGCTTACTAGAAGCTCAGCTTCCCCTCCTTTCCCCATTCTCTCTTTGATCTCAAGCTAAACATCAGAACCCACCTTTTAAAAAGACTTGAAGTGCCTTTCATTTTCTCTCGGCTGCCTGAGGAGCAACAACTCCCGCATCTTACATGAAAGAATTTATTTCTCCCTAAAAATAACTTTACTTTCAAATGCCCCCTGCAAAGAGGATGAAATAATTTATCCTCAACTCTGTGAAGACAAAAGAAGGTAATTGCATGGGTAAGCCATTACCTACAGCAGGGAAAAAGGCAGAGGAGTCATTATGGATCTAGCTGGAGCAGTAATGGAACATTTCCTGCTTGTCACTTCTGTAAGAAAGGAGCACAGTTCATATGTGGCAACCTTTCGGCCTCTCACACATGGATCATTAACACTAGCCATGCTGGCTGAGCTGCTGTTAGATATAATCTACCAATTCTTATCCTTCAGGCGTTTTCTGCATTTCCCCCCCTCCCCTCTTCCTTCCTGTAAATGCTGAGAGCACTGGGACTTTTTGCTCATTTGAAATATAAATTTTCTTTGCTCCTCAGCTGACTTTGCTCAGGGTCAGGTACATAGCATAAGCTTTTGCTTTCAATATGGTAAATTTAAGTTAACAGGCAAGGTCTGGAGACTAGGATACATTTCCACTGCTCACAGATGCACTTTTCTTCTCTCATTCTTCTCTGTGTCATGACACAAGTCAGGTAGGGGAACACCTAAAGGTGATGAACAAACCTCCAAGCTCAAATTCAAACCAATTAACCTGCCAAGGTTCAGATCCTCAGGTGCAATAGAGCTGCTTTGTGGATTTCAGGACTGTAGACACATGAGAGATTTCACCGCTGTTTGCCTAGGTAAACCAAGAGAACACCATCTCTCCAGTTTTTCCATTTTTTCCATTACATCAGCGTGGCTGGTTGTGCAGTGACAACAGATACCCCACCCAAAAAAATGCTGATGTCCAAAATATAACAGAACTTCCAACAGCAATTTTAAATTTTTTGGTATATCTTCCCTCCAAAGGTATCTTCAGTCAGAAATCAACAGGCTTGAATGCAGAGGCTTGAGGTGGCTTGAGGTAGTGAAATTTCTTGCTTGATAGCAAACAATAAGACAGAACTCATGAACAGTTACATGATACAACTTTTAAATATTTAAAACTGAGAGAGATTCAGATTTTGTTGTGATTGATGCCACAAATATGAGGATATGCAAAATGTTTTGATGTTTCTAGCTTGAGCTCCATTACACATCCTGTGTGCCTTCTCTCAGAGGTGCATTTTGGCATGAAAGGTTCTCTTCCCAGCCAGGAGCCAGATGGACCACTCCATGAGCCTTCACACTGCAAATAGTTTGGCCCTGAAAAGACTAGTGATTGTAATAGGGACGCTGTTGCAGCAACAGATAATAAAACAAAGATACATGTTGGTTTTAAGCTGTGTTTTTATTAGAGGCTTAGGCTGTCCTTTTACTTCCATAAGAAAAGTATTTTACATAAACAGGTAATATGGTTTAAATGTGCCAGTACTAGATTCTGTGTCCAGGGACTTGCTAAGCCATTGTCTGTGTAGCAACATTGCAAAGAGCAGGCTCAAGCATGAGAGAAACCTCACTTGGAAACTCATACTGCCTGGCCCTGGCTTGGCCTTGGCCTTCTTGTAGCATGAGACTGTAACATCTGCACTGCTAAAGGAAATACAAGCTCCAGCACAGGAAACATCCCACAGTGGGAAGAACATGAAACGTTTTAGGCTCTGGATTTTGTGCCAACTGACCTAGCTGGCACAATTTTGAATGTTAGCAGTAGACTAAGTGCTGGTCTAGGACTGAAGAGCAGAACAGGCTGGCACCATGGAAGAGGTGGGGGGATTAGCAGGACCTCAAGCAAGTTTTGGGTAGCACCACTTTGAATCCAATGGTAATCCATGTATCTACAGAGACTCAGCCAGGGAACTGAAGACCTTAACTTTCTTCCCCCTACTGCAAATTAAGGACAGTGACTCCTACTGAATCTTAGAAGATTGTCACTTGAGCCTAACAAGAAAGCAGCCACAAATACAAAAGATTTTCATTTTTCTGTAGCATTTAAGATTTTTCAGTTTCATCTGCAACAGATATATAGAGAGGACAGTGATAAAACTACTACATTGAATGGAATTCTGCATAAGTAATTTACTATTAACATATAGCTTTGCTCTTCAGAAAAACCCTTTAATATCATTATCATTAATTTTAGCATTTATGATGCGGAATTTTTAGGCATGCAAGTCCCACATCATGACAAGTACAATTTATAATAACTTTTCTCAAATGTAGGGAGGCAATCTTTAAAAAAAAATATTTCCAACTCACATTCACTACAACCACTTCACTATATTTATTTCTCTAATTTTCTTTTTGTAATGTGACCATGAAAAAATGACCAGTTGCCATGCCTTAAACAAAAGCATTCTTCATTCTCATACAGGAACCCATTCAACCAGATTATGAAGGTCTTCATTCATTACATACAGTATGTTTATGATGGATTCTATGTAGCATGGGCATATGCACAGTAGCAAATTTTCTTGATACTGGTGGCTTTAACAATCATTTTAACAACATCAGAAAACTCTTTAGAGTACTCAGATTTTTTTTGTTTTTAATTGCTTTAGCTTTCCCTTTCTTTTAAAAACAATGACACATATGAAGCATAAATGTAAAGGTTTTAGTGTGTGTCTCACTGCTTTTCAGTAAAGAAATCATTTGTATCACAAAGTCCTACAGCTAGTTTTAGGCCTACATGAAAGCAACTTAATACCACTGAAGTCAATTGTGTGATCACATCAGGAGTGGATATGGTCCTTCTAGATGCAGGCTGGGGGTCTTCCAGAAAGATGGGTATCTTGTGTAAAATGGCTCCTTATTAAGCAGATAACTGTGGTGTCAGTAGTTTATTTGCCCAGGCTCTCCACAAGGGAGCTCTGCAAAGAAGCGAGAGGAGGGAAGGGAACCTCCTCAGCTCAGGCCACTGGAAAGCAAGACTGCAGCCGCTCTCCCAGCCTTCAGGCTGCAGTGGCCACAGTCCTTGCTGTGCTTGATCCTGCATGTTTACAAACCCTTTCTAAGCTATGCTAGCCTTGGGAGCTGAATTGGCATTTTCAACAAAGATACTGCAGTCCCTGCAGAGTCCCAGCACTTCAGCCTTTTGATAATTGGCAGCTGATGGACTGTGAGGGATCTGGAGAGTCACAGGGATTGCTGGAAGGGCCAAATTACAGTCTACTCTGGAAAAGTAGGCAGCTTCTTTCCTGCTGTTCCATCCCCTGTCCCCCAGCCATTCCCAGGCCATTATGGTACTAATAACATGAGGAGAGAATTTCAAGTCACTGGTGACAGTATCATGTCAAACTTGAATACCTAAATAATAAACACTTCTATTAAGAATTTTACATCCTGTATGCAGTATCACAGAAGGGTTTGCATCCTAGCATCTCCTGGATTTTGAAGAGAGAATGTGCCTGAGTGATTACTTCTGTGTTTGCCATTGGCACCTGAACGAAATGTCATTCGATTTTGCAGAGAAGAGGCAGCAGTTCCTTCCGAAGAAGTTGACACTAAGTACTAAATCTATTTTGACTGGTTTCAAACCCGTTTCTGAGGTGTAACGGGGATGCACAGGTCATCATAGGAGAAGAAAGTGGAATGAAAAGTGAACTGCTTTGCAGATATATAGAAATGCAGTCTGGTGGAAACTTCGAGTGCCAAAGTGACTGAGGCTGTGAACTAACCTGTCTTGGGAAAAAAGAAACAGATATCTGTTGGCAGAATGAGGAAAAGAAAACAATCCCAGAACATGAAATAGTCCTGGAAGAACACTGAAGAAAATACCCTGAGCTAGAAAATACTGAGAGCAGAACTACATTTTTTTTTGTCATTGTAGGCTTTGACAGAACCCCATTTTTCTCTATCTTTTTGAAGAGGGAGGGGAAGAATTGCATGGACGCAGTCCTGAAAAGACAAAGGCTCTTCCCTATTAAGATTTATAGTTAATTCTGAGAGACAACAATAATTTTAACTGACAAAATCAATATAGTTGGGGGTCTGGTGAATAAAAATGCTGCCTTTCTTGGTAGTGGAACACTTCTAAGGGGAACAAACATTCTCGTTTGATGAGTGTAAGTTTACAAAGAAACACCAATGGTATATGTAGAAATCTTGTTTCCTGGCTGCATGGCTGCTGCGTTGGTTTCAGATATTCTTAGTACTCCTGGTGTGACAAGTTTAATCTCAAAGATTCAGACATGCCCAAGTATCCATGAAGACACGGAGGTACTGTGAGTAGTGATGTAAACAAGAAGAGGAGGCTTTGTTTTTATTGCTTGTGATGGCACAGATCAAATAACCTGGAATAATTGGTATTTAGTCTCCCTTCTTCCCCTCCCTTACTTTAAAAGATTGCAAGGGTTTTGGTATTTGGCAGTTTTAAAACTCCAACTTGGTAAGTATCTTGAATACATTGCATGTTACTGTAATGGCCTCTGCAGATGAGATCTTTCCTCATGACAAGCAAAATTCAGGTGCTTCTCTGCATACTACCATATTGATCAGCTGTCTCTGGTTTCTCTGATAACAAGTAATAGCGACTTAAGTAGGAGAGGTGGTAAGAGACTCTTTGGGAGCTACTGCAGTGTAGTTTTCAGTAATTTTCCTCTCTCCAGTAGTCTGCCTCGAGGATTTTGGTAATGCTCTGCCTCCTCCTTCTTCTCTTTTAATCTGACAAGAGAATTAATAGGTGGAGCAAATACATGGCTGTTGGATTCTTTTCTTGGTTTCTTATGGGGGGGAGGAATTCCTTACCAAAGAAATTCACCCTGCTAGCTGAATTTTGGTAAAGCTTTCACCTCTCCCAAATAAATAAAGAAAATCCCTTTTCTAATAACAGTCTTTTCCATCTGAAAATATTGAAAAACTTTTGATTTGCTCTAGCACTGAAGGGGCTTCATCTCTGGCATAATTGTTTTGGTATCCTCCACCTTTTCCTACGAAATGACAATCTTTGGACATTGTGGAATGGAAATGAGGGTGAAATGTCTGCTCCTGGAACTACAGATGAAGTAGGTGCTGGTACCAGTTGCCAGATGTGGTAAAACTATACCTGCCTTTTAATAGGGGCAGTGCCTAGTAATCATTTCTCAATATCTTATCTACAAGTGTTCTTAATTGTGTATCTATTGTCAGCACTATTACACGATAGTGAATTTGGACACGCTTTTTTCCAGACACTTAGGAAAATGCCAGTGCTTATTTAGGAGGCTTATCTTGCCACAATAAGGAAAGTGTGATGAGATAAGAGCAGAACAGTATCTTCTAAATCTGTCCACACTGAGCTTCATTTCACAGTTCCGTGACAAGGAGGCATGTAACAGGATGTTAAATTCTGTAAAACAAGGCTGCTGGGATGTTGGCTTTCCAGTTTAGGTGACCAATCTTTAAAGTGGGAAGGCAAGTTTCAAGCTGGTAAGATCCATCCCAAAACCATGCACAGTCCCTCCCCTGCAATGTATCTGAGCAAGTGGACAAACACTAGTTGAGAAGAGTCAGCTTCTGAGAGTGCATTCCTCTCAGGGGACTTTGATTGCTGAACAGTTCAAATATGGGGCTGCCTAATACAATATTTTTATTACTGTCTCCAAAATCAACAACTTCAACTTATTTTTTTGCTCTTTTTGCCCTTACACTTAAGAAGGCTTCCAGGGCATGGGTAGGCAATATGTGTATGTACAAAGCAAAGCAAATAATACTATTAGGCAAATGCTAGAAAGGCTTCCTGGGCCACTAGACACTGTGCCCTTTGGCAGCTAACTGCAGCTTTTCTGTAGGTATAAACAGCATTAAATTGCAGACAGAAGGTTGAAATTGTTGACGAATATAATATCTTAAAACAGTAGTCCCTAAAAATTATTTTGCATGATTATCAGAAGTGTAGATACAAGAGGTTATTTGAAACCTCCATTGTGAGCTGTATGACTTCTAGTTATGATGAATTATCTCTGTAGGTTGTTGAGGTTTCTATAAACATACTGTTTCTGTCACTTTCAAACTAATACTAATATGTAATAATTATATCTGTGCCCACAGTAAACATTACGTAATTTGTTTGCTTAACCCTCTTTCGTTAGAGCTGTGTAAATCTTATTATCTTGTGTATGCCTTGAACTAAAGTAAGTATAGACAATTAACACTATGGCACAGTCCACATGCAATAGCTAGTTAAAACTGTGACAGCATGATATTGTGTTTCAGTCCTTCTAGAGTAATCATTTGGAATAACTTGCTGTAAAATCCACTGGAGAACTCTCCAAGGAAGAAAAAAAGAAAAAACACAACTGGAGAATTTGTACTTAGAAAAATATGGGGACAGAAAAAAAAAGTATCTAGTGTTTTTCAAAAATACAATACTTTGTAGACAATCAACACCAGAAACTGGCATCTCTTGGACCTTGTAGCTTTAAGTCCCAGGTTGAATTTGAGACAAATGATTGTGTTCGCTACACAGCCATTATACCTAGGTGAACGTCTGCATCCAGTGTGTGCTTGTCCTACTTAAAAATATCAGGTAGAAAGAAGATGGATCATTAGCCTACCCTGTTTATATTTCACCATTAAAGGCACAAAAGGAACATGCGTTAATCACTGACCTGATACAAAGTCTGGCATTGCATTCTGAAAAAGAAAATCATTATTTTAATTGGAACTAATGGCTTGTGGCCATGATAACTCATGGTGAGGCACAATATTAATGTCACTTTGTCTGGTGACAGAATATCTTATGCCCACTTACTCACAGTCTGCCACAATGTCAGCTGATGCAAATTGACATTGTCTTCAGGCCAGATCCACAAAAAAGGCTTTGTTTCCTTTCATCCCTAAAAGAGAGATTTTAAGTTTTTTACCCAATGTCACGTGAAAGTGACAAATCCAAGTACAAGCCGGGACTACTCTTGTCAACTCTTAACCAGTAGCCAGTAATTACCTCCACACATTTATTCCTTTTCCGTATTCTATACCAAGTGTGTTCATGTTAGTATCAAGAATAAGTAGATGGACGTTTCACACAGGAAAATGTACATCAAAGCATGAAAAGGGAGGAAGAGAATTTTACTCCTGCCAGTGAGTTAAGTGCAATAGGTGATGTTGTCTAATAAAATAACAGTTACATATCCAAAGAAAGAACATACTGATTTTACTTAGAGATATATAAAGATTATCTTCTGAAAAATTCTGAAGTTGTTGGCTCTGATAGATCCTTTTGTTGTTGTTTCTGGAACCTGTGGAATTCCAAAACAGAGGTTGTTTTAACCCCTTACAGCTATCATGGTTTATTATGCTAAGAACTTGTATCTGAACTGACATATGAACTGGAATCTTTATTATAATCTTTTTCCTTTTTAGATAGAAGAGGGTGGTGGATGTCGTAAGCATTTATTTTCCAGTCTTGATCAGAGGAGTTGAGGATGTGAGGAATAATATCTCCACGCCATAGCAAATAAGTCAATGATTAGTGATGCTGGGTTTGTCCTAAAACCCTTTAGAGCCATCACTGGTTCCTCCTACAAATTCCTCCTACATCAATTCAGGCTTCAAGATCAGAGCACCCGAATCATAACAGTACAGTACAACTAGGGACTTTGGACTAGTGAATTGATTAGTATTATCTCAAAAGCTGCTTCAAATTCTGCAAGCTTTTATTTTTGTTAACAAGTCTGAAAGCCAGATCATAGGCCTAATATTAAGCAATTCATTTTAAATTCGCTATTCTATAGCACATTTTTGTAGTTAGGTGCAACTCTCAGCAACTAAATTGCACAATTAGTGTATTCATCTTAAAACATAAAATTTTTCTTCATTCTTCAGTTTCTTGCCTAAACAATTTCCAAATGCTGAGTTATATGTGCAAATATACCCAAAGAATTAAAGACTTCTGAGCTGTATCACAGTATAGATATTTCATCAGCAGTGAGCCATAAAAGGTTAATTTCCAAGGTAGTACATAATAAACTTATCAACTTTTATTGATACAGTAATGTAAAAAGGATATTTCACATCATAGCTTCAAACTCATCAGCTCCTGTTGACATAGAATCATAGAGTCATAGAACTGTTTAGGTTGGAAAAGATCTTTAAGATCATCAAGTCCAACAGTTAACCTAGCACTACCAAGTCCACCACTAAACCATGTCCTCGAGCACCACATCTACACAACTTTTAAATACCTCCAGTGATGGGGGCTCAATCACTTTCCTGGGCAGCCTGTTCCAGTGCTTGACAACCTTTTTATAAAGAAATTTTTCCTAAAAATTTCCTATCCAATCTAAACGTCCCCTGGCGCGACTTGAGGCCATTTCCTCTTGTCCTGTCACTTGTTACTTGAGAGAAGAGACCAATCACCACCTCACTACGACCTTCTTTCAGGTAGCTGTAGACAGCAATAAGGTCTCCCCTCAGCATCCTCTTCTCCAGACTAAACAACCCCAGTTCCCTCAGCCACTCCTCATAAGACTTGTGCTCTAGACACTTCACCAGCTTCATTGCCCTTCTTGGACACGCTCCAGCATCTCAATGTCTTTCTTGTAGTGACTGAACACAGTATTCGAGGTGCAGCCTCACCAGTGCCGAGTACAGGGGCACTATCACCTCCCTGGTCCTGCTGGCCACAATGTTTCTGATGCAAGCCAGGATGCTATTGGCCTTCTTGGCCACCTGGGCACATGGCTGGCTCATATTCAGCTGGCCGTCAACCAACACCCTCAGGTTCTTTTCCACTGGGCAGCTTTCCAGCCACTCTCCCCCAAGCCTGTAGCGTTGCATGGGGTTGTTGTGACCCAACTGCAGGACCCGGCACTTCACCTTGTTGAACTTCAGACAATGGGCCTTGACCCATTGATCCAGCCTGTCCAGATCCCTCCGTAGAGCCTTCCTACCCTCCAGCAGATCAATGCTCCCACCCAGCTTGGTGTTGTTTGCAAACTTACTGAGGGTGCACTCAATCCCCTCATCCAGATCATTGATAAAGATAGTAAACAGAACTGGCCCCAATACTGAGCCCTGGGGAAGACCACTTGTGACCGGCCACCAACCGGATTTAACTCCATTCACCACCACTCTTTGGGCCTGTCCGTCCAGCCAGTTTTTTACCCAGCAAAGAGTACGCCCATCCAAGCCATGAGCAGCCAGTTTCTCCAGGAGAATGCTGTGGGAAACAGTGTCAAAGGCTTTACTAAAGTCTAGTTAGACAACATCCACATCATACTGTAAACCAACACTTTCATATCTCAGCATAAATCCCAGCGATGTCTAACTTTTTTGTTCAAACTTTTCTATTGACACTTTGAAGTAAATGATCTGTGTCTCATCATAATCTACCATATCATAATCTTCTGCATGTGCACTGGTCAGTGTCAAATTAATCATTACAATTGTTTTTGCTCCACATTCTTCTTTTTTATTTAAAACTAGAATGGCAGTATTTCTCAAGTGTCTTGCAAACAACATTTCCATATATTCCATTTAGGATGCTTCCCAATTGAAACCCATTTTTTCCCTTTCCTGTCCTCTGAAATCAAATCTGCATATACATCCTTATATTTGAAACACATGTGACCCATTATTACAATAGGAATTGAGTATCATGTTTAAGCTGGTGCAATAACCCAAACTTTCTGTGAACATATTCCAAAGTGTTCTTCCTTTTTTTAGTCTCGTAAATGAAATGTCCATCTTAGACTGATTTTCCAGTAGTGAACCATGATATGCAAAATCCAGTCTTTAGCTCAAAGGACACCCTGAGTTCAATGAGGTCTGGGTTCTTATTTAAAGGCTATCCTTTCCTGGAATCCCTTAAGCTTTGAGTATTCCCAGATAACACCTTTTCATAGTAGCTGTCCAGCCTATTAATCTTAGCACTTCCTGTTCCCAAGTGTCCTACAAAGAATTTTCTTCTGAAACTGTATCTCCTTGTTCTTACCCCATTAGTGCCTTGAACGGTCATATATCACCCTGGAATATGACCAGGGGCAGTGGGAGAAGAAATTCAGTATATCAGTTTCACACAGTAGTCTGAAAAATGACTCTGTAGACTGCTTGCAGGAGAGATTACAATAGATCTTGTAAATATTTCTCTAGTGTATAATTCCCTGCTTAGGCAAGTTTTCACTTTGGATCGAATTGTGGTCCATGAGAGGGCATTATTACTAAACAAAAAATAAACCTTAAGAAATTATGATGCTTTCTGAAATAGTGGAGGCATGGGGGAAGTTATTGACTATTCTAAAACGAATGCAGGAACAGTCTGTGTTATATTCATTCACCTTCCCAGAGATCATTGTTGGATGACAGCTTTGCTAACAGGGCATTTCTAGGCAGAGGCATGGTCTGCCCTAATAGAGCCATTATGAAAATAAATTATTCTCTTTATCCCCTCTCAACTGAAATAAGGGCTTATGAAGCTGCATTTTGAGATAGTCTGCAGCGGTACATATGGTCTCCTTCTTGATTTGTTTCGAAGGCAAATAACTCTGAGAAGTTCCATTTTAAAAGTAATAAAGATCATACTAGGCTTAAATCTAGGGTATGCTAAGCTAACCATTTTAAAGAAAAAAGATGATAGAAGTTCTTTTTTCTGTCCTCTTTTATAATTAAATAAATTAGAGTGAAGTTTGATGTTTATGAAAGTTTGAAAATACCACCATGTTTCTTAGGAGTCTTATTCATTTTCTTAGAAAGTAAAAGGCAAACACATGATTCTGAGAGCTGTGAAGGTCCAGCTATGTTTAACTTTGATAACTGTTAAAAAAAAAGAAATTGAGAGATTATTCCTATGGAAAAGCTTAATTCATGAGCACACGTCCTTTTTCTCTATATACTACAATTTGCATATGTGTACATTTTTGTGTGTGTTGTCTAGCAACAATAGCTGTACCTCCGGAGCTCCAAAAGATGGCCTTTAAAATTATAAAAGCTTTTAAGAAAAGCCTTTCATGCCGATAAATATTAAAATGCTTGTAGCTCTAAACTACTCTATTATTTTTTAGTTGTCTGCCATTCAGCCATGGCCCTTGTATCTGTAGGTATATTGTCTGTACATCCTGCAGCTGCTTTTTAGCCTCAAACTGCACAACCTTATTCATTAACACATTAAAAATATATATTCCCTGCTGTGGAGAAAGGGCGACTGCTGTGGGGCCTGTCTAAAAATGTATGCTGTTATAAGATGTGTATTAGCACTCTAGCCTTCTAAACATATTCTGCTGAATGTTGGAGAAATAACAGAACATAAATACAGGACACTAGTCCTAGTGGAAAAGATAATTGATCTAGCCAAAAGTCAGGAAGGATTCTCAAGGAGGAATCCACAAACCTATTAATATGAAACATTATTTAATTCACTATTAAACACTACTTAATTTACCATTTAATTCACTAGTGAATGGAAGGGGGACCTAACTGTTGGGAGCAGACATAGGATGTTGGCATGACAATGACAAGGATGCAAATTAATTTGGGGGAAAATGTCCTGTCACAGGTTTGACCAGTACTGTTATGTCAAGTTAGAGAAGACTTTAGAAATGGAAATTTCACACTTGGTTCAGCTTAGTCACTGGCTAAGCATCTTGACAAGATATGAAAAGAAAGACAGTGGTATGCTATTTCAAGAGCACTGTATAGCAAAATGGTCATACCAGCTAGATTCCCAGTTGAAAAGTTTGGAAAGAAATCTGGGTGTATCAGCAACAAACCTGACGATGCCCAAACCTGACAATTCTTCGTAAAAAAATCTTAAATGCAAAAATGCAGCTTTAGTACACTGAAGAAGCAAATGCTGTCTCCAATAAGATGCTCTTGTAAAACAAAGTAACTTTCTGATCTTAAACTTTTAATTCCATTCATATGTTTTGATAATCTGTAGGATAGAAATTGACAAACTTTACCATCGTTAGCCTGGACCTCTAAGCTGTCCTAATGATTTGGCATCCTAATCAAGACTCCCACCCATAGTTTAAGTAATCCTTGCTCTTCCAATTCACTAAGTTATATACAAAGAAACTGTACCACTGCAGAAACATAAACCAGAGAGCACAAGTAACTAATTCCCATGTAAGAGTGTAACATTTTTAAAACCAATGAGATTGTAATGAGGAGAGTAAAAATCTAATTGGTCCTACATATGCAAAGTAATTCAAAACTTGGATCGTTCCTATTCCCTTTATTTGTTTTTTTTCTGGTTCTTTTCTTTTAGAAGGAGAGAAAAGCAGATAAAGACCAGAAACACATGCAGTTATCAGGATGAGGTATCTTAGAACTTTGCACACAATAACCTCTTAGTAGCAGAACAATCTCTTCATTTTTCCTCTTCCTTTCCTAGTTCCAAACAGTTTGGTTTGTTGGGGTTTAATGCTACTGAGCATTAAACCACCTCTTTATTTTTATAACTGGAATGGTTATAGTCAGCTCAGAGTCTGCCCCTTTCTTTGTTGGAATTAGATTCTTTAATTCAGTCAGTTGAACCATATGGTAACAATTGCAAGATGCTGTGACTCTACTTCTTAGAAAGAGGTTTAGCATCTTTGTCTTCGAGCCTGGGACACACAGCAATATCCAAACAGGGGTTACTATCTCAGCAGTGCAGATCAGGTAATATTCCTTTCCATAAACAAATACTAAGAGAAATGGGAAGTGAACAATGTGGATTCACTTACAAATGTTCTCAGCACTTCACAGTAGTGAAAGTGGGCCATCATCAGGATATGTAGCCTGCAACAGCACTCTCTTGTATAACAGCAGTGCACTAGCACCCTGTTTGTCACTTGCAACATCTTGATTATTCAACAAAAACATTCATTAAAACACATGGAGAAGAAATCACAAATGCCTCAAAACAAGAAAATGAATTAGAGGACAAATTAGCTGAAAGCATTTTGCTGCTGCACATAAGGAGCCAGAGCAAGTAGTCCAAAATTATAGAAAATGCAAATCAGTCTGAATTTGCAGAATTATCATATTAATATAACTTTTTGAACCACACCAAAGCACACAGCTTGGAGAAATGTAACTGAATTTATTTTGGGTTGTTTAGAAATACTTTAGCTGCTTACTGTGCTTTCTGACTATGAGGAAAAAAAGGGGAGGGAGACTGCCCAACATTGATGCCCGTTTAAAACTTCCTTAGTAGATAAAAATTATTGCTCTGGGCTGTAAAAGCTGGCTTCAGGATAATAAAAAGATTAGCTATGGAAATTCAGGAAGCCATAGAATTTTCTCTGCATGGTAAACTACATTTTATTGAACCAAGGGTTTTGATATAGGTTTTCTGATATCGAAGGAAAAATAAAGCAAATCATTAATCTGACTGTTCTCAGCTAAACTTAATTAAAGGTTGAACACTTCTTTTATCAATTTCTTATTTCTTTCACCCACCTCTTAAAGAAATGTTATTCTTGGGCTTAGAATAAAATAAGAAATTTTCCTATAATGTTAAGGACTTTGCCGTCACCAAAGATAATGGTTTGTTTGCCTAAGGGGAAAATTGAATGAATTGTAAGTAATACAAAACATTATTTTTAATTTCTTTTTTGCCTTCTCCATGGCATTTCTTTAACTGTCACCGATGTAGATTTAGCCCTATGGGGCTGCAATTCAGAACAGGAGCTCTTTTAACCCCCAGTTTTCCCTGGAAAGATTTTCTTTTACAGAAACGTTGTTTACATTTCATGTGTTCCTCAAGACTTTCAGTTTTATTACCAGCCTGGGAAAGATAAATAAATAAATAAATAAATAACCAACTTTGTTTCTGTTGCTTGCAAAATTTCTGCTTCAATCATGCCAAGATTATCAATATCCATCAATCAGAGTGGAGATTTTTCAAAAAAATAGCTTTCAAATGTACTCTCATTTGCTCAAACTAAAATATACATTTCACATGAAATCAATAAATCAGGGTGATTGAAGAATATCATGAATAAAATAACAAAGGAAATCAAACAGGCATGTCATGAAATGCAAACATGTCTCCAGTTCAAATACTGCTGTTCTAATATTTCATGACAATGTGCCCTTACTTATTTTCTACTATGAGAAAATGAAGCTGCTGCCAATAAGACTTTTCCTAATTTTAAACAGAATTCTTATTTTTCTTTCCCAGAATTTAAAGTAAGGAGTACAAAGAGTTGCCATGTCACTGAACTTATACAAGCCCTCTGGCCAGAAACAGAGGAGTGCCAAAGGTTTCAATACCAGCATGTGAAATACCATAGAAAATAGTAGGCTGCTTTTCCATCTCTCAGGCTTTCTGAATCTTGTTCCTCTCTTTTTTCTCATTACAAAATAAAACCTTCTAAATCCACTGATCCAGTTCTACAGCATTTCAGGCCCCATGCATGCTTCTTTATAAGGTTCTAGAGGAAAGAAATTCTGGGGGAAACCTGTGCAAAAAGCAAATAGATCTCAAATTATAGATGTCGCAGAAGCTGCAACCAGCAAGACATCCTCAGAAAGCAGGTGGCGTGTACAAAATTGCTTTTTCTCCTGGTGGAACACCAAGACTTTCTATGGATGTCTATATCTGTTGGAAAAGAGTTGATGCCATGGTTTTGTAGTCCCAAATTTGTGAGACAAGCATGAGCCCACAGCAAATGTTAGATACTGTTTGTGGCCAGTGAATACATGGGGGTTTTGCCTCTGGAGAAATGTAAGCAAGCCATATGCACTGTGTCCAAGCAGAGAGGAAGATCAAGTGGATCAAAACATAATTTAACTACTGCTTTTCTATCTTTTCATCTGTCAAGCAGTAGAGCACGAGCTCCTGTTTTGCTTTGAAGATTCAACTGGGCTTTTGGTATTTGACTTGTTCTCTTGAAAAAAAGCATATGATATAGGAAGGGTGAGAGATTTAGGAAGTCAGGGATTGAGTTCTTATTCTCTTAAGCTGTCAATTTCCCTGAAGGAAACTGAGGAAATATCGGTACTGCCTCAACAAACCAAGTAAGACCCTGCAGTGGGTTGACAAAGTCTCTAACATATGCAGCCCTTTTAATATACTGTGCATTCATCAATATATGGGGAGGGATGGAGGAAATGTCAGCAGAATGTCAGCCATAGTAACACCTACTAGAGCTCTCACTTCTAGGAACAGCTAAAAATGGAGGAGTCTGGGAAACAGCAATAGTGATGAAAAGGCTTTGAGTGAAAACTTCTAACATACTGTAACATTTTAATGCAACTATAAGCAGAAAATAACATTTTTCTCACTTACCAAAGTAACACCTCTCTTTGTCAATGGAATAGTTGATAAATCAGTTAAAATAAAATGTAAATTGAGTTTTCCATCTGGCCACAGTGGCACCCAATAATTCAAGCCAAATAATGTGTTGTCTTTAAGGAAATCATTCTACTAAACAAAACTGTACACCCTACTTTTTTCCTTTTCCTCATAACTCTGCTTAAAACTCAAGATAATGACCAGCCTTATAGAATAAAGCTGAAGGCATGTACATTTTTAAGCAAACTCTTTCCACCTTTGTTTTAGACTCTCTGTGAAAGTCATATGGTTATATTCTTCACAGTTTAGCTAATGATAAAGAAATTAAATCAAGTAAATTTAAATTTGTCTTTTTTAGATAAAGCCATGATTCTTTCATTTAGCAATCACCATTGTTATCCAATTCTAAAATGATTCCTGAGCTAAACGGATTTATGCAAACTTAACATCACCTTGCACTAGCTTTTTTCCTGGGTTGTTTTTTTTTTTTTGGTAAACATCTAGTTTCTTTAAATTTGGTAAATTCCACATGAACTTTCCTATATATTTGTAACTCTTACCTCAGTAGTCAGTGAAATTTTCTTTAGCCACACTTTGATGGACAAGTCAATCCACCTTGTAGTCTAACCCTTATATCAAAGTGACAGAAGATTCTGCAGTTTAACACCTGGAGATATTTTCATTACTTCCACAAGATTTAGATAACACTTCCATTAACAATGCTTAGATCAATGTTTCAAAACATACAGTTCTAAAACTTCCCTTTGGGCTCCTATTTATGTATTTTGAAAGACAAACATTTCAGGTGAGTAAATGTAATGTGAACAAGAGCTCACCTTTTACAGAAAGTACTTTTGATGTCTAAACAAGACATTTGTTAATGATGCAGCAATAACAATTTCCACATTGTCCATTATACAGAAGATATTTGTTTTGTACTCAGATGAAGTGATTTTATTTCTGAGCACAAAACTCCCCCCCCCAAACCAAACCTACACAGGTAAAATGCCCCTTAGTGCTAAAAAATGCAGAAATCCTTTTTATAGTTTTGCTCAATAAAAGTGATTTCTTAAAAGGCATAGCTAAAAAAGAAATTTAATTTGAAATATAACATGGCATACCTCACTGAGAAGGGAAAGCCAAGAAAAGTAAACTGAGATAAAATATCCGAGTCTCTCCTTCTGGACTTCAAGCTTTCCTTGAACTGTGGGGATTGTTGTAGGGAAAGAGTGAGGGAATGGAGGATCTGATTCAGGAGTGTAACTCTCCCAAAATAGACAGAAGAGTTAAAACACAAATCAGCCTTTTATATGCTTACCTACTGCTCTTCTCAATATTGTTTTGTAGTAATCCTCTACAAAGATCACACATACACCAATACCACTAGGGAAGAGTACAGTAATACACAGTCTTTCATTGGATTATATGTCATGATTACTATAAATAAATTACAGAACAGGTATTGCTGTAAGTCTGACTTTTAGGGAAGAAGGTATGAAGGTAGAGAAAAAAGAAGGGAGGGACACAACAAAGTACTGGTCACCTAGTTATCTCCCCTTCAAAAAAAATTGGTTAACTGTAATGTACTACATTACTTTCTGTCTTCAAACATCTGACTTCTTTTCATTATGTGTGGGTGTAAAGAGGCCTCATATACTCAAAAAGTGTTTAGCTGACCTGACTGCAGGGAACTGATAAAGCCATTAGCCTCAGACTAACAAAGTCCACCTTGTTTTATTTTTATTTTATTAGAGAACAGAATATATTGTTGCAGAACAAATTGGATGCTAGACATCTTCAGTGCTTTAACAAATTTTGTTCCAGGCCATCATGCCTAATACTACAATCCTGTATTTATAACTTGTTTATGAAGTTAGCTGGAGGCAACATGACAGGTGCTAAACTTTCAGCGTGGGTAGAGGAAGAAAGGTTAACTGACACAGTTATGCTAGTCTGCTCCAGTCAAAGTACAGTTGTGGAAACCATCCGACTACTGTTACAAATATTAAGTAATTAGGTCAATCCTGCTCAGTTCCCAGGAGACAAGAACTGGAATCACAAATCCAAAAAATCACAGCTTGTATTGACTGCCAGTACTGATAGCAGTATCAGCAGACAGATGAAAACTGCCTATGTAAGATATGAAAGCAACACTAACATCTCCTACTGTTCACAGAAACAGCCTGTTGACAAGAAACATTGCACTCCTTTTCCTTAATCCACCCTTGATTGACACCAGGATGAGAACAGCATTCAAACATGACTGTTTTGCACCATTATAGGTATCACACCTTCCAGTGCAAACTGAATATAGGTAACCCATGAATTTCAGTAATATCTTCCAAACATGGAACTCCCCTAGTAAGCCATAGTATTGAGATTTTCCTAAAAGTGAGCATGACACAAGACACCAAAAGGCCCTTCATTTCCAAACTTCCTGTACTGAAAAACCACCTAGCACACAGCAACTTTTGAGACTGAAAATCTGAATCGCTAGTGTGTAACACTAAAACAAGAGGGCTCAGAATAAAATCTGCACAACATATTGTTGCAGAGTGGGACCCTCTCTTCACTCTTCCTCATGGTTCAGCAAGTCTTAGTATTGTGTGACTGCTTGCATATTGCCTCTGGGCTTCTCTTGTACTCCAGAAGTTACCCATTTTCTCCAGGGAAAAATCAATTTTTTCATCTCTGAGGACCACCTACACACCTTCCCCCTGCTCTTTGTTGAAGTTTTTCAGTTTATTTGTATTACAGTTTCCAGCTTGTTGTCTTTCTCATTCTTTTTAGAGGGCAGAATAAAGTTGGCAGAAATCAGTGTTCTGCTCGAACCTGTTCAATTGTTTTTGGAAGGGACTTACTTTCTCTCCTTTGGGAGAGCTCTACCTGGCCCAGACTGCAGCATACAGAATGACGCAAAAAGGCAATCCTTCCACAGCTCTGTCCTCTAACAGGCCATACGGTACCCACATATCGTGCTGCGTACTGGTGTTGTGAGATCAGTTTTATTTACCATTTAATCCTTGCAATTGAAATACATGCCCTTTTCTTGTATCATTTTCCTCTCTAGCTAAGAACAACCCTCTTCTGTCACACAGAAACATGAGAAGTATTTTGCTTTCAAACCTGAGAGACAGGACTCAGTTCATTTAACTCATTAGAGTGGTGCACATCATTGCCCTTTGAGCAGGTTGCAACAGGAGCACATGGTAAGCTGTAGGTATGAGCAATTGAGAGTGTTTCAGGGTTGGTACATGTTGTCACTGCGAAATGGCAGGTTATTCTCTTTAACCACCATCTGTGTGACTTCCCCACTGGTGAATTTAGTAAAATAAATATATAGCATCTCTCAAATATTGGGCCTTTTCTTTGGGGACAAAAAAGCCTGCCTACAAAAAGTAACTCTGAAGTAGAATGTAGGAAACAGCACCACGTTTGATTTTGCTTAGTAACTTAATGGCATACAACTAAACAAGTTATGCAGTATGCTGTGAAAGGATCTAATATTGCCTTAGAATCCCTTGAGTATTCTTTAAGGAACACCAAGTAAAATAATGCTACTGCAAAGCCCCAAGCATACTATATCATGAGTCTGACACCACTTTAATAATGTATTGGACAAACACGGTTTTGGTCTGGTAGGATCAATGGGGGGAGGCAGTTTATTAAGTGAAAACAAGAAGATATAGAGGAAAACAGAGTGAAAAAGAAAACCTACTGTGAAATGCATGTTTTCTAAATTAGGAGATGTCCAAACTATAATTTCCCCTGAATTTCTCAAAGTCTAAATCAATTTAGCTTAAAGTCTGTGCTTTATACAATGCTTTTGGCTTCACTCTCTTAAAACAAAATGTGGTTCATTTCTTTAAGAAAGAAATTAATGAAACTTAAATTAATGAAACAAAGTAGAGGTTGGATTCTGTACATTCAGTTATCCTTGAAAATTCTTCCTTTTCCTTCATGTACTATCTGTATGTTAGCAGTGGTTTTAAAGAATCAGTTTAAGAAAACACATGTTAAGGACATATATACCTTGCAACTAAAGGACGTATCATTTACCTCTTCATTATGGTACGCCTAAGTGGTACTCAGATGCCCTATAACTTATTAATACCTTTTCAGCTTCCCAACTGAAGGCTTAAAATCCTTTCTGCCAAAGTTATATGGCTTCCCTTCCTCTCCAAAACAAGATGCAGTATAAGAATCCTACACCAGTTGTGTTCTAGAATTGCTTAAGCGTTTCCATGTTAAGAACCCAATCTTTTGCATTGCCTTTGTGAAAGAGCTTACTTATGAGCAATTTTGTTACAAAAAGTGTTTTTAAATGGTGTATGGAGCTGACCCAGGTTCCATCATCATTGTGACAGAACTGTATTGAAGTCAGTGCTGTGTCGCTTCCACCTGCTGCAGATTCACTCTGAAGCTGACAAGTTCTGTATCTACAGGCTGAATTTATATACTGTATATGTCAGATACAGTGCACTTCAACTTCTACAAACAAAGTTGTAGCAAAGAGCAATGATGATGCTTATTTAAAAAGAAACAGCGAGGAAGCAAGAGAAAGAGAAAGGAAAAGAAACAGGGAAGTATAAGATTCAAAAATACTTTGCACTGTCGTAAATTAATGGAACAAATCTGCATTGCACTTATCTGTCACTAGCCTATTGTTGTATTATATGGTCAAATGCACAAGTTGGATACGGTAAAACAGGGAGATGAGGGATTCTTTTCAAATTTGGGTCTCATATGCTCTCTCAAACCTTCAAAGTCTGAAGATTTTGCAAATGCAAGACAGGTCTCTTCTTGGTCCAATAATGCTATTCCATAAAAAACACTACAAAATATTATCTGACACTTCATTAGTTTGCTTCACTAGCTTTCCTGGAAATCACTTAGCAACAGAACTCCCCAAACACACACATGCGTGTCATTTAATAAAGAGAAATGGCTTTCAGCTCTAAGAAGGTCATCAAAATCGTAATTAAAGTAAAATGCATTACTATGTTTAGTTCTTTTGTAATTAAAAAACAGATTTATGAAAGATGTAGCTATTCATCTCAAACATATTTATTTTATAACTCTTTTCCCATTTTCAATGGTCTCAAACAAGATTTGGAAACAAAGAAGCTTTAAAAAGTAAACTAAGTAAGTATGTGGAAAACAGCAATATGGAGATATATGGAAACTAGCATTGTTTAATTCAAAGAGATAACAACAAAACCATATGCTGGCATCAAACAGACATTGTAAGTTAATAAGAAACATTTCTGATTCCACATTTGTGAGAGGTCAGTCTCAAAATGAGCTTTCATAGGTTTAGTTTACTCAGCACTCAAAAATCCGCGTAAATAAGAAAACAGCTCTATTTAGAAACAACGTCTAGATTAATAAATATAAAATGGATTATGGATTTTGGAAGTTGGCTTGTGTTTACTACCTCCACTTTCCCAGTTCTGCCTCTGAATACATTAGCCAATTTGTGCAACTTCAAGTCTCCAATCTAGCAAGAAAGAAGAGAGTTTTGTTCTCTTTCACCGTGTTTCAATACTTTCAATTTTACACTCCAACCACTGAAAGAAGTACCTTTTATTAGCAATGTTAACTATACTGAATGTAAAAAAAGAAGTTGAAATTTTCATCTAAGCTCTCTCTAATCTAATAATTTTGAAGATACATTCAGGAAACACAAGTGCGATTTTGTTTCCTTTCCATTTTACCTGATGGGATGCATAAGCTGAGCCAGATCCCATCTGAAGAAATGATGCGGTATGATTCTGTTTGCTTTGGTGACAGCTGCAGCCCAGTAAATATGATTTTCTGCCATCCCTAGAAGAAGGCCACAGGCTTTGCATTGACTAGCCAGTGCAAGGTCTCAGGTCTCATCCAGACTGGTACAGCCTGAACTGGATTTAGCTTGTTGCAACAATTGTCTTGTGAATTCACTCCAAGTGTGTTACCTTAACCTCTCTGAGTACCGTGTGTAGCAACAGTCCCACAGGCCTAGGGAGTCAGTGCGTGACAAACAATAGCTCTTTCTGTCAAGAATAGTTGGGAATCAATAGAAAGGAAGCTGTCTGTTGTGAGAAAGCTTGTAGGTACTGTAAAACTTGTAGAAATCTGAAACTGAAAGGAAAGAAACTCCCACCATAAACATTATACTCCTTCTTGCAAAGTCCTCAGGTTGCTGATGACTTATTATCACTACCAACCCCTGTGACAGTTGAGAAAAGTTCAGCTGTTGACCTTAGGATTCAGAAGGACACTGGAAAGGTGAACATCACAACAGAGAAAAGGGCAGGATAGAAATTGTTTACGTAGCAATTTTAACTGTATTACATTTTTCTGTATTATTTTGGACTATTAGACCGTGAAAACATTATTGTAACTAAAAATAAATTCTTAGCTCCATATTTGATGTTTTCATTTTTGCCCAGAACAAGATTTTGATTTAGGTCATTATTATCTCTTGAATTTCTAAATGACATCAGTTTGGTTTTACGTAAAACATCATGTAAAATTGCAACTCAGTTTTATGCAAAAGTGCTTAGAAACCTTCAGGCATTCTTCCAAAGAGAACCCTCTTATTTTATTGCAATTATTTCCTTGTACATTGCCCAAATCTCTATATTTTTTCTCTGACAGAGATCTTTCCAGCTGTAGGCACTGTTGTACCTGATAAGGATTTGCTAATGCAATAGCTATACACAGCCTAGTTCAGGAAAGCCAAAGATGTGAGTAGTTACTATCCCTTTGGATTAAACACTTGTAGTCATCGTAATCCTTCTCTCAACTTCCAAATCACACTATGGTTCCAGTTAACTGGTTTGCTAAGGCAACATGAATAAACTGGTGTGGTAGAATTACCTCCCTGGTGATGTATCTGCATTTTAAATAAAATATTCTGGAAGTGTGATCTTCATTTTTCTTAGAAAGCTCCTTGCTAAATACAAACTCTTAGTTTTGTTTCATTTGTATCAACTGCTTGACAAGTAGGTGTGTCTTAGTAATTGGAAAATCTTGATCACTAATGATTGCTGTAATGTATCTCTGCAGCTTTTCTGAGATCTTCAGCAGTATAGAGAACATTAAGAATAGCCAAGCCGTTTATATCTAAGGAATTGCTCTGCACCAGCAGGATTTGTACAGTACAAGCATTTTTTTGCTGAAGCAAGAAAGAATTGAATTAATGCAGAAGCCACATTAACTTAGATTTAACACGTTTTGCATTTAGAAACGGCCAGCTAACACTGTAGTAAGATCAATAGGATTGGGCAGCTTTGAATTTTTGCAACTTTCATGATGTAATCCAAGCTGTTTATTACCTGCACTACAGTCTCTAGACTGTAGAAGCAAGTTAATGTTTCTCTTGGATGCTTGGGCATCTTCTTTGTGTGTTTGAAAGCATTGTATTAGATGTAGGACCATTAACCTATAGTTTTAATTTCAGAGAAAATTGTTGGACACTGTTGTGGTTTAACCCCAGCCAACAACTATGAACCACACAGCCGCTCACTCACTCCCCCCCAGTGGGGTGGGGGAGAGAATTGGAAGGGTGAAAGTCAGACAACTCCTGGGTTGAGATAAGAACAGTTTAATAATTGAAGTAAAATGAAATAGAATGATAGTAGTAGTAGTAGTAGTAGTAGTAGTAGTAGTAGTAGTAGTAATAATAATAATAATAATAATAATAATACAATAATAATGTACAAAGCAAGTGATACACTGTACAATTGCTCACCACCCACTGACTGATGCCCAGCCTGTTCCCGAGCAGCAATCCCTTCCCCCCCGGCCAACTCGCCCCAGTTTTATGTACTGAGCATGACGTCATACGGTACGGAATAGCCCTTTGGCCAGTCTGGGTCAGCCCCCCTGGCTGTGCCCCCTCCCAGCTTCTTGTGCGCCACGCAGAGCATGGGAAGCTGAAAAGTCCTTGACTGGTGTAAGCACTACTTAGCAACAACTAAAACATCAGTGTGTTATCAACATTATTCTCATACTAAATCCAAAACACAGCACTATACTAGCTACAAAGAAGAAAATTAACTCTATCCCAGCTGAAACCAGGACAGACACTCACTATTAGAATTGTTTGAAGTATATCCAAATTAGAGAACTAAAATACTTTTGTGAATCTACAATATTTGGATTTGTTAGGGGAGAATCTTTGTGCTACCTGGTAACTGATGACACATTGGAGGTCAACCACAGTAATTTGGTGATACTTCCCACACCTAATAATTCTAAAATTTGTGGATAACTAAGTCTTAAAAAAAAAAAAAAGGCTTAAAAATTCCAATATCCAAAATAGTTTAGTGGAATAATGACCGTATCTGAATTGGGAAAATCACCTCTACTTTACTTCCCCAGAGAAAGTCTAGTGTGCACCACTTCAAGATGCAGCATAAAACATGACACTCGGAAGTATATTTCTATTGTCATTGTTACTTAGGATGGTGTAAAGGGGAAAGAAAAGAAAGTGCTTCTGTGCTCAAGGGTGGCCTAAAAATGGGTGCCTTGAATGTTGAGATAGGGTGCCTGAGCCTTCACCAGATCTGCATGAACATCTTTGCATCCAGTGCTCTGCTTCTTGAATGGACTTTCTGTGGCAGTCTAAAACAGGAGGTCATAATGCATGACACCTGCATTTGCCGTGAAACATAAGACCTTGCTAGAACTTCGGCCTCTAGGCAATGCAGTTAAAAAATGCACAAAATAGCTTTACATGAGGCCAGCTTGCACATGTAGGGTTTTATTAGCTCCATTCCAAGCTAAAAAAAAACAGCTTCCTTAACCTGGAAGCAGAACAGCCATGCTTATTATGCTCTGGGCTAACAACACTAGCTGTGCATGACATCTAATCTAGAACACTTTGTATTAATGACACAATTAATCAGCAACCCAAGTAAACTACCCCAAAATTAAGGAATTACTGTAATGCTAATTTAATCACATTATGATTACATTTTTATGTTATTATGAATTATTATGCATTAATAATACATACAGAATAATTTAATTATGACACTTGTAATTGCCCCTTTTTCTTCAGAAATAGTGAATTTGGGAAGAGATCTTGTCCAAATTAAATGATTCAAAAAGCAGAAGTACTTCTGTACCAACTGACTATGTTTTAAAGAATAATAATATTTCTATTATTTGTTCTATGATTTTCTAAAAAGAATAGTTCTACTATTTAGAGTTTTCTATTATTTCTATTATTACTGTCATCTCTCCAACATCACCCTGTAGACTTCTGTTTCATTCTAGGGGAAACCTGTACTTTATCGATAAGGGTTATAATCCAAAATATCCATAGTGTGATAAATGTTACTGTTTTCACAAACAGCTTCTCAAATTTCATTTCCATTTATGGAGTACAAGAAGGGAAAATAATCAAACATTTACTTAAAGAAAAGATATACATCCCAGTTTTTGTAGAAAAGTGTGAACTACAAGCTTATATACTTAAATGAGGAGTAAAAATATTAAAGTTCATGTATTTTGTGCAACTTCTATTGCACTGCATTTAGTACACAGTGTTCTGTGTACCAAAAATAAAAGGATTCATTTTTAGAGCCTATTAAAATTGCAGTTCTAGTCTATAAAGGAACTTGTAAAAATAGCATCACAGGAATAAATTTTAAATGTGTCTAGTAAATCTGAGCTGGAAATCAAAGTTTAAAACAAGGAGAAAGACAAGAAACTGTTGAATTGACAGGCATATTTGTCTTCAAAAATGAATTCATATTCTCAGTGAAGTATCGAATGCTGTTTAGATTTTTTTATTTTTATTTTCAAGGACTATTATCCACTTCTTCAACTGACAGTCATCACCTGTCATTCTTCAAATGATCTCTTTGCTTCCAAGGACACTTGAAGCCTCAGACCACTCACATGAATGCACAGTGCCTGGCACAAAATGTACCTATCATTGGACTATCATTATCAGTTTCTTCTACCTCAGACTATCCACCTTGCTACTAATTCCCCAATCTCCATTTTTAGCCATAAGATATGTGTCAAGAGGAAATAAATGATAGCATGACTTGGTAAAATCATTAAAGAAAAAAGTAAATGCTATGTATACATCTAGGTATTTATATGTTGTTCCTTAAAGTCAGTCAAATAAATTCTTTGTATCTCATTAAATCTTTTTTGCTTAACACACACATTAACTTCCATTTTGTCCTGACTTTAGCTTTACTTAATCTCAGTTATGCCTTCTCTAAGTTCAACTCAAAGACTGGGAGGTTATGAGCTGCTGAAAGGCTTCAAGTTTTACACAAATGTCAGATTTCTAAGAAGCTCTATATATATATGAATCTAGTATAAGTTATTGTGATGTTGTATGCATGTGTCTTTTGCTAGTAATGGGAGACTGATATTTTAACACTTGCAGCATGTCTTGATCAAGTTTTTGTAAAATAGCTAAACACAAGAAGCTCACCAAATTAAGGATGTCCTTTGAGCAGAAATAAGTAACGGAGGGTCTGTAATTACAAACAGAATTTCAGTCTTGCTAACTTGAACCTGATCAGAAGCACCTCTAAGAAGAAGTTCTCATTTCTTTGGGGAAAAAAAAGACTCACCTGAAAAAAAAGTGTTAAGTGTTTCCTCTTGCAAATATTGCCCTCAAGTGCTTGTACTGCATGCTAGTCACAAGTCTAAAGAAAGTATTCTCCTAAATACATTAAAATTCTCTCAATCAGCTTCATATCAAATTACATGTCCCATAGTTCTCATGACTGGGAATGATAAACTGTTGTACTCTGGATACTGTGCACTGAAGGAAAATGGCCTTGTAAAGCAGGCAAATGACACCTAAAACTCAACTTCAAGAGGTGCTGAGGTGACATTTCTATATAGGGTTTTGGGTTGTTTTTTCTTTTTTTGTTGTTTTTTTTAATGCCCTCCAAGCCTTCTAGATCAAAGTGTTCAGGATGACAACAAACTAACATCAGTGACTTTTAACTAAAGACTGTTCACAAGTATGAAAATAACTGTTCAGTTGGTGCCCCAGTTTTCTGTGGGGAACATATCTGATAAATGCTGTTTGAATGCATTGAATTGTTCAAAGGGCCACATGCGTTGTGGGTAACTAATCTACAATGGCAGCAGTGACTACAAACTATTAGATTTCACATAGAAATCAATAGAAGAAGTAAAGTTAAAGGCAGGAGCAGGAGGAGGGCTGCTTTCCAAAAGCAGGAGAGCAAGAAACTGAGGACAACCCCAGGGCTGGCCATGCCCCCACCAGTGAGATAGCACCCCACCAGGTCTGAATGCAGCAGTCAGAGCCAGGTGCTGCTGTTGGGGTCCAATGACAGACCCAGGCACAGCAAGCAGTGAACAAGGTCCAGGGACCAGCCAGGAGCTCCAGTCAGCAACAAAAGAAGATAAGGGCCAGAGGCAGGCTGAAGACAAAGCTACAATGTGGGGGAAAGGGCCAGAGACAGGGCTAGGCACCAGCCTGTCTACAGTATTCCTCAGACCAGCTTTGAGTACCCTAGTCTGAGCTTAAGTGAGACCCTCTGGGCCTGTAGATAGCAGTCAGGGGGGACACCAGGTGGGTCTGGTCAGGGGTAGTCAGGCCTGCTAGTGCCCTCAGGGCCCTGATGGTTGCTAAAGCCATGACCATTTGGTTTAAGAAAGAAAAGCCTAGTCTAACAGGGTGGTATCCATCTGCACATTACACAGTACAGAATTTGACAGAAATGTAAAGTCTTCATCGCTTCTTGGATTTAGGTAAAAATAAAGGTAGAGGTGATGATGGAAGACTGGAAAGGCTCAGAGAGCTGAAGCTGTTCAACCTGGAGAAGAAAAAGCTCAGGGGCATCTTATCAATGTATGTAAATATCTGAGGGAGGGTGGAAGGAAGATGGAGCCAGGCTCTTTTCAGTGGTGCACAGTGACCAGCAAAAATTATCTAGTTTCTTGTATAAATAATAGCTCACAAACCATCCCAAATATTTCTGGTAATACCTTTCTGGATGCCCTAGTGCAGACAGGCTTTTTACCTACCATTACGTTAAGCTGAGTGCTGGCATATGATTACATGAGACAAATTAAGGGATGGTTAAATTAAAGCCTTCTTGCTGATAACAGAATGAGCTCTTAAACACTAGGAGTTCTTGTTCACCTTTGTGCTTCCCAAATATTGCTTACTCTTTCTAAAAATGTAACTGAAGTTTAGATCCTCACCTGCAAAGTTCTGGTTGTTTCTTTCAGCCTTTTTATTATCATAACACAAAAAACAAGTACTATTAGTTTATAAAGAATGTTATCAGAAAAGTATAATTTTATACACACATATGCATATATGGTGATGTAAGACTGTATTGGGTCTGGCTGAGATGGAGTCAATTTTCCCCATAGCAGCCCTCATAGTGCTCTGCTTTGTATTGGTAGCTAGAAAGGTGCTGATAATACACCAGTGTTTTGGTTACTGCTGAGCAATGCTCGCACAACAACAAGGCTGTCTCTCCAGCATTCCCCCCTCACCAGAAGGCTGGAGGTGGGCAAGATCTTGGGAGGGGACATAGACAGGACAGCTGACCCAAACTGACCAAAGGTTATATGACATCTGCTCTGCAATAAAAGCTAAGAGAAAGGAGGAGGAGTGGGGGGCATTCATTATTATGACACTTGTCTTTCGAAGCAATCACTACACGTACTGAAGCCCTACTTCCCAGGAAGTGGCTGGACATCGCCTGCTGATGGGAAGTAGAGAATAAATCTTTTGTTTTCCTTTGATTCCATGTGTGGCCTTTGATTTTGCTTTATTAAACTGCCTTTATCTTGACCCACAAGTTTTTTCCATCTTATTTTCTCCCTTCCCTGTGCTATTGAGGAGGGGGAGTGATAGAATGGCTTGGTGGGCATCTGGCATCCAGCCAAGGCCAACCCATCACAAAGACAATAATAATATTGGGAAAGAGATCATAGAAGCAATCTGTTATAGCATTTGATACTATCTCATGAAATTTTCTGTGGCAGATTAAGCCAAGTGGCTGTGCATAGAAACACTATGAACAGAAAACTGCTTGAAACAGAGGTGATTAATTAACAGTTGACTGATTTAGGAGGGCAGAATGCTTGCAAGCTGACAAAGAACTTGGATAAACAAGCTGTATATCAGGGCAAAGTTCCCAGTTAAGGACTTCTTTTAGGCTATGAAGTTATTAAAATCCCAAATAGTGAATGCAAATATAAAGTAAGGGGGGGGGGGGGTGGACGGACGGACACGGGGGAAGTAACCTGGGTTTGTAGAGAGAGGAACTGGATGATCTGAAAGGTATCATTCAACTTCCAGTGCTGTTATTATTGCATTTTCCTTTGGACTTCCAGTGCTGTTATTATTGCATTTTCCTTTGGACTTCGGACTAAACTCACTTTTTATGTAGACTTAGAATTAGGGTACTAAGCAAAATTTAAGAAATGTAACTGCTAAATGGACAGCTTGAAGCAAACAGAAAGACAAGGACAGTCAAGTTTTACCTTTTTTGCACACAGGGCATGTCAAGGAATGTAGCAAGGTGGCTACGGGCAGAGTGTACGGTTACCACCTGGCCTACTTTGCTAGCTGAGGATAAGACAGTCTTCACTGTCATTTGCCTGTGTAAACAAATACATCTTTAGTGACAAATCAACAACTTCTTCCATCTCCACAGAACATGCTTCTCGGTATCATTCATACACTGCTTCATTGAAATAGATCACATGTAAAATGTTTGTGCTGTGGATATGTTTTTTTAAAATTGTCCTTTATGTCTGATGACATGAATACAAGTTTCAGATTACTGTTTGGTTTTGGTGCTTTCTCTCCAGGTCACTGCCTTTTGGGATAATACTTTAAAAACATCTCATATCATCTTGTATTTCTACAAGACTGCTACTAGCTCATTGTGTTTCTTGACCAAACCCCCTTTCTTATGTTCAACATGCATTAAACATAGTAAAAAAAAAAACAGGTGTCAGGTTTGAGGAATTGTTACAGCAGCACTTATACCTGAACTTCTTATGTGTGATACATACCAAGTGCAGGGAGAACAGACTTATCGCATAGTAATTTTTAGATGATTCTTTAAAAAACCTTGTTCATGTGGCACAAATTCACTCATGATAAGACAGACGTCTAAGAATGCATTAGCAGAGTGTTAGGATATTGCATTTAAAATGTCGTTGTCCTCAATCACTTTAAAAAAATGTTTAGGCATTTTAACCAACAGGTCTCATTAATGATGGCATCAAAAGAGGTTTCTGGGTTTTTTGCTCAGAATGCTGGCTTCTTCCAGGACTGCCAGTTGAAATGCATTTCAAACAAGAAAGATGGGCCTGGCTGCACACCTTAGAGGAAAGCTTTACTGTTGGTGACCCAGTCTTTCTGCGACTGTTAGCTTTCATTTGGTCAGTAGTAGAGTAGAATTCATTAGAACTGGGGTGGAGAACGGGAGTTTTATGGATAACTTGACTGTGAAGTAGGTATTTGGCCTTTTACTTTTAAAGGCAAGTAAATGCAAATTCTCTTTGAACAAGAGTAGAGCCGCAGTTGAACAGCAATCTTTATTACACGGATTTCCATAGTTTTAGACTCTACCATCCCTGATTCTTTGACGTCTTTTACCAAGGTGGACTTGAAACTAATAAAGACACTTGAGGTCTATCAGGATTTGAATTTTAAATGAGATGTTTTCTCTTCCTACCCTTTTTTGTTATTGCAGTGAGAGTAAAGATTCATTACTGAGGGGCTATTAAGATTTTTCTCATACACAACCACTTTTGCATAAGAACACAGACTATGGCATTCAAAATCCAAGCCTTCAGCCACATGTCCTGAAATTCAGCCTGCTTCCTTCACTCATGGCCATCTCTTTCACATTGAAACACAAGGCCTATTATCCATTTTCCTCTGCACGAATGACAAAATTGTGCAAGTCATCCCTTTCATGGTTAGTATATGGTTTCATTTCTGAATGGCATGAAAAAATAGATCATTTACACTATGGAGGTGATGGGCAGGGAAGCCAAGGACTTGCAAGCAATGTTTTGGAAAAGACCCTTCCACCATGTAACGATCAAAAACCTTCTTGTGGTGGTGAGTAGGGTAGCAGATATGAAGGGGGAGATATACAGCAAAGTACTTTGATTATTGTGTATTATAGAAAGTGGAATTTGTAATTTCAGTGAGGACAACGTCACAACTTCTCTGACAGGTTTATGTGATATACTGGCCATAGCCAATATAGTATTATGCATATGACATAAAAAGATTCTGGAGATAAACTATTAAGTAAAATCCCTAAGACTAACACCTCCTTAGTAACATACTCTGCAATAATTGCACACCCAGGCCAGATATCACTATGTGGTTGAAAAAATGGTATACGAAAGGGAAGACAAGACTTGCTTGGAGCTACGTAACTTGGACAAAGAAACAGTTTTTGATTTTGGGGAGTATCTTGACATGCCAAGAATCTTAGGGCTCTGGAAGAAGGCAGATAATTGTTAGTGCACTACAAGAAGGCAGAAGGTATAACAAATGACAGAGTAAACTGGGCCAATACAGAAATTGTACCATTATCAAAACCTAAAGTCAAATGAGGTTAAGATCTATCTCAACCAGTAAAAGTGAATCCATATAAAATGAAACACCTTGCCTAAATCTGGAGGAGTGTGGAGATGGTTTAAAGACCCCATCTTTGAAAGGGAATATTTATGCCCCCTATAAGAATAGACTTCAACAGGACCAGAAAAAGCCAGTACCATTAAACAGCAGAATAAAAGAGCTATTACAAATATTTATATATATATATATATATATATATATGTCTCCTTAAAACAGAGAAAAGAGGAAGTCAAGTCCGAAGAGGAAAATAGGAATGATCTTAAACAGCTGCAATTTAAAATTTAAGAAAACATAATAAAAATAGTTTGGAATACAAGTTGTTAAGGGACTAAAAATACTAAGAAAAACTTTTTCAAGCACATCAGAAGCAGAAAGTCTGCCAAGAAGGCACGACTGATAGCTGGTCAAAGTGTTAAAGGTAGTCCTAGAGAAAATAAGGCCATATCAGGAAAACAAAATAATTATTTTTCTTCAGTATTCTCTACAGAAGTTGTCAAGGAGATTTCCATAGCAGACCTTTTCCACATGGGTTGCAAGTTGGAAAAGTTCTCAAATTGAAGACCCATTTAAAAGTTTTCAGAACAAAAATAAAGTTTTTAGTAATAGATTGCCTAGATTAGCTGGTACTAATCTAGTGTTTCTAAAGGAATAGCTATAAGAAACAGCTAAAATGCTAATTGTGTTGTATAACCAATGGCATTACTGAGGGAATGAGGCCCTGAGAGGAACTGAGGAAAAAAGGCTGGCTTCTATATTGGGTAATCTGTTGCAAACTGTAATAAAGAGAACTGGATATGTGAACAGAAAAGCAGATAATAGAGAAGCAATGATGTGGCTGTGGAGGAAGTATGGACTTGCAGATCAATGAAAGTTCTATGAATGAGTCTATAAAAACATATGAAAAAAGGTTATGGAGTTGAGAGAGTGCACTTGTATATTGCATTTTGATATTGACAGTTTATTATGAAATCCTTTATCAACAGTCTTGTAGACCTAAGCTGACATGGGAAGAAAGGAGAAATTTTATCGTTCACTAATAATAGACTAAGAGGTAGGAAACAAACATTTGGAAAAATGGTAAGTTACCGTGATTCAGAGAAGTTGCTGTTGGCATCCTTCAGGGATCTCCATGCGCACAACATAAGTGATAGTTTGCTGATTTTTAAAAAAAAAATTATTGAGTTTAGTTTAAATTAAACTGACTACAATGGGTTTCAGGAGTGCCTCATGATACTGAGTCATTGGCAGTAAAATGTCAACTGAAATCCAGTGTTGATAAACACAAAGTTACACATATAAGAAAAAAACAGCACAAATTAAACACCTGTAAAGAATTAACTGAATTAGATATTATTGCTAAGAGATTTACCAGTCATTTTGAATAGTTCTGTTTGAATGACAGCTCTGTGTCCAGCAGTGGTCTAAGGCTAATGGAATGTAGATATTTTTTGGTGGATAAATGGAGATCTAAATAACAACAACCAAAAAATCCTGTGGTTTACGCAGCTTTGAATGCAAAGTAAAATTTTGCTGTGCTTCTTCCTTCTGTTCCTCCCACACCCTCTGCTCCAGCCCAAAGAAGAAAATGGTAAAAACAGTAAAAAAAGAAAGGAGAACAATGAGGCAAAGGTATGGACAGATAACCATTTTAAATTAGTGTTTATTTAGGATTCTTTGCTTTAGAAAAGAGGGAGTGAAAAGGGGAAGTATTATAACAGAGGTCATATCAAGTCATGTACAGTGTGGAGAAACTGAATGGAATATAATTCTTCCCTACTTAATGTGCTGCAGAAACTGGGAGCATTAAATGAAATTCTTAGACAGAAGTTTCAAAACAAACACAAGATTAAGAAAATACCTACAGTGGAGATTCAGATTATAGAATTTATTTTCACAAGATGTTACAAGTACAAGTAGATTCAAAAGGCAAGTAGACTGATTTATAGAAGAGTTTAACAAGGACTGATGACCACACAGAAGTGGATGAAAGGTCTAGCACAGGAAATCCTTTAGCTGGAAATTTCTCGTGGCTGGGACAATGTACCTACCTGACCTTTATTCTAATGCTTATTCTTACAGCATCCATAGTGACCAGTGTCAGATATCAGATACAGAGCTAAATGGACACACACCATGATTGTTATGTCTTTGTGTCTTAACATAAATTGGTTGAGTCATAACACAGCTATTGACCAATAATAATAAAATTCTGTTAGACTCATTTTCTAAGTAGAGATGCAGAACAGTGTCAACCTGCATTGTATCAAAGGCCAATACTTACCATTTTTAAACTTCACACATTTCTAATTGCACTCCTGCTTTTTTTCCATTGAGCATTGTTTAAATTCTTTGAAATAGTTGGAGTGGAATAAGGTGTATAGATAAGATATATAAATGAAGAGGACCTTGAAAAAATCACCTGTGCTTCATATTGTTAGGCTGCCAACCATGTCACGTTTCCTGAATTGGTTGTGTAACAAATGGGATGGTGTGTACCTTACAGTTTTATTATTCTTTGGTTCTTGTTGGCAATATTTGTTCCAGCTGTTGCAACAGAGGTCAGGACAGTGACAAACAGGATGGTGGAAATCTGCACATAAATGGACTAAGAGTTTGCAAGGATCCTTCAAGCTTGAAATAGTGTTTGAGAGAGAAAAAGAAATATTTCCTGCAGGGGATATGTCCCTTCATACTGAAGTAGGAACTGTCACGTCATGAAATAAAGTCTATAAATATGGCTCTTTTTGCATATTTTCAGTGTGAAAAATAAGTGCCAGGACAGAGTTCCCCATGTGATTTCTCCTTATGTGTTGTCAGTAGCCAGAGTGGTAATACTTGACTGCTGGACTGCATCTGTACCATAAAATTGTCATGTTGTCAGCTAATGAATTACAGCCATTCAAGCCTTAGCCTATTGTCCTAGTTTCGGCTGGAATAGAGTTAATTTTCTTCCTAGTAGCTGGTATAGTGCTGTGTTTTGGATTTAAGATAAGAATAATGTCGACAACACAATGATGATTTAGTTGTTGCTAAGCAGTGCTTACACTAGTCAAGGACTTTTTCAGCTTCCCATGCTCTGTCCAGTGCACAAGAAGCTGAGAGGGGGCACAGACAAGACAGCTGATCCAAACTGGCCAAAGGGATATTCCATACCATATGATCTCATGCTCAGCATATAAACTGAGGGGAGTCAGCCAGGGAGCAGTGACCACTGCTCAGGGACTGGCTGGGTGTCAGTCGGTGGTTGGTGAGCGGCTGCATCACTTGTTTTTCCTGGGTTTTGTTTCTCTCTCTTTCTCGTTGTTTTCCTTTACATTACAATTTATTATTATTATTATTATTGTTGTTATTGTTGTTGTTGTTGTTATTATTATTGTTATTATTATTATTATTATTATTATCATATTATATTTTACTTCAATTATTAAGCTGTTCTTATCTCAACCCATGATTTTTCTTACTTTTGCTCTTCCAATTCTCTCCCCCATCCCACCGCAGGGGAGTGAGCAAGCGCCTGTGTGATGCTTGGTTGCCAACTGGGGCTAAACTACCATACCTATGCTTTTAGTATTATAATACAATTGTACTTGAGTATAGGGAGTTTGTACATCAATGGAAGTTCAGAGGAGTTAAGTAGTATACAGAAGTCATATTAAGTCACTAAGAAGTATATAAGAGGACTATACTAAGTACATACTAGGAAGTATATAGAAGTCATATTGCTCTATGTTATGTAAAAAGTGATTCAAGTTTTATCATTTAAATCAACAAGGACAAGCCATGAGGCAGCAGCAAAGGACCTGAGTTTGTAACATGAATGTTGGCCACCATTTGACACAAACTTAGTAGGGATGGCTGCTGTATTAATTAATATATCCAAGTTAGGGAGCACTGAAGCCCATATATAACCATCATGAAGTATATAGAGGTGTGAAAAAGAAAAAAGAATGTCCTCTTTCACCTTCTTTTAATATCAATGCGTACTTAAGGTTGCTCAAGGACTCAGAAACATTAAGCAGCCTTTAGTCTGGTTGGTTAAAGAAAAAAAAATATCACAGGAGACACCCATAATTCATGACAAAACTGCGCACTTTATGTAGAGCTAGGCATAGAGTAAATCTCATAGCAATCCAATCAGATCTATATTTGGGTAAGCATCCTAAGCAATCCTTTCTCAGAAAGTTGCTACAGTCTTTGAGCTGGAGTGTTCATCTGTACAAACATGTGATACTCATCCTGATAAAAAAAAAAGAAAAGAAAAATCTGAAGAGGTACAGAGATTGAACTCTCAGAGGCTGTTCTTGCAAATGAAGGCTGGTACATATCGGTATGTTAGTAAGAGAAAGCTTTTCCTTGCTGAAACTACTCAGAGGCTAAAGAGAAAAAAATCAGTCTCCAGGACCATAAGGCTAGCATCTTTCACAAGTACTTACTTCAAGTCAAATCTCAAAAAAAAAAAAAAAAAGAACCTGTCCTTCCAACAGAGGCATTAGCCCACATTCAAAAGAGACAGAGTAAAACCTCAGTCTGTGGAAGCCAAAGTTGAAGATCCCACTGGCTTCACTGGAGCTACCGTTTAATCCATGGAGTGTTTCAGAACATTCTTTTTTACTAGACTTAGAGCTAACATGCACAGGGTCCTGGCACCATCTGAAGATGTGCACATATAATTTGCATTATCTTAAGCAAGAATAGTGTGGATATCTGAGATGTCAGTGGAGGTCTGTATGTGTGGGATTAAAAAGAAAAGCTTAGGTTACAACCCTGAGCCTGAGAGATTTTCTTTGATTTGCTTTCCCATTCATGTGCTGATCAAATCTACCCCAGCCAACATGGGAAAATTCACGAGCTTCTTTGCAGAAAAAATATATTTTGCTATATTCAATATAACTCCCAGCTGCAACGTACAATTGGTGATATGCAGTCTGGAAAGAGCACTTGGTAAAGGCAACCATGGGCTCTTCTCTGCAGAGACATCTCTCATGTCTTTCTCATACAAAAGAATTCTCAGTTAATGATTGGAGGAGGGATAATTATATAATTGCTATGTGATATAGTAAATGTTTATTTTGGATAATTTATTTTTTAAATAAAGTTAATAATTTACAACCAGTACATAGTCATTTCTCTTAAACTTGTGTAAGTAATCAGGAGGCAATTTGAAAAGAACTTGCTTTGATGATACACATTGTTATGCATAATAGTTGTCATTTTTGTTTGCAAATGATAAATTATTCAAACAGTTTCTCATTGCAGTCATGTGGTTGCTTAATGTGTCAGTAAGATAGGAGTTTTATTTTTTGACTGGATCCCTAAAAGTAAGATTAGCCTAAGATGTTCAATAGATTCAATATGTGTTACTAATCCTTAGCCATGAAAAGAGGGAAAAACACAAAGAGAAGGAAAATATACTAATAGATACATTTAAGAAACAAATATGCAAAAGAATTCTGGAACTATGATATTTGTTTTTCAGGTAAGTTATGAGTCTGAGGGAATTGTCCTTCTTATATATATACAGGCAATATAAAGCTTATAATGCAGTTTTAAGATGATCACGGCTAACGATCATGTATGTTCTCCCTTTTAGACAAAGAAGAAAATGAAAAATGAGTTGCTCTGTGAAAGGTCCACTATCAGTTTTTTAAGCAGTACAACCTGGTAGCCATTCAACTGTGTTGACCCCAACTGCTACAGTGGAAAAATGAATTGCAGTTCACGTATTTGCATATGCAATAAGTTAGGATAATGACTTCTTGCACATGAAATAAGTTATGATAAGGAAAGAGATACATGTTTGTAAATTGCAGGGACATGTTTATATCTGGAAGAGCTAAAACATGAGAGATGCTGGTTAAACTCCAGGTCCTTATCCTGTTTTTTAACAAAGCCTGGCCATTTGGAGAAGTTGGGTAGAATACATAGATATGATATATTTCATTTGTATATGTATATGTGTGAGTTTCTCTCTCTATATATATGTATGTATTAACATCTGAACCTCTGTTAACCAGTTTTTGAGTGTTCTTTCCCAAGGTGGCAATAAGCTTGTTTGAATATTGTCACATCTTATTTATTGTTAAAAAGAGGGAATATCTCATTATTTTTTTCATCAACTAGAGTACCTCCCAGACTGAGTACCTCACCAGTCCCTTCTAACTTTTTCCTGGTGCTTGGGAACTATATCAGTTCTCTAAAATTTTATCTTGCAGTACATTAGCCTCTTCCTACCCATGTTATACAACTTGCCTGCACAGAGAAAATCTTGATGCAACTGCAATAGATAAATCATACACTATAACAAAAGGATGTTTGGGTACTGTAGTTTATACAGGTTATTGAAATTAAGTAAACTAAATCAAGAAGAGCATTTTTAGAATTGTGTAGCTGTTCTGTATCACAGAAAAAAAGTTTGGAGAACATCCAGAACTGTTCTGCCAAAATAAAAATCTCTTTTTTACCTTACTATGTTGGTACACGATACAATGAAATGTTGCATTTGTTTTTAAGAAGTATTTACAAATGCTTATGGTAAATTATCTAGGAATTCTGAGGTATATCATGTTATGGTACATCAGGTGCAAGAACAATATGTTGAGTGTTTATGGGCTTTATGGGCAAAGTTTGAATTAGGTTTTGATAAGGAACTGGCTTTTTCCAGTCTTTTACTATACCTGGGGTTTAAGACATAGTCAATCATTTACAGTTTACACATCATAGTTTCCAAAACATCTACTTTTGGAAAAGAGAGAAAATAAGAAAATAACATATGAATATTGGGGAAAGATAGGTGTTAAGCCAGAAACAAAACAAAACAAAACAAAAAAATACTTCCAGTTTGCTTTAGCTTAATTTTACTTTGCCTTGAATTAAATTTTTAAAAATACAATTTTGAAGCAAAAATACTTTCCAGCTGGCAGACTGTATTTTTCCTTGCATGTTTTTTCACTACTTTCCTCTTCAGGGCATGTAGCATGTGGACTCAGTTGTCCAGCTCTTTACAAATGCTGCAAGCTATAGTAAAATGATGGTTTGTGTCAGGGTTGGAAAAAAAGAGTTTTCAGGAAAGCCATGAAAATAACGTACTCTCTTGAAGTATAGCACATGCAATGAGATGGGCACTATGCACTGTGCATGAAATTTAGGCTTCTTTATGTGTTTCTGTACAAGTGGAAGAAGGATCACATTACCCATGAAGCAGCTGCTGTGCAGCTCATATATCTACCAAAGTACAGCTACTGAATGCAGAAAATTGAATATATAAATACACACTGGAAATACAGCCTTAAGCACAAAAACCATCATCAGGCCATAACTCTTATTTAACATTCATGTCCTAGCTAGTTCAGATAGGACCATATCAGGCCCTATCAGGCAAAATTCTCATTGCCTATAAGTCAACAAGAGTTTTGCCAATTTAAGAAGACTAGGCTTTGTTCAGTAGTGAATAATTTCCTTGGTAGGTTAGAAGTGTATCTGCCTGCTGTGTAAGAGACAATGTATAAAACCACTTCATTATTTGTAACTGTTTCTTTTTCCCCTGTATTCTTCTTTTATGGAATATATTCTCTGATAATTACTACATCTTCTTTTGCTGCAACTACTATGCATGAAGCATAAAAAAAAAAATCCTGAAAGCAGGACATGCAAAGATAAAGAAACCTGTGTTTTATCATCTAGTTGCATGAAGAAAAAGGAAAATTGAAACTGAAGGATTTCTTCAATTCTAGAAAGATCAGCTCAGCATACCTATTACAATCTAAACTAGGAATGTCTGAGAGCTAAAAATTTAGACAGGGATTTATTCTTGCCCTTGACACATGAGGTAGAATATTATATTGTGAAATACAAAAACAGACGAGGTTCTGAGGATTGAACTGAATGACACTGTGTTTACAGGGAGCTGGACAGAACAGAATTTTTCCAAGCTCTGGATTTGATGGACAACCTTTTCAAAAATAGAATTGCATTTTGCTGACCTGTTTTGTGGGTGTTTTTTGAATATGTTTTATATCTGACATTTCCTGCTGATTTAGAACAATGTATTAGGTGCAATGTATTTAGTGTATTGGTAGCTGCTGGGGAGTTTCTTTAAGTATCTGTGTGCTGGTTTTGGCAGAGACAGAGTTAATTTTCTCCCTAGTAGCTAGTATGGGACTATGGTTTGGATTTGTGCTGAAAACAGTGTTGATAATACAGGGATGTTTTAGTTATTGCTGAGCAGTGCCTTTTCTGAGTCAAGGCCTTTTCTGCGTCTCACACCACCCCACAAGCAAGTAGGCTGGGGGTGCACAAGAAGCTGGGAGGGGATACAGCTGGGACAGCTGACCTCAACTGAACAAAGGGATATCCCGTACCACATGACATCATGCTCAGCATATAAAGCTGGGGGAAGAAGAAGGAAAAGGAGGACGTTTGCAGTTATGGCATTTGTCTTCCCAAGTAACCATGACACATGATGGAGCCCTGCTTTCCTCGAGATGGCTGAACACCTGCCTGACAATGGGAAGTAGGGAATAAATTCCATGTTTTGCTTTGCTTGTGTGCATGGCTTTTGCTTTACCTGTTAGACTGTCTTTATCTCAACCCACGAGTTTTCTCACTTTTACTCTTCCAATTCTCTTCCCCATCCCACTGTGGGGGAGTGAGTGAGCGGCTGTGTGGTGGTTAGTTGCCAGCTGGGGTTAAACCACGACAATCTGCTTGTTTAAAACTCTTATCTGTTAAATTAAAATTTGAAACACATGTTGAAAGGACTTGTTGCATCCCATGTTCTATATATCTTTTCAGTTTGTACCCTCCTAATTATTTTTGTCTATATTTACTGAGGGTTTGTAAGCAAGACCAAAACAAATGTACAACCTTCTCTACATCCTAGTCTTCTCTCCCACCATATTCAATGGCATTCCAGAAAAAGGTAACTTGATGAGTGTATGATCTTTCAAAATCCAAAATATGTAAAAGGTATTTAACCTTTAATGTATGCAATGGAACTGATAATTAAAGGCAGCTTATGAGTTCCTTATTTTAAGTACAAATGGGACTTTGAAGTTGAAGATGCTCTATCAATCAGTCTTGTAGGAACTTGGGATTCTGTGACTGTCCTTGTGCAATATTTCTCATTTGTACTACTGAAAATTTCAGGTTAATTTCCTGATTGGCTGAAAATCCAAGGAACTGTATCTCTGCTTAGGCTCAATGATTTATGGATGATATGCTAGCTCTTTTTCTGTCAACCAACCTAACCTCACAGCAGCTTACAAGCTGCAGTGCCACTAAGACAGTTGTTATTACTCTTTTTTAAGCCCAGCAGTTGCACTTGCTCTTAATTCCTTATAACAGTCAATGGTGACAGTAACTATGATGTATACTTTCCCTTTGTACAGGAGACAGAATTCTGCAGCACTGTTCATCTATCTGATTCCCTTGTAGGCTTTTCACCTACTGCTGTAATTTATTTTTCAGAAAAATACCTCTTGAAAATAAACACGGATATAGGAATATTGTATTGTATGTGTGTGCCTGTGTGTATGCTCAACTTTCTCTTTATACAACTTTGCTCTGTGCCTGAGGCTTTTTTCTCTATATATAGCATATATCTGCTCTCTTCCATCACACTCCATTCTATAGGCTAGCCTAATTCAGACACTTTTCTATGATACTCCATTATGGCACTGAGTACTGAAAAATATTGCCGGATTTAAAAGTAAAGTTTTCAAAATTCCTTTTTATTAAGGATATTATATTATCTGATTACGAATCTTTGTGGATCCCCTATTCTGTTCTTTTCTGTTTGGACTGGTAGTTTATACGAGTTAAAACAAATCTCTTGTAGACCTCTCTAGCTCTGTCACTGCATTATTTTTATTGTGACAGTTTATGATGAGTGGAAATTTTCAGGGTCTTGCTTTTGACTCTTTTTTTTTGTTTTTTTATGAACTGGAAACTTTAATGTGAAACATTATCAGAGACTAGAAATGGAGAATAAAGTCGACCTAAGTAAGATAGGAATGATTCCACCTATATTTGAATGTTTATATGATTCTCTGCCACAAGTCACAGCACATTTACAGAGGATTTGCCATATTAAGGTGTTGAACAGAAGCAAAAAGTGATCATCACACTTGGAAAGTATCCAGGGAACAGGAGGAGGGCCTGTTCCCTCTACCTTGCCTCATCCTGGAGAGTAAGAAGGAGTTCCTGATGGAAAGGCAGGAGACTCCTTGTTTCCCCTCTTCTCCCAGTCAATTTGCAGGTCTTTGGTAAGAGGACCACCAGTTGCCCAGTAGGGCAGGGTGGATCTGGAAAGCCCTGTGCTTGTATGTGAAATTCTGTCATCAATTTCTGTGTGAACGATTAGCTACTATTTCTCTCTCATTCTGACTTTTATCTTCCATTTTCCCCTTAAGTTTTTCAAATTCATGGTGGTTAGCCTTGGCTAACAGCCCAACTCCTACCCAGCTGCTCACTCACTCCCTTTCCTCAGCAGGAAAAAGGAGAAAGAAAAGGGGAGGGGGGCAAATCAAACACAAAGAAAGCTCTTAGGTCAAGATAAAGACAGGGAGAGCACTTACCAATTACTACTGTGAGCAAACAGACTTGACTAGGGAAAATTAACTTTAATTTATTTTCAATTAAAGCAGATGCAGATAGTGAGAAACAAAGACAAACATTAAAGCAACATCTCTCCTCCTGTCTCTCCATTTTCTCTCCACTGACTCTAGTTCCATTTCCCAAAGGGATTTTTTAGACTCCTGATTCATGACATTTTTTAACGTTTCACCTGTTTATCTAGTACAGCTTATAGTTATTGTGCCAATGGGACAATTTATGAAGAGAATAAAATGGTGAGACAACATAATGAGGACAGCAGAAAAGAAGGCAGTACATGACGTTGTCTCACACTGTTGAAAGCCTGGACAGAAATTCCCTACTTCTCAGTGTCCAGAAAGTCTGTTCAGTAGACTTCCCCGCCCCCCACAGAAGATATCTTCTCTCCTCTCTGCTGTCCTCCTTGGTCTCCATGAGCCCTGCTCCAAGTAAGGAAGAAAGCAGTATTATCCTTCCATTACAACAGCTTCCTCTAAAGTGTGCCCTCTACTTAGCATATCTCCTTGCACATCTTCACTATTAGCTGTGCTAATAAGCTCATCCTGCCCAGAAATGATTCCTTCATAGGATGCAATCTGGCAAAAAGCATCGGGACATGTCTATCATTTAAAAAGTGCCCTTACCTAGCTTTAAAAAGGTGTAGACTTTCAGCCTCCTAACAGCTTTCAATTTAGAAGTTTATTTTTAGAGATGACGTGGACAATTTCATGCTTTTTCACAACTGTATATAACAACAAATACACTTTTTTCCAATAACTGCTCTCTTAGAACATTGTTCCTTTCTTATTTTATATCACAGCGCCCTGAATATTTTAGCTGTAAACATTTGTGAGACTCAGTTGTGTATCAGTCAGCCTTGCAGCTTTCTCATTTATATCATGACAAAGTCTATCAGTTTCCAGTGGAACGGACTCTGATACTCTCAGGTTTCTTTGCAACTTTAAACTTTAAAACCCAACTTTCTCTTGTTCACTTGGATGTTTTTACCTCATGAACAATTCTAACCTTTCAAAGGAAGTGAATGTTTAGTCATTGCTCTAGTTTTTTCCCCACATTTTCAGCAGTTTTCTCATAGCATAGAGTTCTACGCTACAATAAGGGACTCACTCTCTTGCTTTGTATGTAGCTCTGTGCTACAGCTGTATTCTATTCTCATATGGAAATCTTTTCTTAGTTTTTCTACAAAATATCACAGAAACATTAATAAGCTGGTTTTATGATGGAATTTTTCGACTTGTCAACCTCTAAAAAATAATTTCATAGTGTTTGTAAAGACAGCACGATTCAGAGAGAATGGCTTTTAAAGTCCATGAAATTCTTTAAATAGCTTAAAGACCTCCTACTGTTCTTGTTTTATTTGTGAACTGTAAGCTACACTTCATTCACTTCAACCAGCTTTTTGTTGTTGTTTTAGTCAGCAGACACATAGGGCATAAAAACTAATAGCAGCCTTTTCTGTCTGATATATTTTACATGAAGATATTGCTTTAAGTTGTCTACTTGTAGCTTATTATCACCTGAGCTTTTTAACTAGTGGTGGAATTACATATAAAAACATCAGAAATCATAAGCAGAAAAAAATACCTGTTTTGTATATTCGTGAAAATAAAAGCTTTTTCTGTTAGTGAAATTGCTTTAGAGGTGTGTATATTTCATTGTAGCTATTCTAATTTCTTTCTTCTACCACTTTTTTTTTAGTATAATCCTCTCTGTGCAACACATTTGACTTTTAAATTTGCTTTTTGTCTGATTTTCTCCTTACCTTAATCTTACCTTAAACACATTACCATCTCTAGCTGGTGTAAACGGGCCAAGGAAACGGAGTTCTATCTACGCCACCTGGGAATCTTCCCAGGTATTTTTTAATGTTGTACAATTGTGAAAATGCAAGAATTTTTATCTTTTCTCCTTTTTTCCCCTTTCTGCAACATGCACTTAGCATGTTTTTTAATATTCTGCACACTGTTCTCAATATATTTCATATTCTTCATACTCTGCCTTTTTAAAGTCCAATATTTTTGTACTTCTATCTTTATGAATATTCTCTTGAGTGCCTACAATTTGATGCTGTTGCTCTATGATCACAAGAATCAAATCTTCACCAACTTTTATCTCATTTATCACATATATTTATTTTCTTGGGGATACATCCAAAGACATGTCTGGCCTTCTTGATTGCTCAGCAGATTTAAAAGGAAATAGCTCCATTTTACCTCCAGAAATAACTTTCCATAGTCATTTCACGATTTTTATTCTGGTCTATGCCAGGGTAATTGAAGTCTTCATGATTAATGATGTGCCTCTTTAAGAGAATCTGTTATGCATACAAACATTGCCTGACCTGTCTCTTTCCACACTGGTTTGGATGATTTTATCCATTTCTTTATAACAGAGTTTGTACCTTCTTTATCACATGCTTCCATCCAGACCACTCCTGTTCTGGTAAGCCATTCTGCATGCAGAATATAACTTCCCTGATCCTAAAGATATATTGTCCTTTACTGCATATATCTTCCTGTTACTATGGTGTTTTTATAACTCCTTATTTAGTCCTGAGCCAGCTCTCCGTTAACCTACAGTAATTAAGTTATTTTTGTCTAAACACATATGGTTGCAGCTCTGCAGTCTTCTTTCTTTATATAACCCCAAAAAATTCATGGAAAACCAAGCCTTTCTTGATTCATTTTTCTGAAGAAAGTCTTCTTATCACCTTTACTTCATTATTTTCAACAGCCTGAACTCTGTTACCTTCATAGGTGACATTCTAGAATAATTTGTACTCCTTTTATTTTAACTGTGAGCCATGAAGCCATTAGCCCAAGGATGTGCGTTTATCGGTTGGGATCATTGTAGCTGCAAGGGGCTCACCAGCTTGAACTTCTTACACAGTGAGGGACCTCCAGATCATTAGTATGATCCTTGACTAGTGAGGATGCATTCAGTATCTAGCAGACAATTCAAAACATGCAGTCTGTACAGAAAAACAAAACCAAAACCCACTGTTGTGGGAAAGGTGGATGTTAAATCTTTTTATAGAATAATCATCTAGAATCAATAGTAGCTTCACACAAATAGTAATTAGAAGCTTTAAAACAAAGTGTATTTTAAATAAAAGGCTTGGGAATTATTCGTTGTTCTTGTTTATTTCTCCAGCTGATAATTTTTTTTCCCTCTGTTCCTTTAGCCTTCTCCTGTTTCATATAAGAGAAAAAAAAAAAGGTGCATAATGCTTTTTTATTTATCTCATGTTTTCATCAGCCACAGAATTTTTTTGCAATTCTTAGTAAAAGTCAGGAATAAAAGTGACATATCTTATGCAGAAGATGAGAATGGTGTGACATCACGTAGACATTACGGGCATGGGAAGATGACAAGGAGGATAATAGGTGGAGGCAGAAGGGTCAAGTTCAAAACTCATGTGTAGCCTCCTGGGGCTGTTATTTTTAATTGACTGAGCAATTTGAGTAATCAGTTACTACCAAAATCTCAGTATTTCATCACTAAGCCCTGCCTTTAATTTGCAATTATCCTGTGAGTACCATTGCCCTTTCTTTAATAACTGTAGAAAATACTGGTAAAAACATCATTAAAGTCTGTAGGTTTTTCTCACTCTGTCTGGATAACTCTTTACAACTACAAACTTCCTCTGCCTTGTGCTTTAAATAAATTTGTATACTCTTTCCTTGAGGGCTTCTATCCTCAGCCCTAACCAAATAAATAAATAAAACACCGTCCTATTGCCCATGCCCTTTCACCAGAACGTACTGTCTATTAAGATGAACCATTCCTATATCGCTGAATGGCCATATTCACCAGTCCATGAATTTGTAATTTAGAGTGTTTACTGCAGTCCTGGGATGTGTACCGCTTAAAATGTTCACCAGGGACTTTGTCATTTAGCTGTGTCATATTATTATACTGTATAATGAAACATAACCACATAATGCATGTAAATAACAAAGTGTCAGCTCCCTCCCAAAATATAAAGAGAATATAAAATGTAACTTCTATCACAATCCCAGATAAAACAGCATAGTAATCTTCTGGAGAAATGAAAAAGTTGCCTCGGTGAAATTCTTCCTATTCTTTTTCAGTTAAATATAAATGAAAGGAGTAGGATTTTCATTTCGTAATACTTCCCAAACTTTGTTACCTACTAGGTTTCTAATTCATGATTATTTTTTTTAATATGGCCCTTACATATCTATATCAGCTGTAAAATACACACTTCTATACATATCCATCTTCTTCCTGGCTCCCTCTCTGCAGTTGCTCTCTTTCTGTCTTCCTTTGCTGCAATCTTGACAACAAATATTTGTAATTTTCTTTCTTTTCCACTAGCTTGCCCTTAGCACTTAAAATGAGCTAGGCTAAAGAAGAAAATGTGCCCCCAGATGTATGCATGCACACAGCTGCAATTCATTCCCAGGCTCAAAATTCTGAAGCTCAAGAAATCTTTCACATTCATTTATCACCACTTGTTTAGCTCTATTTCTTTCTCTCTCTCTCTCAGATTCTCTCATATTGCACACGGAAGCTCTCTCCAATGCTTGTAAATGAACAGATACTAAACTGTTTTGAAGCACCATTTCATACACACACGCACCAACACACACACACACAAAAAGAAATTACAATAATTAAGAGGAACAATAAAGGTTTATCACGCAATCAGTTGGACAAATGTATTTAAAAGCCAACATGGAAAACCAGAGCACATTGCAAACGTGCTGAAAGGAAGGAGAGCGAAATGCAAACACGCTTGAAATGACATTAGACACATTCAAAAGAAGAGTATACGCACTTTTTGAGATAGGGTAGAAAGTGAAACACTCTGTAACAAGTAGCAGTTCCAGAAGAAATCAAACAAGGATGCAGAATGCTGATTAAAACTTGAAATGAGAAGACACAGAAAAGATGGGCTAATTTCCTATTAGTGAGATTTCTGGGAAAAAAATACAAAGGAGCAGCACTATCCTTTTGAGTGAAAACAATGCTTTTTGCATCCATTTTGGTCTTTTACTTAATTTTTCAAGTACAGGAGAATGAATACCATATGATATGTTCTAACCTTGGCCCAAATTTCAAAAAACTTTTCCTTCCATGTTGTTTATCCCTTTTGTAGTTGCCAAGAAAATCTGCATGGTTTCCACTTAAGCTGAAAATCATTTTTTAAGTTGTACATTCAAATACTCACACCACAGTTGTCGTAAACTGTACATACAATTTTCCACATCAGGGGATCCTCTTTCCACACCACCCTAGTGTGGAAGACTAGAATGGGGCTATTAGAAAAGCAAAGCTTTGACTTCCCCTTCACAAGTAGATCGTGCAAGCAGTAAAAAGAAAATAAGTCTGAAGCCTGAAACCCAGCTGTAAAAATCCTACATTAGCCTACTGTTTTTAGAAATGACGTGTGACATAAAATCCTTGTGGTCCAGGCAGATGCTAACAATTTGAAATACACTTTCTGTTCTTTGGCCTCCTCAGTCATAAGTATTTTCACCGCAAAACTAAAACAGAAGACAACCAAACTCGGATAGTGTATATGAAAAACTGCAACTAATAATACAGATCCAACTTCAAATCTTGGTTGTAAAATATTCATAGTCTTTTCCTCACAATATAATCATAGTAAGAAAGGAGATAAAAAGAGGGAAAAAAACCCACCTCTGAGTAAAATCAAGCAGGCAATTTCAAGAATCTTTCCACAAGTAATTGCTGATCCAAAGAGACTAAATTCATTAGTTAAAAAATTTTTTGTCAATAATCTGCTCAGCTCTCATCATAATGACAGTATAGCTTTTATGAGTTGAATGAATTGTCTAATATGATGGAGTGTCTCAAGAGCATTCTGAACAACTGATTAATCCTAGTCTAGATGCTTTTATATCTGCCCATTTTCTTCTTCTCTGCCTTGATGTTTTGTCTGCTTGTAGTCAAACAAATTTAATCTGCCCAATAATATAATCTGTTCAATAATCTGTCCAATAAATTAAATCTTTCTATCCATAGAACATTGGAGGAATGGGAGAAATAATTGCACTTTGTTTAATGTAAAATATAGCTGGACACATATATTCAGATTTTTTTTTTTGTCCAAAACATATTTCTAATCCCTAGAAGCATTTAGCAAGCAGACTGATTAAATTAGGGACATAACCAATCATCTAACTATTATTTAGGCTGATAGCAAACAGTACATCTCCCAGCACTGTATTTCAGAGCATTGGAAATACCAATTAATAGTAACCCTGATATTGCGACAGACAGTTAACCATCACTGTTCAATCTGGTCAAATGAAGTAGGTCAAATGGAGGTGAGAACACATATCAGAACTAAACACGGGCTATGCTGTATTTTCATAGACTTTTATATATTTATCATGTACTTTTGAGGACTTAGCTGGTCAAATTTTTCACTGAAAGCAATTTTAAAATTGAATTTGGTCTTTTATTTTAATTGCCTCTGAACAAGTGTAACTTTAGTACCACATTCAAACGTTGACTCAGCAACTTTCAGGCATGGACCCTCCAGCACATGGATTGCTCTCAGTTTTAGCTGTCTGTTGTGGTCATGGACTCCTGTTATTCCAGCATGCAGCAGGCCACCTGCCCCATGCAGGTCTCTTCCCTCTTCTCTCTTCATAAGTAGCAGATCCTAAAGAAGGGGGAGGCTGCGATTCTGTCATGGAAGAAGATGAATGGACAGTGAGCTGCTGGGAGAGTACTAGCCAGAAGGATTACAGGAACTGGCACCCTCGCTTCATCCAAGCTGGATGAACAGCTACTGCACTTCTGATGCTTGATGATACTAGCATTTTACAATGGAATAACACGGATCTCATCCTTGTAGCAGCACAAGTTCCTCTTGCTGCTCTCTGTCCTGTACTCTGCTTGGGCTTAAGTACAAGCCGTTTTGTGCACTTACTTCAGCAGCTGGCTGTTGCAGTTCAGTGGACTGAAGAAATAAAGACCACAAACACAGCACTATACTGCTAGGCCAACCAGCAGATGCTCAGTGTGTCCTTGGTAAATTTTAAAAGTCACTAGGGGATCACAAAGGAGATATCCCTTGAGGCTTCTAGGTAGAGCAGTTTCTACTGGGGACTCATCTATGATACGGCATCAACTTTATTTTCAGGTAATCACACAGTATGAACTAATAGACCTTCATCATTTTGGGGCTGCAAAGATGCAGGAGCAGGGATCTCCACAAATAAACAGGTTTTCTTTCAGAAGGGGTCTAAATGAGGGAGAAAGAATTGCTTAATAATAATATCAGGCTGGAGTCTAAGAGCCGATGTTGTTTGGCAGGATAAAAGGAGTGGGATTCAGGGGATGGAACTGGAGAAAGGAGCACTCCCAGAGACTCCCTGTCCCACTGGGAGACCCTCTGGAGCACCTAAGGAATAGGTAGGGTTAGGCCACGCAGCAACAGGGCATGAAGTGACTTGCTGGCAAGTCCTCTGCAGTGGCAGACCACTGTGTCTGCAGGCAGGCAGGCATCCCATGGTGATCAGGATAGAAAACTGTCAGGCAGTTCCCCAATTTTCAACAAAAGAATACGCTACCATCTTCCTGAGCAAATTATTTCACTTAATTTATTGTTCTCTGAGGACTACCACAGTCTGACTGAACAGTAGTCTCCATGTTACTTATGACCATTCTTTGACAAGCAGAAAGAAAAACACTGAAGCACTTAGTCCATGCTTTTTTCTGCAGCAATTTTGACTGTTTTGGGGTTTTTTTTCTCTTACATTTGGTTACCCACAGCTGATTTCATCTATTATGGAGCAAAGGCAATTTTAGTTGCTTCACAAATACAGTTTCAAATTACTTCCTTTTATATACCCAATATTCACTTTTTTCCATTCCCTTGAAGAGCATTTCTTCCATCAGACAAGTCCACAACTCCTATTAGAGGAAAATTCTTGTGCATATAAGTGGAAAAATAAATTCAAGCAATTTCAAAGATTCTGTAATTGAGACTAAAAATCCTGTTTAATTGATCGTTGCAGTCGCTCAATGAACAGTCACTGAAAGTGAATACAAAATTGGGTCATGGACTTATTTGGATTGATTAGTATACATGTACATGCATATTTCCATTAAAAATACTTATAGTGTATATCCAGATTTCTACATTTATGGGTCTGGAGCAGAACCAGTTTATTTACACCACAAAAAACATAATGCCCTTGCATGGAACACATATTTCATCAGTGACTGAAATCCTAAATATTGTGGCAAATGAAGCTTCAAAACCATGTTGTTAAAAAATGTATCTTAAATTACAGTGCTGAAAAATGTAATCTAAAGCAAAGTCTGATAATCTACCAATTCACTTCAAACTGTCATTGTAATGAGTTTTGAAATATAATCAATAGTATTGACTTCAAGGTGATTTTCATAGGTGTAAGGGCCAGTTAAATAAAAGCTGGAGGAAAAATTCTTTTGTCATTTTCAAGTTGGTTTTGTTATGAACCTGTTCATATTTTCAAGCTTCCGTTTAATAACCAATTCCTAACACAGACCATTATTTGCTAGTTGAAAGTAATAGGCCAGAAAAAAATATTAGTTAATAATAAATTTTCTACTCTTCCAGGCTCAAAACCTGGTATTAAAACTCCTCTCTATCTGATATTTGCAATAAAAGGCTGAAAAAGTATTTTCAGTCCTCAAAGAAATATAGGTTGAACTAGGTTCAAAACAAAGAATGAGTAAAAGTATAGTTTTGCTTTATCTAAGCCAGGTCTAACTGTTCTGATGTCTGTACTCTATTTTTCACTGAGGGATAGACTGTCACAGCCCTTTTTAATCTTTCCTGCTGGGTACAGCAGTCTTTATGCAATCTGAAGGAAGAAAATACACTGCGGGGAGGAAGAGCTTCACAGATGCACTGGAAAGTCCACCCTCATGCTCAGAGCTAAAATGCCAGCTACTGATCTGCTGCCTCTGAAACATTTTTGCTCGTAATTATCCCATCCATTTCTGATTAAAAAATTCCAGGCTACAATGCATAAAACGCATCCAGAAAGTGCTGTAAGTGCAGCTTTAGGAACAATGTGAAAAGCAGCTTCTACATGTCTGAGTTAAAAACCTGGGTAATGGGATGAGCTACACTCTCAGCTTTGCTTGATCCAATTCAGGGTTGCCTGGCTGGGTGTGGAAGGATGATTAAAGCGCACCAGCGTGGAGGGCAAGAAGGCAGGAAATACAGGTAAGCTACAGCCGCTTCCTGCTCTCGTGCTGGGACAGTGCCACCGTACGCATCCCTTGCAGGGCAAATTATAAATTAATAACTCCTTCTTCAATGACCCAGTAAAACTATTTGATATTCCCTTTTTTCTCACTCTCTCTAAGCAAACATATAGTGTCTGATTAAAGCAAAATTCTGTGCTATGCTCCAGTTTCTAATCATTCAGAAAGAGACCTCGCAGTGACAGAAACATTAGTTTGCAGATTATTTCTTTTTCTGTGGCTCCAGAAAAAAAACCCTGCAATTCTAATCACCCTAAACACCATTCCTGTAAGGAAAACATTATAAGAGAAACCAAGTCACCAAAGGCTCTGCCTAGAGAAGTCCTTCACTCGCAGTGAATGCTTACATCAACTGTTGTAGAAACACAATTGTGAAAACAGTTCTGTTCTGTCATGTATTTTGGCTTGCGTGGGACTGGTTTTGCTTTTAATTCAGTAGATCCTGACTACATATCCCCACCTGTAGTTCTAATCAATGGTTACAAATATTGCAATTAGCTGCTGTGGAAATGATTATGTTGTCGCAAACAGAGGATTAGAACTTCATATGAGCAAAATCATCAAGAGCAGATGAATGCTTGAGAAAAAAAAAAGATCTGAGTCTCATGCTAAGATTCTTAATGACAAAACAGAAAACCAATAGTAGCAAAGAGGGAAACCAGAAAAGTATTACTGCTTGCCTTTAATGCAATTTTCCTGCAAAGGTTATTAAAATCCACTGATTGTGAAATGTCTGTTCTTAGGGAAAGATTTAAACTGATTAAAATGCACAGTGTATTGGGGATTAAACCTTTATCCCATGACAAAGTTCCTCTCAATGGAAACATAAATGACTGGATTCTGAAATTCTAAGAAAAAGATTTACTCTGAAAAGGAAAACTGTTTAATTTTATCAACACCAATGCAAGAAATACAGGACCAGTCCTGCTCTGACTTATAGCTCTTGGCCAGAAACAATGAAAAAACTACTCTTCCCTAAAAGCAATGGTTTCCACATTTTTTTAGATTCAAACCCTACTTTTGTAGGGCTAACAGCCCTATATATTGGTGCAAATGGCTACATCTTGTCATGTGCTCAGGAAGCAGCTACAGCCCATCTCTGGCATTATGACCCCTCACTACCAGTTCCGAAGAGAATAATCCATTCTCCTGTCAAAGCTAAATTTGAGTGACTCCTAAAAACTGTTTTGATATAATTTACAGTTGGAAATCATTCTGATTATATGAAATACATTTTCTGAAAATATTAATTTTCAAGACAACCTGTTCTGTTACTTGGGTCAATGAAATTAAACATTAATGTTAAAACATTAGAAGAATTGCAGGAAATTAACTTCTTGTTGTTGTTTAATGCCTGTCATAGAGGCAAAGGTGATTGTTATCTCTTGCAGACACTTAACAGAAAAATGGCTGGTTCAATAAAGCATTCTGCATTCTGAGATTTGAAGATGATATTTTGTGAGGCACATCTTGATAATAGTTTTTGTTATTTTCTTTAAGGTCCCACATGTAGCGTTAACTCTGACCCTCAGTGTATACATATTTGTCTCAGATCAGACAGGGCATTTTTATCAGATCAAGATGGACAATAGGTATTTCTAGTCTCTTGATCTATTAAACTTTTGACAGATGCTGAACAAAAGAACCACGCTTGTCAGGACAGGATGTTAAGACTTTTTTTTTGTAGAGGAAATAAATTGCCTATGGTCACTTTCATCCAATACTGATTATCTTTAAATTGCAGGGATTACAATACATTCAAACTAAATACAGATATTTTCTTGAAAAGGCCAAAGTCTCCCTATGTATTTGAGCATATTAGCATTTAATATTTCTTAATAAATAGGCAACAGCTTTGACTATTTTGTATTAGTGTAAACCAGTACACACTTTGGAGGGATTCTCAACTACATTTTGTTATTATTTATTTATTATTATTTATGATTATTTATTTATTATTTTGCTTTAGCCCTCTTCTACTAAGTCTTTCAGATTATTTAGATTCTCAGCATCTGTTGCCTCATACCTTTGAGCCCTTTTGTGGGCATGCTTTTAACCTAACAGCATACTCATTTTTCCTGATACTGTTCAAATTTTGCCTTCTAATATGCTATTTGCATGTGTATCTAGTTTACCCATACATTTACTAGAAATAGTCACATACAATAAACACCAGGATTTATTTGTTTAATCATACCTGTGCTTTTCTCCTGCCAGTTCTGATTGGTTGAGTCACTTTTTGTACTGCCTGCTAAAGTTCTGCTTAAAATGAATGAATGAATGCCTCATTGCAACCTTTTTATCTTTTGCTGAAGCATTGCCCATTCTGTCTATGAAAATCTATCTGACCTCATAACGTTAGGTCTTTGGATACATTACACATACTCTGTCATTGCTTGCATATTGTTTTCATAACATCTTAGCACCTCCTCCTACTGTTCCAGATTGCAAAACTGGCTTTTCAACTGCAGTTCCATACTCAACGCTTGTATTTTCCCATATTGTTTAAAAAAAAAAAAAGCCTCTTCGTTGATTTAATGTTCCTGTAGAATGCAGGAATCTTCCAATATTTCTAGTAGTTTTACAGTCAGTCTATTCTACATGAGTTAAGTGGAAGCTATTAAACACATCAAGAGCTTCAGAGCTAGCTATTGTTAGAAAGAAGACTACCTTCTGAATCTCTGCCTTTTGCAGACATCCATTGCTAGCAAAGGCAGAGTGAAGTGCTGTTTAAAACTCTTCTATTTCCAGGGAGTTTCAACTCTCATGCAGCTTTTAACTGCCCATTTTTCCACTGCAGGTATTTTCTTTGTTGCTCCTTTTCCTCTGGTAGCATGCAATATCTATTGATCATTCAGTGCCTCAGTGCTGTTTTGCACCATAGCTGCTGCTTACTGCCTGTGTTCAAACCGGCCTGGCAAGCCTGGACAGTCCAGGCAGAGCCTGAGGTGTGACTTCTTCTTCCCACCTGCACATCAGAACACAAGAAGAGTCATCTTTGGTCTGACCAGGTCCTTTTAGCCCTGTGTCTACCCCTCAGAGAGAACAAAAGTAAGTGCCTGACAAGAGTATAAGAACAGAGTTAGCATATAGTTTTCCCTGAAGTATCCCTCTAGCCTCCAAACTTTTTTGCAGCTCAAGTAATTCCTGAGCCAGATATGGCTTCTATATATTTAGAAACCCCCTAAGGATTTGTTTTCTACGACCTTCACCAGCTTTCTCTGGGATCCGTGTAAACTTAAATAATTGCAACACCTTCTGGCAAGCAGTACCACGACTAAACTACACATTGCAGACTGCTCAACTCACTTATATGCTAGCTTCTTTTGATTCCGTCCTCCCCTGATCTCCTGTAAGGGAAGATGCAGAAGGCAACCAGTCGTGCTCCCTAACACCCCAAATCAGCTTATACCCATGCCTGCTCATGTCATTTTCAAACGGAAGAGTCCTCTCTTATTTAGCCATTTCTCACATGGATGTCAGTCTTTGATAATCCTTGTTGTCTTTTCTCAGACTATTTTCAGCTATATACTTTCAGCGATGGGGAGGACCAGAATTGCACATTTACTACTGCATGACCAGTGGCTGTCCTGGTGCGTCACTCCTCGAATTCCTGCCATTTCCACTTAACAAATAAGGCTCCCAACACACCCAGCTGAGACTATCAGAGCTGGTCAGCTTATACAGGCACAGTCCCAAACACCACAAAAATGTGCACCCAATGTCTGATTCAGATTCTCAGGTCAATTCTGCTGCCTAAAACCTGTAGAAGAAACCTCAGGAAGCAGTAAGATAATCAAAGCAAACAGATTTTAAATTTGGGGGGTTAAAAGCGTTGCTCTCCACTTTGCAAGTGAAGCATTCTTCAGCTTTTTGTGAGCTCTGACATGCAGAGTTGTAGTAAGCGGGGAAGCTGTCCAGCCCAGATAGAAAAAGGAGAAGCCCTGAGAAACAGCACTAGCGGCAGCAGAAGAGGAGATGCTACAACCGCCTTTAGTAATATGAACCCCCTCTGAGTTCAGGTTTGAATAGGACTCCTCATACTGTATTAATATGATGATGTCACCAAAAAATAGAGTGCCTTTGCCCTGCCAGTGCCAACCTTCCATTGATTCCCTTTCCTTTCCCTCTGCCTCTCTATTTCTTTGTGTTCTCACAGGTTTTCATCTTGCACCTCATGGATTTTTTGCTGCTTCTTTGAAGACTATTAATGCCTGCAAGACTTAATTGCTTTTGGTTTTGTGGGGGCCCTTTCCTGAGAAGTGAGACTGATGGCACTAGAGTCAATGGTGGACTCAATAATCTCTCTACTGTATTATTTAGATAAACTTTTTGCATGATACATTAATCTCTTTTTAGAAAATCATTGTAAAAAAGATTTTTGTTTGCTCCTGTTTGAATAAAACTGTAACACTGTCAGCCATTCAAAGATAGTCAATATTTACTGTAATGTTCAGCAACAGCATTAAGCTATATCTACAGCTACAAAATGACATGGGAAGCCATCTGAAGATATTGCCAATCAGAGATTTGGGGAATAGAAAATTACTGTAATTATTTGCCCTTGTGTTTGAAAATATCCATTTTCTTTAGCGAGATGGCATGGTCTCTTTGTATTGATGGCTATTTGATGATAAAATGGAGTTAACTTTCTTAATCATCATTTAGCATTTTTCTCAAACCCTCCCCTCAAAAAAAAACAACCAAAAAAACCAAAAACAAAAAAACAACCCAAACAACCCTACCATTTCACTATTTACAAATAATTCATGAGTCTTATGCTTGTGGAATTATGAGACTCCAAGCATGCAACCGGAAGCTACACTTTTGTAAACCCCTTGCACTTCTTTCAGGCTCTGTTGATGTATCACCTTCCTCTTCTGCAGGTTGCCCTAGGATTCCCTTTGACAAAGTCTATTAATTGTGTTATACCCTTTGAAAGTAAATTTGCTCTCTCCTTAAGCTCTTTTCTTTCATGGCTTGACCTTGCATATCTGAAACTGCCCCTAGAAGCAGAGGGCATTCTATAGCACCTTTCACAAAGATTTCAAAATACTTTATAAATATTAAATCACAAGCTAATTCCAAACACTTGAAGAAACTGAAGAGTATTTATGAGCAATCCTTTCTCCCAAACTCTGCTGCATAAATCAGAAAACCAAATATGATGTAGCAGACCACAGGAGAGAGGAGCTTCAAAAAGGAACTTAAACGTTCTGCCTCTGAATATAGCTGCAGGAAGAATGTAAATCAACAGTACATTAAAACTGGTGTTTTCCCTGATGTGGGATACTTACGAGACCTTGGGTGATTAAGTGTCTTGACTTGGAGCTTTTATTCCAGAAGTCAGTACTTGCTAGAAATATATCAGGTGACAAGCTCAGTGTTGAACAAAGACAGTGGCAACTGCACAGCAGCCAACACAGTCACTAGCAGTATTTTGGGTTTCCTTGGAGTTTGCCAGTGAAGCACTCAGCCTGCCTACCAGAGCATGTAAAATCTAGAGAGATCAGAGCACGAGATGGTATTGCTGGAGGCTATAAGGAGAGGGCTGTATTTTTGTCATGTCTTTGAAAGGTTTCTCAAAATACAGGTTTGTCATAAACATCATTCTGCAGTTTGTGGCTATTGAATATGAAGACTGAAAATACAGCCAGGATTGCAGCTTTCTATCATCAAATTCTTGATTTCTTTTTTAATAAAAAAACAGCACACAAAGAGGTTCAACATCTGGACCTATTATCCTTGCCATTTCTGTATCATTTTGGAAATTCCTCATAACTTTGGATTTGAATTTAAGGAGAAAAAAACATTATATATAAAAGGTTACTAACAGCCCACTGGCAGAGCCACAATCAAACATTAAGCAGTTTATGTCATGGACTCTTTCTAGTACTAGGACCCATGCAGGATCTTTCTTTTCTGCCATTAATTAATGCCATTAATATCCTCCTTCTCTCCTGCAACAGTGGTAGCAGGCTATGGGACTGAGACATACTCTCCCCTACCTGACCTTTCCCCTTTTCTTGTGGATCTGTCATGTAATAGAAGAAAAACAAATTGACATATAAAGAGCTTAATGGGTCAAATTTCCTTAAGACCAGTGCAAAGAAAGAAAGAAAGAACTGCCTTTAAAAAGATGTAAAAAGATTCACTGTGCTCATTTGATACCTTCTGCCTTCTGGCTGATCACCGTCCCATGGGAGATGGGGAAACTAAACACTGCATGAAACTGGCCCTGCAGTTTACTGTTTTCTGGGTATTTTCAGACTTGCTCCACAGTATCTTTTGGTCAGTTCTTAAAATAGCTTGAAGAAACACTGTATTGACTTTGATATAAAAATTAGTAGAATAAGGGCACCAAAATTCCATTTCTTCTATCTAAAACACACTGCTTTTGTACAGTCTTACTTCATCTGGAAGAAGTAACAGACAGCTATCAAAATGCCTGTGTTATTAAAACTCAGAATATCCACAGACTAACAGCCTGATAATATTATGGTGTATTAAGACAGCATATGAAACAGGTCTCATTTACATGCAGATCTTCTTACACTTCCTACGGGTGACTGAGGACAAGGTTTGATACAGTTTGTCTCCTGCCAGTCCTTGCTGAAATCATCACAAACTCACTACCACTGCCTCTTAAGGCCAAAGAGCAGTTTTGTTATATCATGATAAGCATGCAAAAATTGAGGTGGTTGCCCAAAAGATTTAATTTCTTTAATGTTCCAACTGGCTGAGTAATTTTAATAAAATTATTTTTCTCCTAGAGCTTCTTACATTTCTTAACTAAGCCTAACTGGAAAGTGGCATGAAGTCATCATTGTTTGTTTTATTTTATTCATAGCCACCTCTTTCTATAAAGGAGTACTCAGGTGCTCAAACAAAACGAAGTAGAGAAAATGCAGAGTAATTATATGTTGCAGGGGGATGGATGGAAGGAACTGTAGCAATGCTTTATCCCAGAGAAAGTGCTCAGCCTGACAGAAATGAGCATTTACTATTTTGATGAAATATTGAGGAAATTATTAGGAAAGTTAATTATCCACTTGTTAGAAAATTGACACTCTAAATTCATGAGACAGAACATAAACAAATGAAAAGGTCGCTTGAGGTTATCTGTGTCATACCTTAACTGTGAGTTGTGGCTTTTCCAGTTGATTTTTTTATGAAGCAGATGAGGCTTGCCTCTCATTATTTCCATGACTACATTCACACTTAGATAGATCATACTTGTATAATTGTGGATATTTTATATGTAGGCCACCTGCACATTTCTCTTCCTCCTGAGACTAATAGGTGAACAGCAGGGACTATGTTTCTCCAGGTAAGCGTGGGGGGAGGTAGCATTGTTCACTGAAGTTTAAATCTCTACTTGCATTACCAGATTGCTACATCTCTAGCGTTGTGGGATTTCTCAGCTTTACCAGCAGTAATTTATAGCAGCTCAGTGTATAATCTCTTTCTTTCCTAGATCCTATTTTAAAGTGTCCTTTTGCTTCTTTTCCTCTATTCTTCTTGCCCATGGTAGCATCAAAGTATTTGAAGATGATGAAGTGGAATGTTTGATCTTTTTGTAGTGCTTCTGCCTGGATACAGTGCATTATCTTGTGTGCCACTAGATAATACCTGGGAAAAAAAAAGACCCTGAAAATATAAAAATAATCATATATGAAAGGATTTCATTTTGCCTCATCACTTCTGAACAAACTTAAACAGCTGCTGACAGCTCAAGAAAACTTTGAAAAATGTTCTTTTTAGAAACTACTGTAATATATCATATTTTCTCTATATTTCACTTCTCTTGTTCATTCTTTCTGAAGACATCTGCATGAGAACGGGATCTTTCTTTCCAGTAGTTTGATGACTTCAGCTGCCCATGGTGTACAGTTTTGGTTCGGGCTGCTTGGACAAGAATTCTGGTAGAGCTTGTCTTTTCAACACTTGCAAAGCTTCTGAATAGTCAAAGAAGTCAGGGAGGAGGAAGTTTATGTCTCATTTCTGCAAGTTAGTGAAGTGCAGAGCCCATTGCAGCACCCAAAAGTAGAATTACACTTATGAACTAGACCTGGCTATCTGGACTCTTCACGGTTTGATGGAGGCAAGCTCCTTCTAAGTACTTGTGGGGCTCACTTCTGTAAAGCATGCCCTCTGAGTCCCCAGGCTAATGCAGCAAAGCATTTACTTTCCTAGTTAATTCCCAGAGTGCTGATTAGCTCTTGTAGATCTGGGCCAAACACGCTTCATCTCATGCAAGACTGAGTACTGACTGTAATAATAAAACAAAGTGAACTTCCCACTGTCATGTGTTGAAATCTCTGATATGTATGGAAAGTTTTACCCTAATTTAATTCATTTGTGCCTCTCTATACTTTCTGGTTGATAACCAAAAGGACTGAGAAACCTTAAGAAAGGCTGCTCCCTTGTGGTTTTTCTAGCTAGGCAAGAATGAGGACTTTTCGTAAAATCTGATATTATGCGAGTTTTTAGTTCAAGTTGTTAATCCCAGAAAAAGCATTGATGGTAAATGCATTAGAGAAGTCAGTAGTACTTACCACACGCACAGGTGTTCAAATACTTTTGCAATTCTCCCAGGATTAAAACCTTGAACAAGCAATTAAGTCAATTATCTAAACTGTACAGCTTCTGCTCAAGCAAAATTGAACCTCTGAACCTTATTACATTTGTCATGTCCAGGGACAACCTTCACTGTGATTCAGGAGATGATTGCTGGAAAGCCATTTGCAGACTCCAGGCCCACAGTCCAGGCCACAGGAAAGGTGAATTCACATGACTGCCATATTGCTGGCAGAGCGCTCTCCCAGGACTCACCAGGGCTACCTGGCACAAGCTCGAGCATCAAGCTTTGTGTGACTGGGCAGAGAGTCAGGCTGGGAAGCGCAGCAAAAATGAGGGCAAAAGTATCCATGGAAATACTTCCAAAGGCTGAGAGTTGAAGCCCCCACTCTGAAAATAAGGAAAACAAAAACAGGAAAGCAATTGAATACTCTGAAATCACCAACATTTTTGATTAATGTTCTAAGCCTGCACAAATTAATTTAGCAGACTATGCTTTCCACATGTAATGCAAAATCAATGGCATTTATCCATTCAGATCTACAAACTAAGTTGTGTAGACAGTGTGAATGTGTATAAAAACTAATAAGCATACCTGAATTAAATAAACAGTTGGAAACTGCAGGCTTGGGGACTTTGTAATACCATATGGAGTCTTTCAGATGTAAATTACCAGCTGAAATTCAGCCTGGGTCAGTAGTAACCTAAATTGTTGCGTTCTAATAATTGTTCAGTGGCCTATATGAAATTAGGTGATTGACATGTCTACAAATTACAAACACAATTGCTGCTAATAGAGCCTCTCAGGGAGACTGGAAATTGCATGGGCATGGAGAATGAACTGCCAATTCATCCTCAAGGTGAACTCTTCATGTCAGGAAGAGGCACCTGCGGGAGCTGTGTAGTGCTACTTTTCATGCTCAGACTGTTCTGATTAATTATTATCATTTATTATTTGCACGGTCCTCTACTGCAGTATCACCTCTAGGCTGAAATCTTAGATCATCCACTTTACCAGGAATGACAAACACACAGTTCCAGCATCAAATCATTAGCACTTAGAAGTCCATCTATAAACTGCTCTGGAAAGCTAGCCAGATCCCCCAGTATGAAGTAAGGTAGGAAGACTAGGAGATATGGGGAATAAGTTTAAGGACCGCCTGAACTTTAAAACAAGGTCATATCAAGGAATTCATTTTCCACTGTGGCAGTCTGCTACTTTTCCAGAGCTCTAGTATGCATGTAAGTAAAGTGTAAGATGCTCTATAGTACATATGCTACTTGCAGAGGTTACTTTCCAGCATGGCAAGGACTATTTTGGGGAAGAAATTTCAGATTTTTAATCTCATGTTAGTCTGGCAGGAAGAAAAACAAGGAAGGAGGTTTTCAGTGTATATGATCACATGTATATGTTTAGAAACCTTTTGCATATCAATAGACAGATTAAAAAACCTTATGCTTAATTTGGATTGCATCAGGAATTTCATCGACATAGCAAATGCTGTTGGGTTTTCATACAGATTAAAACCACTGCATCAATTCTTTCTTTTTTTTTTCCTTAGCTTTCTTCATGTTAAAACAAACCAGACAATGCTAAGGAATTACTTTCCTTCCATACTTCGATTTCACAAATTCTTGTGGGAAAAAAAAGCATCTCATTGACATCACACTTATATTATCACGTCCCTTACAAATCTGATAAAATATTCGCAAAGATAATTTCATCTAGTGGGTGATGCAGGGCCAGAAACAGCTGTCATGGGACAGATGTTGGCTCCTTTATTGCACAACAGAGTGTGCTCATTGCTTCACACCATCCCACAGCCCTAGCTCACTTAGCTCTTTTGTCAGATCCACCCCAGGGAGCATAGTCATTATTGGTATGAAACAAAGCAAGAGAAGAGAAAGAGAGATTGGGATTTATTTGTGTGTTCCTCAGAACTATCACTATGGTGAGATGCTGTAGAAACACAAATTAACCTCAGTCCTGACAGAACACTGAGTATTTCTGCAACATTATACCTACCAGCATCTTAAAAACACCTTACATATCTGAAAGAGATGGAAACACTTAGATGGGTGGAAGATGAGTGCCCACACTGGAGTTGGCAGCATATGAAAGCCACTGTTCCTAAGAACTGATGCCATTAACTAAAAGCGAGTCAGGACTCGAGCTTTGCCTCTCAGTGGAAAGACTTAAGCAACGGTGAAATATTGCTGGTCAAAGGAATCATGATGCCTGCCAAAGCACTCCTGTCACATTCTGCTTCACACTAAAATATAGACCCCAAACCAACTCCTCTCCATCTCCATTGTTACAAACACCTGAAATCTTGAAACTCCTTCAAATGTATATGGCTTCTTTATTGAACACTGCCTTATTTAATAACATAATGATTTGCACCAAAGATACCTTCTTTTTTTGTTCACGTATTTTTCTGACTACTCAGCTTTCATTCTTTCATGTAGTTTGGAAAAGAGACTCAGAAACTCTGCAGCATGGCTTTGTTGTCCTGTTAGTTTATTGTCTAAATTTCTGCTGGCCCCGCTGTCTTTTCGTTTCTGACAAATTGACTAGCCTTCTATGCAGAATTATATAAATTAGAATATCATTTGCCAAGGCCCCCTATGGGCCAGTATATTATATTTATGTGGAATATAATCACAGTTTAGCTTAAAAAATTAAACAAATACCCCATATAAAATGCTAAAATGATCCTACAATTTATGATTCTGCAACAGAATTGCTAGGAAGAAAATCATAATTAGTGACAAAAAGATATGTTCCTCTGGAGGTATGCTAATCATCCATTTCTGCTGAAAGTAGCACAAGACAAAATGTAAGTATTGGCTTTCACACAAAAAAAATGTCACCTTACATTTATCAAAAACAAAGCCAGAATATATTAAATACTTTAGTTAAAATATGGGGGACTGGGAAGGGAGAGGCACCAAGCCTGGGACCATCAGTAAATGTTAAATGTGTTTCGTTCTTACCATTTCCATAAAACAATATTTAGGGGAAGAAGAAATATTTTCCCCCTTTTAAAAATGTTCACAGACAATGCATTTTTCAATACATACTATCTGTCTTATGGCATACGAATGCTCTTTATCACCTTACTGCAAATACCTCTTGCACATCTTGTAATAGAAAACTTATCATGAAAAGTATCTATTGCAGAGGTTTGGCTAGGATGCATATGCTCTCAGAAAGGTGCATAAGTCTGTGTGTCAAGGGCCTCTTCACCTTGATTAAAGTTACGCATATAGTTATGGTGGTCAACCAAGTCTTGACTTTCACCCAAGTCTTGATGTTCTGTGTAGTCAAGTTTCTGTGTAGAACATGTTTAACATGTTCTCACTCTATATCAGAGATTTCCCCAAGAAGTAGACAGCGAGAAGCTCCGGGGCTGGCACGATCCACAGCACTTTGCTCCAGCATAGTGCACAGGGGCGTTCCCAAACCAGGGGAACCTCAGGGGGAGACAAGAGAGCCGCCAGAAGCCCACAGCTCGTGCAACAGCGGCTGACGAGACCTGGGCAGGGCCAGGAGCAATGTCGGCCAAGCCCGCCTGCCAAGTATAAAAGAAGCCCTTAGGGAGCACTGGCGACCAAGAGTGCCGCGAAGAGGATAGGCAAACAGGACATGGTGCGTCAGCAAGGGTATGGCATGGCAGTCTGCACAGCAGTTTGCATGGAAGGGCATGCAGGAAGGGCGCCGAAGCTCTGCCAGTTCAGCCAGGGAGCAATGTTATCCACCGGGCAGAAAGCCATGGCCTCTCTAAGCTCTGCCCTCACACAACAGACGCAGTTTCCTGGACAGAGCTCCGGTGGGAACATGCTGCCACCCAGGTGCCAGGCTGCAGGGTGTGCCCTGCTCTTACACCAGTATCAGACAGCAGCAGCGAGCACACCTGTGGAAGGTGCGCCCAAGTAGAGGAACTCCTCTGCTTAGTGACACAGCTCTAGGAGGAGGTGAGTAGGTTGAGGAGTATCAGGGAATGCAAGAAAGAGAGAGAGACTACTGAAATCACATCCTACCTTCCCTGAGGCAGGCCCAACAGGCAGACAGGGCCCATGATGCGGAGGATTCCCTATCCTCTTTCCGCCTGGCTGAACACAGTGACTTAATGGATAGGGGGAAATGGTGACAAGTTCCTGCCCAGCGCAGCAGGCGCATCTCCTCTGTGATCACCGCACCT